>NC_057864.1:490064215-490664215 GCF_019393635.1 Dromiciops gliroides | reverse complement strand
AAAATGCACTCTGTAAACCTTAGCATGCTGTGCAAATGCTCATTCTGGTTATTATTATTCTGCCTCCCCTTTTGGGGGTCCATTTTTTTCTCAGTTTTCTTGGTACAGCCTTTTTAGGAGAAAGCCACACCTTCAGGTTTTACTTTGACATACAAAAATAACCCCTAAAACACCTCTGCTCACACATTGGGTGAGGTATGGTGGTGTTAGATGGGTTATGTGTGATTTTTTTATTTTCCCCATAAGTTTTTCAGTCTCAGACTTTTCTAATGAGAATGGAGCTATATTTAGACAGAGGTGGAAAGTCTAGCTTGTTCAGCATGTATCAGGTGCAGGGCACTGGAGGCATGTAGAGCATTTCCCAGGCCTGAATGGGAAGGGGCCATACAAAAAGGTCATGCCCAACCTCTTTGGTTCCCTGTTGAAGGACCTGATGCCAAAGCTCTGAAGTCACTTGTCTTAGGGGACACAGATGCTACAAAGTCTTCTTAGAGCCCAGGCCGCAGACTCTCAGAACTGTGGCAGGCTTTGGAAGCGGTCCAAATTTAGGCCTCTAGCTTTTGTCTGAACGTGTCTAATGATAGACAACTTGCTAGTTCCCAGAGCAGCCTGTCTCACTTTCGGACATTTATGATGCTTCAGAAATCTTTGCTGAAATCAAGCCTAAATCAGCTTCTTTGTAACTTTTTTTACTCTAGAAATCGTCCCCTGGTTCTGCTTACTTCCCTCGGCTTCAGTTCATGCCAGTCTTCCTAGATTTTCTCTGAATCGACCTCCTTTATTATTTCTTAGGCTACATCACAGTCCATCACATTCCTCTACTAGAACTTGTTCAGTTTAACCACCCCCCCCCCCCATTAATAGACACTTTCTAGGTTTCTAGTATATTAGCACAGCCTTTTGAATGACCTTGCCATGCTCCATTCCATTGATGGCTGCTTGTTTGTTCAGCTCAGGCACTTTTGCAGAAGCTGAATTAACTCAGTTCTTCCTGGTAAAACAGGAGTTCCCAACCATTTATGTACTCATTGGCTTCCATTCAGGAAACCTTCCTTTGTGCAAAAAGAAAGTCTACATTTACTTTCCATATTTACATGTAAAAATGGAATGAAGACTAGGCCTGATTTCATTGGCATGGTGAAGCTGCAAGTGAAGAAATGCCTCCACCAGTCCAGGTTAGCACCTTTCCCACAAGAAAGCCCTGGTAAGAAAAGGGATTTGCCCAGTGTCTCACCTCCAGTATTTGTCAGTGGTAGGACTTGAATCCAGGTCTTTGGAGCTCTTAAGCAGGCTCTCTAGCCTCTACACCATAACATGCAGATAAAAAAGAGAGGATTTCAATAGGACATTAGAATTATTTCTAAATATTCCCTTTACTCCTCACAGGCTTCTCATTCTCTGGGGAATTCATGTTCTTCCCCCATGGTGGGGGACCCTGTGGAAGGAAAGGGTTAAGCGTGATGGTAGCCACAGTACTTCAGACCTCCATCTTGTCAGTGTCTCTGATGACACTGAGGGTATAAACAGCAGTTGACAAAGCTCCCAGGAAGGGATGAATGGACACGCCGAAGGAGATGACATAAGCTTCCCAGCTGCAGAATGGAGAAGGGAAATATGAGAATTTTCCAGGAGTGAATAGTTTCCCATTAAAGTAAGAAGCCAAGTAATATCTATTTAACCATTTTTAACTTTGTGGAGGAAATCTCAAGAGAGGAAGCAGGATTGTGCCTTGGCCAGTTTATGGAGCAAAGATTCTAAAACGGAACCATGATGTCATAGGGTTAGAGCTGAAAGGGACCTTTGAGACCATCCAGTTCAACTCTCTCAATTTAAAGATGAGCAAATTGGAGCTCAGGGAAATTAAGTGACTTGCCCAAGGTCACACCAGACAGTAAGTGACAGAGCTGGGATTTGAACTTTTAGCCTTTGAGCCCAAATCCAGCACTCTCCACTGTACCACACTGCCTGAGTCATCTTTCGGCTAAACAAAAAACAGAATATGGCTATATTTTAAATTTAAAAGTATCAGAGGGGCAGCTAGGTGGTACAGTGCATAAAGCACCAGTCCTGGATTCAGGAGGACCTGAGTTCAAATCCAGCCTCAGACATTTGACACTTACTAGCTGTGTGACCCTGGGTAAGTCATTTACCCTCATTGGCCCTGCCCCCCCCCAAAGTGTCAGGTTCAATCATGTGGAGCATTTATTAAATTTGAACCCTGAGATCAAGATGAGGAGCAGTGGGTGGAAGTTGCAAAGGGGCCAATTTAGGGAAGGGGAGGGGAAGGGAAAAGAATATGCATTTATTTAATGCCTTCTGTGTGCCAAGTACCGTGATAGGGGCTTTCATAAATATCATCTTATTTGATCCTCACAGCAACCCTGTGATGCAGATGCTATTATTATAACCATTTTACAGTTGAGGAAATGGAGACAGAAGTAAAATGACTTGCCCAGGGTCACACAGCTAGTAAATTTCTAAGGCTGGATTTGAACTCAGGTCTCCCCAAGTCTCCCTGACTCCAAGCCCGGTGCTCTGTCTCTGCACCACTGATCTTCCTCAATCTAGACTTAATGCCTAGAAAACCTCACTAAACACTGGGAACATCCCAGAGGTGACTTCAGAGGTGTTGGGGTCCCCTTCTTAGGATATCTGCAGGCAGAGGGGAGATGACTCATTCCTTGTGAGTATCAGAAGAAGTGCACATCCAGGTGAATGTTGTTTAAGGTGAGGGTGATTTCTTCTTCCCTGAAAGTGTGCGGGCTTCCTGCTTGCTTCTCCCTCCTCCCCCCTCTCCTCTGGGCCCCTCTTCCCTCCTCCAACTTCAGACCCTGGGAAGACTTTCTAGCTACCTTGCACCCTACAGGAGCCTCTTGGTCAGGGAGGATGTTGATCATGCTTGGGAATGGTCTTTCTAAGGAAAGGGTATTCACAAGTCACGGATTAGTAAGTCAAACTTTGTGAATTTCTGTATACTTTCTAATTTCCCTTTTGGGGGAGGGATTGTTAAGTCTTGGGGCCATGGGGGTGGAAGCAGGAAAGGCTTTCTGCATTCCAGGGACTGGGGATAGATACTATGAGCAAACCAAGCAGTTTTTGTCCTCAAGGGGCTTCCCCTCTCCTGGGAATAACAGCATTTACATATGCTGTCATTTGTCACAGATGAATGGGCATCTAAGATCGGTGAAGGAATGAGAGGGTTGCACTAGATGTCCTGTGAAGCTTCTGATACTCTGTCCTGTTTAGGGAGTGGGACCTGAATGGAGCACATTTCAGGCCCTGGGGTCACAGCCTGTGCAAAGGCATGGGGGCGGGAGATGGAGCATTGACCTGTGGGTACAGGAAGGAAAGTCTTTTCAGTCTTGGCAGACAAGTTCTTAGCAAAAGGCCTAGAAGATTGTGCTTACAGGGAAATCTGAGTCATTATCAGCTGATTTCTTTACATTGGACCTTGGTGAGAAGGCTCCGTGGGCACTCACAAGCCCTTACGCAAGGATGCTTTTTGGCTTTTCATTCCCTGTGTGATCACAGTCTTGCCGAAAGCATGATTTCCTCAGCTCCATTTAAACGGGCAAGGTTTTGTTTCCCATGCTTGGCCGGCATTTCGGTTCCCTGGTGATGGGCCTTACTTTTCACCTCTGTGAAGCCCAAGTACTTGTTAAATACCAGTCGGGCCAAGCACAGGCTTGGTGCTGAGGGCGGCAGACACAGAGACCAGAGGAGTTTGCCTCTGAACATGGGAATCATATGGCTGCGCATGACGGGAGTGTCAGGGTTCAAACTGAGCTCCCGGTTCAACACGCGCCAGCCCCTCCACCATGCTACTTTTTATTCCCTTCCGATGAAAAAGGACAGTGTCCCCTCCCTCCCACTGGGTTTGAAAGGTAGTCTTCAGAATGCCTAGCAAAGGGGAAGGAGCCGAAGGGGTGTTTTGCCAGCCGAGATCCCGAGACCACATCCTACGTCTGAGCTGGGGGAGGCACCTGTGCCCTCTTCCCTTTTCTTCTGGGAGAGGGGAAGTGGCCACCAAGTGTTAGGGCATAGCATAACTAAGGAAGAACTCATCCCTCCTCTCTTCCCATTCCCTCACAGGACTAAGCTCCCTGAGGCCTGAGTTTGGGCCCCATATCTGACACCTGTTGGCCAGGGGACCTTGAGCTGGTCCCTAATGCTCTGCCTGAAAGCCTTTCGGAGACAGTGCCTGGGCTCTATTGCTGGAAGGAGCCAGCTCTCTTGAAAATTCTCTAGGCCAGTGAAATCATGGACATTCCAGACCCGTATCCCTCTAGTTTGTGCATATTGATGGATGCCAGTGTCTCTCTCCTGGTGGTTGAGGGAGGGATGTTCATTGTCCTCCAGACCTAGAACACTCTCCTTTCTCAGCTCTGACCGCTGTGTTCCCGGCTTCCTTTAAATCCCAACTAAAACCCCACCTTCTACAGGAAGCCTTCCCTCTTAATTCCAGTGTTTTCTCTGTTAATTATGTCCTATTTCTCCTGCAGAGAGCTTTGTATATATTTGCTTGTTATTGTCCCCCATTAGATTGTAAGCTTCTCGAGGGGAGGCACTGTCTCACCACCTTTTGTATCCCCAGGTCTTAGCACAGTGCCTGACACTTAGGAGGAGGTGCTTAATAGATGTTTATTGATTGATTATACCCCAAGCACCTATTTGATCTCACCTGTGATCAATCAGTCAATAAACACCCCGTGGCCACTATCTGCCAGGCACTGGGCCAAGCCTTGGATGGGAATTTTTCACCACCAGTTGGAATCAGGGAAGAAATTAAGGAGAGAACTTCTGGGAAACAGATTGAATACCAGGAATGGGGGGGGGGCACTTGTCCTAGGGGGAAACCAGGGAAGTTGGGCAGCACAGAAAGCAGTCAGAGTGAGGCCAAGGCCACAAGGGAAGCAGGGCTTAGTGGGGAGGGTGGAGGGAGGCTGTTTGCTTTCTAAGTTGAATTTTCATTTACCCTCCCTGACTCCAGGGCAAAGCTTCTTAAACTCTGGGCCTTAACCCCGTATGGAATCACATAACTGAATGGGAGGGGGCATGAAAAATTTGGCAGCAGCAAGAGGGTTAGATGTTTTGTTATATACGTATATGCCCGTGGTTGAGTAAACATCTTTTAGGCAAAAGGGGTCGAGAGTGGGAAAAGTTTAAGAAGCCCTGCTCTAGCGGATGTCTCTTTGCCTCAGTTTCCTCACCTGTAAAATGGGCTGGAGAAAGAAATGTCAAGTCACTCCAGGATCTTTGCCAGGAAACCCACAAATGAGGTCACAGAGTCAGACAGCACTGAAAGAACTGAACAACTTAATCCCAGGCCCTTCCTTCTGAACTTCCCTATTTATTCCATCTACAGCTTCTTTGTCTATCTCTGTGTGTTGTTTCCCCTTAGATTGTAAGCTCCTTGAGGACAGAGACTGTCTTTAGCTCCTTTTTTGTATCCTGAGTACTTAGCACAGTGCCCAGCACATAGGAAGTGCTTAATAGATGTTTATTCATTGATTTCTGTGTTGCTCTCTTTGCCCAGTCAGGCCATCCCTAGGAAACCAAGAACCTGTAACTATATGCAGGTTTTCTTGTATTCATAAGAATGGTATAAAGTGATTTGGGAGAAAAGAGCAGAAAGAATGGGGGAAAGTAGGGGGCAGCTAGGTGGCGTAGTGGATAAAGCACCAGCCCTGGATTCAAGAGGACCTGAATTCAAATCCAACCTCATACACTTGACACTTACCAGCTGTGTGACCCTGGGCGAGTCACTTAACCCTCATTGTCCTGGTGGGGGGGGGGGAATGGGGGAAGGTGAGCTCCAATGTTTCGAGCTAGAAGAAGAGAATCAAAAAGCCATTTCTGCAAAGGAGGGATCCTCCCCTTAGAGGGGAGGTGACCTGCCTGAGGTCCCTGGGGGAGTAAGGAGCAGGGCCAGGATTAGAATGTGAGACCCGTGACTCCAAATCAAGGTTTCTGCTGGTTTCCCCAAGGCAGCAGGCTGCCTCCCTTTCCCGTGGGTGCAAGAAGATGGGCCTGAACCATGAAAATTTTTACTTAGAATCCTGGGGTTTTAAGCTCTGGAAGTAAGCTCTCTACATCACAACAGATCCCCTCTGGCCTCTGCATTTTGCAGTCAACAAGCATAACTGCCTCTGATGTGCAGACACTGTGACAGAGGATGGGGATACAGAGAAAGGTCCCAAACCATTCCTGCCTTCAGGCAGCTCCCAGTCTAAAGGAGCCATGAAACATGTTGCTAACAGTATAAGCGAGACACATACAGGGGAAATTGTATCCTCTCAGCGGGGCAGGAAATCAGAGTGGAGGATGTCGTAAGCCTGGAGACAGGAGTGTCTTACCCAAGGCCCCAGGAGGAGAGATGGCATCTGTGCACAGGGAGACACAGAGATATTTGCCAGTAGTTGGGGCTGACGTTCACAACACACGTGAATAAGGCTTGTGTGACCTCACTTAAATCTCCCAGCGGCCCTGTGAGAAGGGGCAGGGACCAAGCATACCATTCCTATTTTATGGATGAGAAAATGGGGGCTCCGGTCAGCGAAGGAGCTCCTCATGGCCACATGGTTAGAAAGGCTGAGCCAGCGCACACCCACCAGCCAGAGAGAATGTAGGGGGAAATGGGAAAGAACTGGGTTTGGAACCATTGGGCCTGATTCTGAAACTTGCCTGCTACTTTTACCATAACCTGTGGTCTTGGGGAAGGCCTTTGCCCTCTCTTGTGCCTCGGTTTCCTCACCCGTAAAGGGATGGGGCTGGTGGTGCAGAGGAGCGGGCACTGACCTAGAGTCGGAGGACCCGGCCTCATCCCTTGGCTCTTGATGTCAAGTCTCCTCGGGTCCCTGGGCCTCAGTTTCCTTCTCTGTAAAATGAGGCAGTTGGACTAGAAGGCTCCTGAGGCGGCTTCCTCCTCCACGCTCCAAAGAGTAATCTGTCGGCTCATACGCTGGGCGTGCCGATGCCAGCGCCTGGTTCCCATGGTGGCGGTGAGGCTCCAGAAGCCCTTGGCTAGATGAGCACCAGCTGTTTTGAAGGTTTGCTGTTTATTGTGGTGGGTCTGGGCAGAAGACACATTTTCCATCCCAGATCGGACTGTGACTGCCAGAACGTCACAATGGATGGTTATTGGTGAAATGCTGGCCTGGGGGGAGGGGGGGGGCCACAGACTCCGTGCCCAGACATCCTAGCGTTCTCTGACGTGGGAGAGCAGACTGAGGGCATTTTGGATCCAGAGAGGCAGGGTCAGATGATGGAGATTGTCAGGGTTCTTTGGGGAGGGGTGGAGAGAGACAGCAGAACACCCTCATCTTCCTTCAGTTCCTTACAACCTTCCATGGGTTGTAAACTAGCCCTCTTTTGATCATTGATGTTGTGTGTTTTTTTTGTGGGGGGGGGCAATGAAGACTAAATGACTTGCCCATGGTTACACAGCTAGTAAGTGTCAAGTGTCTGAGGCCAGATTTGAACTCAGGTGCTCCTGAATCCAGGGTCATACTCGATCCACTGTGCCACCTAGCTGCCCCTCTCCCCCCCACGCCCCCACCCCCATCGTTGGTGTTTATACAGGCTTCCAGCCCTCCTCATCTTCTTGGTATCTGAGACTTGGGCCCTTTCTCAAAGAGGCCTTGCGTTCTGACCTAGAGCTGAAAGGGACCTCAGGTCATTTAGCTGCACCCAGTCATTTTACAGAGGAGAAACTGAGGCCCAAAGGAGCTAATGACACATTCAAGGTCACACACATAATGTCAGGGTCAGGATTGAACTGGGGTTCTCTAACCCCAAAGCCCGTACTATTTCTTCTGTCTGTACCACTAGTTTTAGGTTTCTGCCCTGGGTGGGACTCCCCGGACTTTCAGCTGTGTCTCATTCCCTATAACTGATTTAGGGGATGATCATTTTGTAACTGAAGGCTCCCCTTGGCTTTGGGTTTACCCCAGGCTAACCACAGACATCGTCTCACTCGCCCCAACAAATGCCTGGGGTTTTTTTAATCCCTTAAAAAAGGGGGCAGATTGATTGAAGTGGGCATCAGGTGTCTTGGATTCTGATCCTGCCCCTTCAAAGGGATGGGAGGGAAAGTGAACCCCAGAACCTCTGGGCCTTTCCTGAGCCTCCCCAATGCCAGGCAAGTGCCTCCTTTAGACACAAGAGTCTTCTTGTCCTTGGTCTAGGGCTGGTGGTGTTTGGAAATGTTTCCTAGCTCTGGCTTATCATAAGACCCAGAGGGCCCGACACCCCTTCCCCCCAGCCCACTGTGGCTTCCTCAGACATCATGAGGATCTTGGGCTTCTCCAGCTTTTCCCGTGGCTGTTTCCAAAGCCCGACAGCCTGGAATCCTTCCCTGCCCCAGGCTTTGAGAACACATGACATACCCAGGCGCTGTTCCCACTAACGTGTGGGGTTGACGGCCCTTCCCTGGCCCAGCCGCTGGATTGGGAGTCTCTGGTACTGTGGTCAGCCCAAGGATCATTCCCCACCATCAAGGCCTTGGTCCTGGCTGAGACCCTCGTCCTCCTGCCCCTAATTTGGCTTTCAGATCTTCTCTCCTAAATGCTCTTTCTCATAGAGGAAGACCACCAGGCATAGCCTACAGTCCAGGAGAGTGGAGGGGCCTTCAAAGAAGAGGGGGCAGCTGAAGTAGCCCCAGAGGTCTTTGTCTGCATGTCTCTGAATGGCAGACCCGTGTGCAGGGACAGGATAGAGAGACCCCGATTTTGTCTTTCTCCAGGATTGACACTGGTCCTCAGGTGCCCACAGTGGTGATGGCCTCACTCTTGTATTTCTGCCCAGTTCAAAGGCTTCTTCCTACAGGAACAATGGCTGGAAGCTGCAGAGACACACGGAGGATTTAATGTAAAGAAAGACTTCCTATCACTGCCCTGCTGTGCCCAGATAGCCTCACTGGGCAGGGATGTGCATGCCAGCTCGGATTCTCTTTTTATGAATATTTTAATTTGTTTGGTAAGAAAAAACCCAATGAACATTCCTTTAAAGAATGTTTTTGAGTTCCAAATTCTCCTCCTCCTGCCACTCCCCTGCCCCTTTAGAAGGCAAGCAATATGATCCATTATATATATGTGTGAAGTCATGCAGAACATTTCCACATAAGCCATTTTGCAAAAGAAAACACACACACAGAATCCCAAGAAAAATAAAGTACGAATCAGGAAGACCCATCTGGACAAGAATGCCGGCTGGCAAAGCCACAGAATGAATGATGCGCTTTCTCACCTCTTTTCATTAGAGCCAGGCCTGGTTTGGAATAGATGGTCCCCGGGCCCCTCATCACCCAACTCACCTTGCTGTTCAAGAAGAATTTAGCCATACGGATGGTGGGTCTGTTTTGTAGATTCTCTCATAGGCCTGTCTGGCATTTCAAAGTACAGCTGCTATTTGGAGAAGTCCTTTTCCTCAATTCGGGGCCCAGCCCAAATTCTCGGGGCTGTCTTCTCAGTCTCAGAAGCATGACTGCCTATAGGCTGTGCATTTGCTTGGTCTCCCTGTCCTGTGCTGCAGGACCATCTTCCTGAAACACCCTCGGGATCATGTTGCTCCTCTGCTCACACATTTGTGGTGGCCCTTTAACCAAAACAAGATCAAGTTGCTTCTATGGACCTTAGTTTCCTCCTCTGTAAAATGGGATTTAGCTCTAATTTGGGGGTAGTTAACTATGTTTTTCCCCCAGTTTGGCTCCAGCCTATCTTTGCAGGCATATTATACCATATCGCCAGCTTCTCCCTCTTTGTTCTAGGCCAAGGACAGCATTCCAGTTCCTGCCTGTGTGCATCTGCCCAGGCTGTGCTTCCCACACTTGGAGAGACACTTGACTCTCTCCACCTCCTGGAATCCCTGTCTCCCTTCACAGTGGGCTTCAAGCCCCATCACCTAAATGAGGTTGTCAGACTTCCTCAGTGGGCAGCCACCCTACCATCAGATTATAAGCTCTTTGATGGCTGGGACTGTCTCTTACCTCTTTTTATATCCCTAGTCTTTTGTTTTTTGTTTAGTTTCAGTTGTATTGGACTCTTCATGACCCCATTTGGGTGGGTTTTTTTTGGCAAATATACTGGAGTGGTTTGTCATTTCCTTTTCTAGCTCTTTCCACAGATGAGGAAACTGAGGCAAACAGGGTGAAGTGACTTGTGCAGGGTCACACAGCTAGGAAGTGTCTGAGACTGGATTTGAACTCAGGAAGATGTACTAATTAGAGGTGGGTGTACTTTCTCATAAGATGCCTGTGTCTGAGGCAGGATTTAAGCCCGTCCTTCCTAGTGCAGCATTCCATTCCACCCAACCTTTCTTTATTTTGGGGGTTGGTGAGGTCCCGCCCCCCTCCTGAGAGATTGGAAGCTCCTTCAGGGCAAGGGGATGTTTTGTTTCCCTCTCTGTGTCCTCAGCTCTTACTGCTGAGCCTGGCGAGCAGGTGTTGGTTTTGTTGTTGACTGGATGTGTCTGGTCTGTGACCTTAAGTTCCAAATCCCTGCCCAGGGCTTCTAGCTCCTCCTTTGCCTAATCCTCTGCTAGAGCAAAACCTGCCTGTTTTCTGTCTCCCAGGGCCCCGGGCAGTCCTTCTGTTTCCCCTTCCAGGAAAGCCTTGCCTTAGTCCTTGCCACTTAAACAAATCCCACCCATCCTCCTGGCGCTGCTTTCTTTCACTATCCTGCTTCCTCCCTGGAAGGCTTCCCTGTCTGTCTGTCTGTCTGGACCTCTTCCCCTGAGCTCCAGGGGTGCTAATGATCAGAACCCTCCATTACCAACTTATCCCCCGAAGTCTCTGCATGGCTCCTCAGGGCTCTCGAATCAGTACTTGGGTTTTTGTGCTTTAACTTTTCCTTGGTTGGCTACTATCAACTGAGATATGTGTAAAGCAGGCAGCACAATGCCCAGCACTTAATAGTAGTAGTTGTAGGCTTTTGCCAGTCGAAGGACTACCGACCGTGGATCAGCGCCTTGAAGAGCCACAGGCCACAGTGTGGCTGTGCAGACTGATAAGAGAGCTGCAGCTCCTTCTGCAACGAGGGCATCGGAAAACTGCACTCTCTGTTGCCCATTGGTTCCTGCATCTCATTCGTTTTTCTTCCTCCAGAGCTTGGAGGCCCACCTCAGCTGCGGGCAAGCTGCTTCTGAGTACTGAACTCCATCGGGTACAGTCCTTGGCCATCTCCTCCCAGTTGCAGGTGTCTATTCCCATCTCTGTAGCGAAGCTGGGGGTGTCCAGCAGGTCTTTGGCCTGAGGCTAACTCGCCATAGAGTAGGTCTTTAGGAATGCCCCCGTCTTGCATGTGGTGCCCATGACTGAGCCAGCGTAGCCGTCTTTGTTTCAGTAGCGTGTAGATGCTCGGAAGTTTGGCGCGTTGGAGCACTTCTGTGTTGGTGATCCTATCTGACCAAGATATGCCAAGGATGCGCCAAAGGCAGTGCAAGTGGAAGCTGTTAAGCTTCTTCTCTTGTCTAGTATACATAGTCCATGTTTCGCTGCCATACAGTAAGGTACTCAGTACGCATGCCCTATAGACCAGCACTTAGTAGGTGCTACATAAATATTTATTCCTTTCCCCCACCCATACTAGACCGGAAGCTACCTGCAGGGCTGTATTGTCTCTGATTGTCTGAACTCTTCCCAACACTGGAGATGTTCACTTCTTCTATTCATTCACTCATTCATTCATATAATTGAATCCTACTTACTGATGAGTTTCTTTTGAGTCTTAGGATGTCAGAGCTGGAAGGAATGGTTGAAAGGAAAATTCTTCCTTGGGCCTTTCACCCTGAATAAGGAGGCAAAGCTCAAGACAAAGACAATTGAAAGGATTTTATGATATCAAAGTAGCAACACTGTGACTGAGCTCAGCAGGGGCTTCAAGGTGGGGCCAGTTTTTATCCAGGCAGGTCCATCCTGGAAAAAGAGATTGGGCCCTTGCATCTTGGCACTTCCCAAGGTAGCAGGAATGTGACAAAGAGGAGGTGATCAGACCTGATGTCTCCTTCCCTTCCCAAGCTTCCCCTGCACTGGTTGACCAGCAAGACTGGGAACAGTGGGTAACTGAGTCAACATAACTTTAAACAGGACTTTAGAGATCATGGCCAAATCCCTTATTTTAAAAACGGAGAAGTGACTAGCTCAGGGTCTCACAGCTATGTAACTGCAATGGGCTTTGAACTTTTGCATCCTCCTACTCTTACATTTTGCTTCTTTGAATCCTCAACCATGTACTTCCCAAGGAATTTCTTTGAGACTAATGCTGTGGGAACCCCAGCTAGAATGAGCTCATTTTATTTCCCTCCCCTGCCCCACAGACTGGGTGGCCTGTGAGCTCATCCTTGCTGGAGGCTCTGAGCCCAGTGAAGATAATCACTTCGATTAGCATCTGCAAACTGGCTGCCCGTGTTTACCCTTCATAAAAGCAGGAGTTTATGTATCTATTGCATTTTTAGGTTTGCAAAATATTTTCAGACATTATGTCAGTTGGATGTCCTAACGTCCTGGGGAGCAAGCTCTGCTGACATTATTATGCCCATGTTTCTGATAAGGAAAACAAAGTCTACCTTGAGGTCGGAAGGTTGGTGGCTAGTATTTGTACCCTGGTCTTGTTGTGTTCAGCCACCATCGCTGGATTTTTTTCAATCCAGTCCAATCAACATTTATTAAGCACCTGTGATGTACCTGGCACTGTGCCAAGCACTGGGAATACCATTAATCAAAAGAAAGACAATTCCTGCTTAGCCCGGAGGCAGGGGAGGAGAGCTAGCAGAGAGATCCTTGGTGGGGGCACCAGCAGGGGGGCATCTGCTATGGAACTGAAATCAGGCAGGGAAGCGGATGTAAGCTGGGGTGGTGTGAAATCACAGCTTCTGCCCTCTATAAAGGAAGGTGTTGGGAGGATTTTGGTGCCCCTTTGTAAAAGGGGGGGAGAGTTGGGCTAGGTCACCTCTCAGCCCTTCCCACAGTTCCTGGCACATAGTAAGTGCTTAATAAATATTTATTGATCGATTACCCTGAGGTGCTGTCCAGCCCTAGACCAGCCTCAGTCTCCTCTTTTGTAAAATGAGAGGATGGGACATGGTGGCATCTGAGTTCTCTTCCAGTCCTGGACTATAAAACGTGGGCCTCTGGGGTGAGGTATCTCTTGGACCATCCTTCTGTGTGTCTATATACAGGGTGGGCCAGAAGGCACGGAGGAGTCTGAGGTTTTAATAACTTTTGGGAAATGATTTTTTTCCTTATTTTTTGCCATTTATGAGATTTGATTTTTCACACATAAAGTAAATTCTTTCCCTATATATACTGGATATGATACTATGGTATTGTAAGTTAAGAACAAAAAATAAAGGAGTTATTAAATATGTGTGTCTTTTGGCCCACCCTACGTATGTATACATAAACACACACATTTATATTTATATAATGTATTATGTTTACATAATATCTATGTAGTGTGTTATATTTATATATAATTTATAATGTATAATATTTATATAATTAATACATTACATTTATATTATATATATACACACACACACACACACACACACATACAATAAAGCAGTGTACTCCAAGGTGTGCTGGGGCAATGTATATAGAACCCTCTTTTAATCTTCAGCTTCATTATTAAGTCATCATTTTCTCCATCACTTTAAGTCCAGACAATAAACCAAGCCCAGAATGTAGATTTGTCCAGTTTGCAAAGTGTTAATGTGCGCACCGTGCTCCCCCCGCCCCTGCTGAGTATTTTTGGGCCAACTCCAGCATGCCCATAATTCTTCTTCTTCTTTTTTTTTTTTTTTTAGTGAGGCAATTGGAGTTAAGTGACTTGCCCAGGGTCACACAGCTAGTAAGTGTTAAGTGTCTGAGGCTGGATTTGAACTCAGGTCCTCCTGACTCCAGGGCCAGTGCTCTATCCACTGCGCCACCTAGCTGCCCCAACTCTGATACTTCTAAAGGCCGCCTTAGGACATAACTGTGGACCTAGACACCAACGTTTTTTTTTAATGGCCTCATGGCTCTAGAAATGGGAGCATCCTTAGAGATCACCAAGTTCGAGATGAGCAAACTGACCTAGGGTTCCCTAGCTGCCAAGTGTGTGAGGTGGGCTTTGAACCCAGGCTTCCCTGAACCCGTGCTCAACATTCTAGCTGCTTTGGCTCCCGGGGACTTTCTATAAGCAGTCCTCACACAGATGTCCAGCTGCTCTGGCCGGGCTCTGCTTTAACCTCTCAGCCCACCTGAACAAAGCCCTCTTTTTATGAGTGCCCTTGGGATCCAGGAAGGGGGAAGCTCAGGCTGCCTTCTGGGAAGCCAAAGCAAACATCTGATTAGACAATGGCTCCTCCAGGCACACAGAAGCTCAGTGTCAAGGAGCCATCAGCTGACCTCCCTGCCTGCCTTAGGAGGAGCCAGTCAGATGGCTGATGCCCAGAGGTCTTGCAGACTTTGCTGTCTCAACTTTACCTGCCTGAAGGTCTGGGGAATTTTGTTTTCCCGGACCTTGTTTATTATTATTTTTGTGTTTTTCTTTTTTAGTTTTCAGTTATACCTCTTGGGAAAGGTTGCATTGACCAAAACTTTAAATAGGTATTCAAGTGATTTAAAAACCCGATTCATACATAAACATCATCTCAGCTTTGCTGTTCTGCTGAGCCAAGGGGAGGTCCCTCACCAGGAAGTACAATTGGAGGACACTTGCCAAGCTGGATGGCTCTCACCAGGGGGACACTGCCCTTGTAACAACTGTGGGCTGAAATAAGGGTCTTTTGTGTTTAAGGGTGGGACTATTGTTCCTTGTTCTTGAGTGGTTTTTGTGGCTGACAGAGGTAGGAGTCATGCCCTGGACAGACCACATCCAGAGTATCTCGTTCCGTTCCAGATTCTTTGGAAGGAGGCCCCTGAAAAATTGGAGAGTTGATGAAATATAATTGATATGAGTACAAGTCTTATACTTGGCTTCAGAAACTCAACCAGCAGGATGAGATGGAGGGAAGTATGGCCGGGCAGCACTTAGGGGTTTTTTGTTTTTGTCGGGGGAGATCTGGGGGTTTTAGTGGCTCACACAAGCTCCATCACTCAATGTACATTGATTAAGCACCTACTATGTGCCAGGCACTGTGCTAAGTGATGGGGATACAAAAAAAGACAGTCCCTATCCTCAGTGGGCTTACAATCTAGTGGGGGAGATAGCATGCAAACAAATATATGCAAAGCAAGATACATATAGGATAAATAGGAAACCATTAAGAGGGGTTAGGGAAGGCTTCCAGTAAACAATGGGATTTCAGTTGAAATTAAAAGAAGCCAAGGACGTCAGTAGGTGGAGCAGAGGTTCCAGGCTGGGGAGACAGGCTGAGAATATTCCAGGACCCAGCAAATGGGGCTTTTCAGGGTGAGTCGGCTGTGTCTGATGCCTGCTACCTGTGTCACCTTCCTTACCTCCTTGACACCCATTTTTTACCCTTGAGCAAAAGTTAGGTCTCTTCCTGCTCTGGATATAATTACCTGTCCATGATTTCCGGCATCATATGTAAAGATTATCACAGTGTAAATGAAAATGGCAATAAAGCAATTGAAACTGTTTGCTGTGAAGTGATAATGACTTGGCCTCAAACCAGGGATATGAGAAAGCACTCCCGACCATTCTTTGCCTGGGTGGGGGACTATGGGTATGGAACATTAGAGATAATGTCCCATTTCTAGAAGGTGCTGGTTAGTTTTATTGAACCATATTTTTTTCTCTTTTAAAAAATAGATTATAATAGAAATTTATTTTTTAAAGTGAAGCATAGTGTCCAAAACCCAAAGCATAAGACCCACTGCAAAGACCAACAGTGGAGGTGGGGAGACATACAGTCAGTCCTCCTGTTCCTAGAAAACAGCTCAAAAGGCAAACATGTAAATGTTGATCAATTGAACCTATGGGGACTAGGGGGCTTAGGTTCCCACAACCACCACAAACCATATAATCTTTCACTAGAGATTCCTGAAAATTCACTTTTCTGCATATATTTTTTTTTTTGTAGGGCAATGAGGGTTAAGTGACTTGCCTGGGGTCACACAGCTAGTAAGTGTCAAGTGTCTGAGGCCAGATTTGAACTCAGGTCCTCCTGACTCCAGGGCCGGCGCTCTATCCACTGTGCTACCTAGCTGCCCCCATATAATTCTTTGTAACTAAACATTCATTCTGATAATACTCACTTTTCCTAACCTGGCAATCCTGAAATAACCTATAAAATGCTGTATACAGAATAAAATTGGTAACATGTAAAACATTTTTCTTGCTAGTAATTCCCTAGAATTCTGTCCTTTTGTGGTAACATCTCAACTAAAAAAAAAAACAACAACAAACCAAAACCCACTGATTTCAGACAATATTCGCTTTTCATAACATGTGAAATCTACAATACCATGAAAATTGTAGAATAAATAAAATTTTTAAAATTAAAACATTTCTAAACTTGACTCTTAACCTTGCGCTATGTCAGATGGAAGCGTTAGGGCATTCTCCTGTATAATTTACTGCTGTAAACCTCTCTGTCTTGGCCACCCTCTGAAACCAAGGGAAAGGTTCCTGAGACATTAGTTGCTGCTATTGGGAGACACCAAGCCTGGGGAAGTCTACACCACCTTAGACCCCAAAGGACTTGCAGTATGCTTTGGGGGCGAAATTACAACACAGAGTTTGAGTTTTCAAGGCAAACAGCGAAAATATGTGAAGAATGCATGGGCAGCTCTTTTACAGTGGTGGGGTGAACAGGGAAGTGCCTAGTAGAACATCAGCCACTCCACAGACTTGCAGGCATCAAGCCTCTTTATTTTTTTCTCTGCTGCACTTAGCTGCAAATGTTTGCAGTTGCCAACACAAAAGTGAAAGTGAGGTTACTAGTAAATTCTTGTGAATGCTTGAAGTTGCAAAAGTTAAATGTGTGAAATGTTGAGAACTGACTGTATTAGCTGTCTTAAAAGTAGAGGAGGAGAAATTAACTTTTTTCTACTTGGTCCCAGAAAGCAGAATCAGATGCAAAAGTTGGAAGTTACAGAAAGGTAAACTGAGTCATGATGTCGGAGGCAAGAGGAAACTTCCTATGAGACCTGTCTTGAATGTCTTTGAGCAAAGGTAGATGACCACTCATGGGGTAGGTTGTGACAGATGGATTGAGTTCCCCTCTGAGCTCTGTTCCCGCTTGGAAATTCTGTGACTTCCTAAAGCCAATTGAATCTTATGTGAGAAGAATGTGGTTTGTTATCTCAGAATTGCTATGGCATGGGGTGTCACAGCTGGTTCCTACAGAGCTGAATTTGGTCTGATAGAATTTTTGTTTGAAAAAGGGAATTTTATTTGCATTTTATTTTAAATGGAAAAAAATTCTAAACTTAGATCATGCGTGACTTGCAACAAGGGCATTTTTCTTATTGCCATGTAGATACATGGGGCTTTAATCAGTGTCTGATGATTGGACTTTCTACTGATTTTCTTACATGTCTTTTATCTTTAACTGCGAGTTTACTCTTCTCCTTGGAGTAGAATTGTCTGCATCTTTTTCAGTGGTTCTCAAACTTCCTGATCATGCCCTAAGGTCATACTACCAATTGTCCTTGGAAGGGAAGCTCAATACTTCATTGATGTTCCTAGGTGCCTGTCTCAGAGGCTGGAAGGAATGACTAGGACACTCACCAGAAAAGTGGGAAAGACTGTATTAAGGGCAGGACTAGAACCTGGGCCCTTCCAGTCTATTCATCCAGGCCTTGACCTCACTACCTCCCTAAATGAGGCAGGGTTTCAGAAACCTTTGAAATTTGGGTGGGGAGAACACACACACACTTCCTTTTGCATCACAGTAATGCCTCGCTTGTGGAATTGAAGTCAACATCTCAGGTCAGATTTAAAAATAATTTAAAAACAAGAATAAAACTTCACAGGAGGATTTATGTGAGCAACACCTGGTTCTTGCCAAACCATAAGGTCTAAGACTCTGGAAATGTTTGACAACTACCCATTAGTCCTCTCTGATTATAACTGTTTTTCTCTGTTGAAGACTCACAGTTGGTTTTACATATGAGGCAATGTGGCTTAGTATAATGTAGGGTAGTGCTGCCTAGTGGGTAGCAAGCTGGGCTTGGAGTCCAAAAAGACCTGGGTTTAAAACCTGCCTCTTCTACTTACTAGCTTTCTGACCAAAAGCAAGACCCAACCTCTAAAACTATACATAATAGATGTGTTGTGAAGATGTCATGTTGGACAGGAAGTCTCCACACTGGTGTCCCCATCATCCTTGACTGTGAATTTTGAACTCTGCATTTCTATGATTCCATCAGGTTCCTGGAAGTTACCTTTAACAATCATCTTTGGGTTGGGAGTACAATGAATTGGGGATCAGAGCCATGATTCCTTCTTTTCTTTGGTCCAGCTCTGTGGCCTTAGACAAGTCATTGACTCTTCTGGATTTTTTTTTTTCTGTAAAATGAGAGTATTGAATTCAATGACCTTTTAAGTTTTCTTCCTCTAGCCCCAAAACTAGAATTTTACAATTCCAGGTACCAAGCAATGAGAAACAATGGGAAATTTTATATCTAGTTGAGAACTAGATATAATAAGTTGAATGAAAACTCAAGGTTAAGTCTACTAGACTTTACAGTGACCTGGGTACTTGGGGAAGACTTTCACATATGAGGAAACTGAGGCTTAGAGAAGTTTTTCATCTAGTGATTGAAGAGTCAAGATTTTGAACTCGGGTCCTCCACCTCTAAAGATACCATAAAGGCAGTGGGCCTTGAGATTGGGTCTTAAAAGAAAGGTAGAATCAAAAGTCTGTTTTTCCTCTCTTCTACCTCCCTTGAATATACTGTGTAAAAAAAAAAGGGTTGTGCTAGGCAAGGGAAATGCTGAGTTTACCTAATACACTGTCCCTTCCCTCATAAAACTTACCCTCTAATGGGGGAATAAGACACAAATCTCTAATGGAGATAGGGTGGATAAGATATCAGAAAAAGATTCTTGGGGCTCTGTTAAAGGCTCAAGTTGGGGGGGTTGGGTGAAAAAAACTTCTGTAGTTCTGATGTCCCAAATGGCAATCCTCCCTCTCTCATTTATAATATATGTGTCCCTAGTCCCTATCACAGTGCCAGGCACTTAGTTGGCAAGTAATAGAATAAATATTTAATGATTGATTATAAGAGTGGGGAGTTACTGAGGCTATAGGTAGCTGGCCATGGTGCTGAAGTAGGGAAAGGGGGCATGTGGGACATTTTTTCAGTAGGTTTCACCAGCCCAAGAAGGAAATGTAGACCAGTCGCTCAGGAAAATTCTTTTTAAAAGACACAATTTCATTTTGATTTAAAGTCATTCCTGAAGATAATCCAACAAGAATCCGGCAATAGCATGTTCCTATCACTAAAGACTTAAGCATGCCCCCATGATGTGTCTAGTGTCCCAAAGGTCTTAGTGCAAATTAAAGCCTTAATAGTTTGAACAGCTCGACACTGCACTGACATTTTTGGACACCCTGTATTTGCATATTTTATAAATTATATGTATGTGATAGTGTGCTGGTACGCATTATTATGAAACTTTTTTAATGGAATAAAAGAGAAAACAACATGATCTTACTCTTAGTAAAGGAACCACTCTAGTTTGAGTGGGTGGTGACATGGTCAGTCCATGCCTTGGGAAAATCCCTTTGGCAACTGGGTGGAGACTAAGTGTGTGTGTGTGGGGGGAGGGGCATTGGAGGCAGACAGACCAATAAGAGGAAGCTATTCTGGGTGGTAATTAGGAGAAGTGAGGATGGATGGGGGGAGAGAAGGAGATGAAAGGGAGATTTTTGTGGAGGTAGATTTGGCAACTTGTTTGGATGTGTGTGTTGGGGTGGATAAGGGATTGAGATAAATGGAGCATAACCTCGTGTAGGTTGCTAAAATTCTAGCTAGTCTGTCTAAAATCTGAGTGGTCACCAATAAATTATAAGTTTTAGCAAGAGTTTAGACTTTTAAGCATTTATTAAGGAGAATAAGAATTTGGAGAAGAGAGAGAAAGAGGCCTAGATTCAGCTGTCTGTCTCAGGGAGCCAATGTCTCCAGCTCCTTTCCCCACTGAGGTCCTCGCCAAAGATCAAGAAAGTAAGCCTTGCCCCTTCTTCGTCCCACAAGCCTCCTGTGAAACTGGGAACATCCCATCCACACGCACACACAGCTCCAAGCTAATTGGCTGGTAGTTTTGATAGACAGTACCCACGAGCAAACGTCACTTCCTGACGCCAAGGAAAAGCTGCATGGTTTGCCCTCAGATGCCTTCTCCTCGTGGCAGAGCTTTCCTACAGTAACTCTCCAGCAGGTGGTGTCACTCCAATTGTTACACTTGTGGACTTAAATGGGGAAGGAGAAAGATGGCGCCTTTACCCATCATTTTAAAAGGCTTCAGAGTCTGCCTTTATATTACAAGAGAAGTTAAGCATTGGCATAGCACCAGTGTACATTGTGAGTTATGTGCTCATGTGCTCTGGCCCTCAGCAAGGCTGAAGGCTCCACAACTGCTTTGACCAACAGGGATTTGCTTCTTGTTGGAGTCCTTACAAGACTTGCCTTATAAATGAAACAAGCCATCTCTGCTGTGATAGATGTGGGAGGTACCCACCCCATTTTGTTGAGAGCCTTTAGCCCCCATCTGCAGAGATGCTCAACAGTGCACCATCTCAACAAGGCACCTTCTCAGCTTTTACTTTATTCTCAGTCTTACTCATGTAACAATTGGAATGACGCCACCTGCTGGAGACTTACTGTAGGAAAGCTCTGCCACGAGGAGAAGGCGTTTGAGGGCAAGCCACGGGTTTTTTCTTTGGCGTCAGGAAGTGACCTATGCTTGTGGGAGGAAGAGGGGGCGAGGCTGGTTCTCTCTCTTTTTTGCCAGGAACCAGAGTCCAGTTTTTCCTGATGTAGAGAAGATCTCAAAGACTTTAAATGAACAGTTTCATTTTGTTGTTTTTCTTTTTCCCTTCTGTTATTATATACACCATGTATTCTCTGCAGAGGCCCTCCCTCTGCAGGCCAGTGTCAATTTTAGCCCCTTACACTCAGATACTTGAATCTGAAGGTTTGATTTTTACCAGGGTCGGGAATTCCTCCAAAGGCAATGTCCCACTTTACTGTGGCCAAGAGATTCCTTACCAGACACTGGGAGCCCTTCTGACCTTAGCTAGACTAGTTCTTGGTTCAGCTTCCTACTTTGTGTGACCCACTAGAACTTTGATCATTCTCCCTAGAGGAAGCCTTCAAGGTCTCAGGCCATCATGATGCCTCCAAGATGGATGTTAATGAAGGAACCTGGAAATATTTTGCCCCCAAACTTCCCCCCCCCCAAACTTTTAAAGTGATGTTTTGCTCATAAGCACTCAATAAAATGGATCTCTGGCTCACTCTTGCTGAGGGCAGAGAGAAAATTGAGTTGTTGGCATTGTGTTTACTGGCACTGGGTGATCTCTAGGAAAAGACATGTCTCTGGAGGTCAGATGTGGGGAGATCTCAACCTGGCTCTGCACCAGGAGGTGATGGAAATGCCCTGGGTATTCAGCCTATCACTCATACCAGAGCTCCTGCATTAGCATCAGACCTTTAGGTTCTGTGTTTGAGCCTAAAGATGCTGTCTTTTTAAAACACGAACCAGCGGGTTCTGGTGTCTCACTTCCTGGTCTAGTTTGTTGTTCAGTCATAGGCCACTGACCCCCTTTTGGGGAGCGGTGGTTTCTGCTTCCCTGCAGGCCTTTTTCAGGCAGAGTCTGGCTGGCCACACTTATCAGGTATGCTGGGAGAATATTCTATTAGGTGACATTGGGAGACTAAAAGACCCCAGAGGCCCCTTTCCAGTCTGTCATTCTGCAGATCCCAGGTGGGCATTAAGGGTTTGCCCTCATCTTTCTCATTGTCAAACTGCCATTGTGCTGCTTGGCACGCACGCACGCAAGTGTATACACACACACACACACACACACACACACACACACACACACACACTTTTCCCAGCCTTGGAAAGGGCCTTTCTCACCTTGACGGCTAATGGCATTTGAAAGCTCACTTTGCAGCCTTCATTGTGAAAAGAAAGCCCATTTTGGCTGCATCTTAGGAAAGAGGCAAATCTGTTTCTCTCTCACAGCCCTGTCTCTACATTTAGCCAGCCTAGCTATGTACAAAATGGGCTGATTAATACTAATCTCATTGAAAAGGTTGGCATTTGTTGAGTGGGTGAATAGCACTGACCCAAGGACAAAACATGTCTAGAAAGGTAATTTGTTCTGTCCCTCCAGTCAAAGAAACAAGGGATGTTTGAAGACAGGGATGTTCAATGTGAAGAAACAGCTGTTTGGGCCTTTTGAAAGACCAGCTCTTTGGAAATGTTATTTCACCCTCATTTGGGTGCTGAGTGGTTAAGACTTTGGGGTTGGCCAGTGTTGTGGCTTATCTGTCCAGATGTTGGTAACCCCTGAGAACTGTCTGTTTTTAAGGGCTTACAAATCCTCTTAAATACCATTCCTTGTTTCACTGTAACTCAGTGTACAAAGGCATCTGATCCTGCTATTTACTTTTTGAACCTTAAAAGTATTTTATTTTCCAGTTACATGTAAAGATAGTTTGCAATATTTGTTTTTACAAGATTTTGAGTTGCACATTTTTCTCCTTTCTTCCCTTCCTTCTCCTTCCCCAAGACAGAAAGCATAGGTTACAATCACTTTAAACATATTTCTGCATTAGTCATGTTGTGAAAGAAGAATTAGGGGCAGCTAGGTGGCGCAGTGGATAGAGCACCCGCCTTGAAGTCAGGAGGACCTGAGTTCAAATCCGGCCTCAGATACTTAACACTTACTAGCTGTGTGACCTTGGGCAAGTCACTTAACCCCAAATGCCTTGCCAAAAAAAGAGAAAAAAATTTAAAAAAGAAGAAGAATTAGAGCAAAAGGAAAAACCTGAAAAAAGAAAGCCCCCCCCCCCAATTAATAAATAAAAGAGAGAGAGACAGACAGAGAAAGATAGAGAGAAACAGTATGGTTCAATCTGCATTCAGAATCCAGTTCTTTTTTTCTGGATGTGGAGAGCATTTTCCATCATGAGTCCTTTGGAGTTGTCTTGAATCATTGTATTGCTGAGAAGAGCTAAGTCTTTCACAGTTGATCAACACACAATGTTGCTGTTACAATTCAGTTATTTATTGTTGAGAAGAACGGGGGTCTATTACTCCTTTAGAAACACAAATGTCCCTGATAATAATTGCAGGGATTCCTCGTCTGCAGCCAGGACTGCCATGGATTAAATCTCATTGGACCCAATCAAAACATCTAGGGGAAAATGATTTCCTGATTTGCAGTGGGGACTGGGCAATGCATGGCATTCAGGAAAAAAATGACAACAAACAAACAGCAGCAATGCGTGTTGAGAAAAGAGGAAAACAGAGAAAGCGAGTTGGAAGGGACCTCGGTGGCTGTCTAGTGAGACCCTTTATCAATTCATGAGCCAGTCAGTAAGCATTTATTAAATGCCTCCTGTGTCCTGGGCACTGTGTTCATTCTAGGGTCATGGGGGCAGTTCTTCCTTTCAAAGAGGTTTTCATTGATAAGAGGGGACAAAAATGCACATAAAAGTACATGGGGGGCAGCTAGGTGGTGCAGTGGATAAAGCACCAGCCCTGGATTCAGGAGAACCTGAGTTCAAATCCAGCCTCAGACACTTGACACTTACTAGCTGTGTGACCCTGGGCAAGTCACTTAACCCTCATTGCCCTGCCCCAAAAGGAAAACAAAACAAAACAAAACAAACAAACAAACAAAACCAAGTACATAGAAAAGAAATACAAAGAATTAGGGAACACAGAACAGGTGCTTTCGTCCTCATTTTGAAGTTGAGGAAACTGAGGCAGTGACTTGCCCAGGGTCACACAGCTAGTAGCATCTGAAGTTGGATTTGGACTCAGGTCTTCCTGAGTCCAGGCCCAACATTTCTTCCACTGCCGCCAACTAGCAGAGTGGTGAGATCAGGAAAGACTTCATGAAGAAGGCGGCATTTCGGCAGTTTTGAAGGAGCCCGGAGGCAGAGGTGAGGAGGGAGTGAAGTACATTGTAGGCATTGGAGACATGGAAAAACATGGATGTAGGTGGGGGAAAGAACCTTCTCTAGAGCATCCTTTACAGGTGGTCACTGGGCCTCTGCTCGAGGAGCTGTGGTGGTCCAGTAGCTCCTGGATGGCCTTTGTCCCCTGGCTGGTCATTATACTGGTCAGAGTTCATGAGTCTTTCCAGCTTGCTTGTCTGCATAATATCATTGGCATTGTAGCTATTGTTCTGCTGGTTGGGCCTACTACACTCTGCATCAGCTCATATAAGTCTTCCCAGGTTTCTCAGAGTTGGCCCCTTTGCCGTTTCTTAGAGAACAAACATCTTTGATTCTATTATTTGTGCCCTGCTTTGTTCGGCCCATCCCCAATGAGTGGGTACCAGCCCTTCAGTTTCCACTTCTTTGCCATCAGAAAGCACTGCAATGAATAGTTTTTCAACTCATGGGTCCCTTTTCTTCTTACTTTGATCAGTATCTTTGGGATAGGGGCCTTGTACTCTTACAGCTGGATCAAAGTGGGATGTGCAATAACTCTGAAGATGAAGTCCCCCATTTCTCTCCAGAATGGCTGCACCAATTCACAGCTCCCTCTAACATTGCATTAATGTGCTTGTTTTCCCCAACCCACTTCAATCTTTGTCGTTTCGCTCTATTGTCTACTTTGCCAGTCCAATGAGTCAGAGGTGGAACCTCAGGGTTGTTTTAATTTGTCTTTAATTATTGATTGGGAGTATTTTTTCCATATGATTGTTAACAGCTTAGCTTTCTCTTTTAGAAAACTACATTCTTCATAACCATATGATCTTTAGAGAAATTTCTATGAAATTTTTGTTTTCCCCAGGAAATTTTCTCCTTTCCCATTTTAGATGCATTGATTTTTGTTTATGCAGAAACTTTTATATTTTATGAATTAGAACTATGCCTTTTTATACTCTGTGTAGATAGGCTGCTCTTAAGAAATGGATGAAGGGTTTTGCCATGGGATGGACATTAGCCTGATTATACCTATCCTTGGTACTTTGCAAAAATAGCAAAACAAATAGAGTGGAGTGGGCACCCTTGCACCAAATGTGTATGTGCGCCCATGTGTGCCTCCGTGTGTGTGCATGCACCCATGTACAGTTGTGTGTTGGTTCCATTGAAGCCAGTCATGTGAGGCACAGAGATGACACATTGGACCCTCAGAGATTCTGCCTTTGAGTTGCACAGCTGGGATGTCATTCAGACGTGGCCCCCTGACAGATCACATGGATGTCACTAGAGGATCAGTCTTGCTTACTGTGGAGAGAGGCTTATTGCCAGACTGGTTGCAGACTGATGAACTTTTTGGCCATAGGCCCCCATCTCAGCTGTTGTAGATGGAGAACAATTCTTTTTTTTTCTGATAAAAGTATTTTGTTTTTTTCCAGTTACATGTAAAGATAGTTCTCAACATTTGTTCATACAAGCTTTCCAATTTCAGATTTCTCTCCCTCCCCCCTCCCCTAGTCAGCAGGTAATCTGATATAGGTTATATATATATTATATATACTTACATATAAATAAAATAACATTAAACATATTTCTGCATTAGTCATGTTATAAGAGAAAAATCAGAGCAATGAGGAAAAACCTCAAAATAGAAAAAGAACAGCACCAAAAACAAACGAAATAGTATGTTTCAATCAGCATCTATACTCCACAGTTCTTTTTTTTTCCTGGATTTGGAGATCCTCTTCCATCATGAGTCCCCTGGAACTCTTCTGTACCATTGCATTGGTGAGAAGAATCTAGTCCATCACAGTAGGTCAACACTCAATGTTGATGATACTGTGTACAATGTTCTTCTGGTTCTGCTCATCTCACTCATCATCAGCCCATGCAAGACCCTCCAGGTTTCTCTGAACTCCTCCTGCTCATTGTTTCTTACAGCACAATAGTATTCCATTACATTCATATAACAAAACTTGTCCAGCCATTCCCCAATGGATGGGCATCCCCTCAACTTCCAATTCCTTGCCACCACATAAAGAGCAGCTATAAATATTTTTGTATATGTGGGTCCTTTTCCCTTTTTCATGATCTCTCTGGGGAAAAGACCCAAAAGTGGTATTGCTGGGTCAAAGGGTATGCACAGCTTCATAGCCCTTTGGGCATAGTTCCAAATTGCTCTCCAGAATGGTTGGATCAGTTCACAGCTCCACCAACAATGCATTAGTTTCCCAATTTTGTCATTTTAGCCAATCTGATAGGTGTCAGGTGGTACCTCAGAGTTGTTTTAATGTGCATCTCTCTAATCATTAGTGATTTAGAGCATTTTTTCATATGGGAATAGATAGCTTGGTTTCTTCATCAGAAAACTGCCTGTTCATATCTTTTGACCATTTCTCAATTGGGGAATGACTTGGATTCTTATAAATTTGATTTAGTTCCCTATATATTTTAGAAACGAGGCCTTTATCAGAAGTACTGGCCACAAAAATTGTTTCCCAGCTTTCTGCCTCCCTTCTAATTTTGGATGCATTGCTTCTGTTTGTACAAAAATTTTTTAATTTAATGTCATCAAAATCATCCATTTTGCATTTTATAATATTCTCTATCTCTTGTTTGGTCATAAACTGTTCTCCTTTCTAAAGATCTGAAAGGTAGACTATTCCTTCCTCTCCTAATTTACCTATGGTATCACCTCTTATGTCTAAATCATGTATCCATTTTGACCTTATTTTAGTATAAGGTGTAAGATGTTGGTCTATGCCTAATTTCTGCCATACTATCTTCCAGTTTTCCCAGCAGTTTTTGTCAAATACTGAGTTCCTATCCCAGAAGCTGGAGTCTTTGGGTTTATCAAACACTACACTACTAGTGCCATTTACTACTGTGTCTCCTGTATCTAGACTATTCCATTGATCATAGATGGAGGACAATTCTACAAAAGCACCAATCGTTGATGGGTCTTATATGTTTATTTTGAGATCATCTCTAAATAGTTGGAGCTGTCCATAAGAGTGAGTGCAAAGCGTGATCTCCTGAAAGGGTCAGAGGGCAAAGGAATTGATAGAAAAATCCTGCAATTTGTAGGACTCACCTTTTCCCCTTCTTGAATCCATGGCTCTCATTTGTGGGTGACACTTTTCTGGCTCAACAGCCAGGGCTTTTCTAGGTTCCTTTACCTCACCAAGGCCTGATCTTTTGGTGTCTTCACTTGACAGTTTGGAAGCATTCTTTTTTTTGTTTTTTGTTTGTTTGGTTGGTTTTTGGTTTTGGGTGAGGCAATTGGAGTTAAATGACTTGCCCAGGGTCACACAGCTAGTAAATGTCAAGTCTCTGCGACCGGATTTGAACTCAGGTCTTCCTTACTCCAGGGCTGGTGCTCTACCCACTGTGCCACCTAGCTACCCCAGAAGCATTCTTAATAACCTTCCAGAATCCCAAGCAATCTCCTAAAACCCCTACCTCATAGCCCTTAGCTTATAAGATTGGGAAGGGGGTAAGTCTTTCCTGGGAAGGTCTTGTCATCAGTGAAATATATATATATATATATATATATTTAATTTAAATGAGATAAAAGAGGATCCAAGGCTTTTGAATGCTGGTTGACCCTGCCTCCACCCAATATTGAACACTGACTCAGTTGATAGATTTTGGTATGGGTTGGGAGTAGAAGTAGAAACCCCTAGCAGAAGGCTTCTGGCCTTCCAGGTCTGGTGGCAGTGCCTGTGTTTGTGGGAGATGCCCAGAGCATGTGAAACTTTATGTGGCATAAAATAGGTTCCTTTAGAGCAGGCTCCAGACCTGCCTTTTTCCAGCCTGTGTGCTTCAGGGAACTGTACTGTCACCCATCATTGAGTGCCCCCAATTCCCAGAGAACAGGACAGTTGCTTTGTGCTCCTCCATGAAGAACATAAGCCAGAGAAAATGAGACGTGTCTTTTTTTCAACCAAGTCAATGCAGGAATTGGTTTTGCTCAATGATGCATATTTGCTACAAGGTGCCTTCCCCCATCCTGCCTGAAATGCTCTTTCCTCACCTGCATCTCAAAGGGATGCTTTGTGTGACCCTTTTTCTGATGCCAGGCACCACCAGTTACTTGGCATTTATTCAAATACATCCATGTACATCCTTGGTACCCTCCCTCTTTTCCTGATGGGGGACGTTTCTTCATATCTGTGTCACCAGTGTTTAGACCAGTGAGATACTTCATGAAGGGAGCCAAATAGTATGTATTTTTGTACCCCTAGACTCTGGCCCAGTGTCTACATGAATGCTTATTGTCGAGATTTGGGTGTTTACTAAATACTCATATAGGGAGAAGAGAGCTGTGCAAATTGGGTCCCCCATTTCTCTGACCTGGTTGCTCCATTAGCTGGGTCTGTGGTGCCCACTTTTGTGCTGCAGAGACGTAAATGAGGCTCTGGGACTGTGAGTCAGCCAGGGCAGCCACCGCGGGGTGTGTGTGGGGGGAATGGGAGGCAGTATTTGCCATTCATGAAATAACAATGATTGTATTGTTGGGTACACACACATCTCCCTCGCCCTGCCCCCGACCCACAAAACCAGCTGTATATTCAGAACAAATAATGATTTATCTTGTTCATTGACTGAGATGAATGTGCAGACCAGGTGGCCCGGGAAAGGCATTGTGGGCTGTGCCGGGGCCCCACCAGGAAGAGAGTGCATGAATACCAGGCAAAAGAAAACTGTGCTTGGGCTGGACACAGTGGCACACAGTGGCAAAATCTAAGAACAGAAAGTTGGCACGAGCTACTGGCTCGGCTGTTGCCCATTCATAGTGCCCTTCCCAGAAAAAAATAGAGGACTTGTCCACCACGGAGCATCTTCCAAGTGGGGATGGGAGTACGTTTTTTTCTTGTTTAAATGACCATTGTATCCATGTGTGGCACAAGCACCTTGCCAAAGGGATCCACCCTGACCATGCTCTTGTTCCCCCTCTCTGACAGAAGCCCACTGTAAAAGCCCTGGGAAGGCCAGGATTGCCTAGGACGGATGTCATAGCAACTGCCGCCGGAGCCTGGGGAGGAAAGATGAAGCACTAGCACCTACCAAGGAAAGGCTTTCAAGATGGCGGCTCAGCGGATCCGTGCGGCCAACTCCAACGGGCTCCCACGCTGCAAGTCTGAGGGCACTCTGATTGACCTGAGTGAGGGCTTCTCAGAGACGAGCTTTAACGATGTCAAAGGTGAGCTCAGGGGAAACTGGGCCCCATGTTGCTTCGTAGGCCCCCAGTGCAAAAGAGAATAAGGAAAGGAATGTTGATAGATACGGAGATCGGGCCTTCCTTCTGGGGCTACCTTGCACCTACAAAGTTATTTACATGATGTCTCCCCCATTAGACTGTGAGCTGGTGGAGACAAGGTACTTGTTTTCCCCTTTGTTCATATCCTTAGGCTAGTTCCTGGCACACAGTAGGCATTGCTTGTTGACTCTCTGCCTCATCACATGAGGACTCAAGGTGACGGACAGGTGGGCTGAGGGATCTGACTGGGAGAAGTCTAAACAGCCGAATTCCAGTGGTAGGGAAGGACAGGTCGATATTCCTGACTGGGAGATAGCAGGAGATCATTTGTGGCGCTGAAGAAAAAAGATTTAGCAGGGGAATCTATGACTTGCATCTTTAACAAACAGACTGAAATTGCCTTGGCCTCCACTACATTGTGTTCCTTTTTGTGACAGATGATGACGTTGGGCTCAGCACTCTCCATTGTACTACCCTGCCCCCAGATGAGGTTGTAGGGTCCATGATCAAAAGCTACAAGAGAACGTGGGATTGTTCTCCAAACTGCTTATTTTACAGTTGAGGAAACTGAGGTCAGTAGAGGTTGAGAGTTATCCCAGGTGGAGCAGAGAGTGTATGAGGCAGGATTCGATCTCAGGTCTTCCAGACTCCAAGTTCATTGACCTGTCCTCTGTGCCATCTGCTCAGTAAGAATCCATGGTGCTAAGACTCCCAAAAAGTTTCAAGTGTGTTTTTGTTTAATTTTACTGAAACTCTGTTCTTTCCATCTCATCTTTTTATGACTCTCTGCATTTCGTCATTTATTTCTTTGGGAAGAAAAGGAATGTGATCAAATCATATCTGTAATTTTTAAACCACAGAGTCTCCCTGTGTCTCCCAGACTAGAAGCACAGGAGTCAGCCATGGGCCCCATCCCACCACTAACTGGCCAGAAAGCTGTGACCAGCTCTATTTCCTAAGCCAGTTGGCCCCTCCATGACAGCCGAGTGCCCCACCTTCCTTGCCCCTACCACTGGGGATCGCCATATTGGTGCTGTACTCAGCATAGACATCCATTGGCTTAGGCCACTGCAGAGCAGCATTCCCCAGCTGGAGAAGCCTCCCAGCCTGCCCCTACCTGTTCCTTGGTCCCTGGGATTACATTAGCATTCCTACACCAGCCTGGCCAGCTCTTAGTCTTCATCAAAGGGGCAGACCACCTGATCTTTCTTGACCCTCAGTTTCCTCATCTGTCTAACAAGGGAGTTTTGCTAGAAGACCCCAGGGGTCTCTTTCAGGTTGACCTTGAGTGCCTGTTCCCCGTAGACTTAAGTGCATCCTGTGAAATGGCTGGCTCCCCCTGTCATGCAGCTATTGTTTGCGGAGAACTTCAACGTATGTACCTGAAATCCTTCATTCTTCCCAACCCCCCATCTAAGGAGGGGGATGACGTAAGCCCTTGGAAAATCAAAGTCCAAAAGTTACAGACCTGGCCCGGGGTCACACTTACTAGTGGAAATCTGAGGAAGGACTTGAACTCAGGGCTTTCAGCACTGTCCAACAGGCTACTCTTGTCTTGCCTCTCTGCCTAGGAGATCTAGGTGGGAGGAGGGCTGGTCTTGCAGTCAGAGCACCTGAGGTCAAATCTCAGCCTGGGCCTTGGTACCTTGTTGCAAAATGGGGTGATTGGATGGCTTTGAAGGCTCCCCCTGTTCTTGATCTAGGATTCCAAAAAGGAATACATGGGCTTGAGGCACTGGATCCTTTTAGTACTTTCAGGAAACCAAGGAAGAAAGTAGGGAAAGGGGTAAAAATCAAATCACTTTTTGTTGTTGTTCAGTTATTTCTGTCACGTCTGACTCTTCATGGCTTCGTTTAGGAGTTTCTTTGCAAAGATACTGGAGCAGTTTGCCATTTCCTTCTCCAGCTCATTTGACAGATGAGGAAACTGAGTCAAACAGGGGTAAATAACTTGCCCAGGGTCACATAGCTAGGAAGTATCTGAGGCCAGATCTGAACTCAGTGAGATGAGTCTTCCTGACTCCAGGCCTGGTGTCCTATCCACTAAGCTGCCTAGCTTCCCCATCAGGTCACTAAAATATAAAATTAAATGCCACTTAGCCATCTCCAAACCTCAGTCTCTACGTCTGAAAAATGGATGGGGATGGGGGCAGCTAGGTGGCACAGTGGATAAAGCACCGGCCCTGGATTCAGGAGGACCAGAGTTCAAATCCAGCCTCAGACACTTGACATTTACTAGCTGAGAAAAGAAACTACATGTACAGTCTCTTTCTACTTGAAAAATCTCTAATATGTGCAGGCCCATGCGCAGACATCCGCACTGTCTGTCTCGCTCCTTCTGGGGCCCGGGCCTTTACTCCTGGTTCATGATATCCTCTGTCATGCATGAGCAGAGAATCCAAAGATTAAAGTACAGCTTTACCGTAACACCTGCACTCTTAGATGTTTTTATTTTTATCACAATGGTTACTGTTAGTACTGACAACACGGGCATCTGGAATTGGGGGAAGGGAGTGCAGCCCATTTTGTGAGCTCAAAGCTCATTGGCTCAAAAAGGGGAGATATACTTTGTAAGTGGTGGCTGGGAACAGGGGGAAAGTTGGATTTCTGTGTACCTGCTAGCTTAAAAAGATAGCATTAAAAGGTGCTTGATAGGGGGGCGGCTAGGTGGCACAGTGGATAAAGCACCGGCCCTGGATTCAGGAGGACCTGAGTTCAAATCCAACCTCGGACGCTTCACACCTACTAGCTGTGTGACCCTGGGCAAGTCACTTAACCCTTTAACCCTCATTGCCCCACCAAAAAAAAAAAATACTTAGTAAATTGAATTCATGAGAAATGAGTCCTGGAGTCCAAGGACCTGGATTTTTTCAATCCACCATGCTTACTTTTGTGTTGAACCTTTGGTAGGTCACTTCACTTCTGTCCCTCAGTTTCTTCATGTTGAGGAAGATGAAGGCTGTGGCCCAGATGGGATCTGGGCTCCCTTATTTCTTGGGATCTCAAAGGGCCCTCCCAGCTCACACTCTGCTGGTGTCTGATAGTCTGAATGGTGTTGGCTGAGTCAATGTGGAGACCTCCTTGTTGGTAAGCCATTGGTCAGTCATCCTCTCCATCCTCCTCTTGTTTTCTCAAAATAATAAGAGTTGACCTTTCTTTAGCCCGTTTTATCTCTACTCAGTCACCAGCATTTATCAAGGGCCAGTTACTTTGCTAGGCACTGGGGGGACAAGTAAAAGGAAGGAGACGATTCCACCTTGGCATGTTAGTGGTTTTTTCTTTGCTATCCATTATCACAACAACCCTCTGAGGGAGGTGCTCTGGGTACTCATATACCCGCTTTATAGGAGGAATCTGAGGCTCAGGGAGGTAGTGACTTGCCTGTGGTCTCACATTTCGGAGGCAAGATTTGAACCAGGTCTTCCTGACCTGAGTCCCATGCTCTTTCCCTCCTGCCTCCCTGCTCTGGTCTTTTTCTTTGGAATGCACCTTTGGGTTGGATACTTGTCATGGGAGTTCATGGGAGGGTAGCTCTGGAATTAGAAGGACATTTGAGGATATCTAGCCTGTCTCCTGTGTTTTAGACATGAGGAAACTGAGACCTAGGGAGAAGTAATGATTAACCCAGAGACACTCAAATTAATGGTGCCAGAGCTAGGATTTGAACCCATGTTGTGTAATTCCAAATATGGCGCACTCTTTGCATCGATCTTCACTCAAGTCCCTCTGCTTATTGATGCTTCCCTGTGGCTTTTTGCTCCCCTCCCCTGGGGTCCCCAGAGCAGATAGCTCACTGGCTCTATTTATTCTTTTCCAGTGCCTTCCCCCAGTGCCTTGCTTGTGGACAATCCCACACCTTTTGGAAATGCGAAAGAAGTGATAGCAATCAAGGACTACTGCCCCACCAACTTCACTACTCTGAAGTTCTCCAAAGGAGACCACTTGTATGTTTTGGATACATCTGGCGGGGAGTGGTGGTATGCACACAACACCACAGAGATGGGCTATATTCCTTCCTCCTATGTGCAGCCTGTCAACTACCGCAACTCAACATTGAGTGACAGTGGGATGATTGATAATCTTCTGGACAGCCCTGATGAAATAGCAAAGGAGCTGGAGCTGCTGGGAGGAGGCTGGGTAGATGAGAAGAAAGGTTTGAATAAAGCCCACAACAATAACCCTTTCTGGAACGGGGTGCCAACGAACCCATTTCTGAATGGGAACATGCCTGTCATGCCCCCCCTGGAGGAGGTGGCTCCCAAAACAACAGTGGATCTGCTGCTCTTTGACACAGAGGCACCACCATCTTTTACCACAACCAGCTCTGTGACAACCAATAGCATTGGCAATATTTTTGACGAGCTGCCATCCTCCAACAGACTCTCCAATGCTGAGCAACCTGTCAAGCGAGATAACCCCTTTTTTAGAAGCAAACGTTCATACAGTTTATCCGAACTCTCTGTCCTCCAAGCCAAGTCGGAAGCCCCTTCGTCGTCCAACTTTTTCAGTGGCTTGAAATCTCCAACCCCTGAACAGTTCCAGAGCCGGGAGGACTTTAGAACTGCCTGGCTGAACCACAGGAAGCTGGCCCGCTCCTGTCACGATTTAGATTTGCTTGGCCAAAACCCTGGCTGGGGTCAGACTCAGCCCGTGGAGACAAACATCGTGTGCAAGCTGGATACGTCAGGCGGAGCTGTCCAGCTCCCGGACACGAACATCACCATCCATGTTCCTGAGGGTCATGTGGCTCCTGGGGAAATGCAACAGATTTCCATGAAAGCCCTGCTAGACCCTCCCCTGGAGCTCAACAGTGACAAATCCAGCACCGTCAGCCCAGTGTTAGAGGTGAAACTAAGCAACATGGAGGTGAAGTCGTTCATTATCCTGGAGATGAAAGTGTCGGCTGAGGTAAGACAGGACATTGTCAGTAAGAGCACCGTGGCATTGCAGTGTTTGCGCAGCGACATGAAGGAAGGACCGTACGTCCCTGTGCCACGGATGTACAGCTACGGAGACACAATCCAGGTTCACCTGGAGAACCTGGAACCTTGCATGTACATAGCTATTGTGGCCCACGCACAGAACATCCTCTACCCTGCTACCGTCTGGGACTTCATCAATAAAAAAATCACAGTTGGGGTATATGGCCCCAAGCACATCCATCCTTCCTTCAAGACAGTGGTCACAATCTTTGGGCATGAGTGTGCACCCAAGACCCTGCTGGTAAGCGAGGTCACACGGCAGGTCCATGGTCCTTCTCCAGTGGCTTTGCAGCTCTGGGGGAAGCACCAGTTCATTCTGTCCAGGCCCCAGGACCTCAAGCTGTGCATGTTCTCCAATATGACCAATTATGAGGTCAGAGCCAGTGAGCAAGCCAAAGTTGTCAGGGGGTTCCAGATGAAACTGGGCAAGGTAAGCCGCCTGATCTTTCCCATCACGTCCCACGACCCCAACGACCTCTCAGACTTCACCCTGAGGATCCAGGTGAAGGACGACCAGGAGGCCATTCTCACCCAGTTCTGCGTCCAGACCCCTCAGCCCCCACCCAAGAGTGCCATCAAGCCTTCTGGACCCAGGAGATTCCTCAAGAAGAATGAGATTGGGAAGATCATCCTGTCTCCTCTGGCTGCAACCACCAAGTACCCAACATTTCAAGAGCGTCCAGTGGCCAGCCTCAAGTTTGGAAAATTGCTTAAGACAGTTGTGAGACAGAATAAAAACCATTATTTGTTGGAATATAAGAAAGGAGATGTCATAGCCCTGCTCAGTGAGGAGAAGATCAAACTGAAGGGCCAGCTATGGACAAAGGAATGGTATATTGGGTATTACCAGGGGAAGGTTGGACTCGTGCACACCAAGAATGTGTTAGTTGTTGGGAAAATTCGGCCGTGCTTTTTTTCTGGGCCGGATCTTAGTACCAGCGTGCTTCTGGAACAAATTCTGAGGCCCTGCAAGTTTCTGACTTATATCTATGCCTCTGTAAGGACCTTGCTCATGGAGAATATCAGTAGTTGGCGGTCATTCGCGGATGCCTTGGGCTACGTGAATCTACCGCTCACCTTCTTTTGCCGAGCAGAATTGGACAGCGAGCCTGAGCGGGTGGCCTCTGTCCTTGAAAAATTGAAGGAAGACTGTAACAACACTGAGAATAAAGACAGAAAATCTTTTCAGAAGGAGCTAATGATGGTAAGTACTTGGCACGCCCTATTCCTTTGAGTATACTTGGAAAGCATCAGGAAACATTTGAGACTTAGCCAGTCCCCTTTCTGCCCTTAACGGGTTGTCTTAGTTTAAACAGATCCTAAGAAAGAGTAGTCAGTCAATTGTGGTAATAATGCCCATTTCATGGAGATTTCCAGGGGTGCTGTTTGATCCATCACTGGCCATCTGTGGACATTCTGACAGCTCTTGGGCACGCCAAAAATAACTTGCTTAGCATGCTTATTAATATGGAAATGTCAGTGATGGATGCACAATGAGCAGGGAGTAACAGCCAGTGTTGATGAAGCCATAGTCTTGAATGATTGTTGATTTTCAGCCTAAACCTTAAAATGGTTCCCGATTTCTGCCTCTGAGTACAAGACAGCATGACTTCAAAGGCAATACGGAGCCCAGTCTTGTGGGGAGCCTTTGTTTTGAATCCCTTCATGTTGATTTTTAAAAAACCTCCTCAAATGCTGCCATAGCCAATTATCTGCTGTGACATGTTGTTTATGTTTTAATAATGAGGACCAAGGAAAGGAAGGGGAGTTGTTACTGTCATGGTGCACCAGAGTCAGGCTTTAAGAACACAATAGTTGGGGGCAGCTAGATGGCGCAGTGGATAGAGCACCGGCCTTTGAGTCAGGAGGACCTGAGTTCAAATCCAGCCTCAAACACTTAACACTTACTAGCTGTGTGACCCTGGGCAAGTCACTTAACCCCGATTGCCTCACCAAAAAAGAAAAAGAAAAAAAAGTAAAGAAAAAAGTATGGACGTGACTCTGCTGCTGTCCTCAATCAATCAACAAACATTTTTGAAACACCTGCTGTTGTCATTAGATCATGAGCTCCTTTAGGGCAGGGAGTCTGTCTTTTGCCTCTTTTTGTATCCTCAGCATTAGCACAGTGCTTGGCATACAATTAATAACTGTTTTTTGGCTTACTGCCAATTCCTGTGCTACAAAGATAAAAATGGAGTCAGCTGAGACTCTAAGGAGCTGGCACGTCAGTCACGGTGAATGTGTCTGATCTTCCTCATTCATGCTCATGGTAAGTGGCTAGAAAATTGGTACCAGAACCAGCCTTTCTTCTCTGTGTATCCTTGGAAAGGTGAGTCCCTTCTAGGCCTCAGTTTCCTTATCTCCAATGGGGAAGGTATTTGAGGATTCCCAGAGCTCCTTTTGGATCTGGATGTTGTAATACTGTGACTTGATTTTTTTTCTCCTTTCCCCGAATATACCAGTATGGAGAACAGAAACTTCTCTTGCAAGATGGTGGTCACTGATTGGAGGAAGAGGCGACCTGCCCTGAAACACCAACCAGTATCAGAGCGCTTCATCACTGGGGTTTACATTCTGACACTTCTGTCATTGGCCAGGCTGTAGACCTGGGGCTCAGCTGGTGTGCTGTCGGGGGATTCCGATTTAAGGGACCCTCCTCACTTGTCAGTGTCGCTTCCTTAAGTCTAGAGATGCCGTCTAGGATGGGGTGTGTTTCCTTGTTTGGGGATAGGGAGGGATGCTCTCCGAAGACATTCTCATTTTGAGGAGGTGCTAGAGGGCCCTTTGGATCATGGGTAATGGGTCAAATCCAGTAATTAGGAAGCTGTCTTGAATCAAAATAGTGAGATGTCCATCCCTTATCACATCCTTGTGAAAGCCAGCAGAGATCATTAAGGAGATAGTGTGATTGTGGTTTGGGGCGTCTGAGAGCTAAAAGTGGAAGGAACCTAGAGGCTGTCTGGTCAAACCTCCTCCTTTACCAAGGGGTAAACTGAGGCCTGCAAAGGCTGAATTTGAGTCCTTTGTCTTGCTGTGTCCCCTCTCCCTGGGCCACCCTGCTCTGTCACCACCCCTTTCTTCTCTGGGACTGTGGAGAGAATCCAGACTTTTTGGATAGGTTGGTTCATTTTACTCAACTGTTTATTTTTTTTTTAAATTTTTTTTTAAGTGAAGCAGTTGGGGTTAAGTGACTTGCCCAGGGTCACACAGCTAGTAAGTGTTAAGTGGCTGAGGCCAAATTTGAACTCAGGTCCTCCTGACTCCAGGACCGGTACTTTATCCACTGCACCATCTAGCTGCCCCTCAACTGTTTATTTTTAATTTGTTATTCTTTGCCAGAAAAAGCTACACTGGCAAATGCAGGTGATGTAAAAACAAGAAATTAATAAAAATGTATCATTAAGAAGCACTGCCAAGTCAGAGGCAGTGTTTCCTAGGGGACAGAATGGGGCCTCTCAGTCAAGAAGAGCTAGGGTCACACCTGTCCTCTGACACACACACTGACTGTGTGACTTTGTCAAAAAGTCACAACCTCTCAAGACTAAGGTTTAGGACAGTGGCCAATTAGCAGTGGGGAATGACTTATATTCTTAAGGCTAGCTTTTGGAACAGCTAGGGGGCACAGTGGATAGAGCACCGGGCCTGGATTCAGGAGGACCTGAGTTCAAATCCGACTTCAGACACTTGACACTTACTAGCTGTGTGACCCTGGGCAAGTCACTTAACCCCAATTGCCTTACCCCTTCCCCCTTTCCCCGCAAAAGTCTAGCTTTTGCCTTTGTATCTTTAGGGCTTGGCACATAGTAGGTCCTTTATATATGCTTATTGACTGACTGGTCACCAGTAGCAGATATAACAGGTCCAAAAAGGTGAAGACTGAGAAAAGACTCCATCAGATAAGGCAAGTGAGATATAGTTAGTAAGTTTGGAGAGAATCATTTCAGTTGAGTGATGGGGCTTGAAGGCAGACTGTAAAAGATTTAGGAATAAGTGAGAGGAAAACAAGTGGAGGACTCATGTGTAGACTGTCTTTTCAAAGAGTTCAGTTAACAAAGAAAGGAGCTTGAGTGGGCGGTAGGGTCTAGTGAATTTGTTTTGTTTGTTAAAGGTTTGGGGATTTGGGTATATTTAAAAGCATCAGAGAAGGAGCTAATAGGGAGAGACTGAAGATCAGAGAAGTAGACAGGTGAGGTTGCAATCTACTGGAGAAGATGGGATTAAATGATGAAGAAAGACTGGCTTTCTCTGTCAGAGATCAAGAAAAACAAGTAAAGAGTAGCAGATGGTGTCCAAGGGTTTTGAGATGAAGAGGAGGGAGCTCATGTTGAATGGCCTCAATTTTCTCTATAAAGTACGAGACAAGTACTGGATCAAAGGGGTGGGTGAGCCGTGGGGGATCAGGGAAGAAAAGATTCAGAATAGCTTCTATGCAGAGAAGAGAGGATCGATTAGGGAGGAACAGAATGGCTGCCATGCCCTAATGAGTGCTCTAGTGAGTGTTCTAGTGGCCTGGTTGAGGTTGGATAACATGAATTTGTACCATGAGGGGCTATAAACCTTTTCCCAGCTGAGTTCTCAGTAGCTTTCCATTAGAAGGCACCCATGGTGGGTTCATTTCTCTGATTGTTAGTGATTTGGAACACTTTTTATTCTGCTTTTAAGAACTTTCTCTCTGTATCCTTTAATCATTCATCTATTGGGCAAGGCCTCTTATATTTCTACCCATTCCCTTTATTAGATGTTTATCATAGAAACATGCTTGAAATTCTCAGTTCAGTGTCTTCTTGCTGATTCTACTTGCATTGATTTGGTTCCAATTTATATTTTATTCATCTCACCTGTTTTTCCACCACCATCATTCCTGACATATCCCTTTCTTCTCCACCCCTTCTAATGAAGAATTTAAAAGCAGAACAAAAGCAGTTGAGCAAAAAGGACACAATGTTCAGTGCTCAGAACCCAGACCTGCATTGATTTTGTTCATGCAAAAAATGCCTTTGGATTTTATGTCCTTGAAATGATCCATTTTATTTTCTCTGATCAGCGAGTGCTCCTTCCACTTCACGGCCTTGCCTCCCTCTGCCTCACCCTGGCTTGCTCCTTAACCCTTCCTGCATCCCCACTCCCTGCCCCCATGCCTGTTAGTAGCAGGCTGGCATGGACCTCAGAGGGAGGCCATTCAGCTCTACCCAGTAACCTCAGGATCCCTGAGTTCTTAAGGGTTCTTCCTAAAGGCTTGGATATCATACTGTGACCTTACTACTAACCTCACTGAAGTCCTCACTAGTCCCCACCTGGATTAGATATGGGGGGGGGGGGGTGGCGAGAGACTCTTCTCTGCCCCTGCCTCCTCTCAGTTCCTGAACATTGCCGTTGTGCTGATCTTCCTCACATACATTTGGAAATGTCACTCCTTCAAAAATCTTGACTGACTGCCAATTGCCTGAGAAATCAAAGTATGCACTTTTGACTCTGGTGTCCAGGGTTAATCGAGTTAGCACTTTCCCTTTCTTTTCTAGCCTTATTTTGGCTTATTCTGTGCCACATATTCTCCTTTATAACCGAACTGGAATAATGTCTCTCTGTATCAGATTGAAATCATATCATACAGAGAAAAAAATCTCCCCATAATCATTTCTCTCTGCCCTCTCCCATCTTTCGGCCTTAGTTCAGGCTGCTCCTTGGGACAGAAATGTTCTTATTTCCCCCTTTTGTCATTTGACTTCCTACCCATCTTTTCAAGCATGATTCCACTGCTGCCTCTTTCAGAAAGCCTGTCCTGGTCTCTCTCTCTTCCTCCTTCCTTCCCTAGGGACTTCTTTGTCACCACCAGCCCCACCCCTGGACCAGTATTAAGCCAGCAGGAGGTACAGATTAAAGGTCACTCTATTGCCACTAATTGGTGTGAAAATCCCAGTGAGTCATTATTCTTCTGCAAATAGGAATGACCATCCCAAAGATTGGGGGGGGGGGGCATCATCTAGCAATTCCCAGGACTTCCTTTTTTCCTATTTCAGATGGAAAAGCAGGGAGAGGTGATGTGATTAAATAAAGTATCGATGAATTTTGGCCCCATATCTTGAGCTGAAGACGATGCCCTATTTGTACCAGCCCCACTCGTGGCAGAATGGAAAGTGTAATGCTTTGCAAACCTTTGTTACAGGAGCTCGCACAATTTCACACCAATAATTGGATTTTACTCGGGCTGAAAGATGGAGATGAGATTAAGGAGACTGAGCTTGGCTCGTGACTTACCAAACAGATTGATTATTTGTTCGTTATGGCAGATTGAGAGCCCTCTTTGCCAGCATCCGTGGGCCCTAAACATTCAACTCCAGCTTGGCTGACTCCTGATCCACTGGGGTTTTTTAAAAATTTGTTTGTTTAAATTTTTTTTCAATTACCAGGCATTTATTTTTTCTCCCACCCACCTTCCCCCCACTCGCTGGGAAAAATGAAAGGGAGAAAGAACAAAAAAGAAGTAGCAAGGGAGGGAGGGCAAGAAAGCAGCATTGTGTCATAAAATAGGCAAGCAAAACAAATTGCCACATTGGCCCTGTCCACAGATGAGTGTCTCAGTGTGCATACTGGCCCATCCTCTGTCCTGTGGTAGGCAGTGTTCTTCCTCATCTCTTCACTACCAGAAATAGTGGTGGTGTGTCTGCATCTTGGGTAGTTTTTTTTGTGGGGGGGGCAGTGGGGGTTAAGTGACTTGCCCAGGGTCACACAGCTAGTAAGTGTCAAGGGTCTGAGCCCAGATTTGAACTCAGGTACTTCTGAATCCAGGGCCAGCACTTTATCCACTGCGCCACCTAGCCGCCCCCTCAGGTAGCTTTTCATGAGCTGTGACTGTGATGGGCAACACAACACAGGGTTTCTCTTCATCCAGGTGTCGTGATAGATCTGTGCCAGAGAAGACATTGCTTGGGAGATCCCCTGAGTAGGCTGATGAGGGCGCTGACCTTGTCTAACAAAGTGGCTCATCTTTCTCGGGAGGGCCAATTGGTGTATCTATGGTGATGCCTTCTGTTTGTAGCTGATCCCCTCTGATCCTCAAAACAACACCTGCCCAGGAACCCACCTGCCTCTGTGTTTGTCTTGGAGTGTTTGGACAGGTGTCTGTTACTTGTTTTCAGTGTGTTTTCAGAGAATTATGCAAGATCCATGGTGTGGACATGGTGAGGGGTGGGTAGGGATTCTCATCCCCCTTGTTGGAAGATGAGTCACAGTTTGCTATTGATGTAAGAAGGGGCTCTGTGGAGTGCAGGGATTGGAGATAGAGAACCAAGGGTCTGACCTCTCTCACTTAGCTGTGCTCTTGGGCTCCCTCTGCTTAGAGCTATCAAGCAGAAACTAGATGACCAATCATCAAATCAGTTACAGTGAAGAATTTCTTACTCATGGAAATTTGAGAAACTCTTTATTATAATTAATTTTTTTCATTAACAAAAATCTATTGTTTCTCCCTCCCATCTATCCCCCCTCCTCAACCACCATTGCAAAACAAAACAAAAGAACAAAGAAAGAAACCCTCTAAACAAACAGGCAGAGTCAAGCAAATCAGATTCCTCTAGTTACCCTGGGCCCATTTGCTCCCTGTTAGGAAGGAGGTAGATAGCACACTTCATCATGGGTCCTCGGGACATGTGGTTGGGGACTTCAGAGACCAGAGTTCTCAGGGTGCTCAGTCGTTTGTCTTTGCAGTGTTGTTGTCATTGCTCTCCCACTTGTGTTCCCTTCTCTCTGTATCAGTCCATACAAGTCTTCCCAGGCTTTTCTGAAAGTATCCCTTCCAGCATGGCCCATGGCACAGTAGTGTTGCCTTCTATTCATATACTGTGATTTGTTTAGCCATTTGATAAGCATATGCATGCCCGCCGCAGGCCCTTGGAGTTTGGTTCTTTGCTCTTAGAAAAAGAGCTGCTATAAATGAGTGTGTGTGTGTGTGTGTGTGTGTGTGTGTGAGAGAGAGAGAGAGAGAGAGACACCTTCTTCTTCCTTGGATCTCATTGGTATATGGACCAAGTAGTGATTGGGTTGCTGGGGAGACATGATCTAGGGACTTTTTGGCCATTGTTCCAAAGTGCTTTCCAATTCAGCGGACCAATGGACCAATTCAATGTTTACCTGAGTTCTTAAAGTCTTTCCCTTTCCTACATAATAGTAGGGATTTATATAGTTTACGGAGACCCTCATATGTCTTATCTCATTTGAGCTTTGCAATAGTTCTGTGGAGGAGGTATTATTGGCCCGACTTTACAGCTGCGGAAACTCAGGCTACGAGAGGTTAAATGACTTGCCCAAAGTGTCATACCTAATAAATAGTTGAAACAAGATTTGAACTCAAGCCTTCCTGACTCCAAAGCTAGAGAGCTCTATCCATCATGCCATCTAGTCGGGTGTGGGTTGGACTTGATGGATGCTAAGTTCCCTTCCAGCTCACAGATTCTGTGACTACTCGGAACCATGGTTTCCTCCTCTGTAAAAGAGGCTAGATGACCCTGAAGGTCGCTGAGCCTTAAGTCGTGTGACCCCCTGCCCCCACTATCCACGGTTCAATAGGCCATGTGCCATGAGTCCTAACTGCCTTACACCATCGGGTTACTGTTGGGGTTGGAAAAGGCAGTTTGTGCACCAGACAGCATCTGGGGCTCAGTCACTGTGCCTGTCGTGCGACTTCCCCCACCCGTCCAGCTTGTTCTCCCATAATCAGCAAGTGAACATGAGAGGTGGGTGGACAAATATTGAACTGGAATATTGAGGCACCTTTATTTGGGAGGGTATCTTTTCTTCATCTCTGGTTGACTTCCCAAAGTCCAAGGGGGTGCAGTGAACAGCTTGAAAACTGAGACCTGTGATTTCACAGTTTGTAGGGTAGAAGATTTGGGGGTGTCTGATAAAGCCGACTTCCACTTGGTGGCTCCCCACCCCCTTCCTTACTCTACTGTGCTGGGAGAGGTCAGTGGATGATCATAGGAAGAGGTACTCTGGGAATGAAGGTTAAAAGAATCAGTCTGGTGGGGGGAAAGGGGGGCTGCGTTCCAGGCAGTGCATGGCACTAGATACCACGGGGATGCCTGGAATGTGGAGCAGGTATTTGGAGAAGGGGAGGAGGAGATGCTTGTTGACCTTATGGGAAATGCCAGAACTTCAAGGCCAAGCTGGGACATTTGAATTGAATCCCATTGCCAATAAGGAATCCAGCAAGGGCATAAATAATGTGCTTTTTTTTTTTTACTTATTACTCAGGGCTTGGAGGTGGGGAGGGTAATGAAATAATAGAAATAATGGGGTTTATGGGAAAATTCAGCTAATGTTGCACACACAGGTTTACAGACATTTTGAAACAGAATTAAACCAAGAGCTTGTATGAATAATGTCCCCAGGGCCTTTTTGTTTTCTCCCGAACTTTAAAGGGGAAAAGACACCATCAAAAACTTTGCTTTTAAGTCCCCTGCAGAGGGCCTGGGGACCCAGGGCTTCCCTCCTCCATGGCTGTGTTGGGGAAGCTGAGCCAGATTTGCCCAATGAAAGATGGCTTCATTCAGGCACTGAGCTGGCCATTCATCTCCAACTCCATTGAAGTGAGAGCCTGGCCTTGCTTGCCCCAGCTCCCAAGGCTTAGCACATAGCTCCTGGACCCCTGCCAGGTGGTTGGGGCAGTCACCAGTTACCAAAACAACTGGCACTTCTTGGAACCTTTTGGGGTTTGAATTCCAAGTGATGACCCCATTGGAAAGCTCTCATTCTTCTCCCCTGCTTCAGTCCCAGAAGCAGCTGCACAGACATTGGGCAGAGTTTGCTTTTTCCAAAAACTTACAACGCCAACCCTTGGCAAAGTGTGGGTCGCAATTTCATAGGTAGGATGGCTTTGATCCTCTGGAAAGGATGCTTCCACATTTCGACCTGTCATGCTGATTTTCTAAACATGACTGCAAAGGTGGCTTGAGAAAGCCAGGACTGGGTATTATGATGTGTGGATTCTTGGCCAAGGGTAGCCAGGAAGTAACCCTATGACCTCATTTGAACCAGTAGCTTATTTTCTCCGGACATCAACTTTCTCCTATAAAATAGAGATATTACCCCCTGCCTTGCAGGTCATGAAGGATTAATATGAATGTAAGACTTACCAAGTTGTTTTTGAGCTCTGAGCAAAAAGAAAACAGCCCATAAGGACCAGATCAATTTCTTACTTTTGAAAAAGATCCAAAAAAGGAAGATACAGTGAGAAAGGTACAATCTAGTTGGAGTACGATGGCTCCCAACCTCAAATCAAAACCCAAAATGGAACCCCCAGGGGGTAAGAAAAGGGTCTGAAAAGACAAAGAGATATAACAAAAGGATAGATGAATGAAGGAAGAGGAGGAAGAGTAATATGGAAAATCGGGAATGGATTTCTATTATAAATTGGCACATTTGTGTTAAACAACAAATGATAGAAGCTTAATTTTGTGCATATTCTTTTTCTGAAAGTTTGATTGATACCTTTTTGTATTTACATCAGTCCTTTCTAGACATTTTTCCCTTCTTCCCCTATTTGCCCAATGAGACTTCCTCTTGTGCTAGAAAGTCAGTTAAGCAAAATCAACCAATGGAGTAACTACTTCTGACAGTGTCGTCACAATTTAATATCCATAGTACCCCACCTCTCCAACAAAATGAGTTTATATATATATATATATATATATATATATGGATATGTATGTATATACATATGTATATGGATTTAAAGCTTTTGTTTTATTTTTCTTTTGATGGTGGGTTGTTGTTGGTTTTTTTTTTTTTTTAGTTGACCAGAGAACACTGATTACATCTTGTCAGTCTAGTTCAGAAATGTAGACAGAAGCCCACCCTCTTTTCTTGCCTCATAAAATGTCTGTAGAAAAGCCTGAGGCTGGATCTTTGAGGTGGAATGCAGAAGCATTTTCTTGATCCCTTTGGGAGTTGGGGGTGGGGAGGCAAAAATCATGCCAGCTCCCACCCTGATCTTCCTGTACCAGGCAGCCTGGGACTAGGCAAGGACAGCTTGTCTGCCTGAGGGCCTGAGTGAGAATAGCCTGCACAGATTCAGATGCCCACTTGGAAGTAAGTGCCATGAAGACCGGGAGACCATTTTGCTTGTGTATGCCCTGTGCTTAGCACAGTACATGTAAAAAATGCTGATGACGGGAGGCAGTGGAAAGAATATTGGATTGGGGGTCTCCTTATTTCTTGGGTGTTTTCAGAGCACAGGTTCAAAGACCTGCTCTGCTGCTGATCTATAACCAGAAGAAACAAGTGATACCTAGAGAACTGAAGTGGCTGTAACAGATATCATTTGTAAAGGTCTGTGAAGACATGAAAATGCTACACAAAATGCCAGCTGCCGTGGGTCAGGGTGATGTTGCTGGTGGTAATAATGGCAATGGGGGTGGTGATAATAGTGATAATGTGACCTGCCCAAGCTCACATGGAGGGCATGTCATAGAGCCAGGCTTTATTTCAGTAAGGCCAGATTGTAAGGAGTACATTGGGAGGACAGTCCCTTCTTCATAGGGTGTTTTCAGAGAGCAGTGTCGCCCATTTTGCTTTGGGCTGCCTTGAAGATAAGATTGCATCTGACATCAATCATAATAGCTAGCTGTTAGGTGGCACTTTAAGGTTTGTGAAGCACTTAACAAACATTATCTTGTTTGATCCTCACATCAGTCTTTTTCAATTTATTTATTTTGGGGGGGGGGTGAGGCAGTTGGTGTTAAGTGACTTGCCCAGGGTCACACAGCTATAGTAAGTGTAAAGTGTCTGAGGCTGGATTTGAACTCAGGTACTCCTGAATCCAGGGTCTGTGCTCTATCCACTGCACCATCTAGCTGCCCCTCATCACATCAGTCTTGGGGATAGGTGCCATTATTAGCTTCATTTCAGAGATGAGGAAACTGAGGCTGAGAGGTTAGTGACTTTTCCAGGGTGACACAGCTAGGAAGTATCAGAGGTCAGATTTGAACTGGCCTGATTCTCAAGTCCTGCGATCTAACCATTGTGCAACCTGACCTCCTTGTGGTTGCCTTGGGTAGCCCAAATCCCATAGCTATGTTTTCTGAGAGCGATGTCATTTCTTTTTTGTGCTGCCTGTGAGGCTAGCTTGGATCTGAAGTCTGATGGCTGTATGTGGTGCGGTGCTCTCGAGTGCCCAAAGCCTCATCTCTGTATTTTTGTTTCTCTAGGCCTTACTGAAGATGGACTGTCAAGGCCTTGTGGTCAGGCTCATCCAGGACTTTGTGCTCCTGACCACTGCAGTCGAGGTGGCCCAGCGATGGAGGGAACTGGCTGAAAAGCTCGCCAAAGTGTCCAAGCAACAGATGGACGCTTATGAATCTCCACATCGGGACAGGAATGGTGTGGTCGACAGTGAGGTAAGGAGGGGCTCTGTCATCGACACAGGAGCAGCTGAGTCAGGCGTCATGTGGGGACAATGCTCCAGTAGATGACAGCTACTTAGGCTGCCCCAGTGAATGGGAGTGGTTTTCTCTTGAGCTCAGCTTTCACCAGTAGAGGGTGGGTATTTAAGGGTTTATTCTTTGGGCTCAAAGATGGCTCTTTTCACTTAGTCACTGATTCTTCTAGGCACATTATAAGCATGACCTACCCTAGTTTTCACTCCAGATTTAGATCAGGCCTTTGGGTTTAACATAAGTAGACACCTCTGAGATAAATTTAAGTTCCCTACTTGGGCCTTACTGTAGAAATATGCCATTAAGGGGCAGCTAGGTGGTGCAGTGGATAGAGCATGGCCCTGGATTCAGGAGGACCTGAGTTCAAATCTGGCCTCAGATACTTGACAACTTACTAGCTGTGTGACCCTGGGCAAGTCACTTAACCCCCATTGCCCCACAACAACAAAACAAACAAACCAGAATCCACAGAAGTGTGCCATTGAAATAAGTGATGGTTTGTAGAATCGCCAGAGAAATCCCCTATGTTTGATGGCAGTGGTGAGAAGGTCTCTTTTCCAAGATCCATCACTGGATTGTTGCCAATTTTCCTGTATGTGGACTTGACCCTAAATTTTAAAGGTGGTCAGTCTAGGACTAAAGACATCTTGGTGTAGATAAAAGAGGACTTGAAACAGAGGACCTGGATTCAAGACCGCACTCAGCTTCAAGCGATTGTGGTCAAATCACCATCATTTGGTTGAAAGAGTTTTTTCCTCTTGTAAAGTGATGATAATCAGGAAGTGTTTCACCTGACTTTAGTCAGCCCTCTGCTTAGAAGTTTCCATCTGCTTCTGCGTTGCTTACCTCTCAACTACATCATCCCTAAAATGGTAACATTTTGTAAACTTATCTTTATTAGAGATAATAGAGTTCTCTTGCCTGCTAACCTTGTCCCTCTCATCCTTTGTCTTGGGCTGACATTCTAGGCCATGTGGAAGCCTGCCTATGACTTCTTACTGACATGGAGCAATCAGATTGGAGATAGCTACCGGGATGTCATCCAGGAGCTTCACCTGGGCTTGGACAAGATGAAGAACCCCATCACTAAGCGTTGGAAACATCTCACGGGGACCCTGATCCTAGTGAACTCCTTGGATATACTGAGGGCAGCTGCCTTCAGCCCCATGGACCATGAAGACTTTGCCATCTGACATGTGGGCTTTCCAAATCCCTCCTGCTGCTTTCTCTTTATGATGAATGGCCTTCAGCCCAGGGTGGAACTGAAGATGAAGAGCAAGCCAGTCATTGCAGACTGGAATACTCCGCTCCAAACCGGTACCATGGCCAAGGACTAAGCATCTCCCCTTTCTTCTCTTTCTCACCCCACTTCTCTCCCTTCCTTGCTACTCTTCCAACCCAGCATCATCCTGAAGAGATTTTCTTTTGTATATTGTTGCCAATCAAAGAAACTTTTTATTTGTAAAATATAAAAAGAAAAATCATGTTTTTATAGATGTTTGGAGAAAACATACAGAATATCTAATTTTTTAACAGACAAAAGGAAAAAAATAAAACCACTGATGAGGTGGGGAAGATGTGGACTTTTTTCAGATGTATAAAGACTTTTTATAAATTATGATATACATTGTTTTCCTCCGATCCTGTACATATATATTTAAAAAAGAGTGTTGCAGGTCACTCTCTCTTTTGCCTCCCCTACTTGGTTTTGCATTTCAGCTCTGTGAGGCTGATAGGACTGTTAATCCAGCATGATGGAGTGGATTCCAGCCTCTGAGGTCCTGATGAGGTCCTGAGAGGGGGAAGGAAAGGCTTCTGAAAAATCTTCATACACAAGACTGGTTTGTTCTCATCTGAAAGTGCCCCGGGCCCTGTTCCTTGGGGTTTTGTACCATTGGAGTTTTGTTCCTTTGGGGATTTCTTGCAGGGCAAATCAACCAGTGCACTTGTGAGCTTCTGCTGGAAGAGTCGGAGTTGACCTTGTAATTGTGAATAGTCTAGAAGAGGGTGTTGTTACTAGCCATCAAGAAAGAAGCAACTGGGAGAAGAGAAGACCACCTCTTACTCATTGGAGCGAGTGTCCAACCTAACTTGGAACTCCTGTCCTATATTTGGTGCAGCTCAAAACTCAAAAGACAGACACCCTTTATGGTTTACAGTCATGGATTACCCAGCAGTGAGAAGCCACTAGAATCTCTCTCTCCTAGACTAGACAGGCAAACTGGTCCTTAAAAACCTTGTCACAAAATCAGTCGACAATGATTGGTAGAAAAACATCCCTCCAGACTCTGGCTGGTTTCCAGCTGCAGCATCTGGGTGATTTCACCACTAATTTCAATACCCTCTTAGGCGCCAAATCAGTAGGACCATTTGATGGTAATTCCATGGGTGCTTTGGGAACTCCATTTGCCAAATAAACAACACCTAACATTACTCTCTTGAGAATCCCATCAGTTCCCTTCTCTCTTTTCCCTGTGGGTCCTTGGAAATCATGGGTGTGAAAAGTATTTTAGCACAATAAGGAAATGTAATTTTGAGTGAGAAATATATATTTTTTTTCAGAAAGGGAAAATGGTGTCCCACACAGTAAAAACTGAGTCTATGTTTGAAATGTAGGTTTAAAACTTAAGTCCTACCTGTGTAACAAAAAAAGAAAACCTTTATGAATTGTGAAGTAAACTGGGATGGGCGTGTGTGCAGCTTGGTGGCTGGTCTGTGTCCTAGTAAATAGTGGCTAGGAAAGAACTTGGCCTATAACTGACCCATTGGGTGCTGAAGAGCCAGTTTCAGATTTGAGGAGAGTGAGTGATCCCCCTCGTGTCAAAGCACAGGGAAAAGCTTTGGCTCCCTGACCACCCACCCTCCCACTTAATCTCTGCCCTGATGGTGTTGGCTTGTGTTTCTGCTGGGCCCCAATGGGAATCCAGAACAGCTGGTATCCCAATTGAGAAAAGTCTGCCTCAAACTCATGCCAGGAGGATTTTTCTGCTGTAAGCCAAGCAGATGTTTCCAAATGATGGAATTGGTTTCCCCCGAATCAAAATGAGAGAGATGTCTCTGATTCTCCCTGATCATTCCCAAAAGAGCCTCCCTCCTACCCCCATCCCCACCTCCCACCCAGGGGATCCTGGGCTTCATCTCGCATCTTCTCCCCAAAGAGAAAAACGAAAACAAAAACAAAAATGGCCGTTTGCACCTTAAACTCACATCTTTTCCTCAGGGGCTTCGAGTAGTTTCCTATGCAACTTACCTTGTAGCACAACCAAATTTCACCAAGTTGCAGAAGCTTTTCTTTGAATGTTATAACCTGTTGAGTGTTGTTTTTTCTGCACCAAACCAAAATCTAAATAAAATTCAAATGAATCAGTTGTGGCTTTGTGTCTGAAGTGGGGGGAGGCAGAGGTGCTGTCAGGTCTGGGGAGAGGGAAGGGGAAGGGCCTCTCCAAGAAACCACTTTTCCAGCTCCCCTTGAGAGTGATGCCACAACCATCACATTCTTAGTATGACATTGATGGGGTGCTGGATTTAGACTGGGTGACCTAGGGCTTGAATCCTGTCAGCAATCTTAGGCAAGTGGCTGCTTCTCTAAGCTTTTGTTACCCCTTCTTTGAAACAAGGGGATTGAATTAGATGGCCTCTGGAGTCCTTTCCAGTTCCAAGTCCTACCTGTGGAAACCTGGGCAAGTTATTTTTTGTCTAAAGGCTCAGTTTCCCTCTCTGTAAATGAGAGGATTGGGCCCTTTGCATCTTCAGATTTGTTATCTTCTACATGATGTCAATGAAGCCACATCACCCCCCTGAACCTCAGTTTCTTCATCTGTAAGATTAGGTTGGACTTGGCCCTGGGGCTCCTTTCCAACTCTATATCTGAGCTAAAAATCCCATCTCTTGTTCTGCTTTGTATCCTCCATCATTTCCCAGCCTTGTTCCTATGGCTGCCATGCAACTTGACATCTGTGATCCAGTCATTGGGGTCAGAAACCCGCACCCTCAGATCTTCTTATTTAATGGTTCTCTCATGAGAGATCAAGTGAGAACACCTGTAAAGGCCTCTGTCTACTTCAAGGTGCTATGTAAATATAGATAGACACATATGTATATATACATACATATGTACAAGACATGTATATATACACACACATATATGTATGTATACATGAACCTAAAATATATGTATACATACTGACTCACCTGTACATATCTATAACCTAAAAAAGAAATCCTACTGTAGAGTTTGATGGCAGACAGATCTTGGTCACTCTTCATTGCCAGTGGTCATTACCATGGGGCCATGGGTCTACAACTGAATGGTATCTTAGAGATCATCTCTTTCAACCCCTCATTTTACAGAGGAGGAAAATGAGGTTCAGAGTTGGGAAATGATGGACCTACTGTCACATGACTAGGAAAAAGCAAATCTAGAATTCTCCAGTGTTCACTTCCCCCTGCAGCCAACAGATGGAAGAAGCCAACCTTTTCCAAACCCCTGATGATCTCCATTGGTCAAGCTGTTTACGTGGAGAAGAGCTCCTCTCAGTTACCCCAGTGGTGACTGGCTCTGGCATATGAGGTGAATTCCCACCTCCAACATGACCAGGGTAAGCTGGGCTCGGTCCCTTCACTGATATGGGATGCCATTTCCTCCTCTTAATAAGGAGGTGGGGCTGAATGGTCCCTGAGGTCCCTTCTAGTTCTAGATCTGTGGCCCCATGGCAACAACAGCAATAAATGATGATGATAGGTAGCGTTTCTATAGCACTTTAAAGATAACAAAGTACTAGACAGCGTTTAACTCATTTGATACCAGGAGGAGGAGGATGCCTGCCAAGGAGTAGCCATGAAAGGTCTCGAGTGGCAGCTCTGAAAAGAGGCAAATTGAAGCTTGGTACCAGGAGCCAATTTGCTAACAATCAGCACTGACCAAAAGCAGTCTGGGCTGCCTCAAGAAATGATGGCTTCCCTCTCCTTTGCAGGTCTTCAAGCAGAGACCAAATGACCTCTTAGAAAGTATATTGGTGGGGCAGCTAGGTGGCGCAGTGGATAGAGCACCTGCCCTGGATTCAGGAGTACCTGAGTTCAAATCCTGCCTCAGACACTTAACAATTACTAGCTGTGTGACCCTAGGCAAGTCATTTAACCCCAATTGCCTCTCAAAAAAAAAGGATATTGGTGCAGTGAAGAGTCTTTTCAGTTTTTGGTTAGCAAATGTCCTGTCAAACTTAAAATTCCATTATTTTCTATCCCACCCAGCTGTGGAAAACGGTGACTTAGAGGAGAAGCACAATGTGCATGGTTTACACTTGCCTAGGTGACCCTGAGGGGCAGTTCCTGGAGGTGTGTTTCTCGATTACCTTCTGCCCATCTGTTCCTTTCCTAAGGTCAGGCCAACAACTAGGGATCCTGAGAGTGGACTCATCCAACCTGCGGTATAGCCTCGTGTTATAACCTGAGTTCTAGAGTTCCCTGGTGTGAAAGCTCCCAAGAGATTGAGAGTAAGGCACCACCACCCTACTAGAGGGAGAAAATTCCCTCAGCAACTCCAGGGAGAAGAAAAGATCTTCAGCAGAATGTGGAATACTGTGCTCTGGGAGAGAGGTGAGACAAGAGACGGCACATGACTTTGCCAACCCCATTTGTGTTTGGACCATGGGGCTTCAAGCTGAAAAGAAGTGTTTATCTAGCGTCTTTACCCAAAGTGTCTTTACCTTCCAGGAAGGGTCTGAGTCAAATGGGCTATTTGAAAGCTTTATGTTTCTGTATTGGTTTATGGCCTCCTATGAGCCCATTGGGTCTGGAACGTTATCTGTGGTATGTGAAGTAATGGCTGCTTCATATCTAATGCCCACATTGTATGCTGAATGCCTGTGTGGGAGCTGGGGACATTTAGGGAAGCCTAGCCATGAGTCATAGTGAAGCTTTCTTTGAGCAATTTTCCCAGAGAGTTCCAGGTGGAGACAGAATCCAGAGATAAACTATGGACCCCTTTGAAGTTAGCCCCAGAATAATTTACAACTGGGATAAGCTGTATAGAAAAGGAGGCCTCTGAGCTGGGCTTGGAAGAATGTTATAAAGGCTGGGTGAGGACCCTTACCTGGCAGGGCATTCCCCCCATTTTCCTTTAACCATTGTTGTTCAGTCGTTTCAGTCATGGTCCACTCTTTATGACCCCACTTGGGGTTTTCTTAACAAAGAGATTGGAGTATCTTACCAGTTCCTTCTCCAGCTCATTTTACAGATGAGGAAACTGAGGCAAACAAGGTTAAGTGACTTGCCAGGGTCATATAGCTATTAAGCATCTGAGGCTACATTTGAACCTGGCTCTTCCTGACTCCAGGCCTGGTTCTTTGTACTATGGCAGCCTTCCCAGAGCACATCTACCTTGGCTCATAGGAGTGGGAACAGACCGTTTCTGCCAGGCAGGAGCAGAGAGACCTATATGTCCAGATAACTCTCCCTGCATCACACTGCCATTAGTCTTAGATAATTCTATAATTCACTTTCTCATATGTCATTCTTTTGTGATTCTTTGTAGAGATTTCACTACTAAGACCCTACTCACTATCACTGGCTGAGCACTTTAAGGTTTATAGCCCATTGAGGTTGGCAGTGCCAATGGTGATTGCTTCTATTTTACAGAAGAATAAACTGACTATCCAAAGATCACCCAGTTAAGAATTAGCAGTGCTAGGGGCAGCTAGGTGGCGCGGTGGATAGAGCACCAGCCCTGGATTCAGGAGGACCTGAGTTCAAATCCGGCCTCAGACACTTAACACTTGTAGCTGCGTGACCCTGGGCAAGTCACTTAACCCCAATTGCCTCACACACACACACACACACAAAAAGAATTAGCAGTGCTAGAATTCGAACCCCGGTCTCTACAAGGCCATTGGTCATTCCAATGCACTGCAACTCTTTTTTTCTTTTGGGGGGGGGGCAGGGCCATGAGGGTTAAGTGACTTGCCTAGAGTCACACAGCTAGTGTCAAGTGTCAGGTCAGATTTGAACTCAGGTCCTCCTGAATCCAAGGCCAGTGTTTTTTCCACTACACCACCTAGCTGCCCCCTGCAACTCTTTCAAAGTTATGATAGAAAAAACAAAATCTAGTGACCCATCTGTCAGTGAACTTCTTTACACTAAGTCTGCCATCAGATCCTGCTCTTCTATGACCTGCTTCTCCAGATTATTTCAGGTATGATTCTTGTGACTTTTAGAAGCTACATCTCTACCCTCTACATCCCCCACACGTTTCAATGATACCTCTCTTGGACTCCCACCCAAGTAATCGTACAGAGACCGGACTCTTTCTTCCTCCACCCTCCATGAGGCTCTCCATGGCTTTGGGCCCTTTAGAAGTCATCCAATCCCCCCAATGTGGGAATGGCTAAACAAATGGTGATGCAGCAATGGAATGGAAATACGTCATAAGCAGTGGCAGATAAAATGAAGATACAGAAGCATGGGAACATTAGGAACCGATGCAGAATAAAGTAAATGGAACCAGGAAGAGATGATACACAAAGCTGAATGAAACACAGTAAACAGAAAGAGGAAAAATCTGAGCACCATATGTCCTAATAACCAAGCCTGGTACCAAAGAACTATGAGAATGCACATCTCTTCTGCCTTATAGAGGTGGGGACCATGGACAGGGAACTCTGCTTTTGCTGTAGACTTGTGGTCATTCCTTGTGGTGAACTGTTTTCTCCCCTTTTTATTCTTTGTTGTAAGGAATGGCTTCCTATGTGTGTGTGTTGGTGGGCAGGATAAGGGGAGGGTATAGTGGAAAATGAAAGTGATACTAAAGCAAGAGATCCCAACAAAAAGAAAAAGTGATAAAATCTCAGATCAAGAGTTGGCTAGAGGTTATTTAACCCCCTATTCTCATTTTATATTTGAGGAAACTGAGACCCTACAAAATGAAGTGACTTGCTCAGTCTCCCAGGTGACAAAGGTGGGTTTCATGGCCAAATCTTGACCACAAATCTTCACTCCTCTTTCTCACTGCAGAATCTAGCCTCTTTCCTCCTCCCTTCCCTACCCCGTCATCAGAGATGGGGAGACATCTTTGCTATCTGGCCGCCAAAGACCTCTAAGACTCCCTTGCGGTCTTCAATACTCATCATTTCAAGTGAGATGAGAGTATCCAGCTCCAAAGATGTCCCAAGTGATCCCTCTGGGCCTCAGTTTCTTCCTGTGTAAAAGAAGGGGGTTGAACTAGGTGTCCTCTAAGGGCCTCAACAGATCTAAAAGTGTTATCATGAGCTGAGTACAGCCAAGTGGCTGCACAGATCCATTGCCTTGGCCTCCTTGTCTCCTGAGGGGTGGGTGGGTGCAGTAAGGAGAAGGGTCACTGCCCTGGGCTGCAGGCAAGGAATCCAAAGAATGAGGACACTGTGAAGCTGGTGCAGTTGTGTACCAGTTGTTGACTTTTGTTCCCCCCTAGGATTCCTAATCCTGAGAATGGATTGCCCTTGCACCAAGTTTTCCTTTGAAACTCCAATTTATTTTTTCCCCAGTTAAAAATCTCATCTGGCTTCCTAATAAAAAGGGAAAGTCAGACTTCCATTCTGGGGGATATTTACATAATATCTAAGAGGCAACTGATGGATGGCTTGTGCAAGCTGTTTGCAGATAAGGATGTGCCTTTTCAGATGGTTGTGCTGTCAGGCTCTTCAGAGAGCTGGCAAACTCCAAGATGTTTGTGATGTTCTGCTTCTCCATTGATGCACAAACCCTGCCAGCTAGCCAGAAGAGGGGGAGGGGAGGCCCAACCTTCCACCAGAAACTCCTGTATGGCCGGCTGTTTTTGTCAGTCCACTGAGGTCTGATTTCTTCATTCTGCCTTTGGATTGGCTTGCTCCTTTTCCCATCTGGACCTTGCCAGTGTCGACCTAGGGACAGATTAATGAACATTCCATCAAGGATAGCCCGGGGGGGGGGGGGGGGGGGGGGGGGGGCTTTGATGTTGGACTAAACAATGGATGTAATTGAGTTGGCCTTTGGAGACCTTAAAGGTCATCTGGTCTGACCCAAGGCTTAACCAGGAATCTCTGCGGCCTCCCTGACAAGTGGGCATCTAGGCTTTGCTTGCAGACCTCCAGCAGGCAGCCAATGTTAAGTTAGGATCATTTAAAGTCTTAATATTTTCCTGATTTTGAGGTAAAATCCAAACCTTCCATTCCCTTCCCTGTGGCCAAATAGAGTCTAATCCTAACTCCAAGTGACCACCTGGTAAAGATGAAGATGACTCTCACTTCCCACTGGAGCCCTCTGAGCCAAACAACACCAATGGCTCCGACTGATCCACATACAGCAGGACCTCAAAGCCCTTCATGATCCTGTCTCTTCTTCTTGGACCTTCTCCTTTATCAATCCCTGTTTCAAAGGTGACCTATGAGTCAACAAAACTCCAGGAGCACATAACCAGATCAAGGTCAAGTCCTTGATGCCATGGCATTTTTAATATTGCCTAATGAAGCCTCTAGCAGGCCGAATACTGGATCTGAAATCTGGTGGACTTGAGTTCAAATCGAGCCTCAGACACTTACTGGCTGTGTGCCCCTGGGCAAATCACTGAAGCTCTCTCTGCCTCTGTTTCCTGATGAACAAAATAAGGGACAGATAATAGCACCTACTCCAGGTTTATAATGAGGCTCAAATGAGATAATTTCTATAAAACATTTTGCAAACCTTAGAGCTATTGTGATTATGATTATTATCCTTTGCTATTCCTTGCAAGGAAGTAGAATATTTTGCAATTATTATCTCATCTGATCCTTACAACAACCCTAGTAAGTGGGTCTATTATCCTCATTTTCCAGTTGAGGAAACTGAGGCAAATAGAAACTAAATGACTTGCTCAGAATCACACAACTTAATAGTATCTGACACTGTCCTCAACTCCTAACAATGTCACCACGAGCTGTTGTTCTAAGGTACAATGCTAGGACACCAATCAAAATTTAAAAAAAATCCTATGGACAGGGGCAGCTAGGTGGCACAGTGGATAAAGCATGGCCCTGGATTCAGGAGGACCTGAGTTCAAATTTGGCCTGAGACACTTGACACCTACTAGCTGTGTGACCCTGGGCAAGTCACTTAATTCTCATTGCCCCACAAAAAAACCAAAACAAAACAAAACAAACAAAAAATGCTACAGACTCTGAAGTTAAAAATGTCTTTTTCTGTCCAAAGGTAGAGGGGGAAGGGGACAGGAGACCCAGACCAAAATCGATTCCTCCTCCCTATCCCCATGGAAGCTGTTCCCACTCTTCTTAGGGAGTTTGGCAGGATCCTTGGATGCTTCTTGATGGAATCTGGATCTCTGTCAGATGCTCAAATACCTGGGATTCTAGAGGACAGAAGATGTTGAGAGTGAGACTGAGTTTTTGGAGCCCGTCTGAGTGTCCTTCCTGTGATCCTCATCCAAGAGTATTTCATACTTAATCTTAGGTGCTGATTAATTGAAAATGTTCTTAACCTTGGCAGAGGGTCAGGGCAGCTTATCACTCACTTTAAGTGGGGTTGCCTAACTTGATTTGCTCAGTTAGCCTCACCCCGGCCCTCTTATGAAGCAAACATGTAAATGCAGTAAATACAAGGAAATGGGAGGCCCAGCGGTCTTGGAGTGAGGAGGGAAAGCTCCCAGCCTTATGTAGAGAAGGGTTCTTGAGTCCAATATTGAAGGAAGCTGGGGAGCCTAAGAGATGGGCACAGGGGATAGTCTCTCAATACAGGGAGCTGAGGACAGACTGGACCCAGATCCCAGAAGTTCCACAGTGCCTAAGGGAAGTTCTTGGGCACTTTTTTTTTTTTTTTTTTTTTTTTTGGTGAGGCAATTGGGGTTAAGTGACTTGCCCGGGATCACACAGCTAGTAAGTGTCAAGTGCCTGAATCTGGATTTGAACTCAGGTCCTCCTGACTCCAAGGCTGGTGCTCTATCCACTGCGCCACCTATCTGCCCTTTGGGCACTTCTTAAAGGGAAGAAAAAGACTCAGCAGCCAGGGGCTATGCGTTTAACCCTATTTGTCCTAAGTGTTCTTTAAGCCTGCCTCTATGTTCCCCTGGACTCGAAATATACAGGTAAAAGAGTATGTCACAAACTCTTTTGTGGGAGATACTCTGCACTAGCTATGATGCCTTAGTAAATGTCCCTTTTGTTGTGGGGCGATGAGGGTTAAGTGACTTGCCCAGGGTCACACAGCTAGTAAGTGTCAAGTGTCTGAGGTCATATTTGAACTCAGGTCCTACTGAATCCAGGGCTGGTGCTTTCTCCATTGCGCCCCCTAGAGGCCCTTCATAAATGTCCCTTTCTAAGAGTGAATTGGGGTCTGCCCCAATAAACAGTGATGGTGGGAAGCAATCTGCTACAACACTAGAAAAGAAACCTCCCAGTCCCTTAGAGATACCCCCAGCATCAAGTCAACAAGCATTTATTAAATGCAGCCCCATGCGCCAGGCCCTGGGAATGCAAACACAGGCTTACCTTGGAGATAACACATTCAGTTCAGGCCATTGCAATGAAGCAGGCATCCCCGTGCATATAAAAGTTCTATTTACACTACACTGTAGTACATTAAGTGTGCAATAATGTTATGTCTAAAAATGTACATACCTTAATTTTAAAATACTTTATTATTAAAGAAGCCAGGCATCATCCGGGCCTTCAGGGAGTCATCATCTTGTTGCTGATGGAGGGCATTGCTTCGATGATGGCCGTGACTGATCATGGTGGCGCTTACTGAAGGTGGGGGTGGCTGAGGCAGTTTCTTAAAATAAGACAACAATGAGGTTTGCTGGATCAATTGCTTCTTCCTTTCACTTGAACACTCAGAGGCCATTAATCAGAGGTTATTAATTGGCCTAGTTTCAATATCATTGTGTCTCAGGGAATAGGGAGGCACGAGGAGAGGGAGACTGGGAATGGCCAGTAGGTGGGCCAGTCAGAACACCCACAATGTGTATCAATTAAGTTCACTGTCTCACATGGGTGTGGTTCACAGTGTCCCAAAACAATGACTATAGTGACATCAAAGATCATGGATCATAGGTGGACATAACAGATATAATTATCTATTTTTAAAGTTTTAAATATTATAAGAATTACCCAAATGTGACTCAGAGACACGATGTGAATACATGCTGTTGGAAAAATGATGCTGACAGATAGGTTTGTTTGACCCAGGGTTGCCACAAACCTTTAATATGACAGAAGAGAGACAGAGACAGAGACAGAGACAGACAGACACAGAGACAGAGAGACAGACAGAGACAGACAGAGAGAGAGGGAGGGAGGGAAGACAAATAAAAAGGAAGCCATATCTGGGAAGTGCAATAGACCAAGCACAGTAAAATGATGTCCACCTGTGCAAGAAAAGTGGAAGCTGTCTCCGGCCCTTAGGGAACCCACTTTCTAGTGGGGGGAGTCAATCATAAAAGGAAGGTGAGAAGGTGGCAGAGGAATGAAGACATGGCTGACCTGGGCCGGAAGTTCGGAGGCCACAGGAATTCAGGGAACTCTAGGGTGAGGAGGCTGTTGTGGCTGGTGGGGAGGCCTGAGGAGGAATAAAGACACCCCATGGAGCCCTGAAGGGGCCCAGGAGCTGTGCTCTGTGAACTAGACCAAAGCTTTTTAAACTGTGGGTAATCAAAAGGGGTCATGAGTAGAAAAAGTTTAAGAAGCCCTAGACTGGACCATGGCCAGAGTAGAAGGGCCCCACCCCATGCCCAAGAGCCAGGGGACCAGCGTTGCTACAAATACCAAGTCAAGTCAGCTTGGTTTTTCACCAGTCAAGGTCACTTCTCCCTGTGAGGTGAGCTCCGGTGCTCAAGGAATTCTGGACCAGACTTTCTTTCTTTCTTTCTTTCTTCCTTTCTTTCTTTCTTTCTTTCTTTCTTTCTTTCTTTCTTTCTTTCTTTCTTTCTTTCTTTCTTTCTTTCTTTCTTTCTTTCTTTCTTTCTTTCTTTCTTCCTTTCTTTCTTCCTTTCTTCCTTTCTTCCTTTCTTTCTTTCTTTCTTTCTTTCTTTCTTTCTTTCTTTCTTTCTTTCTTTCTTTCTTTCTTTCTTTCTTTCTTTCTTTCTTTCTTTTGGTGAGGCAGTTGGGGTTAAGTGACTTGCTTAGGGTCACACAGCTAGTAAGTGTTAAGTGTCTGAGGCTGGATTTGAACTCAGGTCCTCCTGACTCCAGGGCCGGTGCTCTATCCACGGTACCACCTAGCTGCCCCCCAGACTTTCTTTCTGCCAAGAGAGGGAGAATTTTTCTTCTCTTGTTGTGGGTGGGGCAAGGCCTCATTTGCAAGCAGTGAAACAGATAGTCACCTACTAGAACTTTCTGAAGTGGTTAGGGCTTGTTTAAATGGTTTGGGGTTTGCTAAAATATCACCATGGAAGGATATGTTGACAAATTACCACATAGACTCTTACCGGTCCTCTCTGGCAGAAGTCACCAGGGAAGCCTCACCCATGAAACAATGCAGAAGCTTCTCCTAATCACACAAGAGCTGTCCAGAATTTGGGATGACGGGTTCCATCCAGCACACTCCAGTTGATGTGCTGAGAACAGGTCAGGAGGCAGCAGATGAAATACATGCAGGGAGCAAGATGATTCTCCTGCAATCTGGAGGGCTTGAAGGTGATGGATGGGCACTGGGCCTGCCAGGGGACCCAGGCACTTCTTGGGCAGAGCAGCAACACGGTTCAATCAGATGTTTGAGGAATATCAGTTTGGAGGTGGTCTCTCCCCTATACTCAGTGGTCTGGTTCCAACATTTTGGGTAGTCCAATGCCACCTCTCCTGCAAACGCTGCCATTTCCTGGGCAGGGCCCCACCATTCTTCCAGTCACTCAAGTTCAAGACCTCTATGTCGTTCTCTCTCTCTCTCTCTCTCTCTCTCTCTCTCTCTCTCTCTCTCTCTCTCTCTCTCTCTCTGTCCATTCCCCACCCCCCCCACCTCTTAGAGCCCCCTGCTCCCTCACAGGCTCATGGTCTCATCTGCATAGGCCTCCTGCCCCTGCCCCATTCCCCCCCCCACCCTGAGTGCTCAATCCTCACTGAAATGACCATGTCGACTCTTAGGTTAGCATCAGATCTCTCTAGCTGAGTGAACATTTCTTGAGGACAAGGCCTGATCCTTCATCTTTGTACCATGAGCACCCAACAGAGTACTCTAGAACACAGACCGGGAGTTAAAGATTTATTTTTAATTGAAAGCAATCTGAACTTCAGTGTGGGCCGTCCCTCTGCTAAACAAATTGCAAACCCGGCTTTAACTCAGCAGACAGTGTAAGGGAGTTCCCCAAAGTTCAGAGGTTGTGACTCACTCATGTTCACACATCTACTGTTAGAGGCCAGATCTGAACTCATGTCTTTTGCCTCTCAGGCTCCTGGACACCTCATGTCCATTTTCTTGTGGCCATGTGATAGAATATTCAATTAACAACTTCATTCTTTTTCTTCATTTCCTGCCCGAGTTTTTTGCCCCATTTTTGGCTACCTCCCGCTGAACCTTAATTAAAGCTTCAGGCAATCGCTTTTCGGAAGTCTGCTACCAAGGAAAGGCCCTGGGACCAGTTCTGTTCCCCAGCTGGGAGAGATAAATGAGCTGGAGCTGGTTGCCTGGCAACAGAGGCTGCGCCTGTAACCAGAGCCCACCACCAGGTTTCTCTTTGTGCAGTTATGGGTTCTTGGTGCATGTGTCGCTAAACAAAAAATGAGCCCAATGCCTTGGTGCAGATGGATGGGGCACATCTTTTGCGTTTCAATGATATCCATTATTCAGTGACTGCTCCCTGTTAGTATCTCATTTTACTGGAGGCCTTCTGTCTTCCTTCTTGACTATCCTCGTTCTAGGGAGTGGAAGGAAGCCCCCCTTAGGCCAGGAGAGCCGGGTTATAATTGTTCTGACATGCTGGCTGCGTGTGGCACTAAGAGGCAAGTTATCCATCTGCTCTGGACCTCAATGTCCTCAATTGGAAAAATGAGGGGGTTTGACCATCTTCAAGGTTCCTTCTGACTCTGCTGTTCTATGATATTTCAGTCATGGTTATTTTTCAAAATCAGTTGTTAAACATGTTCATCTGAACATTAGGACAATCAGTTAAATATTATTAGTTATGACTAAGATAAGAAAATTTTAACTTCATCATTCCAAGGCATCATCAGCTTTTGTTTTCTCTGCTTGTTCCCCATTCACTTCTTCCTCTTATGTCATTGTAAGTAAATGTAATCAATATATATATATATATATATATATATATATAAGAAAATATAATAAGTAAGTAATCATTGATCTTTCCTTTTGAAGAGAACCAGTAACAACATGGGGTGATGACTTGCTCATGAATGGATTCAAGTGAGGCAGAGTTGCACAAAGTCATCGGTCTCTCTCTTTCAGAGTCATTGAAATGCAGAGGTGAGACAAAATTTAGGGTGACTGGCGATGCAATGGATGACCTTGGTTTCTTTGATGTCTGATCAAGCTGTAAGTTTTCCATAGTGCCTGTTTCTGCCAACTCCATGGCTGTTGGAATAAATTGTTCTCATTGGCCCATTCTGCTGGGGGAAGTCTTCACACGCTTGCGGTAGACACCCACCTAACTCACTGATGGGTCTGAGGCTTGTCAGTTACCCTCAACCTTATTGAGCCCATTTGCCAAGATGGTTTTACCAGGTTATAGCTGCTATGCATGCTACAGCTTTTTGGATCCACGAATGAGACTTGGGTCAATCAGGTAGACACCAAAGGTGGATTGAGTAGGTTTGAAAAGAACTCAGCCACCCTCCCATCAGAGGTGCTAATCCTCTTTGAACACCCCATGCACATGATTTCAATGACTACTTAAATGAATATGCTCTCCCAAGTCAAGACTGTTTCAGGAAGAAATATTGACTGCATGTTAATATACTTTGGTAGAATCACAAGTAGTTCAATGACCAGATTCAAAAAGTTCTGGTTAATGGATCAACATCAACTCGGAGGGCAGGACCTTGGAGATCCAATGATATGTCTTGTATTGTATCTGTGCTCTTCAACCTGTTTATCAGTGTTTTGAATGAAGGCAGAGATAAGATGCATATAAAATACACCCATGACAGAAAGCTGGGAGGAACAGCCAACAAATTGAATGAAAAAGTGAAGATCTTGAAGGTTCTTGAAAGTCTGAATCTACTTAACTGAAATTTAGTAGAGATAAATGCAAATTCCATTCTTAGGTCCCAAATGTCAACTGCACAATAGGAAGATGGGGAGGGTAAGACATAGTGAGGAAACAGTTATTATAAAAAAAAAATCTGGAGGCTTTAATGTTCTGCCAGCACCATACAAACTAACAAGAACTTACTCTCTTTGATAGGATTAAAAAATGTTTTTTTTGAATCAACATTCATTAACATCTGTAGTTCTTCTTTCCAGCTTTAGGTATTAGAACCATATTTGTCCCCCTCAAAAAAAAAAGTATTCTGTCAGGGTGATTTCTTTTCCCATTTTGAAAAAAATAATTCATTTAGTATAAGTACTAATCAATCTTTAAAAGTTTGTTAGAGTTCACCCACAAACCATCAGGACCAGGAGTTGGTTTTGTTCCCTTCCCCCTTTAAAGCAAGTTCTATTTCCATTTCTCGGATTATTTATGATGTATTTTTCTCTTAATTTGTATATTTTCTATTTTTCAAGGTATCCCTCTATTCCTTTTTGCTTCTCGTTACTGTTAGAATAAAACTCTGCGTAGTAGGATCCATTAATTCTTTTTATTTTGTTGATTTCATTTTCTGCCCTCTTTTTAAAGATTGAGTTTGGATTGAACTGTCTAGCAGCTTTTTTGGTTTTATTTATTATTTCTATATGGTTTTTGGTTAATAGCTTTTTGTTCTATAATTTTAACATCTCTTGTGGTTATTTTGGCGTTGCTTATTTATTTGCTTCTTCAGTTCCTTAAGCCTCTCTCTATTTTGTTCATGCATATTTGTAGGGATATACTTTCCCCCTGAGAACTGCTTTAGCTGCATCTCTGAACTTTTTCTTTGTTTCATCATGATTTTCTTCTACAGAATTATTAATTGTGTAACTTTTTATTTGATGCACTCATTATTTAGCATTTCAGTGTTAAATCTCCATTTGGGTCTGTCTTTTGTTTATGCTTCCTGAACTGATTATACTTTTTAATGAGCTGTGATCTTTAGAGGATGTGTTCACTATTTATGTCTTTTTACATTTATTTGCAGTATCTCCATGCCTTAATATATGGTCAATTCTTGTAGAAGCCCCATGTGGTGCTGAGAAATACATGTGTTCTTTAGCAATGTCATTTACCCAGAAATTTGTTCAGGACTCTATATTTTTCTTTTGTATATGTTTCTTTTAGACTTATCAAAAACTGAGAAATAGATATTGAAATCTCTTGTCTATATGGTGTTTTTTTTCGGTGGTTCACCTAATTTTTCCTTTATGAATTTAGATGCTAAGGCATTTGGAAGACATGCCATATTTGGAAGACATGCTGATATCTTTCAGCATAGTATAATTTATTAAAAATCAATTGTTATTTTGATAATGTTTCCTTTTGCATGTTTTAGCATGATTGCAATTCCTACTTTTGGGGATCTACCTTATGAATAGCAATTTTTCCCCCAAACTTTCATGTTTATTATATGCATATCTTTGTTTTTTAGGTGTATAACTTGTAAGTTTTTCTATCTAATCTGTCACTTTTTTTTTAAGTGAGGCAATTGGGGTTAAGTGACTTGCCCATGGTCACACAGCTAGTATGTGTTAAGTGTCTGAGGCCAGATTTGAACTCAGGTCCTCCTGACTCCAGGGCCAGTGCTCTATCCACTGCGCCACCTAGCTGCCCCTAATCTGTCACTTTAAAAAAAAAATGTATTGGTTTATTTACTCTATTTACATCTAAAGTGGTAAGCTTTAGGTGTCCATTTCTGTCTCCTCAACGACCCCCATTTCTCTTTAATATTGTTTTTCAAATGAGTATTTCTTTATCTCTTCCTTTTAAAAGACTGTTCTTTACCTCTTCAGTTATTTTAGCTCAATTTGCTCTAAGAATACTCTTCCCACTGGCTCTCTTCCTCAACCTCTTTTCCTAATAGACTACAAGATTTCTGCTCCTTTGTTAAGCTTTGTTGTTGTTTGTCCTTTGTTATTGTCAAACTTTAACTTGATTAGATATATCGCATATTACCCTTTATCTTGTTCTTCTCTTCTCTTTATTCACTCTCCCATTCTTTCAATTACTACTACAAAAACATAGATATTTCTGGAGGTGGGGTGTTGTGAGGTTTAGCCCGTGGTGTTTCAGGCCTGTTTTTGCACTATCATTTCCATTTACCTGTTACATTTATCCTTGATTCCTTGTGTACTTTTTAGAAAGAAATCTCTTGGTTGCCTTTCTTGTTTTGTTGTTATTATGTTTGGTTGCTATATTTGTTTTCTATGCTTATATTTCTATTATCTGGAGTGTTTGAAAAGCAAATAGTCTGTTCAAGTCTGGTTCTTTCTAGAAATCCTCCAAGTGCATATTTTTAATATCCATCTTTTTCATCGATGATTAAACTCAGGTTTTCAGAGTATGTCACATTTAGTTGCTTCTTGAGGTCCTTTCCCCTTTGGAACACATTCTTTCCTGTTGTTGCTTGTAAGCACAGGATAGTCTTGTGTTATTTGAATCTCCTTTCCTTTATACTTGAATGTCTTTCTAGTGGTTACTTGTACAACTTCTTGTTTGAAATTGGAACTGTTAAATCTAATAACTATCTATCTTGAAGTATGTAGCATAGATTATTTGTTTGTTTTTCCCCCTGGAGATGATCTGTTGATTCTTTGGATGGGAACTTTTGTTTTTTTTTTTTTTATTCAGAAGTTCTGGGCAGTTTTGTTTTATTATTTCATGCATTGTGATGATCAGATTTATTGACTTTTATTCTTCTGGGAGACCTTAAATTGTCTTTATCCATCCTGTTTCTGAGATGAGTAAGTTTTGCTTTTGTGGAAAGCCAACTTTCTTTGAAAGCTATACTTTTTGCTATTTTTCTAAGAATGTTCTTCACTTACATGTATCTGCATTACCAACAAATCATCCTCTCTTTTGTTTCTTTGGTGAGATTTGGCACTGTGAATTCAAGTATTTCTTTTCTACCAATTATTTCTGCTGTATGGACCATACATTCTGCTTTCACAATTTTTATTTCTCTTTTATAAACCATTTGGGAATGTCTTGCTGTGGTTCTTTGATCTCTTGAGAATCCCCAACATACTCTGCCTCATCAGGCACTGGTCCATTTCCCTTTGTCTTGAACTATATGCTCATTGATATCTAGATCCTTTAAACTAATCTGTACGCTGTCTTCCATTCTCTCTTCCCTTATTGCTCACTTTCTGACTCCTTCTCCTTTGGCTATTTTACTAGGGACCAGACTTCAGAGCTGTTTCTGCCTCCTCCCATTACTGGGCAAATCATTTCTGACTGATCCAAACCTCTGCCCCAAGTGACTTGTAGGAGGACAGAACTGACTCTAGCTGGAGCTGGACCTTTTTCCTTCAGGCATGCAGCTACACACACATGTCCTGCTCTATTTTTTCCATTCCTCAGTTCTTTGGCTAAATTCTGTTTCGACACACAAATTGACACATTGTTTTCTCAGAAGAGCAAGCTTCTGCCTTTTAGTTTCCTGTACTGTGGTGGAGGATGGGGGTAGACAATTTGAGTTCTGTTGCAAGCTTATGGATTGGATGGTGCAGCCATACCCAATCATGGTGGGAAGCCGGAGATGGGGTGCTGAGTAAGCACATTAGGGTTTATGGATTAGCTTTCTCTGCTCATTAGATTTTTACTTTATTAGGATTTTTGGTTGTGGAGGCTGCTTCATCTCTTATACATAATTCCTATTGTGATGAAATTTAGAAGTTATGAGGAAATGACTATCTCTCCATCTCATTGGCCCTGAGCTTTCATGATAATGGGGGAAACAACACATCTAGAGATGTGGTGGCTTTTAGCATGTATTCCTAGGAATAAAATTATTGGGTTGTGATGCCAATTAAGCTATGATTTTCCTACCTTTGTCACTCTTTCCATGTTATCCTGGCTAGCAGCTAGTGCAGAGCCCTGGGGATCTGAGTAGTCTTTTTACAAGTAATATTCCAAAAGCTCCAGGTAAAAGTAAAGCAGTTCTATAAAGCACTTCAGGAAGATAAAAGCCAATGAAAATTGCTGGCCCTGAGGTTAAAAGCAGTCTACTAAAGTCCTAAAAATTACTTTTAAACTTTTCTTGACCAAAGGATACACAGCTGGGTCCCAGATCAATCCACCCAGGGACAAAATTAACCTCAATTGCCTTAGGTCTGCTCCATACCTTCCTTGACTGCAACAATTCTAACTGGTCTTTGAGGAGTGAGTGTGTGAAGAGGGGAAAGGGAGGCAATCACCTTATGCCTCTCCAGGCCCAGTTTTATCTTGGCCCACAATATATGGGAATGTTTCAAGGGTCAAGTCCTGGTCAGCTTCTCAGGGACTTCTTAGGACACCAACTCCTCTGTTAAGAACCCATCTAGACATTCAGAAGGGGACACAAATAGGGCAATTTTGTGACTTCTATTTTAAATGTAACACACTTCTAAAATAAGCACACTTCCTAGCACAAGTTCACAGTTTCACAATGAATTCTCCTTTCTCTTCTTATTTGTATTTTGAACTTGAGAGACAACATGGAATAGTGGTAAGAAAACTAGCTTCTGAACTATTAACATTTTGGTTCCAATCCTGTCTCTGATATTATCTATCTATATCTATGTCTATATCTATGTCTATGTCTATATCTATATCTATCTACATATATGTATATGTGTGTATATATACACATACATACATACATACATATATATATATATATATATATATATATCCTAAGTGACCCTGGGCAAGTCATTTGGCATCTTAGTCCTGTAGGCAACTATAAATTTCAGAAAAGGCGCCTATCTCCTCTTTGAGCCCCAGAATGACATCCTTCCCTGCACTTGACAGAACTTGACATCTTCAGCTGGGCTCCAATCTCTCTGTCTGCTGGCTCCCTCCTCTCTATAAAAAGGGCAAACCATCCTTGCTTTGCCTCCCTCCCAGGGGGTTGTGGGCACAGTGCTTCCTAAGCCTTAGAGGGCCAGAGAAATGGGAGTGGAATAGAGCCCCAGAGGCTGTGGTCCAACCACAGTAATCTCAGCTAAATTTAAACTAAGCTTAACTGACAAGGGATCTAATTTCACCTCCCCATACCAGGAGATAAATGAGAAACACAATGAGAGAAGGAGAGTGGAAGAGTAACCCTATCATTTTTAAATCACTAATCCAAGTACATCACCAAATCCAGGTTACAGTAGATGACATTCACAGACTCTGGACTCAAAGGGACCTCAGAGGCCATGAAGTCCAGCCTGTCTGTGACCAAGAATCTCCATGTTCCCAATGAGTGGCCACCCAACCTTTGCTTGGATCCCTCCCATGAGGGGGAAAGTCACTACCTCCCACTGTATGACTTTGGGCCCTATATAGTAATAGGGAAGCAGCACAAAGCATGGCCTTAGAGTCCCCTCACAGGGCTGAGAACCTTTGATGACCTACAGAGGCCAGTCAAGCACTTGTCAGGGATGTTGCCGATGCTGGTGAGACTGGCTGCTTCTGAGGTCTCTTCCAACTCAAATGCTGTGATTTGTTGAGGTCTACATCACCTAAGGTCTCCAAGCACTCACCAGACACCGTTGGGTCAGGGATGATGGAGTCACTATCTGTCCTCTGGCATCCTTTGGTTCTATATGTTTGGGGAGAGAGGAAAGAAAGAGGAGTTGGGAGAAAAACAGAGGGAGGGGGTGGAGGGGAGGGATGGATCACACTTCGAAGGGAAGCTGAGAAGATCAGATCTAAACTCTTCTTTTACAGACGAGGAAACTGAGGTGGAGAGATGAAAAGGGATTTGACTCGAGTCCAACTGGCAGGGAGGCCATCCCCCAGAGGGAGCACCCAGCGTTTCCTTCCCTCCAAGGTCACCTTCCATAGGTCCTATATGTACCCCACATGTGCCTGCTTCTTTGCATGTTGTCTTTCCTTTTGGAATGCAAGATTCTCTAGAGCACAGCTGCTTTTGTCGTCCCCTCTACCCACAGGTCTTAGCACAATTCCTGGCACAAAGTCATCACTTAATGAATACTTGACTGATTGATTGAAGAATTCACCAACTCCTTGTTCCTATTCTGGAGGGTTAATTGTTACCAAGCTTTATTTAGAAGTCCCCTTATACATAGTCAAGCCTGAATGTGCCTCCTAGCTTCTTCCCACTGCTTCCAATTCTAATCGATACTTGAAGTAGGGGTCCATGGAGAGCTGACAGTAAATATTCAAGGCATACCAGATAAACCCACTAATCCAATTTGTACATTTAAATTAGCCATTGCCCCAGGGTCCAGTTATGTTCTAAATTGTTAGCCCAGCTGCTGAGGGCTCAGAACTGAGAGGTTGACAATTGTGAGCTGGAGAACAGGACAGTTAGCAAAGAAGACTTTAATTGGGGTTAGGAAAGGAGAAAGAGTGGTGGGGAGAGAGCAGCTAGGTGGCACAGGGGGTCTGAAGTCAGGAAGACATCTTCCTGAGTTCAAATCTGGCCTCAGACACTTACTAGTTGTGTGACCCTGGGCAAGTCACTTTACCCTGTTTGCCTCAGTTTTCTCATCTGCAAAAATGAACTGGGGAAGGAAATGGCAAAGATTCTCTGGTATCTTTGCCAGGAAAAGCCTATATGGGTTCACAAAGAGTCAGATACAACTGGAAATGACTGGACAACACCAAAATACGTTTGGACCTGAGTCAGGTCTATAGCTGAAATCTGCCCTCTTGCCCAGAGCCAGGCTGGTTATATCTCCCCTCCAGGCTCCCTGGAATAGTCCTGAAGGGTTGTGATATCTCTGTTTTTTGAGCCCCCATCAGCTGTGTTCATCTCCATCATTAGAAATCAGCAGCTAGCACTTCAATTCCATTTGACCACTTAATAAGCACTGGCTTTTACAAAGGGTTCTTTATTTTAAAGGTATAGCAAGAAAGAAATACTACCATCTCCCTCAATGTCTAGGCTGTGATTTTCCCTAAACCACCTCTGTCTCAGGGGTGGAGCGATGGAGAATTAGTTTCAAAACTTAGCTCAGTTCCTATATAGCACTAGTCCCACCAAGTTCAAATCCAAAAGTCTGCATCTCTGCCAGATAAATCCTTGACCCAAGCACAGCTGGACTGGGTCCAGAAGGTTCCTTCTTGCTTCTCAAAGCAATGACTAAGTAGAATGCCAAGTCATGAAGGTGTGCTCCAGACCTCTCATAATAACCATGTTTAGGAGTTTCCCATAAGTGGGGTGAAGTATGGAATTCCTGGGAAAGGGGGGATTCTATGTACGCCTGAAAAGATAGCACTTGCATTTCAGTGGTGCCCCATAGCCTCTAGGGAATGCTGGCTTCGATGGGAGAAGCCCACAGGGAGGGGTGTTTGTCACTGTGGGCACAGCTCCATCTCCCCACACTCATTAGAGCTGGGCTGGGGGCACCAGGGAAGGCAAGCATCGATGATGATGGTTGAGAGCATTTGGCCAAGGCTTCTACAGACACTGTCTCCTTTCAGGCGCAGTCTTCCCGGGCTTTGAGTGAGGCCCCTGCAGCAAACAGGTGCAAGGCCCAGACAGGGAAGGCTTTGGAGAGTCTAAATGCAGCCCTTGAGGCTGGGAGGACTTCTCTGACCATCTCCGCCTGCCCACCCCCCCTTCTAATGATGCATCTGTTCCTTCTCTCTGCAGTGCTGAGTTTAGGGGCCAAACCAGAGTTAGATTTCATGGGACCATTCTGCACTCAGATCTGTGTGCATGCATGCATGTGTGTGTGTGTTTTGTATGTGTGCATGGTGCATGCATGTGTATGTGTGGTATATATGTGTGTGTGAATTACAGGCATGTGCATATGTGTGGTGTGTGCATGCTGTCAGTGTATGTATACATGTGAGTGTATATGTAAGCATGTGTCTAAGTGGGTATATGTGATATGTGTGCATGGTGTGTGTATGGTGTATGCAAGTGTGAATGTATACAGGTGTATGTGGGTGGGTGTATATGTGTGTATATGTGTGGTATGGGTATGTGTGTGTATTCATGTGTGAATGTATAGGCATGTGAGCACATAAGTATGGTGTGTTTATGTGTGCATATGTGTGTAGTATGTGGGTGTATATGTGTGCCTGTGTCTAAGTGTGTCTACATGGTGTATGTGTGATTATATATGTGTGTGAGTGTGTGTGGTATGGGTATGTGTGTGTATTCATGTGTGAATATATAGGCATGTGAGTACATAAGTATGGTGCGTTTATGTGTGCATACGTGGGTAGTATGTGGGTATATATGTGTGCCTGTGTCTAAGTGTGTATATATGGTATATGTGTGATTATATGTGTGCATGTGTATGGTATGTGTATGTGTGTATACATGTGTGAAAGTATAGGTATGTGAGTACATAAGTATGGTGCATTTATGTGTGCATATGTGTGTAGTATGTGTGTATATGTGTGCCGGTGTCTAAGTGTGTATATATGGTATATGTGTGATTATATATGTGTGTGTACGTGTGTGTGATATGGGTATGTGTGTATACAAGTGTGAAAGTATAGGTATGTGAGTACATAAGTATGGTGCATTTATGTGTGCATATGTGTGTAGTATGTGTGTATATGTGTGCCTGTGTCTAAGTGTGTCTATATGGTATATGTGTGATTATATATGTGTGTGTGTGTGTGTGTGTGTGTGTGTGTGTGTGTGTGTGGTATGGGTATGTGTGTGTCCTTAGAGAGAGGAAGGCCAAGAGAAATGTCTTCAGGTTCCAGCCTCTGATGTCTCCTTCCCTCCCCGGCCCTCTCCTGCTCAATCCGTCCATCAGCGGATGCTAGGAGTCTGGTCCTTTTATCATTGCAGCCTGTTGTGAACACCTGCAGGCCCTCGCTGAGTTGTCTGCCTGTGCCTGGGAGGAAAACGTCTTCATTTTCTTCAGAACATGCATCGAGAGCTGGAAGGGACCTCGGAAGCCATTGAGTCTGATCCCTTCATTTCATGGATGGGGAAACTGAAGCTCAGAGAGGTCTAAGGGACTTGTCCAGGGTCACACAGCACCCAAACCCCAAGGTGGATAATAAAAATCCAGAGCCAAATGAAAGATGAAACAAAAACCACAAGGAAAATCCATCAGCAGTCATGCTGGATTTGTCCTTTGCAGACTCACCTGAGGACTCAGGACATGGGGTCAAGGAGAAACCCAGTCCTTGGCCACTGTGTTATTGGCCAGGGCCAGCCAGAGGCCGACTGCTTTGGCCAATCGAGCCTTCTGCCTGCTGGTGTGACCTTGTGATGAGCTGTCTTGGGGTCAGGAGATTCTTCACTAGGCCCTAGTATCAGGGTGGGTACAAGGGCGACTTCCTGGCATGTGTCTCATTTCAGCCAGCTTCTCAGGGAGCCCCACATCTACCTGAAAAAGGAGGATGTTCAGTGTCCCACAAAAGCATGGGGATTGCATAGCCAGCTCATTACTCTCAAAGAACAGTCATCTTTTGTATAAGGCTTTAAGGCTGGCCCAGAGACATCATTTTCTTCGAGCCTCACAACCGCCCTGCAATGTAGGGAGTATTATGTTCCTCCTTATTCAGATGAGAAAATGGAGCCCTAGGGAGGCTGTGGTTTGCTGAAGGTCACGCACCTGCAAGTTTCCAAGGAAGGACTTGAACCCACATCTGCATGACTCCATCTCCGGTGCTCTGGCTAGTAGGGTTGGCTCCTTTCACTGTGAGTGAAAGTTAGCTCATGATAGAGCTAACATCTGTCTACCCTAAATATTGGTTGTTGTTCAGTTGTTTTCAGTCATGTCTGACTCTCAGTGACCCCCTTCAGGGTTGTCTTGGCAGAGATGTTGAAATGGTTGGCCATTTCCTTCTACAGATCATTTTACAGATGAGGAAACTGAGGCAAACAGGGTTAAGTGATTTGCCTAAGGTCACACAGCTGGTAAGTGTCTGAGATCAGGTTTGAAGTAAGGGAGACAACTCTTCCCAGCTCCAGACCAGCACTCTGTAAGCCGTGGTAAACAAGACGTGTCCCCGGTGATGATGGCAGACAAGGTCAGTCTACCAATTGCTTGTGAGGAAGATGTCAGATCATGGGATCTAGACAGAGCTGGAAGGGACCCCAGACACCATCTGCTTCAACCACATCATCTTATAGGTAAAGAAACTGAGGCTTGGAGAGGCCCCACGGCAGAGGGGCGGTCATCTTTTGGAAACCTCCCACTGAGCCAGGCCTTCCTTTCTTCAGGAGAAGCCTCCCCATCTCCTTCATTCCCATTTTTATGGTGTGAACTCAAGACAATTTACCGCCTCTTGGCTTTTGCCATCTGGGTACTTCCCAGTTTATCAAGTCCCCCCAAAACGAGGCACTCAGAAATGGGCACAGTGCCCCAGATGTTCTCTGTTCAGGGCAGAAGACCAAGGGACTGTCAATCCCTTGGTCCTGGATAACATGTCTTAATTAAGCCCACGTTCCCCTTCTATTTCTTTGTTGCCACATGAGAGCTGATTAATAATGAGCTTGTAGCTCACTATAATTCCCTCTTTTTTCCAGATTAGTGGCTTTCTAGCCCTGACTCCCTCATCATTTACTTGGGAGATTGATTTTTTTTAAGTCGAGCATAAGCCTTGACATTTATCCATATTAAATATTATTTTCTTCAGGACTTTCTAATATCTATAAGAAAAGCTTTAAAAAATGAACGAGATTCCACCTTCATCTGAGAAAGGCCACATTCAAGAAACATTTCCTTGAGCCTCAAATCAATCATTCTCTCAATTGCTCAGTCCTTTTAAGTGGTCCCGAGCCGGGCAACTTGAGTTGAATTCAGCCTAGAAGTCATTTTGTCATTGATTTCTAGCTCAAAAGAAGCTTTACGGCAGCAGTGTAAGAGGTAAGTTGTTTGAAGTACTAAGAGCATTTGGTCCTCTTCCTATCCAAATAATGATAATAAAAACAATAACAGTGATGACCATGAGAATGAGGATGCTTTGGAATGTATAAAATGCTTTACGTGTATTTTCTCATTTGAAGCACAGTGTTATCTATGGGAGCTGGAGTCTTTCTTATCATGGGTCACATAGCAACATATTAAAATAAAATCAGATTTCTGCCTTCACCACTAAAATCAGAATCAGTGTTTGCTCAGGCTGAGGGCAAGGAGCCAGCCCTTCAGTGAGTGTGGGGCATCTCTTCTGAATCTTGGATATTTTCTCAGAGAGTTCAATGCTCTTTAAACTGGCTCTATTAAACACCAACCCACTTTTTTTTTTTTTTGGTGGCACAATGAGGGTTAAGTGACTTGCCCAGGGTCACACAGCTAGTAAGTGTCAAGTGTTTGAGGCTGGATTTGAACTCAGGTCCTCCTGAATCCAGGGCCGGTGCTTTATCCACTGTGCCACCTAGCTTCCCCCCCCCCCAACCTACCTTTTAAAATAGACATTTTCTTTTACAAGCCTCTATCTAGTCAATCCCTCAGTTTTACCTTAGTGGCTTAGACGGGCGCTGGATGTCCTCCCACCAACCAGGGGCTGAGGACCCCTTTTCAGTGCTCACTTTTATCTTGTTTTTCTTTTCAAAGAATCTTATTTTAATCCACAGACATTCATTAAATACCTACCATATGCCAAACATTGAGCACATTTTAGGGGGAGGTGCTTTATCTTCAGAGGCAACCTATGTCTGGCCCGATTGATATAGTAGATCTCCGTTAACAAATGAGGAAACTGAGTCTCAGAGACTTCAAGAGAGCTGCAAGAAAGAAGTGTGGTTGAGTGGATGGGGGGCTGAATCTGAACCCATTCTCAGACACTTGCTTGCACCTCTGGGCCTATTTCACTGGTCTTTCTTTTTTTTCTTTTTTCTTTTTTTTTAGTGAGGCAATTGGGGTTAAGTGACTTGCCCAGGGTCACACAGCTAGTAAGTGTTAAGTGTCTGAGACCGGATTTGAACTCAGGTCCTCCTAAATCCAGGGCTGGTGCTCTATCCACTGCACCACCTAGCTGCCCCTTCACTGGCCTTTCTGATGACTCCTGTGGTCCCTCCCAGCCTGAAATCTGAGCTGGAGGAGGAGGACATCAGCTTTGTGGGTTCACGCCTTGGTTCGCAGTCAAGAACACCCTCCTCCTCCGTGTTGTGGGTAACTGGGCCTGTTGAGGTGGAGGAGATGAAGAGGGTGATAACGATGGAATTGGGTGCGGTCCATGGGAAGGGGCTCCCCTGGGTGCTGGGGGGTGCCAGCTAGATGTGCTTTCCCATGAACAGGGAGGCTTTCCTGCTTCCTCCCACATTCCACTCTCCAACTCCCCTCTGGGATCTTGCTCTCCTGCCCCTCGGGTCGTTTCTGCATGAAGGCCTTGTGTGGCCAGCCCAGCGCTGCTGGTCTTTAGTCAGGATTTCAGTAGCTTCTGTCGTGAGCCCCTGCTTGGCTCTGATCCCAACCAGAGTGAGGGGTCGCTGTTGTACTTTTCCTATACTTGTCCTTGAGAGGAGGCACTTGGAGTCCACAGGGACCAATCAGAGGTCAGTTATTCAGCATCCATGGTCAGGGGAGAGAGCCCTGGATAAGGAGTCAGGAGACTTGGATTGGAATCCTGGCTCTGCCAGGGTCTACTAAAGTCTGTGTGACCTTGGGCAAGGAGCTTAATTAGTGTCCTCATCTGTGACTTGGACTGACATCCCTTCGAGCAAAATCACTTTGGGAGATGTGAAGACTGGGTACATCTCCGGTCACTCATCTTCCTGCCTCTGAAGGCATGGAGAGTAGGTGGGGGCAGAGTGCAAAGGAAGGCTTATAGGTCATCAGTCCTACACCGGGGGGCACTTCAGGGGTCTCCCCGTCCAGCCCTGTCATTTTGCAGATGAGGAAATTAGACCCAGGAAGGTTTAGGGATTTGCCCAAGGTTACACTGTGGTGTCAAATTTGAGCCCAGATGCTCTGGCCCAGGAAGCAAACTAGGCCTGAAGGATAGGCCAGGGTCTTCCCCAGGCAGCTGCATCTCCTGGAAAGGATGAGTGGTGAGCAGTCAGAGTTGGGATGTATTTCAGACCCCCAGAGCAGGACAGAGCCTTGCAAGCATCTGGCTCAGTTCACAGCTGCCCTATGTCTTCAACAAGTGGCCCTACCTGAAGACTGGGAGAACTCACCACTTCCCCAGGCAGCCCTGTCTGCTCTGGGAAAGCTGTCACTGATAGGACATTTATCAGGATGCGAAGCCCAAAACAGCCTTTCTGCCGCTCCCCTCGCCCACATGGTTGTTATTAGTGCTCAGTTGTGTCCAACTCTCCATGACCCCAGTGGGGGTTGTCTTGACAAAGATACTGGAAGGGTTGGCCATTTCCTTCTCCAGCTCATTTGACAGATGAGAAAACTGAGGCCAACAGGGTGAAGTGACTTACCCAGGGTCACACAGCTAGGAAGTGTCCAAAGGCAGATTTGAACTCAGGAAATTCGGGCCTGGCCCTGTGTGTACTGGCTGATCCTTGCCCACCTCTCCACAAACTCCCACCACTATTGCCATAGTTCCTAGTTTCCTTCTCCCTCCCCAAGCAAAACAAGGTGAATCCGTCTTCTAAGCGACAGCTCTTTGGCCAAGGTCACACCAGACAGAATGAGGAAGGGAGATCCGAGCCACCACCTCACTCTCCAAGTCCCGCTGCCTTTCCATTGAGCTGTTTGTTCTGCCTTCACCTGGAACACGAACACTCACGGAGGGGCAGGAGGGGGTCTGAAGCCACATCTCAGGTACCCCCCCCTGCAGGGAAATTGCTTTGAGCTGCAGAGAATCCTTTTATCTTTAAACCCATCGATGGTCTCCGATTGTTTTATTGACAAACAGGTCTCTCCGATAGCTGAGATAAATGTGAGTACTTTTTCTTCCATTTTTTCTTTCTTTTTTCTTTTTTTTTCCATTTCAATCACATGGGCTGGGGAGAAGTTTATTGCAGTCCATGGCATGAGGCATAGATCTGTACTCATTTCTTTGGTAGCTCATTCAGCTCTCTGATTTTCCCAGCAGTTTGTATTGAATAGTAATCTCCCCTTTCCAGTGTTTGTGGTGTGTGGGTTTCCCAAACATTGACCTTTTGGGGAGCATTGGATTCTGTTGCTGGGTCCTCTATTGTATTCTGCTGATTGATTTCTTTGTTTGATTTGATTTTCTGCCATCAAGGTGTTTTTATAATCCAGGCTTTATAGTATATTTTGTTTTCTTGTTTTGGGTTTTTTTTGCAGGCAATGAGGGTTAAGTGACTTGCCCAGGGTCACACAGCTAGTAAGTGTCAAGTGTATGAGGCTGGATTTGAACTCAGGTCCTCCCGAATCCAAGACCAGTGCTTTATCCACTGCGTCACCTAGCTGCCCCCATATAGTATATTTTGACAACTGACCTCACTCATCCTCTTGCCCTGGTATTCTCTGTAATAATTATTCTTGCCTATTTTTCCATAAAAGTGTAGTCATGGGTACCCAGTTTTACAACATAATATATCAGTATTTTCATATTGAATGAACTCTTTAAATTAGCTTGAGAAGTATTGACATTTTTGACTGTAATTTCTCAATCTAACCATGGGAGAAACAACATGGGATCATACTAAGGGTATGGAAGACCTGGGTTCAGGTTTTACCTCGGACCCATCCTGGCTGTGTGACAATAGGCTTTTCACTTAAGCTCTCAATGCCCCAGGTAAGTCTCTGAGATGCAGTTGTTGAAGTGGTGCCAACTTGCCTGGGTAGAGGGAGTTTCTAACCGAGGGAACTCCCTACATAAAACAAATTGTAGTTATGGAGTTTTCAAAGAAAACAAAACAAACATATGAACCAGGACACCCTTCCCCTGACGGCCCTGTTCTCCCCTGATTCCTGTCAAAATCAGTTTGAAGTTGCTTTCTCATAAATGCTTTGCCCAGTGAATGCCCTCGTCTTTGCCTCATTTTCTTGTTATTGTAAAAGGTGGTTTCTCTTCCTCTAGAGGGCCTTTCTAGTTGATTCTCTTCCTTCAAAATTTGGTTTTCTTTCTTTTTTTGATGTCATCTTTAAATCTACCATCCATGTGTGGGTCCCACAGGACTGAACTGGAGGGGACTGTACAGATCATCTACCTGAGCACCCCCATTTTACAGAGAAGAAAGCACAGGTCTAGAGAGAACTACAATGTGACCCTAGTATTTCAGTGTTTATAGGCACTTGACAAGCAATCTAGTCTGTCCCATTCCTACAACGTCCCAACCTCATCTCAAAGATCTCCAGTGATGGGGAGCTCACCACCTTCTCAACGCATTCCAAATATGAATGGCTCTTTGTTGGGAACTTTTTCCTGACATCAAGCCCAACTTTGTTTCTCTGCAACTTCTCCCAAACAACTCTCAGTTCTCTCTCCACCCAACAATCCTTGAGATACTGCAAGGCAGATCCTATCTCTGCCCCACCCCCGGCCTTTTCTTTTACAGCTGAAAAACCCACCATTCCTTTAAGGCATTCTCAAGGGCACAAACTTGAAGTCCTTGCCCCTTTGCAGTTGCCCCCCTTTGGATGCTCTCATATTTTGTACAGTGCTTTTCCTTACCTGTGACACCCATTCCCATTCAGTGCCACTTGGTCACCCAGGCTGGAGCATCCCATGGTGACTAACTCAGCAAATGTGGTTGACAGGTCCAGGTGGGCTGCTCTTGATTCAGAGGCTCCACGTTCTGTACTGATTTTGGGGGGACCAAACACAAAACAGTATTTGTCTTCATTAAGTTTCACCTTAATGGGTTTGACCCACCAGTCTAAAGTTGAACTCTCCAGCACCCCAACTAAGACGAAAAGTGAGGTAGAGTAACCCAGAGTTTTACTGTCTCAATAACAGGGAATAAAAACCTAGAGAATAATGACCTTTGGGATACTGGAAGGCGCCCTATGCTCAGGATCAGAAAGTCTGGCTTTGAATTGGGACTCAGTGCTTCCATAGTGATAGAACCTGGCTTAAGTGAGCCCTCTCTGCGTTGGATTGTCTACATCTACAAAACAGTCATGGAGAGGCAGCCTGGCATATTAAATGATTTGGGGCATTTGGGGACAATAGCCGTGTGACCTCGGGGCCAAGCATTTTATCTCTGGGAGACTCAGAGAACTCTTTATGATTTATCTTCTAACAGGATTGCAACCCACATTTGTGTTCCACTGATAAAATCAAAGATACTTGATGTGTTCACTAGCCCAAGTCTCTGAGGAAGAAAGGGAAGCAGGATTCAAATTCAGGGCATGCTGTCTCCCACCCTCTGCTCTTTCCAAACAGGTCTCTTAGCATTGTCCATTCCCCTTCAGCCTTTTTTCCCCCTTCACTCCACACCCCCCCCCCCCCCGCCCCTGCCACTCTGAGCCAGAATGGGGGCCGCGTGTTTCCTCAGTAACCAAGGATAACATCACAAGGGGACAACAGCAGGGGCTGGCTGGGGCTGGAGGTGTTTTGTCATCTTGTCCATGGTTTCCAGGGAAATGCTGAATTTCAGTCTGGCTAGGGGATATAAGCAGCAGCTGAGCTGTGCATATTTGAATTCACAATAGCCTAGTATTTTGTTCTTCTTACCTTTAAAGAAGAAAAATGGATTTCATTTTAAGCAGAATTTTTAGTTCAATTGGCAGTTCCCCACGATATTACAATCTGGCCCCCTTTAAATCAGCTTTAGAAATGATGCTGTAAATTTCATGGGCTGAAAAAAACACAGGACCAAACACTCGATTGCTGAGTCACTTTCTAGTCGAGAGTGCTTTTCAGCAAAACATCAGAAATGCCCTCAATTGCCTGCATCACATTCAACGATGTGAAAGATTTAGCAATGTTCCTATGGGTTTCCCCCCCATCCCTATTGGAGCTGTCAGAAGCTGGCATGATTGTTTGTATATGTTCATCAATCAAGACTGTGGCCTTGTTCGCCAGAGAATAGGGGCGTGACAAATTACTTCAGTGCCTTTAAGAGAAAGTAGAGAATTTGAAAAATGACACCCCCTCTTCCTAACTCACAGTATAGAGCAGTCCCTTATCCAGGCCCCTGCCTCTCATCAATCACACCTGCCTTGCTTCCCTCCCTGTCAAGCCCAGCTTGTTCCATCAAAATGACCAGACTCAAATTGCTAAGACTCTACTTTTCTAAGGGGAGTAATGCTACACAGATGCCCCCCCTCTCCCTCCCCCTCTTGCCATCTTTCTATCAATTATGAGATCAGATGTTTTTCTGTCCCTTTAACATTAAATTTTTTTTTGCTTCTCTTAAAGGGAGCTTATCTTTGAGTCACATCTCATAGCCCATCCCTGAATCCCAATTCATCTTCCCCTATCAATTTGTGATTTCTGTGAGTTCAGCCCCATTCCCCAGCTATCTGGAGATTAGCATCTCCCAAGGATGATTCACAAAGGCCTAATATCCTTCCAGTTCCTTTGATCAAAGATGTCAATGTCCCCTTTGGAAGCATCTTTCTCTTAGTGGGAGCTGTTTTTCGCATTTTAATATCCGGCCAATATTTTAATTTGGAGCAGGCTTTTCAAAAGGAAGGCATACTTTACTCTTATTGGCTTTTATTATTGGTTTCAGAAGATGTCATTTTTTTTTACTTTGGCATTTTTGCATTAGATTCTCCTTAGGTGGGGAGGGGGAGGCAGGGAAAGAGGAAAAAGTATTTGTGCTCTTTCAATATACATTATCTCTGGGGTCAGACAGCTTTACCTAAGGGCTGAGGCATAGTAATGAGAACAGACATTTCTGGGACTCTTGAGAGTTTGTGGATTCTTTTAAATACATGATCTTGTTTGAGCTTCCCAACACCCTGTGAGGAGGTAGGTATTATAGGTACGTTTGGAATAACTGCTTATGGAATGGAATTGCATTCCCATTTCTCCAATGAGGAAAATGAGGGCTCAGACAGGTAAAGAGAAATTATTGTTGATGTGTCATTTTCAGTCACATATGATTCTTTATGATCCTGTTTAGGGTTTTCTTGGCAAAAATTCTGATACTCTCTCCCTGTCAGCAAATCTTGGCATGATGGAGGGGCCGGGATCAGGTTATTTGGGTCTGGTTTGTGGAACCAATAGATTCTGTGTATTTGGTATTTTGAGCAAAGGTCATCATGGGGCAGATAGCTTTCTCAGGAAGACCAGGACAAGAAACCTATGGGGACAAACAGCAATGAGCCTCAGAACTCAGGCTCAGTCAGGCCACAAGCGTTTATGAATCCTTTACTCTGTTCTAGGCACCCAGGCTGGCAATAGAAGGACAAAACCAAGATAATCCCTGCCCCGGAAGAGTTTCTTTTCTACTGTCCTAAGAGGACAGAGCTTAGACTGAGAGGTCAAGACAAAATTGAACAAACTTGTTTACAGGAAGCAGCTTTAAGGAGTGACTCTTAAGTCTCCTTATTTGGTTTCTATCGATCAATCAAAACACATCTAAGAGCCTATGATTTGCCAAGGACTATGCTAGGGGGATACAAAGATAAAAAGTTAATCATCCCTGGCCTCAAGGTGCTTATATTCTATGGGGAGCCATGGATATACACAAAATAAATTTGATCCACCCTGTTATTCCCTTCTGTTTTATGTCAGAGTTCATCCCCTTCACATTCACAGTTATTATTACTGTCTATTTCCCTCCATTATATTTACCCCCTTTGTATTTTCCCCTTCTTTCACCCTATTCCTCCTCACTAATGTTTTGCTTCTTATTGCCTCCCCATATCTACCCTCCCTTTTCTTTACCCTTTTCTCCACTGCTTCTGCCCTCCCTTCTATCTTTGCTCCCCCTTTCCCCTTACCCTTTTACTTCCTTGAAGAATAAGCTAAATTTCTTTATACAAATGAACATATAAGTTATTCCCTCTTTGAACCAAATCTAGTGAGAGTAAGGTTGAAACAATGCCCACCCCTCCCCTCTTTCCCTCTATTGTAATAGGTTTTGTGCACATCTTCATATGATGTAATTAATTCCATTCCACCTCCCCTTTCCTCTTTTCCCCATAAAATACTTTTTTCACCCCTTAATTTTCTTTATATCATCACATCAAAGACAATTTATATTTATACCCTCTGTGCATATTCCTTCTGTCTGCCCAAATAGACATACAGTTCTCAAGAGTTATAAGTATTATCTTCCCATGTAGGGCTGTAAACAGTTTAACCTTATTGAATAACTTTTTTTACTCATTTACCTTTTTAAACTTCTCTTGAGTCTTGCATGTTAAGATCGAATTTTCTATTTAGTTCTGGTCTTTTCATCAGGAAACCTTGAAAGTCCTTTATTTCATTGAATGTCCATCTTTTCCCCTGAAAGAAAATGATCAGTTTTGCTGGGTAGTTGATTCTTGGTTGCAATCCAAGCTCCTTTGCCTTCCTGAATATCATATTCCAAGCCTTGAGATCCTTTAATGTTGAAGCTTATAGGTCCCGTGCAATCCTGACTGTTGCTCCATGCTATTTAAATTACTTCTTTCTGGCTGCTTGGAGTATTTTCTCCTTCACCTGATAATTCTGTAATTTGGCTACCATATTCCTTGGAGTTTTCCTTTTGGGGTCTCTTTTAGGAGGTGCCTGGCGGATTCTTTCAATGATGATTTTATCCTCTGATTCTATGATATCAGAGCAGTTCTCCTTGATAATTTCCTGGAATATGGTGTCTAGATTCTTTTTCTGATCATGGCTTTCAGGCAGTCCAATAATTCTCAAATTGTTTCTCCTGGATCTATTTTCCACATCAGTTGTCTTTCCAATGAGGTATTTCACATTTTCTTCTATTTTTTCATTCTTTTGATTCTGTTTGACTTATACCTGGTGTCTCATGGAGTCATTAGCTTCCATCTGTCCAATTCAAATTTTTAAGGCATTGTTTTCTTCAGTAAGATTTTACACCTCCTTTCCCATTTGGCTAAGTGAATTTTTAAAGGAATTGTTTTCTTCAGTCAATCTTTGTGCTTCCTTTTCAAGCTTCTGATTATTTTTACATAATTTTCTTATGTTGCTTTTGTTTCTCTCCCCATTTTTTCTTCTACCTATCTCAATTGATTCCCCCCCCCCCGGGGCAATGGGGGTTAAGTGACTTTCCCAGGGTCATACAGCTAGTAAGTGTTAAGTGTCTGAGGCTGGATTTGAACTCAGGTACTCCTGAATCCAGGGCCAGCACTTTAACCACTGCACCATCTAGCTGCCCCCATTTTTTCTTTTTTCTTTTTCTTTTTTTTTAGGCAATGGGGGTTAAGTGACTTCAATTGATTTTTTTTTAATGTATAAGGTATTTTATTTTTTCTATTACATGTATAGATAGTTCTCAACTTTTGTTTATACAAGCTTTACAATTTCAGATTTTTCTCCCTCCCTCCCCTCCCTCCCCCCTCCCCTAGACAGCAGGTAATCTGATATAGGTTATATCTATATATCTCTATACATATACATATAGATATAGATATATACATACACATATATATACACATAATAACATTAATCCTATTTCTGCATTAATCCTGTTACAAGAGAAAAAATCAGAGCAGTAATGCAAAACCTCAAAATAGAAAAAAAAAAACAACAGCACCCAAAACAAAAGAAATAATATGGTTCAATCAGCATCTATACTCCACAGTTCTTTCTTTCTTTTTTTTTCTTGGATTTGGAGATCCTCTTCTATCATGAGTTCCCTGGAACTCTTCTGTACCATTGCATTGGTGAGAAGAATATAGTCCATCACAGTAGGTCAACACTCAATGTTGATGACACTGTGTACAATGTTCTTCTGGTTCTGCTCATCTCACTCATCATCAGCTCATGTAAGACCCTCCAGGTTTCTCTGAACTCTTCCTGCTCATCATTTCTTACAGCACAATAGTATTCCATTGTATTCATATACCACAACTTGTCCAGCCATTCCCCAATTGATGGGCATCCCCTCAACTTCCAATTCCTTGCTACCACGTAAAGAGCAGCTATAAATATTTTTGTACATGTGGGTCCCTTTCCCCCTTCCATGATCTCTTTGGGCAAAAGACCTAAAAGTGGGATTGCTGGGTCAAAGGGTATGCACAGCTTTATTGCCCTTTGGGCACAATTCCAAATTGCTTTCCAGAATGGTTGGATCAGTTCACAGCTCCACCAACAGTGCATTAGTGTTCCAATTTTCCCACAGCCTCTCCAACATTTATTATCTTCCTTCTTTGTCATTTTAGCCAATCTGATAGGTGTCAGGTGGTACCTCAGAGTTGTTTTAATTTGCATCTCTCTAATCACTAGAGATTTAGAGCATTTTTTCATATGGGAATAGATAGCTTTGGTTTCTTCATCAGAAAACTGCCTGTTCATATCCTTTGACCATTTCTCAATTGGGGAATGACTTGGATTCTTATAATTTTGATTTAATTCCCTATATATTTTAGAGATGAGGCCTTTATTAGAAGCACTGGCCTCAAAAATTGTTTCCTAGTTTTCTGCCTCCCTTCCAATTTTGGATGCATTGCTTCTGTTTGTACAAAAATTTTTTAATTTAATATAATCAAAATCATCCATTTTGCATTTTATAATATACTCTATCTCTTGTTTGGTCAAAAACTGTTCTCCTTTCCAAAGATCTGATAGGTACACTATTCCTTTCTCTCCTAATTTACTTATGGTATCACCTCTTATGTCTAAATCATGTATCCATTTTGACCTTATTTTAGTATAAGGTGTAAGATGTTGGTCTATGCCTAATTTCTGCCATACTATCTTCCAGTTTTCCCAGCAGTTTTTGTCAAATACTGAGTTCCTATCCCAGAAGCTGGAGTCTTTGGGTTTATCAAACACTACACTACTAGTGCCATTTACTACTGTGTTTCCTGTGCCTAGCCTATTCCATTGATCCTCCACTCTATTTCTTAGCCAGTACCAGATAGTTTTGATGACTGCCACTTTATAGTAAAGCTCCAGGTTTGGTACAGCTAACCCACCTTCCAGTGCGTTTTTTTTTTCATTATTTCCCTTGATATTCTTGACTTTTTGTTTTTCCAGATGAATTTTGTTATTATTTTTTCTAGCTCTATAAAATAATTTTTAGGTAGTCTGATGGGTATGGCACTGAATAAGTAAATTAATTTAGGTAGAATTGTCATTTTTACTATATTAGCTCTGCCTATCCATAAGCAATTGATATCTTTCCAATTATTTAGATCTGATTTGATTTTTGTGAAGAGTGTTTGGTAATTGTGTTCATAGAGTTCCTGGGTTTGTCTTGGCAAGTAGACTCCCAAGTATTTTATATTATCTACCCTTACTTTAAATGGAATTTCTCTATCTCTTGCTGCTGGACTTTGTTGGTCATGTATAGAAATGCTGATGATTTATGTGGATTTATTTTATATCCTGCTACTTTGCTAAAGTTGTTCATTGTTTCAAGTAATTTTTGAGTTGATACTCTAGGATTCTTTAAGTATACCATCATATCATCTGCAAAGAGTGATAGTTTTGTTTCTTCCTTGCCTATTCTAATTCCTTTAATTCCTTTTTCTTATCTGATTGCTAAAGCTAACATTTCTAGGACAATATTAAATAATAGGGGTGATAATGGACATCTCTGTTTCACCCCTGATCTTATTGGGAAGGCCTCTAACTTATCTCCATTGCATATAATGCTTGCTGATGGTTTTATATGTATCCATTTTGAATTTATTGAAGTATATGGCCTAAGATACTGGTTGAAGCCCACCACTTGCCAGATATTTTCAGTTTTCCTGGCAGCTTTTGTAAAATAAATATTTTTCCCCCTTAAGTAATTTGTTATCCGGTTTATTGAACAGTAAGTCATTGACATATTATTTCTGATTCTTCCTGGTCTAGTCTTTTCCATTGATCTATCTATTTTTAACCTGTGCAGGAAGGGCTTGGTGGGCTACTTTATACTATATTTTGAAGTCTATAAGTGCTGTTTCCTTCTTTGTACCTACTTTTTGCATCATTTCCCTTGATATTCTAGAATGTTTTTCTCCAAGTGAATTTTGTTATTATTTTATTAGATTCTATAGAGTACCTTTCCATAATTTGATTGGCAAACATTAAAAGTATATTTCAACTTTGGTTCCATTGTCATTTTTATTATATTGGCATGGCCCAGCCATGAACACAGAGTAGTCCTCCAGCTATTTAAGTTGTTATTTATTTAAAGAGTACTTTGTAATTAAATTTATAAAATTATTTTTGTGCTTTTGTTGGTCCCTAAATGTCTTACATATTTTTTACATTAAAAAAATTTTTTTTTTAAGTGAGGCAATTGGGGTTAAGTGACTTGCCCAGGGTCACACAGCTAGTAAGTGTTAAGTGTCCGAGGCCGGATTTGAACTCAGGTACTCCTGACTCCAGGGCCGGTGCTCTATCCACTGCGCCACCTAGCCGCCCCTATTTTTTACATTTTTAAGAAGCTTCTCTTTATATTTCAATCTCTTAGATTTTGTTATTATTATATAGAAAAATGATTCATTTTCATGGTCTTATTTTGTAAGCTGCAACTTTTCTGGAGTTATTGTTTCAATCCCTGTCTTTACCGACTCCTTAGAACTTTTAAAGCATCAGCAAATAGAGTTAGTTTTATCTCTTTGCCTTTCTTATACCTTTAATTTCTTTCTTTGTATTGTTTCTATTGCCCACATTTTGAGGACTATATAAAATAACAGAATGGAGGGAGGACATTCTTGCTTTACTCCCATATTTATTGAGAAATCATCCAGTGTTTCCCCAATAAATATAATACTTGTTTTAGGTTTTAGATATTTTTATGATTCTTAAAAGGTCTTTCTATGCCAATTCTTTATAGAGTTTTGACATAAATGATCATTGTACTCTGTCAAAAGCTTTTTCTGCATCTATTTCTGCCTTTTTATAGTTATTTGCAACATCTCTATATCCTAATACATGGGCCAAGTTTTTTTTAATTCCATGTGGTACTGACAAAGGTATGTATTTTTTAGCAGTTCCATCTAGAAGTTGCCATGACTTTTATAACTCTGGTTTCTCCAGTAATTTGTTCAGTTTTATCTTTTCTTAGATTTTTCCAAAACAGAAGGAGACACAAAAGAGTCCTGCTTTTATTATATTAATATCTATATCTTTTTAATTCAGTCAAATCCTCCTTTATGAATTTAAATGCTAAGACATCTGGAGTGTGTGAGTTTAATATTATCCCTGGAATATTCTTATTTCCTTGAAATTCTCAGCAAGGTTAAACCAGCCACTTTGGAAACCTAAGGGGGTGAATAGTACCTATTGCCAATCTATGAAATGCAGCCCGTCTAATTAGCTTATTAGGGCAGCTAGGTGGTGGAGTAGATAGAAGGTTGGGCCTAGAGTCAGGAAGATTTATCTTCATGAGTTCAAATCAGGCCTCAGATACTTATTAGCTGTACAAGTCAATTAACCCTGTTTGCTTCTGTTTCCTCATCTGTAAAATGACCTGTAGAAAGAAATGGCAGACAGACCACTCCAGGATCTTTGCCAAGAAAACCCCAAATGGGGTTACAAAGAATCAGACATGACTGATCAACAATTAGTTATCGATAATAGGTACCTTGGACAGCAGCACTCAATGACCAATGAGGAAGGTATAGAACTGAATAGGATGGAAATATCCTGCTGGTATTGATACCTTGGATTGATTTGGAGAAAGCACTCACTGGTTCAGTGGTCCCATGATGCCCACCATGGCCAGATCTTAGCTCTCCTCCAATGCTACCCTTCCAGGTTTTGACTTCAATAAGTCAGTGAGAAAGTTCACATAAAACTGAGTATGCTTTTCTTTATCTCTAATCAATCAACAAGCATTTATCATGTGCCAAGGCAATGTGCTGGATCCTGGGCCCACAAAAACAAAAGTGAAGCAGATTTGAAGGGTAAATATCTTTTTAAAGGGCATTTGAATGGGTTTCAAATCCTGCATCAGACACTTGGTAGCTATGTAATCATCACAACTTTTTGAGTCTGTCTCAGTTGCCTCATTTGTCAAATGGGGTTACAAAAGGGCTCTTTCAGGGTGTTTATGTAGTTAGGAGATAAGACTTGTTCTGCTTGGCCTTGTAGGGCAGAAGTAGGAGTGTTGGGTAGAAGTTGTAGAGAGGGATATTCAGGCCTTTATGTAGCACTTTAAGGTTTACAAAGTGCTTTATACATATATCATTTGATCCTCACAACGGCATCGGGAAGTAGGCACTATTATTATCTTCATTTTACAAACGAAGAAACTGAGGCATACAGAGGTTAAATGACTTGCCCAAGGTCACACAGTATCAGAAGCTGGATTTAAACTCAGGTCTTCCTGACTCCAGGTGTAGGGCTCTAGCCACTGAGCCACCAGCTGCTTCCAGACAGCCTCTAAGGTCCAACTCTGAATCTTCAATGTTAGTGTGCTCTGATCTTTAATGTTTTTCCCAAATTTAAATCTATGACTTTAATCCAGAACAATTCTCAGTGCTCTGATAATCAGATGTTCTCAGGGCATTCTGACTAGTGTGGTTTTAAGGGCCACACACTATCTTGGCAACCCAGTGTTTTCTTTATCTGAAAGTCATTAGTGGACCCCGTGGATCTAAGGCATTTCTTAGAGATCACTATTGACAAAATCTACTCCCTCTTTCCCCTATTTTCCTTTCAAAAATGGAAAACACTTCTGGGTCCTTGTTGCATCTCTTCTCTTTGTTTGAGCTGATGGGACAAGCTCAGGCTAGAGCCTCTGGTTATGACTTCAGCCTGCTGTTTAGTAAGCTAGCTTTGACAAATTTAGAACGATGACATCAATCCAAGGTCAGCCAGCAGGAACTCATTGGGGGTGGGGGTGGGAGGTGGTGAGAGAGGGAGAGCAAACCTAGTAGACAGGCCAGACTAACTTCACAAACAGGAGAGTAAATCTTCTTGAAACCACCAGGGACAGGAAAACAGATTTTTTTCACCCTTCCCCTTTCACTGTAGTATTAAAATCCCTTTGAGGGTTTCCCCCTCTTCCAGAAACTATGTTAAAAACAATCATCTCCCAGGTCACACCCTAAATAAATAGAGAAACCAACCCACCCATCTGCTTCCTCAGTTTGGGACTTATTTATTCAATTCCCCAATGGTGCGGGGGTGGGGGGGGGTTGTCCTTGTGTCCTTGATGTGAGTTGCCTGGGATAAATCGACATTAGACTTCTTTAATTAGGAGGTGTCTCGAAATCAAGAGCAGAGAGAGATCTATCTCTTCCATACACACTTTTCTGATCTGAACTCAGTTTCCCCCTTTGCCCACCTAGTAGCAGAAAAATGAGGTTGTCAGGAATGAAGCAGGAGGGGAGGGCAGGGGGCTTAGCTTTTTATAGCTTAGTAATAGCAGAGAGCAGTGAAGATCAAGTAAGGGCGGAGGGGATTCCAGAGAAAGGCTTTGAACTCCTCCGATGGTGAGTTTTTCAGAAACTGAGGAATCTGGCCTATTGTCAAAAGAGCTGCATTCCAAAGGCATGAGGCATTCCTGGTGAGCACCCAGCATTCCAGAAACCCAGGTTCAAAGAGAGAGGGAGCGCTTTGTGCAGCCCAAAGGGAAGGCTGCTTACCAACTAGCCAAAGAAAGGTCTGTGCTGAGGTTAGAAAACTGTGCAGGCCCCAGACGAGCTCAGCCTGTGACAGAGATTCTACGAAGGCAGAGGGGCCAGGGGCTGCATACCATCCTGGTCCAGGTTACAGAGTCCAAGAAATCCTAACCATGGGACAAAAATCAGTGACATGGCATCATCTATAAAAGTCAACTATTTAAGTGATTTGAAAACTTCAATTCACTGTATGCTTGGCTATTATTACTATTATTATCCTTGTTTAGACATAGTCGTTTGCATCATGTCTCTTCCATTAGACTGAGCTCCTTGGGGACAGAGACTAGGGGTTGTGGTTTCTTTGCCTCTTTTTGTATCCTCAGCACTTAGCACAGTGCCTGAAACATAGTAGCTACTGAATAAATGCTTGTTTGATGGATTATTGTGATTCTTATTCCTGTTATTTCTGGTTTTTGTTTTTGTTTTTGTGGGGCAATGAGGGTTAAATGACTTGCCCAGGCTCACACAACTAGTAAGTGCCAAGTGTCTGAGGCTGGATTTGAACTCAGGTCCTCCTGAATCCAGAGCCTGTGCTTTATCCACTTCACCGTCTAGCTGCCCTGTGCTTTCTGTTTTTCACAAGGAGTTCAGATAAAGATGGTCCTGGGAGAGGTCTACTATTATTCTCTGATATTTAACATTTAGGGAACTCTTATACAGGTGGATAAAACTATTACTTATTTTTTTGGCCATTGAGCCAAATGATTGAAGTTGAAGCTCACTTTCTTGAGGCTCATAAAAGCGCTGTCAGACAGAAGATAAGGATGCTAATCTGTTCCTATCTGCTTTTGAATTCCTCTTCAAGGTCACTGTTACTTGAGAGTTGTTTATTATTATTGACACATATATTCTTATTACAGTGTAAGCTCCATCTTTTGCTTCTTTTAGTATCCTCAATGCTTATTACAGTGCCCAGCACACAGTAGGTACTTAATAAATGTTTATTGATTATTAAAGAAAAATCAGGGCTGGTAATTCCCAGATCTTTCTTTTTTATTTTCCACCCAAATCTCTCAAATCTTTTCTCTTTCCACTCTTAACACAACCAAGCTATTACTTCAGGAGCCTCTCACATGATCTTGTATCTGGTCTCAGTGGCTCTGATTGATCCTTCACCCAGCTGCCACACTGACATCTGCTGATGTCACTCCCTTGCTCAAGAAGCTGCAGGGAATCACTATCACTTTTTTTTGGGGGGGGGGAGGCAATTGGGGTTAAGTGACTTGCCCAGGGTCACACAGCTAGTAAGTGTTAAGTGTCTGAGGCTGGATTTGAACTCAGGTCTTCCTGACTCCAGGGCCGGTGCTCTATCCACTGTGCCACCTAGCTGTCCCTGAATCACTATCACTTTGATGATGAAAGGCAGATCGCCTCTGTTAGGCAACTGAGGTCCTTCCCATTTTGGCTCCAGCCGGTCATTCCAGGACCATTTTTGTGTCATGTATATCATTCTCCTTCTTGTTCTGTTTGTCTAAGGTTGTGCCGGTAAATGTTCAACCACCAGCTCTCAAAAAATGCAAAACACACTTTCAAGTTGAATGTGCATTATGAACATTTTCTCCATTACTCGCTTAAGTCTAGAAATCAACAAAACCACAAAACCCACAAAATTTCCAGGATTTATAGCATTTGTTGATTTCTGAGGTGTAAATGCCCACACTGAAAATTTAACAATCAGCTCTCTCTGTCTGAGCTGGTTCTAACACAATGCTGTCTCTACACCCCAGCCAAATTCACCTACTTGTAATTCCTAGTATATGCCATTCCATTTCCCTCCTTCCATGCTTTTGCATAGGCTGTCCCCCCTACCTTGGATGCCCTCCTTCCTCATCACTACTTGGAGCTTCTACCTCCCTTCAAGACTCAGCTCAAATGCCAGTTGCTATAGGAGGCCTTTCTTCATTCTAGTTCTCCCCCTCAGTTTCTGGTACCCCTACCCACAATGATTTTTGTTTACTTATCTGTACACATTTATCCCAGCTTAGTAGAATGTTAGTTCCTTGAGAGCAGGTCTCTCTTTTTGCTTTTGTAGTTCTAGTTCCTGGAATATAGAGTAGGTATTTAATATTTGTGCATTAATTAATATTCCATTTTCCAGGGGTTTATGAAGTCATACTTGAAGCTCTAGATTCTTGACCATGTGACTTTGGACAAGTCACTGAAGCAACCTGGATTTTGTCCATCTCAGTTAAGTGAGAAGCTTGGACTCCAGGACCTCTGAGGGACCTTCCAAGTCTAGATTTCTGACTACCTTGGTGTGGTGGGGAGAGCACTGGATTCCCCGTATATAGATCGGTTGGAAGTACTGAGGGCGCGGCCTTCCTCCACTGCCCACAAATAAACCAGAACACAGGAGCATGGGATCACACGATTTCGATCTTAAAAGGAGCACAGCCTCAGGAGAGAAAACCCTATCAAGCAGCCTTTCTTCCCTCTCTGGAAAAATGGGTCCAGGGTTTTCTGGCCTCCAGGTTTTCTGATCTAAAGACCCACAGCTTAGGCCACAAGGCTCTGGCAGAAATCAAGCCAGCATAAAACAGTAAGAAAACCAGACAGCAAGCAAGCTGTGGGAGCCAGGAACAGTTGGAAGGGCAAGGACGGGGGCCTTGGGCCTTCTTCCCCTCCAAGGCAAGCCTAGGCTTGTTATCCCAGTAGGGTCTTGGAGTCTACTGCAGGAAGTGGGGGAAGACTGTTGCTTCTAGCTAGGAGTCTTTGAAGGTCTCTTCAACTGCCCGCTCCCTAGATGAGGGATGTACTAAGAGAAACCTAGAGAGATCCCAGCAGAACTCTGAGAGATAGCACCCATTTTCCCAAAGGCAGGGGACTGAGATGGGGCTGGAGGTCCCCGAGGAATTGGGAGGAATGAGTTTCTGTCTTTGAGCATCTGAATTCAAGACCTCCCCCACAAAACAACGACGAGGATGATTACAACAACCACAGTTACAACTTCATTCCTAAAGGAAAAAAAGACTGGCCATGGTACCTGGCATATAATAAGCAATGCTGGTCGTCTGCTTGTTAGAATTGATGGCTCTCTGGGACAGGGAAGAGGAAGGGGTGCAGGAGGAAATCTAGATGTTGTCAAAACTAAAAGATGTCAATACCTTATTTTAAAAGTATTTCATCTGTTCATGTGTGGCCTGGCCATTTGCTTCAATGGGAAGGCTCTGGTTTGGGGTGGGGCTCTTGGCACTGAAGTGATGAATGAAGGGATGATCTAATCAGAGACTTTCAAATCCCTTTAAAAAAGAAGCTCCCAACACGGAAAACCACCTCGGTCCCAGGTGACAATGTAGAAAGGCAACCAGCAGATAGACTTCCCTCATTCTCCCTTAGTTGCTAAATCAGATTATCTAAGGAAAGGGGTGGGGGGAAGGGACCCTCCAAGCTCCTTGGTGGAAAGTCAAGATGGGGGGCCAAAGAACCTTGCAGGTAGAAAGCAACAGCTGCCCCAGGGATCTCTCTCCGGGACTGCTGGGATGACTTCAGCCTGGTCCTGGCAAACAGCCAGGTGTGATTATTGGCCAATTAACCTGTTTCTGCCAATCATAGGTTTTACCCTAAGTAGGGCATGACTTTAAAAAGACTAAAATCACAGGGACATACAACTTAGAGCTGGAAAGGACTTTCAAAGTCATCTAGTCCAGCCTGTTTTTTAACTAATGGGGAAACTGAGGCCCAGAGAAGATGATAATCTAACATTTAAGAAATAATAGGCTTTGCAAAATGCTTCATGTACCTTACCTCAGCGGATCCTGAAATCCACCCTCTGAGCTATTGCTCTTTTTATCTTCTTTTTCCAGATGAGGACACTGAGGCCCAGAGAAGGTAAGTGCTTTGCCCCAGATTTGACACAAAGTCAGTCAGTAACAAAACGAGGATTCCAGCTCAGCAGCTCTGAGTGAGCTCGCCACTGCATTGTGCTGCCTTCACTTCACTGAAGTCTCTAAATTGGGAATTTTGTAATCTGATAAAGTTGTGTGACTTCTTTCCAGGGAATGTCTCCTCAGTGTGGGCCCCAGCTTGGTCTGTGTGATGACCGACTCCTTTTTTATTTTCTTCCAGGGCCATGGGGGTTAAGTGACTTGCCCAGGATCACACAGCTAGTAAGTGTCAAGTATCTGAGGTTGGATTTGAACTCAAGTCCTCCTGAATCCAGGGCCGGTGCTTTATCCACTGCGCTACCTAGCTGCCCCTGATGGCCGACTCCTTACAGTGTAGGTCTGTCTGCTGGGGGAAAGGAATGCCTGCACTGGGGGGCTTAGAGGGTCAAGACTGGGTTTTATTGGTGTGGGAGACTCCCAGGTGTGGCAACTCCTACTGATTCAGGCCGGCACCTTCTCTGTAAGTTCCAGACTTAGCTGCCTAGATCACCCAGATGTTATGTGACTTGTCCAGGGTCACAAAGCTGCAGCATTTGAATCCAGGCCTTTATGACTTTGAGGCTGCCTCTTCACTGTACCATGCTGCCTTTCCCTTTGTGTTCTCCTAGCACTAAAAGGCATGCAACAGCTATGAATGAAACAGAGGGAATGGTTTATGAGTAGCACAGATCTTCACACTAGCAGCGACCTCCGCAGGTCATACTTAACTGGCGACTGGGTCCTATCCAAAGCGTTCCGGGAATGAGGTATGGTTTTCCCCATTTTAGACAAAGCCCCTGAGGCCCTGAATGTTTCAGTGACTTGTTCTAGAACATTCTCCACGAGGATGTTGGCACCGACTCTCACTTAGACAAGATCTTTTTTTTCTTCTTCCTGATTCTTCCAGCAAGTCTTATGGGATGTCTCACTATGGACTTCATCATATTAGGTCATGACTCACATCTTCATCATTATCATTGCCATCGTTGTCATCATCCTAAGTTATTTGTAATGAAAAAAATATCTTTTTTTAACAGATATGGAAACTGAGGCCCAGGAGGGTCCAGGTGACTTGTCCAAAGTCACACAGTTAGCAAAGGCAGAATTTGAATCCAGATCTTTGGACTCTAGACCCTATAGCTTTTTTTTTTCTCCAGGTAAGGACTATCCAGAGATCACTGTCCACCCTCCTAGCCCACCTCCCATGCTATGAATGTCTTCATTGGTAGGTGTGACTTCTGAGCATTTCTGGGGGGCGGCATTTTCCTTAGATAAGTAATGAAGCAGTTGGACATCAGTCCTTAGTTTGAGACCACAGCACCACCTGCTGGGTGGTTAACTGTATTTCACTTTTCTTTAGGATTCATAGGCTATGTCTCTCACCTCTATGGCTAGCTAGAACAGGGAAAAAACCAACCAAGCAAAAACCCAAGCCAAAAACAAAACAAACAAACAAACAAAAGCCACCCCCCCAAACAAACAAACAAACAAAACCTCAACACTTATGTAGATCCAGAAATGTTCTCAAAAAATTTCATTTTTACATATGAAAAATAAGGCCTAGAAAAATTAAATAACTCTCCCAAGGTGAGTGACAAAATGAGACTCAAACACAGGGCTTCAGACTCCAATCCTGCCCCTTTTCCACTGCACCATGTTTCCTTTCTTTCCCGTTTCCTACACCAAGGACCAAGTGGTTGTGGTTTTTTTAAGTTTACTTAGAGTAAACTTTCACAGATTTACTTTCTTGTCCCAGGAGTGAGGCAAGATTATTTGATAGGATTTCCTAGAGATTTCTCTGTTATCTATTCTCTGATTATTTAGGTGCCAAAAATCAACTTCACAAGTACAGAATCGGGAAGATGTGCCTAGACAGCTGCTCCAGTGAAGAAGAGCTAAGGGCTTTAGTGGATTGAAAGTCTAATATGAGTCTACACTGTCACATGGCAGCCAACATAATTGAAATCCACACTATTGGGTGGCTAGGTGGCACAGTGGATAGAGCACTGGCCCTGGATTCAGGAGTACCTGAGTTCAAATCCGGCCTCAGACACTTGACACTTACTAGCTGTGTGACTCTGGGCAAGTCATTTAACCCCCATTGCCCCACAAAAAGAAAGAAAGAAAGAAAGAAAGAAAGAAAGAAAGAAAGAAAGAAAGAAAGAAAGAAAGAAAGAAAGAAAGAGAAAGAAAGGAAGGAAGGAAGGAAGAAAGAAAGAAAGAAAGAAAGAAAGGAAGGAAGGAAGGAAGGAAGGAAGGAAGGAAGGAAAGAAGGAAGGAAGGAAGGAAGGAAGGAAGGAAGGAAGGAAGGAAGGAAGGAAGAAAGAAAGAAAGAAAGAAAGAAAGAAAGAAAGAAAGAAAGAAAGAAAAAGAAAGAAAAAGAAAGAAAAAGAAAGAAAGAAAGAAAGAAAGAAAGAAAGAAAAAGGAAGGAAGGAAGGAAGGAAGGAAGAAAGAAAGAAAGAAAGAAAGAAAGAAAGAAAGAAAGAAAGAAAGAAAGAAAGAAAGAAAGAAAGAAAGAAAGATACACTATATCCCAACATGGGCCTCAAATTTTCTTACATGTTTTCTCAACAAAGTTCCTGCATTTTGCCATAATTTATTCAAAGAACTTGGTTAATATTCCCGTTGACTGCCATCAAATTAAACCTTGAAAAATAGATAGGGATTGAACCTGTGAATTCAGTAAAAGAAACAAGTTCAGAATAAAGAAATCCCTCTACCAATGTAGGTTGACATCTTTTCTGCAACTTCTATACCCTTAGAGAGTTTTCTAGAGCCCTGAGAAGTAAAGGTATGTAGGGTCCCAAATGCAGAATATGCCAAGGGTAGGTTCTGAACTCGGGTCTTTCTGGCTCTGGAGTCTGGCTCTCTATCCAATATGTCCCACTGTGATATGCTATTCACATTACAAATTGTTAATTAGTATTTGGATTTTTTTGCTTTAAAACATTTAGTAGACAAGAAAAATAGCAGAAGTCCAGAAGTTAAAAGGGAATCTCTCTTCTTTAAACTTACCAAAGAGAGCTTTGGGGTCTAAACAAAATGTTCAAAGACATTGAACTATGTAAAGGCTCCAATGGTTCTTTTGTTTCATTAAGTTGGCTATTCCATCCAATAATGCAATTGCAATCCATCCATGCTGCCCCACCCTGGATGACCTTAGTTCATCCTCTCCTTCAAATCCAACCTCCTGCCCCCTTAAAAATGTTCCCTTCCAGAACCTCTCTCTGCTGTGCTGTAGCCCACGTGATGAAAAGTCGCTATAGAACATCGCTGACTGAGTGGCGCTGATCGGCAGGGGGCTGTTTCTTCAATGTTGCACATATTGAGAGTTGCTTCCTGGGATGATCCTTCCAAGGCAACCTTGAGGAGAATGCTGTTTTCTCTTGAAGAAGAGGCCATTGGTCACCGGAGAGGATAAAAGCCCACAGTGACTCAAGATAACACAGAGTGAAGTGGTTGTGAGAATAAAAAGGAAAGAAATAATCCAACTGGGGGCCCCGGTTTGGCTCATAGAAGGTTTAGGCACTCCTTATGACCTCCAGAATAAAGAATCAAATCCTTTCTTTGGCATTTAGAGAAAAGTCTTCTTGGTTTGACTCTGGTCTCCCTGATGGATTTTCTCTCTCTCCTCTTCTTAGGACCCTTCTTCCCATTCTGTTTGATGTTAGTCAAGTTCAACATGCCATCGACCTTAGTCGTACCTTTATTTCATCAGTCTCCCCATCCAGGGATGCCTTCCTTTCTCACCTTTAGCTTAACTTTAGCTTAAGGGCTGACTTCTACAAGTGACCTCTCCTGATCCCACCAATCACTTCCTTTACATTACTTTGTATTTATTTTGACCATTAAAAAAATTACCCGTGAGCACCCACTGGTGAGCAGTGGGAATAAGTAAAGCCATTTGGAAAAACCCCAGCACCTGCACAAACTAATCTTTGATGAAGCCATTGGACAGCTTAAGCCTATCTCCCTCTTGTGACCAAAATGTAGATTCCACTCGCTGCCTGCTTAATTGAAGCAGAGAGTGAAAGGACAGCCTGCTTTTCTGTAGGGGATAGAATGCGGGCACCACCAGCCAGTGGACATGGAGCCCACATGGACAGCCACAAGCAAAAGGACAATAGAGCAGCTTTGTCTTCTCTCAGCTGCCTGTTCAATTCCTCCCCTCTGTGCAATATGGGATCCAGCAGCTCCCCTAGTTACTCTCTGTTTATTACACAGAACCTGCCAACTCCTGACTCTAAGTGATTTCCTTTGTTGTTTACCACCTTCTGCAGGAAGCCTTTCTTCTAGAATCCCCCATGCCCCCTGCACACATCAACCCTCACAGACCCCTTATATTATGGACATCTTTTATGTACATAGCTATTTACATATTGTCTGCTCCCATTATAGTGTCAGGGACTGTTTTTTGCAGAGAAGTGGTGCTAAGTCTGAAGCCACCTTCTCCAGGTGTTGGGAAGAAATGTTTGTGCTTTTTTTCCTTGGTATATCTTTGAAGTAAATATTCCTAAAGAGGATCTATCTATCCATCCATCCTTCTTTCTTTCATTCTTCCTTCCTCTTCCTTCCTTTCTTTCTTTTTCTTTCTTTCTCTCTCTATTATCATCTATCTAGCTATCTATATCCAACTTTTCTTTCGTTTCCCCTTCCTTCCTTCTTTTCTTTTAACTATCTATCTATCATCTTGGTGACCCCATTCTGAGTAATCACATGGCCACTAGGGGGCCCCTATTTAGTCAATGCCAGGACCTGGGATTTGTGGATGAACAGCTTGTCTCCAGGTTTGTAACTTGTGGGAGATCATGTCTGGATGTTGGTCGTGTTAACCACAGGGGCATCCTCTTTGGGAAGGGCTACTAGAATCTTCTTGCTTGGGATCTGGCTAGAAGTTTCCATGAAGATTTGTTCTTTCCATGACTTTGGGATGGGGCTTCCTGTGCCAGGATTCCTTATCTTCTGCACCTGTGGTTCTTCTGTCTTTTAAAATCTTTTCAGTGGCAACCACTGGCCGAAGCTTGACCTGGACAAAGGCCTTTCAGAGTACTTTTATACTGTGTCCATCTATCATGATCGCATTCCACCCAAAGGATTCAAAATGTTTCTGTAAACTTCTACCTGGTACTGAAATGGGGTAGGGTCACTCTGGCCCAGCTGGTTAATTCCAAGGATGGCAACTAAGTTATCCAACTTGTAGATTCCTGCAAAGGCCATGGCCTCCCACACAGAGCCTTTGCATGGCTCCCTATCACCCAGCATGCAATGGACTTGTAATTGGCTTTGTTGAAGTATTTGCCAGTGAAGACCATCTCTTAAGCTTCCCTGATCCCCTGACCCAGGGAGCCACATCTCTAGAGATTTATCTTGGGATTTAGTGGCTGTTTAAAATGGAGCTAATCTTCACCTTCAACCACCTTGGCCCAGACTGCACAGAGGAAGGGAGAGTACAAAGCGCTCATTGCTGAAGTCTCTGAGGGCCTGAGGTTTGTGTGGAAGAGGAGCCTTGCCATGGTCTCTGCTGCAATGCAACATGGCATGAGATGGCCACCATGATGGCCCAGATGGAGCTGAAGAGCAGCTGTTGGTAGTATCCTTCAGTGCCTACACCATTTGCTAGTTGTATGCTTATGATCATCCTCCATGGCTACCAGCTGGGTGGTGGTGGTGGTGGTGGAAGCAGCAGCAGCAGTAGTAAGAGAAATGGTAGCAGAGCAGAGCAGTCCAAAGATGGAGGTCAAGGAGCAAGCTAGGGTTGTATAACCCTGAGGTAACGAAATTGTGCATTCCAGCCGTAGAAGACAGACAGCATGTGGGAGGCCATGTCCTGAGAACAGAAAATAGGCCAGTTTATTTGGAGTAGAGACTAATGTACAGAATCCTCCTATTGAAGAGCAAAAAGACCTTTCTTAGACCTTTCCTATAACCTGGGCAATTAACTGTTTCAGAAAGGAGGCCAAGTCAGCCTTTATTTTAACCAAGAGAGGGTTTTTTTCTGGCGCAATGAGGGCTAAATGACTTGCCCAGGGTCACACAGCTAGTAAGTGTCAAGTGTCTGAGGTCAGATTTGAACTCAGGTCATCCTGAATCCAGGACCAGTGCTCTATCCAGTGAGCCACCTAGCTGCCCGAGAGGGTTTTTTTTAATCCTAATGCTATTAGCTAAAAATGTCTTTGTGGATTTTTAGCTGAGGCAACAGGAATGGGAGGAAGCAGGAGCATGCTGAAGATGGTGAGAGGACCGTGTGTGAAGGCTTCTGTTCTCTTCACTTAACACCCAACCACTTTGACCTTATTACTTTCCCCTTTCTGCAGGTCTAACTCAGCTCCTGACAGTCTTTGGCCTTGTGAGTCTTTGATGGATAATCATAATTGGTATTAGCATAGCTCTTTAAAGTCCTCAAGGCTTCATACTTACATTATCTTATTTGAGCCCCTCAATAATCCTGAGAGGTAGTTACTACAGGTTACCTCTGTTTTAAATAGAGGGAAACTGAGGCTGAGAGGTGAAGTGATTGGTTCCTGGTGACAAGACCAGATAAAACTCCACATCTCATAAGTTCATTTTAAGCCCAGCTATGTCCTGATTCTAAATCTAGCACAGCACCCATTGGGCAATCCTACCTCTCAACAGTAAGAGCTGACAGGGATGTGCTGATTCTTTATGCTTACAAAGCACTTTTTATGCATTGTCCATCACCCTGTGTTGCTTCTCCCTTCGGGCACTCTAACAAAAGCCTCACTTCAGCACCTCTCCCCTGGACAATTCCAAGAGCCTCCAAAATGGTTCCCCTGCTACTGGTTTCTCCGCTCTCCAGTCCAGCTTCTATTCAGCTGCCAAACTGATATTCTAAAATGCAGCTCTGAAGACGTCATTCTCCATCTCAAGAGGCTTCTGTGGCTCCCCATGACCTCCAGCACCCAGGGCAAACTGCACATTCAAAGCCCTTCACAAGGTCCTCGGACTCCACACCTGCTCCCTCTTGGCTCACCTGGTTTTCATGGCATTGTTGTCTTAGCCTCCCCCACAAGCTTGGCTTTCTTCTTCCTACTTTGTTTTCTTATAGCAAAAACCCAGCCCAGACCCTGGTGGGTGCTTCACTCTCCCCAGTGAGAGTTCCTGGCTGCCAGTGTTTTCCCTTATCCTGCCCTGCCCCCTGGTGGAAATCAGCGCAACGTCACCACGTTCTCTCTGGGTAGAAAGAAGAGCTCTGTCTGTCTCTGGAAGGCTTTAGGATCCATTGGCTTGGCTCCCAGCCGGTCTAAGCCAGAGACACCTCCCAGGCATAGAGGCTCAGACGCCAGGGTTCTCAGGCCAGTGGTGGGCAGCTCTCAGCCCTGGGTGCTGTCCTGAAGGGCATAGGTGCTGAAACTGCCCTCCCTCCTGTCCTTGGTACTTGGCATATACTTCCTCTGCATTGTCTATGCACTTTGTGCTATGTTTTTGTTTTTGTAATAGAATGGGGGCAGTGACTTGAATGGGAAAGCACAATGTGAACAAGTCCTGAGGACACAAACAGAAGAGTTGTTCCTGCCTTCAGGGAGCTCATACTGTAATTGGGGGAGATATCCCATGTAGGGGCAGCTAGATGGCTCAAAGGACAGAGTGCTGGGCCTGGAGTCAGGAAGACCTGAGTTCAAATTCAACCTCAGACACTCATTAGCTATGTGACCCTGGGCAAGTCACTTTACTTCTGTTTGCCTTAATCCACTGGGGAAGGAAATGGGAAACCACTCCAGTATCTTTGCCAAGAAAACCCCATATAGAATTATGAAGAGTTGGGCATGGCTGAACAACTCAACAACAACAACACATACAGAAGGGTTTAGTTCCCTATCCTTTTGGGCTAGAAGAGGTGGCTAGGTGGTACAGTAAGTAGAAAAATGGACTTGGAGTCCAGATGAATTTGGTTCAAATCATACCTTAGACACTCACTAGCTGTGTGACAGTGGACAAGTAAATCACTTATCCTCTCTTGGCCTCAGTATCCTTATATGTAAAATCAGGAAGCAGGATTTGATAGTTTCTTATCTCCCTTCCAGATCTAAGTCAATAATCTTCGGAGAGGTCCAGTGGCCCTTAGGGTGAATTAGCAGGATGGATGGATAAATTGAAATCTCAGCTCTGCTACCTACTACCTATATAGCCTTGGGTAAGTCACTTCCCATCTATGGGCTTCAGCTTCCTCCTTTGTAAAAACAAGAAGGTTAGACTAGATGGTCTCTCGGGTCCCTACCCCAACAACTTTAAAGCACTTTTACAAAGGGAATTTATGCTGCATATGTGCTATGAGCTGAGGACAGCATTGGGCAGGAGGAGGAAGCAGGCTATATCTCACCTATGTTGCAGGACATTAAAAAATGATTGGTGCCTTTTGTTTTTCACATCATGGTCACTGATGAAACCAGTCTCCCTTTTCTTTTCCCTCCCACTCATAATTGTACCAAGGAAAAACAGTTCGTAAAATAATCAATCCATATATGTACGAATATACATGTATGCACATATGTATACACATATATGTGCATAGATGAAATATTATTTATATTGTGTATTCTACAAATTAAGCACTTATGTGTCAATATTACATAGGATATATTTATATATCAACAACTATACATATGGATCTACATATTTGTATCTATTTATGGCTAGCTAGCCAATATTCCCTCATCTCTGTGTTGTGGTCTCCTAGGTCTGAAATGCTCTCCTTCCTCATCTCTGCCTCTTGAAACTCCTGATTTCCTTCAAGATTCAGATCAAATACCATCTCCTGTATAAAGCCTTTCCTGACCCCTGCCCCCTCCAGGGACTGGGACCCATCCTCACAAAGCTACCTTATGTCCATCTTGTATATAATTCATAAAAGGATACAGACACTTATCTGAGCATCCTTGTCTCTCCCATTGAATGAAAGCTTCATGAGGACAGGAACTGTTTTGTTTTGTCTTTGCATACACAGTGGCTGCATATAGCAAGTGCTTAATAAACGCTTACTGATTGCTTGGTTACTCCTGCCCTAGTAGGAGAGGTAAGTCTGTTTCATTATCTGTCCCCCACAACTGCCACTGGTTTTTCCAGTTACTGGGCAAATCTTTCTTTCAGTCATCTTTTTCACCCTCATTGTTGTATTTATTATACATAATGTCCCCTTGGTTGTATTAATTTCACGGTGTATACGTTAACCCAAATTTTCCCATGTGTCTCTCAATTCCTTGTTTCCGTCATTTATTTTGTGCAGGATCTAAATGACCTGAAGCATCTCTCTGTAGTGAAGGTGCATCTTTCTAATAACGATACTGTTCAAGTGATGTTATATGGCTGAGAAATCCAACATTCTACCTTCCCCAAGGAAGGAAAAGGACAACTCACCCAAAGGGTGATTCAGAAAAGCAGCATCTTGGACATAAACAGCCTGAAGGATGTCACGCACCACAAAATACATGTTTGAAACAGCATTTGGAGACATCATGAAAGAGAGATAGGGCCCCAGAAGAGATGGGCCCATCATGTATGGAATTAGAAACATCTGGTTTCTGTTGGCTGTGCTTGTTTCTCTTTAAAGAGTTTGGAGCAGCAGCATCCTGGAGCTGACATTTTTAGTGTAAGCATTTACACCTTAGAAACAGGCAAGTGCCACAAATTATTGATTCATTGTTTTGCTGATTGTATAGCGCTAACAGATTGGTGGAGAAAATGGTAGTTGTACAGGTTAACCTTGAAAATGTGTCATTCATAGATGTTTTTGGTTTTCTGAGAGATGGTTGTTAAACATTTTCCAACACACCCATGCATAGGGGAACCCTTTTTGAAATTTCATTAACCAATTGGATTGCACTTTGTTTGTTTGGTTGGTTGGTTCTTTGTGGGGCAATGGGGGTTAAGTGACTTGCCCAGGGTCACACAGCCAGTAAGTATCAAGTGTCTGAGGCCGGATTTGAACTCAGGTACTCCTGAATCCAGGGCCGGTGCTTTATCCACTGCACCACCTAGCCACCCCCTGGATTGCACTTTGACTAGGTAATCTCTTTAATGAGAAATTAGTTCAGCCTGCAGAACATAAAACAAATGTCACTCCTACCACATGGGGGATGTTGGGTCAACAGTCTGCCTGCTGCATTTACGGCCAGGTAATGAATGACAAGAGGTCTATAAGAAGATGCCCAGCATTTTGGGTGGCTACCATGAGCAGAGTTAATACAGGAACATGGACAAGAGCTTCTTGGTCTGAGAGATCCCAGGTGGGCTGCCGTCTGTATCACAAAGTACCAACATTAATGAGACCACATATACAACAATAACCTTGCAATAAACTTGTTATGGTGGAATGAATATTCTAGCTTTACAGAGAAGGAAACTGAGGTTCAGAAGAGCTGACTGATTTGCCCATGTTCACACAGCTGGCACATGTTAAATTTGAAGCCAAGTCTCACCTCTTAGCTTGGCACTCTTCCCATATGTTGTGTCACTGAGACTGCATCATGGCACCAGTTAAACCTACACTTATATCTTCATTGCTTTGTTGCCCATAGGGTCTGTGCTCACATTTTTTGGGGGGAATTAGAGGGAAAATTGCTGGACTCCAGTGCTATACAGGAGTCAGAATGCTGGCTCTGGGATCACAGGATGCAGGTCCAAATCTTGCCTCTGATTCTCACCTGTGTGACCTTGGGCACGCCCCTTAAGAGCTTCTCTGGGCCTTAGTTTTCTTATCTGTAAACTAAGGAGGTTGGACTAGATGGCTTCTGAGGCCAGTCCCTTCCTGCACTGATGCTATGATGCTGCCATCTTAAGTTATTTTTTCTCCGGGTATTGGCCTCCTCCTTTAATGGGAGGGTTTTCACAACCCTCTTGTATAAAATGAAGAGGGTAAGACTAGATGACCCATAAGGTCCTTTGCAGCTCCAAGTCTATGATTCCATGAGCCTGCCTTGGCTTGCCCTAAAGATAGACCTAAATTTACTGTATGGTCTCCAGCTTTCCTGGTGCTGCCGGTCAGTGATGCCAATAGGGTTGGATTCCTGATGGATTCTGCCTCTTCCATGTCACCAATTGCCCCCTGGACACCCAAAATTGGATCTCCTCCAGACACTTCAAACTCTGCTTGTTCAAAGCTGGACTCATTATCTTTCTCTTCAAACTTCCCCTCTTCATAACACACCTATGGCTGTTGAGGGCACCACCACCTTCCATGTCACCCAGACTTCTCGCTTCTTTCTTTCTCATAACAGTTTATCAGATGCCAAATCTTGTCGTTCTCTCCTTCACAACATCTCTTGTGTCTGCTCCCTTCTCTCTACTCACTCAGCTTCTGCCATCCTTCAGGTCTTCATCAACTCCCACCTGAATGCTTATATTTGCTTTCGTATTAATCACCTCCCTCAGGTTTCTCCCCAGCCCAGTCCATTCTCCACTCAGCTGCCAAGGTGATCATGTCACTTTATATTCAATGGCTCCCTATTACCTCCAGGATCCAATATAAACCTCTTGTTTGATATTTAATGTCCTTCACAACCTTCCCAGTTTTCTTAATCTTTAATCCTACCCACTTATTCTACACTCCAGTCACACCAGACTCTTTCATGTGTCTTACAAAGAATCCACCATCTTCTTACTCCATACCCTTTTCCTGTCTTTACTCCTGCCTGTACATTCCCTCATCATTTCTTCTTCAAGGTTTCCCCAATTCAGTCCAAATCCCCCTTTCTACAGCAGACCTCTCCCACTCCCTTCAACTTCTAGTGCCTTCCTCTCTGAAATGATTGCCTTTGACCTACTCTGTAGCTATCTTTAAATATGAAATTAGTTACATGATTTTCTACCATTAGATTGTGAGCAGAAACTTTGCTTTTTGACTTTATTTGTACCCAAAGGACTTAATAAGGCATCTGGCACATAAATGCTTGCTATCTGACTGACTGTTCAGATGTCTGCCCTTCTGAGTTGGACCTGACCTCTTTGCAAGACTGCCTTTGTTAGGCATAGGTATGAAGGAAAACAAGAAAGCTCAGAGCACCACAGAAAACCTCTTCCTTTCCGTCCCTTGGGTTTTCTGGGAAGAATTGTTTTGCAACTCAGCATTCACACCTCATTACAGAGAACACTTCAAGCTGATGGTTACACTCTATGGAAGCCTTTCTCTGGTGCCTCCTCAGGAAATGGAGATGACCCTGGGTTGCTAAAGACAACAGGTGCATCAAACTGGTACTTTTGGTAGGTGCATAAGAGTATGAGGCTCTCTGTTCATGCTCAGTTGGCTCACTGAAAGCATCTATGGGAGCTTTCCCATGGGGGGCCAGACTCATCGCTTTATTGTCATCATCATCATCATATTATTATTAATATTACTTTTATTGCTATTATTATATTTTTAGTGGTGTTGAGATAGAAAATAATCCTCATATAAGATGCCATAGTACTAGTGTGACCAGTATCACCATTGTTGGGAAGCAGCATGGTGGAATAGGTGGATAGAAAGCTAGGATTGGAAGCAGCAAGACCTGGGTTCCAGTGATCTAGGCAACTTTCAAAGCCTAAAAGTTGTTTCCCTGCATTGGAAGAAGACCTCCCTTTTGGAGAAAACTTTCTTCCTCTGGGATTTCCCTGTGTTGATGAAATCACAAGGCCAGCCAGCTCTTTCCCTGGAGCATAATTATTTTTACCTTTGTAGCAGAGATGGCGCCTCCTGGAGCACATGTGGGAAAGGACCCCGGGGGTCTCATGAAGCATGTACTAAGCTCCTCTGGCAACTTCCAGGGACCCACCCAGATCCACAGTGAATGGACTGCTGAGCCCAGAGGACTGAAGATGAATCACAACACCCACTTCCTCCCAGAGAGGTAAAAGACATAAGACTCAGAATGAGCTATTTCTTTTTGGACGTGGCCAATGTGGGAATTGGTTTTGCTAGACTATGTATCTGTGTGAAGAGGGTTTTCTTTTTTATATTTCAGTTGGAAGGAGAGATAAATACTTATAAAAATAAATATGCAAGTAAACAAAAATAACCAAGTAGCTAGATAGTAGATAAGACATCAAGTGGGCAGGTGCGTGGGATGACACAGAAAACCCCTGGGTGGTCTCTTGAAGGAGGTGCCCTCTCTACATCGCCTACAGTGTTTTATTCTTTTTTTTCCCCTAGGGCAATGAGGGTTAATTGACTTGCCTAGAGTCACACAGCTAGTAAGTATCAAGTGTCTGAGGCTGGATTCGAACTCAGGTCCTCCTGAATCCAGGGTCCGTGCTTTATCCACTGCACCACCTAGCTTCCTCCCTACAGTGTTTCTTTAAGAAGCAGATCAAATATAGGAGAATGAGCTGAAGTCATGGCTGAGCTAGCAAAATGAACTGGACCAGGGGCAGCTAGGTGGCACAGTGGATAGAGCACTGGCCCTTGATTCAGGAGGACCTGAGTTCAAATCTGGCCTCAGACACACCACTTCCTAGCTGTGTGACCCTGGACAAGTCACTTAACCCTCATTGCCCTGGAAAAAAAAAAAGACCTAGACCGTCCCCTAGTGTTTGAATAGCCCAGAGTAAAAAGAAATGGAAAACACCTGTTCAGCCTTCCAGAGGACTGCTGCTGTTGAAATCTCAACCAGAAGAGTCTAACAGGAACTAGAAGTTACTGATTATTGTTTAAAGTTTCTGTCACTCTGAGCCTGTGAATCTTGCTCGTGTAGTTCATTTCTCTTGCTTGGTGATAAGAATGTCCCAACCCTGGTTTACATTGTCCGCTGTGTCCTCTCCTATTCTCCCTTTTGGAGAAAACTGTCTTCTTGCTGCTCTTTACAGAACATCTCCAAACTCCAGCATCTTTTCCCTGGCTTTCTCCAGTGCTGGGAACATTCTCCATCCTCATCTCAGGCTCCTGCCTTTCCTGGTTTTCTTACAGTCTCAGATCGAATCTTGCCTTCTGCAGGAGGTCTTTCCCAGTGACTTGAGCCTTTCCTCTGAGATTAGCCCCCATTAACCCTTAGATGTACATGGTTGTTCATAGACTGCCTACTGCATTAGAATTGGAGCTCCTGAGGCCAGAGTCCATGTTTTTGCCTTTCTTTGTACCCTCAGCAATTAGCACATGGTAGGCATTTAATAAGTGCTTGTCATGGGCTGGCTGACCCTATACATGAGCACAACTTGAGGGATGGGGTATAAAGGGCCAAAGAATGTGAGGAAGGAAGCTTGACCTTTCTCTGGGGGTGATCAGCTTCCCCCAGGACTGAGTCCAGTCTTGGTCCAGAGCAGAGGGACCCCGTAGTGAAGAGGGAGAGGGAGCAGAGTCCTCACTCCTTGGACCCAAGTCCATTGTTAAATGACCATTACTAATCCTACTGAAAAGTCTGTCCACTAATAGCCACAGAACATACTGGCCTGGCCTCACCCATGCTCCTTCTGGTGTCCTACAGTGTTCTAGAGCCAGATTTGGACTGTACCAACTGCTACAAGTGTCTGCATCCCTTAAAAGCCACGGGATCCTCAGGCTGCCTCAGCCCTGTTGGCTCTAAAGGGGCAGTTGGCACCTTGGGTTTGGCAATCCTTGGGGAAGTATGTGATTCTACCAGGTCCATAGCCCAACACTTGGCCACCTCTTAGAGCATCATGTTGTGTTAAAGTCGCTGACTTTTCTTCCCTAAGAAGCCAGAAGAAAATCCCACCTGTTTTTCCGGGCTCTTTCTCCCCCTCCTCCCCACCCAGTCCCTATGACCTTGTTTCTCTTAGACTTTCATCCTCTCTCCCCATGGTTCAGCTCAGTTGGAACACTCCAGGGCCCAGTGTTCCTGTGTTTTCCTTTGAACGCCAAGGTTCTGGAGCAGGAGGACCAGGAAGATGCCTGGAGTCTTGGTCCTTGCTCTGCCGGCTCTCTCCCATGCCCGTGTGTCTAGTGGCCCTCTCACTCTAGCCAAATATCCTAGAATCTAAGGATACTCCATCTCTAGAGGCTACAAGGTCTTGGCTTCCCTGGGCACTGGTGGCATTGAAGGAGAGCCTTTAGTGAAAAGTGTTCATTGGTTGGTGGCCACCTTCCTCCTGTTATCTGAAGTGTTTGTAACTCTTGCTGCCTTGAGATCTTCTCAGGAGTTGCTGATGCTGGTGACTTCACCCTATGTGATTTCTATCACTTGTCACATCCATTGTTACTTACATTGAAATCACATCAGTCTGGGGCTTTTCCTTCCATGCTGGGGAGGCAGGGCTGGCTTAGTCCTGGCATGGCCTGTAGTCCTGGGGGGACTGCCCTGACAGCGTTCATTCCTATAGATCAGCTGCTCTCTTCTGCTCCTCAAATACCTCAGAGGAGGTAAGAGACTCCTAGAAAGGAGATGGGCAGTGACACATCAGCAAGTGGTGGGCATTGTTCAGGCATGAGGCTATTCAAGGCCTGGCATAAACACAAGAGGGAAGGAGATTTTTCTTTTTCACTGTGGTGGGAGGAACACTACAATGCAAAAGGGATTATTGGAGACCCCAGAGGAGCCAATAGGAGAATGGGAGGGAGACTCTCCTAAAGAGATGGAGAGATGCTTGGGCCACCATAACTCATGGCACTCCTTCCTTTGGTGGGGTAGAGTTTCTTCCAAGGGCACAGTGTGTGTGTGTGTGTAAGAAGTCCTAGGTCCCAGCTGAGGTTCAGCCCCTTCCCAGACCTGGTCTTTGCCCTACAGTTCTATTACTTAGAATCAGAAATTGAGAGCTAGAAAAGGAAGCAAAAGGCCCAGAGAGGTTAAGTCCATTACCAAAAGGCACACAAGGTAGGAAATGCCAGAGCTAGGATTTGAACCCAGGTCCTCTGAGAGGAGTTATGGTTCAGTGGAAAGAGGATCAGGGGCTGGGGTTCAAATCCTAGCTCTGTCACTTACTTCCTGAGTGACCCTGGGCAAGTCACTTAATCTTTTTTTTTTTTTTTTGTGAGGCAATTGGGGGTTAAGTGACTTGCTTGGAGTCACACAGCTAGTAAGCGTAAAGTGTCTGAGGCCAGATTTGAACTCAGGTCCTCCTGACTCCAGGGCCGGTGCTCTATCCACTGCACCACCTAGCTGCCCCCCCTTTTTTTTTGGTGAGGCAATTGGGGTTTAGTGACTTGCCTGGGGTCACACAGCTAGTAAGTGTTTTTTTGTTGTTGGTTTTTGTTTTTGCAGGGCAATGAGGGTTAAGTGACTTGCCCAGGGTCACACAGCTAGTTAAGTGTCAAGTGTCTGAGGCTGGATTTGAACTCAGGTACTCCTGAATTTAGGGCCTGTGTTATATCCACTGCGCCACCTAGCTGCCCCCACAGCTAGTAAGTGTAAAGTGTCTGAGGCCAGATTTGAACTCAGGTCCTCTTGTCCAGGGCCAGTGCTCTATCCACTGAGCCACCTAGCTGCCCCCAAGTCACTTAATCTTAACCTCCCTGTGACTCAGTTTCTTAACCTATAAAATTAGGTGGTGGGACTAGATGGTCTCTGACATCCTTCTGGCTTTAAATTTAGGATGCTCTGACTCCATGTCTTTCCACTCCACCTACTGGCTCTCCCTGGCCCTCCTAAGAGGCCCCCCTCTCCTGTGACTTGTTTACTCCCCACCCCCAGATCCTCCCCCCTTTCCTCTCTTTCCGTCCCTTCTCATCCTTCTGCTTGGGTTGCCACCAGGGGGTTGTATCTGTGTGAGGGATGAGTTTAAGCTGACTCACTGATCAAGGATATGGGTGGCATTCGTACATTCGTGTTTGGGATTAAAATGTGTTGTTGCTTCTATGGAAATAATAATAACATGTATGGTTTAATGAAGTCAGTTATTATGAGTGGTCACAGGATGGTGGTAGAAGGAAGAGGACGCTGCTATGGGGAATTGTTCCAGGCAGAGTTGGCCTTGGCACTCTATGAAAGCAAGCGACTTCCTACGATTGTTTTCAGATGACATTGTCATTATTATTTCAATGCTCAATGACAGCATAAGAAAGAGATAATAGCTCGAATTTCCATAGTCCTTTAAGCTTTGACAAACACTGAACATTTTGTCCAACTGGATCTTCACAACAACCCTGAGAGAGAACTGGGAGATCATTTCCATTTTACGTATGGGGAAACTGAGGCTTGGAGCTGTTAAGTGACTTGCCCAGCTACTAAGTGTCTGAACTACATTTGAACCCAGGTGTCTTCCTGACACCAAATCCAAAGCTCTTCACTACCCCTTTATGTCCCTCCTATGGTCACCACATAGAGAACTTGAAGTGATGTGAGCAGTCACCTGCTCCAGGGCTGGCTTCTGAATCTTGTTGTGTGGCCCTAGAGTGTTCTAGTGAAGCCGATCTACCTTACTATGCTTCTAGGAATCATTTTTAAGTGAATAAAGTACCACTGGATCACAGCAGAAGCTGATTATATTGAAATATACTTATGGAAATATTTTTAAAAACAATCTCCCAGACCCCAGGTTAAGAACCCCCATTCTAGTGTAACCTTCGACGTTTTAGAGAAGAGGAAACAGCTCTAAAGAAAGGAAGTGACTGACCTTGGTTCACATGACCAGTAGGTAGTGCTGGGAGGACTTGTCGGACGTCCCTTCATGAAAACAGTGTATTCTAGGGGCACTTGGAGGCAGGAAGCTCTGATATCACCTCTGACATCTACTAGGGGTGTGTCTGTGTGGAAGTTACTCAGCCGGGGTTCTAAGAAGGCACCTCGGAGCCTCCATTTCCTCACACATGCACAGTCCACGATGTGCTAGTCTTCTTGTCAAGACCTGGGTATCCACATGCAAGAACAGAAAGACTGTCCCTGTCATCAGGGAGCTTACATTTTCATGGGCGTAAAGAATTAATGGTTATTTGAGGTTTTTATGCCTCGGCGCGCACTGGCCCGGGGCTCCGCAAACCGCACAGTGCTCCACCCACTGGTTGGAGCCATTGCCAGGGCTCTGGCACCTCACATCATCACCACTCATAGACGCCTACATGGGCCTGGCAAAATTGTAAGGATTGGAAGCCTAGTGAGGGCAGTCATGTGACTGTCAGAGCGGCTGTCCCATTGGCTGGGGCTGTGTGGGGTGTTTCTAGGTTTAGGGGAGGAGAATTGGGCATTCTAGGTGGAAGCTGGAGAGCGACAGGCGTTCTGCTACATATTTTCAGCTGATTCCTGGGCGGTGGTATTTTTCAGGTATTATAATTTCCCTTTCCCCATTTTTATTTCCTTTCCCTTGATCCTACTGATCCTGTTTGAGTGTGTTTTTTAAAGTTCGTTCTTGTGAAAATAAATCTTGTTCTGTTTTGAGGGAGGCTGCCAGTCTCCTTCCTTGCCCGAATATTGCGGCGAGCCGCTTAGCCAGCACTCCCCAATTAACAATTGGTCCCCACACGGGGGAGACAATGTATAAGAGGGCGTGGTGGCCAGTGAAGGGAATGTGTAGTCTTGGAAGGCACAAAGATGCTCTGCAAAAGGGGAGTTTGTAAGAATCCAGCATCACCATGTATGGAATGTGTTTCACCATCACTAAAGTGCTATCAAAAGTGTTATAATGATGGTGGCCCCCAGCTCCTTCATGACCCCTGACTCCTCCGCTTTTTCCAAGCCCCAGGAAAGTGATGGACTTTCTGAGCAGGGCTGGGTAAGCCCTTCAAGAGACCCTTTCCACCTGAGGTTGGTGATCCTCTGACATCATCATGTGGTAGAATCTTGGGTTCATAGTTTGGTTCAAATGCTCAACAACCATAACAACAACAATGATATCTGATACTTCCAGAGCCCTTTAAAATTTACAAAGCATTTTTACATTATCCCATTGGAGCATCAAGTCAACCAGCAGTTCTGGTGTTTATGAACACAGGAGCGGTGCATTTATGGGGAATGACAAGATCAAAGGTGTGTCAGGCACTGTGCTGGGAAACACACACCAAGAGGTAAAAGAAAATCCGTGCTCCCAAGGAGCTCACAGTCTAACAGAGGAGAAAACCTGCAATCAGATAGGATAGATCAGGGGTACTCAGAGGAAAGTGTTTTTGGGGGATGGTAACTTAGCTGAGATTGAAGCCAGGGAAGGTAGGAGATAGAGATGAAGGGGGAGAGAATTTTAGCCATGAAGAGAACCAGTGAAAATGCAAGGGGTTAAGAGCCAGTGACTGTGTCAGGAAGAGCAAGGAGGTCAGTGTCACCAAGTAAAGAGTAAAGTGTAAGATGGTGATTAGAAGGGATTAAGTTGGCAGAATTCTATCCTGACAACCCTAGAAGGGGGGGGTGTATAGATAGTACCTTCCCATTTTATAGAAGAGAAAGCAGAGGCTTAGGAAGTTAATTGGCTTGCCCAGGGTCACCCAACTAGTAATTATCTCAGTCAAGACTTAAACCCATTCCCATTTATTCCAAATTCACTCTACCTCACTGTGGTCTCCTGAATTTTCAGTTTACCTAATTGAAGATTGTCCCTCACAAACACCAAACATCTCAATTTCAAATTTCAGCCAAGAGATGGGATTGGTGAAGTGAAAGAAATAAGAACCAAATGTCCTCAAAATGGAATCTCCTCTGTCTTTTGGCCTCTGGAAGCCTCCAGGATGCTGCCAAAAGAAATCCCAAGGGGCGATTGGCAGCAATGTTAGTAAGGACCTTGACTGGTTCTGGGTGGCAGTCATCATTGGGGTGAATACTGTACTGATAACTAGAAAACAAGAACTTTTCGGTCTTATCGGGAAGCTGGCTAGAACTGGTTCAAGAAAGGAGAAAGGGCAGATAGGTGGCACAGTGGATAGAGCACTGGCCCTGGATTCAGGAGGACCCTAGTTCAAATTTGTCCTCAGACACTTGATGCTTACTAGCTGTGTGACCCTGGGCAAGTCCCTTAATCCTCACTGCCCTGCAAAAAGACAACAAAAAAAAAAAGAAGGGAGAGAGAACCTAATAACTACAGTGAGCATTTAGATAGTGCTCTGAGGACTGCAAAGCACTTTGCTTGTGTTATCTCATCTGATCCATGATGTGCCTCACTTCCCATGACCCACTCCTCCACCCTACCTCAGCCACACACAAAGATGGTCATGCTCTATCCACTGCACCACCTACGCCACCTAGCTGCCCCTCCACCTTTCCCTCTTACTTGTAACCCCAACCTCTGTCTTTCATCTTTACCAGGACCTGTAATCCCTTGACTCTTCAGTTCTTTCCCAGGCCATTTCCCTGGTCCCTCGCCCCCCAATCATTTACCCATCTTGACTCCTTGATGATTCAGTTCAACTCTACACTGCCCTCTTCTCCTGAATGCCTCACCCCCTTATCCTATTGCTGATCAGGCCCTGCCACACATCAGCCTTGGATCGCTCCCATTAAAGCTGCTGACTGGGTGCTCTAAAAATTCCTGTTATGTTCATCTCAACCGGTCTTCATCCTGGTCGTGCCTGCTTGCTAATGGAGCCTGTGCCCCAGGCTCTGTCCTGGACTTGCGTTGGCTTCCTCTATACTATTTTGGTTGGTGATCTCATCAGCTATCCTAGATTTAATTATCATATCCTTGTGCATAATTCTCAAATCTAATTATCCAGCCCTAACCTCTCTACTGACATTCAGCATTCTCAAGTCTCCAACTGCCTATTATTCATCTCAAACTGAATGTCTTGTAGACATCTTAAATTCAACGAAACCCAAACTAACCTCATCATCTGTCCCCCTAAATACTCTCCCCTCCAAATTTCCCTATAACTCTTGAGGTTACCCCCCTCCTCCCAGTCCCTCAGGCTTGCACCCGAGGTGTCATCCTTGATGACTCACTCCTCACCCACCAGTAGCCAACCTATTGCCAAGTTTAGTTGTTTTACCTTCTTAATATTGCTCAAATATTTCCCGCTACCCTCTTTTGACAGTGCCACCATTCTGGCTCAGGCCCTCATCACCTCACACCTATTACAATACCCTGCTGGTGGATCTGCCTGCCTCAGGTCTCTCCCTACACTTCCAGCCTATTCTGCACTCAATTGTCAAACTGACCTTCCTAAAATACACGTCTGACTAGGTCACTCCTCTATCTAATAAACTGCAGTGGCTCCCTATCGCCTTCAGGATCCAACATGAAATCTTGGGTTGGGTGTTCAGAGTCCTTCATACCCTGTCCCTCTGTCTAGCTCCTTTCACCTAGCACCAGTGGACTCTGACCCAGTGTCTCATCTGACTCTTCATCTCCAGCCTCCAGACACTTCCTCAGGCCGTGCCCTCTGTCTGGAATGCTCTCCCCCTCATCTCTGTCTCTTGGCTGCACCTGCTTCCTTCAAGTCCCAACTAAAATCCTCCCAAAGCTTTCTCAATTCTCCTTATTACTGATGCCTTCCTTTTCTTGCTTATTTCCAGTTTATCCAGTATTTGTCATCGTTGTGCATATTCATCTGTTTGTTGTCTCCCTCATCAGACCGAGAGCTCCTTGAGAGCAGGGATGGTTGTTTACCCTTCTTCATACCCCCAGTACTTAGCACAGTGCCTGGAACATAGTAAACACTTAATAAATGCTCGTGGTTGAATGACTGATTCTCTCAGCTACCCTGTGTGGTTAATGTTATTACCCTAATTTTACAGATGGGGAAACTGATATACTTTGCCTGCTTCCTTTATCAACCCCTAAGTAACTGATACAATAGAGAGAACTCTGACCTGGAAGCCATGAGAGGTTTAGTCTCATCCCTGCCAAGAATCACCCTTGTGACCTTGGGCAAGTCACTAATCATTCTCGATCCAGTTTTTTCATGAATGAAAGCTTAAACTAAAAGACAATCTCTAAGATTCCTTACACCTTCCAATTAAATGAAACCATTTCACCCTTTGCTTTGATGGGCAAAGGGCTGGAGGTAGGCCAGTATATTTCTGATTGGTTTTGGGTTTGTATTCTTTGGTGATATCTTCATGATTCCTGATGATAACCTCTCATCCTCAGTGTTCAGCCTACATTTATTTCAAAAATATTTTCACGAAAACACCTCAAACTCACCTTGCAATTCCCGGACTTCATAGATGAAGAATTGTGGTTCAGAGCAGCAAAATGATTTACTCAGGGTCATTCAAATAACAAGTGGCAGCGCCAGGCTCTGAACGTTGGTTAAGTGAGGTACTCTGATCACACAGCTGGCTATTGGCCTAAGCAGGACCCTTGCTTCCTGGATCCTACTTCCTATTTTGCCATGACATACACCAACTAGACAGAGTTTCCACTCACCTGGGGAGAAGACCAGTGACCAGATATATGACCACATATATACAGAGACCACATCTGTGCCTAGATTTCTGAGTAAAGTTCTGGGCAGCACATTTTAGAGAAGACATTGCCATGTTGGACCCCATCCATAGGAGAGCAGCCTAGATGGTGGACAGCCTTGAGGCCATGCCATGTATGAATCAATTGGAGGACCTGAGGAATGTCTAGCAGAAAGAAGACAAGGATAGGGTGGGGGTCTTCAGGTACCTGAACGGCTCTTACATGGAAGAGAGGCTAGCCTTGTTCAGCTACACCAGTGAAGGCACGACTCAGAACAGTGGCTACAAATTGAAGTGAGTTTAATGTCACTTCCTACATTTGATCCAATATCAATAGAGGGTTGGTTGGCCGACCCTAAGAAGAGGAAACAGAGATCATTTGGCACCCATGTGGATTTTCCAAGAGAAGGTTAGGAGAGACTTTCTTTCGTTGGAATGCTTTCTAGGGTTAGAATGAAAAAACTTCTTTAGACAGACCTGCACTTCATCTTTTCATTTGTTCACAGAAGAGGAAATTGAAGCTCAGAAAAGTTCAATTTATCTTTCAAGGCCAGAAGCCGAGATGGGAGCGTAGGTCCCCTCACTTGAGGCCCATGGATTTTCCCCTTCCAACATCCTGCCTCCTTGTTCTCAGTAACCAAGCCACTCTCCTGGTTGGCTTTCTAGATCAAAAAAGAATAATGGCCCTGGACAAAACTGAAGTTCTTATCGGTACATGTCCAAATATGTGTCCTGAGAAGAAACGCTACTTGAGGAAGATCCAGAGCCAGCTCAGCCCCTTTGAGATGCTCCCAGGGACTGACAAGGTACCAGTGTCTCAACTCTTTTATCTAATGGGCTTCCTTCGACTCCTACAAGCACAAATGGTGTTTGCCCAAGGGAGGAAATGACTGAAGATGGGGATGATGGGAGAGAGTGTAGTTTCCACAATGCTTATGGGCAAAGTGAATATAATGGGTACTTCTTGTACTTCATGTTCACAAAACATGTACATTTCAACCAAATGATAAGTTCTTTCCTGAAATTCTTTGTGTGTGTGTGTGTGTGAGATAATTTTTGCTTATTCTAATGACCCATGGAACATATTGGTCACATGAAAGTTCTGCTCCCTGAGGTCTTACCCAGATGTCTCATTCTGGCGCACTATGATTCTTGGTTCAAAGAGACTCAGCCATTTATGTGTGTGTGTGTACACACATATACATGCATGTACACATGTTTTCATATCTGTATGTATACATGTACTCAGGTATATGTATATATCAGCATGCACACCACACACACATACACTCTCTCCCTAGTGGATTGATGGGAAGACATGAACAAGAGCCACACAGGGGTCAGCGTGGAGTTGACTAGGGACCTGTCAGCAGGGACATAATCTTGCTCAGCAGAGACTGGAAGACCATTTTGGGGGGCTCCTTGTAGTGGACATTGCATTAAAATATAAGCTCCTTGAGGTGAGGGCTTGTTTTTTACATGTCCTCAGCACTTAGCCCAGTGCCTGGAACATAGGAAGTACTTAATATATGTAAGTTTGCAGATCAGTTTCTAGGGTATTGTTTAGACTCAATGACCACTGAGCTCTGGGCTCTCAAACTGCACGATTCTGTTACTACCCCGTAGCCTCCATTGGCCATTCATGATCCCCCCACCTCCACCCAGGATCTGAGCTCACACCTGTTATTCTTTTACTCAGGTGGATCACAGAGCAGCGATCAAGGAATACAGCAGGTCCTCTCCTGGCCTGGAAGAACTTCTGCCCCACAAACTCAAACCCTTGGCTGTATTGAGTATGACCATGGATTAGATCATCACCCATATCATGGACCAGGGAGAGAGGAATTATCAGGACTGGTACGGCTTTGTGTGGAACAGGACCCACGGGATAAGGAGGGTGAGCTCTGCTAATGGTAGTGGGGACGACCTGAGAGCAAAGTTTGGTGAAGCGCCCACCTCTGCTTTCTTCTGCATTGGCCTTCATCCTTGCATTTGCAAAACCATCCTGCCACATGCATATTCTCATTGGTTTTGCCTCTTTTTTGGTCTTTTTCGTGTGGGGTTTTAGTATGTAAGGTATTTGACGTAAGGAAGATCTGAGTTCAAATCCAACTCAGACACTAGCTTTTTGTCCCCATACAAGTCACTTAACCTCTGTCTGGCTCAGTTACCTCATCTGCAAAATGGGAATGATAATAACGTCTATCTTTTTTTTTTGTGGGGCAATGGGGGTTAAGTGACTTGCCCAAGGTCACACAGCTAGTAAATGTCAAGTGTCTGAGGCTGGATTTGAACTCAGGTACTCCTGAATCCAGGGCTGGTGCTTTATCCACTGCACCACCTAGCCACCCCAATAACTTCTATCTTGAAGGGTTGTTGTGAAAACCAAATGAGATAACTTTTGTAAAGTACTTGTCAAACTTTAATGTGTTATGTAAATCCTAGCTACTATTGTTATTATTATGGGAAAAAATCATGTTTTTTAAAATCCTTAAACATTTTTTATTGCTTTCTTTTGGGTTTTACATCACCTTCATTGCCAGGTATTCCCTTTGTCCCTCCTCTCCTTAGGGAATCATCCCTTGTAACAGAATAAAAGAGAAAAGAAATGTACAAAATGACAAATATGGAAATGTTTTACACAATTGCATATGTATAACCTATATTTGATTACTTACTACCTCAGGGAAGGGTGGGAGGGAAGGAGGAATAGAATTTGGAACTTACCAATTTAAATAAGAATGTTTATTATCAAAAAAGAAAAGAGAAAAGGAAATCAATTCAACAAAACTAACCAGTCAGCCAACTAAATTAGAATGCATATACAATATTTCACACCTGTAGTTCCCCACCTCTACTAGGAAGTGTATTTTCTCATCTCTTAGGATCAGAACCTAAGAGTCCATTGAGTGCAACCTCTTCATTTTACAGATGAGGAAAGTGAGGCATAGAGGAGTTATCTGGCCTTTTGGAAGTAGCCAAATCACACTGTTGCCCGTATTGAGCCAGATGGAATCTCCAGGTCATCTTCACATGAACATTCAGAAATGTCAGTGTTCCAAAATAACATCAAGAAAAATTGAATGGACTGTGTTTCAATAAAGAAAAAAAAGGGCGGGGGGAGAGTCTCCTGTAATCCAAGGCAGCATCAAGGGAGGTGTTGCTTCTGGGAATAAGGACATGATAGTACTGGTTTAACCTTCATCTGAGTGCTGAGCTCAATTCTGGGCCCATAGGTTGGAAAGGGCATTGATATTCTGGAGAGAGAACAGAAGGTCTACCAGGAAGAAGAAGGCCCTAAGTTTGGACCTTCTGAAGCCTGGATGAAGAACTTGTGCTTGAGTATTTGAAGAGCTATCTTATGGAGGGATGATTAGGCTTGTTCTGCTCTGTCCCAGAGGCAGAACCAGGAATGATGTTTGGGGTTGATGTTGAGGAAAAACTAAAACCAAATCAACTTTCTAATGATAAATAGTATCTCAGAGTGCGCTGGGGTTGGTGGAGTCAACCTTGCTGGAGGTCCCCAAAAGCAAAGGTTGCTGGTCACCTCCCTGTCAGTGATAGCATCAAAAAGGATTGTTTGGGGAGGGGTAATGGGTTGGCCTAGATAGCAACTGTGGGCCCTTCCTCCTCTGAGATTTCATGAAAGGAATCAGACACAGCTTCCTCAAGGAATTCACTATAAGGGATTTTGTTTATGAGGAATGAGAGGAAGCTTCCCCCACCTAATTTCTTTCCATCTCTTTAGGACATTATCCACCAATACCTCCATGACCCGCATACAGTTTCCCTGATGGAGAAATGTGCCCGTTTCCATCTTCACTGTGCCCACCATCTATGTGAGGAGCCCATCTCCACCTTCTATGCTCTCATCAACAAGGACCAAATAACCAAATGCCTTTTCACCCTGAAGGAGATGTATCTGGATCTAGCCAGTGAGGGTACTTCATGCAGGAGGGAAGCTGAGTTCCAAGCCTATGCCGTCTTGCTTGTCCTCAACCAAGGGGACATTCTCAGGTGAAGCAACAATGTCACCCCAAACAAAAATGCTCAGTGGGCAGTCAGATAGCTTAGTCCATCTTCCAGTAGGTCCCTCCTCATGGGAGTCATGACAGTTCTCTCCTGTCATTTACTTTCCAAGAATTCTGGGTAACAAGTTGGAATCCCAATTTGGTTTGAGATGTCATTCTTGATATTTGCTCCATAGGTAGTGATAATTCCCATTTCAACTGCACATATCTAGGGTCACATAGTAAGAGGCAGAGAAAGGATGTGAACCCAGGTTGTCTTGAGCCCAAGCCCAGTGTTCTTGCTACACCACGGCTAAACAAATGTGGCCAATGAAGGACAGCGAGTCCCTCTCCTCCGTCTCCTCCATGTTGGCAGACAAGTGCAGCAGCTCCAGCCCCATATCTGCAACTCCCATGCGGTCAAGTTTGTTATTCAAGCCTTCACGGCCTTAAGCAACAACTATGTGAGATTCTTCAAGCTGGTCCAAGGAGCTTCCTATCTGAGTGCCTGCTTGTTACATGGCTACTCCAGCCAGATAAGGGCCAAGGCAAGGGGGGCATGAGGTGCTCTTGAAGCCAATTCAGCCCACATGGACACTAACCACAACACCCCAATGGATCTTTAGAAAGGTTTTCACTTTTGATCTTCCTGCTAACCCTGGGTCGCAGGGGCTTTTTTGACCTCATTTTACGGAGGAGGAAACTGAGACCCAGAGAAACTTCATTGAGGCTTGTCCCACAGCTAGTTGAGTACCAGAGCTGGGATTTGAGAGCAGGGCTTCCTGCCACTGAGCCTGGTGCTCTTCCCTCCATTACTCACTGTGGTACCTACTAGGCACCAGGTAGAAGAGCACCTGTAGCATCAGGAAAACCTGAATTTCGTCTTCCTCATATGTAGGGATTCATTTCTACCATTGTTTGCCCAGCCTCTAGCACAGGACCCCACACATAGGAAGTGTGTAATACATACTCGAGGATTGTTTAATTAGTCAGGGCTCATTGTGCAGTGTGGTGCATAGCAGGCAGGCTTTAAGTCAAGAAGACCTGAGCCTCAGTTTCTTCCTCTGTAGGACAGGGACTGTTTCATTTTTGGCTGTTCCCCCAGCACCTAGTATAATGCCCAGCACATAGTAGGTGCTTAGTAAATGATCATTTATCACTTGGTCAGGAGAAACTCAACATTGCATAGCAGATAGAAGGCAACCCTTGGAGTCAGGAAGACCAGGCTTCAAGTCTTGTCTTGGACTGTGTAACCCTGGACAAGTCACTTAAACTCAGTTCTCATTGATTTGAAGATGTGTTGTCCATTTGCACCAGTGGAGGGAATTTCCACACTGAGGATTTTCCACACAGATGAAACCAAAGATACAGAATCTTTTCCTTTCCCTTTCCCATTGTTCTGCCAACAAGAGCCAGAACATGCCCAAGAAACTATAATATTGACCAACTGGGGCTCTCAAGGGGGATGAAAGTCAGGGACAAAGAATCTGCATCTGAGGGAGACTATGAATTGGGGAAAAAAACAAAACCCAGAAGGTCCAGTCAGGGCAGGTGCTATTGTAACGCCCATTTTCCAGATGAAGAAAAAACAGGTGGCAAGAAGTTCGGTGACTCACCCGTGGCTACACAGGTAGGCAGAGCCAGAGCCAGGGTCTGAGCATGACTGAGTAATTGAGAGGGTGGGTGAGGAACATGTATCTGGCTGAGATGGATACCCTCACTGTAGTGTATGGAGCTGCAGGCCGGTTAGGAGGCAAGGAGAGATGAGGGCCTGAGTCAAGGCTCTCCCATGGAGGAGAGGAGAGGAGAGGGGAGGGGAGGGGACGGGAGGAGGGGAGGAGAGGGGAGGAGAGGGGAGGGGAAGGGAGGGGAGGAGAGAGGAGGAGGGGAGGAGGGGAGGAGAAGGGAGGGGAGGAGAGGGGAGGGGAGGAGAGGACAGGAGAGGAGAGGGGAGGGGAGGGGAGGAGAGGGGAGGAGAGGAGAGGAGAGGAAAGGAGAGGAGAGGAGAGGAGAGGAGAGGAGAGGAGAGGAGAGGAGAGGAGAGGAGAGGAGAGGAGAGGAGAGGAGAGGAGAGGAGAGGAGAGGAGAGGAGAGGAGAGGAGAGGAGAGGAGAGGAGAGGAGAGGAGAGGAGAGGGGAAGGGAGGGGAGGGGAGAGGGGAGGAGAGAGGAGGAGGGGAGAGGAGGAGGGGAGGAGGGGAGGAGAGGGGAGGGAAGGAGAGGAGAGGAGAGGAGGAGAGGGGAGGAGAGGAGGAGAGGGGAGGGGAGGGGAGGGGAGGAGAGAGGAGGGAGGAGAGGGGAGGGGAGTAGAGGACAGGAGAGGAGAGGGGAGGGGAGGGGAGGAGAGGAGAGGAGAAGAAAAGATAAGATGGGATGGTTATTAGAGGGATCCTGGAGATGTTCCAAATGGTATCATGTGTAGACTGGATCACCATGAACCTACTGTGTGCAAAACATTCTAACACAAAGACAAAAATCAGTCTCTGCCCTCAGTGAGCTTATGTCCTATTAGGGGACTATATTAGTGTACCCTCTCCTCAAATTTCATCATGAAGCTCCCTAGGAATTAGCCTGTCCCGGGGATTCTCCAAAAAGAAAAGGAGAATATTTTATGGGGTCTGGTGAAGTGATGCTCGACTCCTGTGGCACCATTGGTCATATCCCTGCCTCCTCCTATAAACCATTGCCCCTCCCCCTACAAGATCCTCTCCCCTGCAATGGGTATGCTATACTGGTGCAGACTGGACTAGATGGCCAACGAGTTTCTTTCCAATTCTCAGTTTATCTGATTTGTCTGGCACTGGATATATTGGCTTGTGACCCTGGGCAAGTCCCTTAACCTTTGCACTGGTGGGTGGAGTTTCCTCAACAAGGATTCCTAGACATAGGAATGGATCATAAACTGAGAACTAAAAGGGTCTTCGAGGTCATCAATTCCAGCCATCTCTTTTACATTTGAAGAAATTGAGGCCTACAGAGGGGAAGGGACGCCCATGGTCCTACCTAGAGCTAGTGACGGTCTGAGGCAGATTTGAACTCATGTCTTCAGGACAGCAAGCCCAGCACTCTGTCCTCTTTACCACACTGCCTCTGATGGACATTTGCAATTCAAAGACATTGGGACAAAGTGAACAGAGAACTGGGCTGAATTAGGAAGAGTTGAGTTTGAATTCCAGCTCTGAGACTCACTAGCTGTATGACCCTGAGCAAGTCAATTCACTTCTCTGTGCTTCGGCCAATGGCCTAGTAGTAGAGAGGTTGCAATCTTCCTGGAAGAGGGAGTTCCCCAAACTCCAGCTCCTTCAGCCCTCTGTGTAACACAGAAGAGATGTCCTGGAGGACACGCTGACTTCATAGAGCTTGGCTTCCTTTTCTCTCTCTCCTTCAGGCTTGGGCTGAGGCTCTGAGGGCCGTGATGGCCACCCACACTGTGAGTGCCCTGAAGATGATAGGATTTCCCCTGGACCGTGTGCTGGGATGGCTCCTTTCCAACAACACCAGGGAGGCTGTTAGCTTCCTGCACCATTATGGCCTGCTTTTCTCTGAGGGGTAGGTGCGACTTCGTCACTGGAAGAGACCTTTCCAGCCTCCTCCCAGGTGGGGTGGCTGGCGGTGGAGCTCCCCACAGCCTTGACCAACCCAGCCAAGGGCATGAACTGGCAATGATCTAGTTAATAAAGAGAAGTAGAAGGGATGGCGGAGGAGCTTGGAGCCGACAGTCTTGTTGGGGCCAAGCTTGCTTTTCTGTTATTATTATCATTGATGCTGATGTTTATTTATTTGTCAACTATTTATTAAATACCTACTTGGAGCCAAGCACTGTGTTTAATGATAGAAATACAAATAGAAAAGGCCAAAAGAGTAACTGGCCTCAAGGAGATGATAGCCTCTCGGGGAAGTGATATAGACACAGAAAAGCAAATTTTAAAAAATACAAAATAGAATCGAGGTCTGTTGTCCCTGGACCAGTGCAGCCAAATTCTGAGGGGCTCATCCCTGATCCATATTGGCCTCACACAGTGGAGGCTTTGGCTGGAAGAACATAGACGGATTTCTCAGGGACTGGGATCAGCTTTGGGGGAGGACGCCCCCACCCCATGCACGAGAACTTCAAAGTAATGAAAGGAAATCAACACTAATAATGCTCTAAGGTTTGCAAAGCACTTTTTTCAGAAGCTTGGGAATGAAGCAATGTAAGAATTGTTAATGTCATTGTGTCGGTAACACAAGCAAGGAGAAATATAGAGAGGCAGTGCACCAGACATAGAGTGCAGAGACCTGCCCTCAGAGTGAGAAAGACATGGGTTAAAATCCTGCCTCTGACACATTAGAATTGGTTGACCTTAGGCAAGTCAGTCCTTTGTGTCTCAAGCAACTTTAAGTATATGCACACACATATGTATATATACACATATATACATATATGTTTATACATGTATATTTCTCTGTGTGTGTGTGTGTGTATCTCCACAGATATAGCTATATCCCTTTAAGATGAACATTGGCAGGAATTTTTTTTTTTTTTTAGTGAGGCAATTGGGGTTAAGTGACTTGCCCAGGGTCACACAGCTAGTAAGTATTAAGTGTCTGAGGCCACATTTGAACTCAGGTCCTCCTGACTCTAGGGCCAGTGCTCTATCCACTGCGCCATCTAGCTGCCCCTGGCAGGAATTTCTGCACTAGAAGTGCTTCACAATAATGAAATGAGAGTGTAGCTTTGCAATCAAAGCACCTTGGTTTTGCCATTTACAATCTGTGTGTCCTTAGACAAGTAAATTCACCTCTTGGGATCAGTTTTTTTTTTCCTGTCTCATAAAACCGGGCGGAGGGTTACCCTCAATGGTCTCTCAGTCCCTCCTAGTTCCAAAGCTATAATCCTATGAAATCCCAGGCCTAGAAATGGCAACTGAGTCCCAAAGGAGGAAAGTGACTTGCCCAGGGTCACACAGCTAATAAGCATCAGAACTAGGGTTCAAACCTAGGTCTTCTAAGTTCAAATCTATTACTTTCAATTTAATTCATTTCATCTGCCTTTGTTCAGTGCCTAATGAGGCATGATAGCCTAGTGAATAGAGAGCTGGACTGGAGGCAAGAAGACTTGAGTCCCAGATTGTTACCTGCCCCCTCATGGCTATGGGACTCAACCTCTCCATGTTCCAAACAACCCTTCATTACTCCAGGCTGCTGAGAAGGGGCTAACTCGCAAAGGGCATTCCCTCCTCTGGGAGTGCCCTCCATCAGTGATATCCCAGGTGCAGGACCTAACCCCCAACGGCTGACGTTTGTGCTTGTCTTTATCCCATTTGATCTTTACCTGTCGGTTCTTGAGCTTTTACCATGTGTATTTAAGAGATGAGGACATTGCGACTCTGCCCTGGTCACACGGTTGGTCAGAGTCTAAGATGGGGACCACTCTTGGGCCTTGGGACAAGCTCAAGGTGACAGGCTTCTAAGGGAGACCTGCTTTTCCATTTGAGGCTTCACTCGCAGCCACACTTAATTCTCTTCTCCTTAGCAGAAGCTTAGGGCAGCATTCCCCAGAGCGATGCCTTTTCTCATTGGCACAGTTTAACATCCCATTTCAGTCACCAGATCGCATGTGCACATATGGTTCCCTGGGGAGTTCTGTTGGGCACTGTGGGAATATTCCAGGTCTTGTTCACATTATGGAGGTATCACTTAGCACACTGCTCCGTAGTGAACCAGAGCCCTTGGCGGGCCTGGGAGTGTCAGTGAGATCCACCAGGAAGTCTGGGCACAGACCACGGTGGGGGGGTGGGGGGGCAGCCATCTCCCTCTCTGGGAATCCCTGGGCCCTTCTAAGCCTTTGCTCATGCTTGATTCTCCAGTTGTTAACGTCCCCCATCTTACCCCTAGTTTCTAGTGCATATTCTGTGTTTCCTTATCTGTTTTCCCACTAGAATAGAAGCTCTCTGTGGCTAGGAATGGCTTCCCTGGGGTTGTATCTTTCCATCTTCCAGAGCACCTGAGACTTGTTTTCAGGTTCAGACACAGGATTTCATTGGCATTGAGAAACCCTTCTATGGGCACCTCTAGTCTTAGCTTTTTGGCTCTATGAGAGACTCTCCTACTATAGTTGGTGTCCCTGGAAGAAATCATGCTTCTGACCTTCTGACTCCAAGGTCAGCCTTCTATTGACTGGGCCACACTCCTTCTACTTAAATTGAATTGAAACAGGACAGCTAGGTAGTATAGTGGATAAAGCACCAGCTCTGGATTCAGGAAGACCTGAGTTCAAATATAGCCTCAGACACTTGAAACTTACTAGCTGTGTGACCCTGGGCAAGTCATTTAACTCCAATTGCCTCATCAAAAAAAATGTGCAAAGGCCTTTTCTATTCTTGCTGCTTGATGAATGAGAGTCAGCAGAGCCAATGAAGGTCAGAGTAAGGTAGCATCTGGCACACCCCAAGAATAGGGCACTATTTTAGAGGGGGAATTTGACAGAATTGCAGGTCTTCACTGGCCATACTGACACATGACTCATTGAGGTCCCATCCTCAGCAGCATGGGCCAACTACATGTCAGCCCTGCTGGCTTAGGGGAGGCCTTAGCCACCCATGATGCTAGAGCCCTGTCTGGTACCTTGGCTGGGCATTGGTGACACCCTGCCATTCACCACCTGGAGCATCTTCCTTCTGGGTTGTCCTTCTTTTTTCTCTTCCACTCCTCTCTCTGTCTATCTGTCTCTGTCTCTGTCTGTCTCTGCCTCTGTTTCTGTCTCTATCTTTCTCTCTCTCTGTCTTTATCTCTTGATCTTCTTGAGCTCTCTTCTTTCTCTTCTTGCCCCCTTTCCTTCCTATACCTTGGCCTCTCAGTGTCACTGGACTTTTAGAGCTGCTACTGATTCCCAGTGACCAAGATTGCTGACCCCCTGACCTAGACCATCACTCAATAAAAATGAAAAAGGAAGAGGTTTGTAATGGCTGTAGTCTATTGAAAATCTCTCTCCACATATGACTGGGTGAAGATGGGGGGCATATATATAGGCATATATGCATTTATAGATACACATGTGTATATATAACTGTATATATTTATAAAATGCAAGTAAGTTGTTCATTGGGGAGGAACTGGGGATATATAGGCAAAAATGAAACAGAGCCTGGCTACAGAGAGCTTGTATACAGTCTAGCTGGGGAGACAACATCTGGGTGTCTACAAAAGTAATACAAAGTGATGGCAGGGGTGGAGAGAAGACTGGCATGTTGGGGTGGGGATCTGGAAAGGTCTGTAATAAAAGGGTTTCTGAAAGATGTAGCTGAGGAGGGAGGGCATTCTAAGCAGAGGGGCACTGGTGCAAAAATAGAAGAAGAAGGCGTGGAAAGATGGGCTGGTGAGATGGCCAGTTGGGCTGGACCATATGGGTTGGCAAGCTTCAATATAGGTCCAACAGGCATGGTCAATACTAGGACCAGAATCCCCTCTACAGATTCCTTGACAAGGAGTTATTCAACCTTTGCTTCAAGACCTTCAGTGATGGGGAATTTGTTCAAAATGTATGACCATAAAACCTGATTCATTTATCTGAATAATTAACTTTTTTTTGCTGGGAAATGAGGGTTAAGTGACTTGCCCAGGGTCACACAGCTAGTGTCAAGTGTCTGAGGCTGGATTTGAACTCAGGTCCTCCTGAATCCAGGGCCAGTGCTTTATCCACTGCACCACCTAGCTGCCCCATATTCACTTTTTCCAAATCTACCAGAGTCCATTCCTTAGTCCATTCAACATAGTCATTTAATGTCAAGATAATTTTCAGAATAAAAAATGGCTCTGCCCCGAGTTGGCATCAAGCTCCTGGAATGAGTCTAAAAAGAAGACTACATTTGGTGCTTTATTATTTGGCCCTTTCTCTCTCTTGCCTTCTCATACAACATCTCTAAGGACCAGTGGACTCACTTCTCATTTTCCAGCATCTGGATAGATAAATGGCTCCTACTTATTTCAAAGCCCTGATTCTCTCTTTTCAGCCGGAGGGAACAGAAATAGATGATCCTTCCTTGGCCTAAACTCTCAAGTAAAAACATTTCCAGATTTCTGTGACTCATTAATGGTATCCTCCCAAGTTCACCTTTTAAATACTTCACAGAAAAGCTTCAAGGTGATGGAATTTTTTAGCTTCTCTCTCTCTCTCTCTCTCTCTCTCTCTCTCTCTCTCTCTCTCTCTCTCTCTCTCCTCTCCTCTCCTCTCCTCTCCTCTCCTCTCCTCTCCTCTCCTCTCCTCTCCTCTCCTCTCCTCTCCTCTCCTCTCCTCTCCTCTCCTCTCCTCTCCTCTCCTCTCCTCTCCTCTCCTCTCCTCTCCTCTCCTCTCCTCTCCTCTCCTCTCCTTTCCTTTCTCTCCTCTCTCACCCTCTTTCTCTCTCTTTTTCTCTCTCTCCCCCTCTCCCTCTCTCCCTCCCTCCCTCTCTTATAAAAACAAAACTTAAGAAATGAGTCCTTTCGTTTTAGATAATTTTCATTTCCAAATATAGCCTCCCTCTCCCTCTCCTTCCTCTGAGGGATATCCTCTGGAACAAAGAATTAAAAAGGGAAAGGAGGGAAGGGAATTCTTTAAGCAAAGGTAGCCAGCACATCTACCAAGCTGACAGTATCTGCAATGCTCCACATTCACAGTTCCTCATCTTTGTAAAGGAGGAATGGAGGTACATTTTTCCCTCTCGTATTCGGGTATCCCTCAAAGACCATCTTTGGTCTTAAAGCAAATTTTTTTTTAAAGTAATAAACATTTTTATGTATAGCTCTGAGTTCCAGTTTTTATCCCTCCTTCCCTTGCTCCCCTCCCCCCCTCCCTGAGGTGGTAATCAATCAGATGTGGGTTATACATGTGCATTTATGTAAAACATAACCATATTAGTCATTTTGTACAAGAAAACTTGATTAAAAGAAAGTGAAAAATAGCATGCTTCAGTCTGTGTTCCATCAATATCACTTCTTTCTTTGGAGGTGGATAGTTTGTTTCATCAATAGTCCTTTGGGATTGTCTTGGATAATTGTGTTGTTGAGAATAGTCAAGTCATTCACAGTTCTTCATCAAACAATATTGCTGTCTCTGTGTACAATATTCTCTTGGTTCTGCTCAGTTCATTATACATCAGTTCATACAAGTCTTTCCAGGTCTTTCTATCATCCTGCTTGTCATTTCTTTTCTTTTTCTTTTCTTTTTTTTGTGGGGCAATGAGAGTTAAGTGACTTGCCCAGGATCACACAGCTAGTAAGTGTCAAGTGTCTGAGGCCGAATTTCAACTCAAGTCCTCCTGAATCCAGGGCCGGTGCTTTATCCACTGCACTACTGCTTGTCATTTCTTATAGCACAATAATATTCCATCACCATCATATACCACAGTTTGTTTAGCCATTTCCCAATGGATGGATATTCTTTCGATTTCCAATTCTTAGCCACCACAAAAAGAGCTGCTAGAAATATTTTTGTACAAATAGGTCTTTATCTCTTTTTGGGGATATCTTTGGGATATAAACCTAGCAATGATATTGCTGGATCAAAGGGTATGCACAGTTTTATAGCCCTTTGGGCATAGTTACAAATTGCTCTCCAGAAGGGTTGGATCTTTTCACAACTGCAACAACAGTGGATTAGCATCCCAGGTTTCCCACATCCCTTTCAACATCCAATATTTTACATTTTCGTTATTGCCACTCTGATAGGTGTGAGGTGATACTTCAGAGTTGTTTTAATTTGTATTTTTCTGATCAATAGTGATCTATGGCATTTTTCATATGATTATAGATGACTTTGATTTCTTTGTCTGATTAAAGCAGAATTCTAACCCCATTTTGAAAGACTCGGGTTCTCAACATAAAGGAACACTGTTAGCATTGAGGAGAGAGTTCCTTCAGTTTTATTTTCTAAATTCCTCTTCTCAGCTTGGTATCTGTAATTTAGGAAGGAATCTGTGTTGGCTCTGGAGCCAGAAACCCAAGCTCACCTCCAAGTGCTGCTGCTTTTATTTTCCATGTGACCTTGGATAAGACACTTTCCTAAGAGACTTGTTGATTTAGAGCTGAAAAGGTGCCTGCTGATGCGTTCTTATTTTCCAGAGGAGGAAATGGAGAGAATTTAAATCATTTCCCCAAAATCATACAGGAAGTAATTAGCAGAAATGGGATTTGAACCCAGATCCTCTGACTCTAAATCCATCATTCTTTCCATGACACTTGGCTGCTTCTCTTGGCCTCAGATTCATCTTTTGTAAAATGAGGCGCTTAGCTTTAGTGGCCTCTAGCTTTCCTTCCATCTCTAAATGTATTATCATGGGAGCTTTGTGTTGGAGGAGGAGAGGACAGATTGTGCTTACTGCATGTGAAGAGACCACTTACACATGAAGAGACAAAAATGGAAAGTGCTTCCCATAGGTGACTATGCTTTCCACAGCTCCCCTGCCCTTCTTGTTTTCTCTGACCTTTCCTCCCTCCCCCCATCCCATTCTGAAGCCATACACAGTACCATTGTACTCCTTCTGGAAGACAAGGAAGAGAACATGGAAGAGAGAGGAATGATTTTCCATTCTTCCCCTAAATTCCCAACTCAATTCATACTTGTGTAATCCCATGACTGATCTTCCATTATCCCAGTGTGGTGGATAAAACATGAAATGACTGAGGAAACAAATGTTCGGTCTTCCGAGCATGTTGATTTATTAATCACTACATGCCAATTACCTACAAATCAGACCAGGCCTCATCCTCAGCTTATGAGTGAACCCTGAATACAGGGGGAGACAGATTTTTATATGTTAAAAACAATCAAATAAGACCAATTAATTAAAAGGAAAGAATATAACATTAAGCCATATGATTTCTAATAGCAGGAAAGATTAGGGACTTTCCAAGTTGAGAGAGGAAGAGCAAAGACGTACAGTTCCCTGAATTAAGAAAGAGGTCTCCCACTTCCACTAGTTATCTGTAAATAATCAAAACATGGAAACAATAACTGACTGTTCCAGTATGGAGCTAGTTTTCAGATAAGACTTATCTATGTTTACTAGAGATGTACAATTGTGAGAAAACTGGCATCAATCTCTGGATCTGACTTTCTGGTCAGCATAACCTAGGTCTTTAATTAAGATCTCTAAGCAATAGGCAGAGGGGGCAAAGCTTCCTCAACACACAGAGCTAGCTACAAACAATAAAATAAGGTTTTTCTCCCAATTACGACAATTGAATAAAGTTTTCTCATAAGACAGAAATTGGACTAGACTCATACTTGAATAAAAAGGAAACCAAGCTAGCTTCAGAATTGAGCCACAAAATTCCCATTACCACTTGCTCTCTGAATCCCCTCAATTTCCTTAATTTACTCCTTTTGATTGATGAGGGAGTAGGCATCCCAGTCCTCCCCATGGATCATTTATCTATAAGACAAATCTATAAGGTTTTTCATATATTCATAATCAGAATTACATAAATCAGGTTACATATTAAACTACTTAGAGGGTCACAATGGACTAATTTTTGAAAAGAGAAATTTACATGTTGCCAATGAAGAAAATGAAGAAAACTTAAACATAAACACCATGAAACAAAAGGCCAAAGGAATACAATAATGATCATTAATATTAACTAACACCAAGTCTACTTGTATCCTAGTAACCCACTCCCAATGTCCATTTAATGTTCACATTTTGTTTTGTGTCCCAGATGTCAATGTAGTTGCCTGGTTCCTGGATATCTTCTTTTGGACATTCTGGAATAGGCTTCATTCTCAGAAGAGCTCTGAAAGGGACTCTGCTTCTCTGGTTACAAATCACTTGTAGAGGTTCCTAAATAATTCTGTTAACATCTGCCAGTAACAAAAATTAATACAGTTTAATGCAATCTCTTAAATTTGGTTTTCTAAACCTAAAAGTTCAGAGAATTGAATTTTTCATATACAACTTGCTGTTTTTATTTTTATCTAAACCTGATATAAGAATCATCTTAAAATTTCACGTGAAATTGTAAAATGAACTCTTCTGTCTTTTAAAATTACCAGATAATTTAAAATATAGAAATAATATCAATTTTTTTATAATTATCAATACAATTTTATATGTAAAATCCCCAATATAATTTTTATTAGGAAAACATACTCAAAGCCTGAATTTCCATGCTAGATGCATTTGGAAGCCAATCATATATATTTATATAGTTCTTAGTGAAAAAGGTCTAATCCTGTCACCTTCTCAAAATTTACTATTCAATTTAATTGGAAAACCTTTAAATTATATCTTTGTCTTATTATTTTGTCTAATTCCCCCTTTAGAAGACTATTATCCCCATTTGACCACAAATTATTTGATCACAAATTATAATTTGACCACAAATAGAGATTAAAATTGTAAGATTTAAAAAAAATTTGCATCCTATTAAAGTAATTCAGAGATGTTTTGGTATCAATCTATTAATAGATTTAGTATCATACTTAGAAAACTTCAACTGCTCACCTATCTTTATTATAGAAATATGCTGTAAAAGGAAAAGTAGGGATATAGTTGTACCAATGTCAAGAGTTGTTCCCTCAAGGAATCAGACTGACCTGACATATACCATAATGGGGGGAAAGCCCCCTTAGCTCTCTTTGATTCCAGGGAAGTATGATATTTGACAACCAATCATATAGTCACAGGGGATCAAAAGCCAGGCTAAGGATTAATCAGGTGAGAAGATTTCCTATTCAAAAGGAAATAGTAAAATGGGGAAACTGAGGCTCTTAGGCTATGTCAAGTTCATCCCCTCAATTTGTTTTTCAGGGACATACATCAACCTGTCACAATTTTCAGATGGCAGCGTGGTAAAAATAATTTGTGGTACAGATTAAAATTCCCGTTTTTAGCTAACTCATTTGGGAGGGGCCACATCTGGCCCACCCCGAGGTTACATATGCTACTGAGCTCAGAAAGGCAGCTTTTGGAGGAGGAGAGATTGAATGCTCGATGAAGGAAGGCAGGCTGCTTCAGGAAGGTGAGGCATCTTCCAGAACTTGGTCTTTTTCCTTCTGGGCCCTTGTGCTGACATGTGTGTTCGTGCTCTGTCTCGGGCGACCGCTGTTCTGGCGCACGTGTTTGTGCCCTCGGTGTGGAGACTGTGGTCCGGTGACACGTGAGCAACCTTAGACTGGCGGGCTGTTCAGGTGTTTGGTGAGTTTAATTATGGAAAACCCTAATAGGTTAAGTTTAGAGTAAAGAGCATTTCTCTGTATTTCTATTTTCCTATTTCCTTATCTTTGATTTTTATTAGTTTCACCTTTGTTATTTTTAATTCCCAAGTAATAAAATCTGATCCTTTTGTGAACTAAAGCTTAGAGGATCCTTTCTTATTGGCCTGGGAGAAATATCTAAAAAGGGCAGTTCAGAGGGGAGGGTTAAACCTAAAAGGTCCCTCATATTTCCGGGACCCCAATATTAAGGTGAGTCACCCAAATAACGCTCTGTATATCAAATTTTGGCCCTCACAGCAGCCATGCCATTTTCTATTATTGGCTTCATGACAATTCAGACAACCATGACTATAATCAAAACTCAAAACAATATCAAGTCCTAAGATTTTTTTTTTATCTCAAATAGCAAAATATCACTAATTACAATTTAGGACTTGTAAATTATTCACTTCCTTTTGCTTTTCTTATAGTTACATTTCATTTTACTTTTACTTATAAGTTAAAATTTACCACCATCCAGGTTTCAGACACACAACTAATACCTGAGAGTTCACAAATCTTAATGTATTAAAGTTAGATCTTTAAACCACCTTATATATTTTCATAATTTTTATGAGTGATAATAAATAACTTTCAAATGGAAACTCAATACTATAGTAATCTAGTAATCTTATTATTATGATTAGTTTTCAAACAAAATGTACCCCATTTAACATTTAAGTTTTCAAATATCTCATTTTTATCACCCTTTTTTTTTTTTTGAGTGTGGGGGACAATGAAGATTAAGTAATTTGCCTGGGTTCACATAGCTAGTAAGTGTCAATTGTCTGAGGCCAGATTTGAACTCAGGTTCTCCTGAATCCAGGGCCCGTGCTTTATCCACTATATCATATTCTTTACAAAAACACAATTTGTAATCTAAATTTAAAACAAAATTGATTATCTAACAGAATTTCTGATACAATATTTTTCCAAAGCATTTCTCAATAAAAACACAGTAATAGTATACACAATATCATGTATATAAAACATGAAACAAAAATTATTGTCAGTTAGATGACATCAATTTAGAGAAATACATTTACAAATTATCTTATATAGAAATCATTAGACCTTTGACATTTTATACTAATCACACCTAAAACCTGGTATGCAATTACATTCAATCAAAGAAATAATAATAATAATTTTAATCATGTTTCATTTATGTCCAACTCTTCATGACCCCATTTTGAGTTTTCTTGGTAGATATTTGGTTTGTCATTTCTTGGCAGACAGTGGTTTGACTTTTCTTTCTCCAGTTCATTTTATGAATGATGAGGAAACCAAAGAAGAATTAAGTACTTTGCCCAGGGTCACACATTTAGTAAGTTTCTGAGGCTGTATTTGAACTGAAGAAGATGAGTCTTCCTGATTCCAGGAGCCAAACTAGCTGGCCAATAATAACACTAGTCATCATTCATCTAGTGCTTACCATATGCCAGTCAGTGTGTTAAGCACTTCACAATCACTATATCGTTTGATCCTCACAATAACCTTGGGGGGTTACTATTATTATTTTATTATTATTTTTCTTTTTACAGATAAGGAAAACTGAGATAAACTGAGAATTTAAAAAAAAAACTCGAAATCACACAGCTAAAAATAATTATGAGACTGGAATGTAACTCAAGTTTCCTTGCATTTCCACAGCATTTTTTCAGTCTAATACCTTTATTGGGGAACCTGATCTGAGATGAGAGCAATTAACAGGGTCAGAGGGGAAGGGCAAAATTAGGCTCATCCTGATCTCTCCATCCTCATTTCAAACCAGTTGGAAACCTGAATATAACCACTCTATAAATAACCTCTTCAGTGTCTTGTTAACTTAAAATAGGAGGAGCCTCTCTCTAGCAAGGGAGATTTCAGAATTCAGGAAGATTCCCCTCAAGAAAGTTTTTTTAATGGTTCAAAATTTATTAGTCCTACCAATTGAAGTTGATGCAGCAATTTTAAAAAATCATTTTAATTTTATTTTAATTTATTTCATTAAATATTTCCAATTACATAAAAATAATTTTTAGCACTCATTTAAAAAAAAGTTTGAGTTCTAAACTGTCTCCCTCCCTAATGGTATGGGATTGAATTGGAATAAAGCTCTTTTCATGATTGGCATGTTTGTTTAAACTAATGTTAAGCCCTTATTTCTTCATTTCTCTCAAATATTAGTCACAGAGTCAAAATGAAAAGATAAAGGAAAATATTCTACAATATTGTAACGATTGGAATAACGCCACCTGCTGGATACTAACTGTAGAAGAGTTCTGCCCATGAAGCGAAGGTCTTTGAGGGCAAGACCAGGAGTCTTGTCTTTGGTATCAGGAAGTGACGCGGACTAGTGGGAGGAGGAAGGAAGAGACTGGCGCGGAGTCTGGGGCTCTTTCCTGAGGACGCTGGCGGAGAAGGGAGCTAGAAATGTGCTCTCCCTTTAATAGATAGGAATCTAGGCCTTTCTCTCTCTCTTTACCAAATTCTTATTCTCCTTAATAAATGCTTAAAAGTCTAACTCTTGCTAAAGCTTATAATTTATTGGCGACCACTCATTAGATATTTTAGACAGACTAGCTAGAATTTTAGCCCTTAACAGATGGCTGACCACGAAGAGGAAAGCTAAACCTCAGTCTTCTGATCTGCTGGTTGGGTAAGAAATTTCCCCTCCCTCTCCCTTTAACTGCTAAGTACTGGTGTACTGGCTGTGTTTTCCTTTAAATTTTTTCGAATGGACCTTTTAAACTCCCTAATTACCCTATTTTTGATTTTAGTCTGTTTAACCAGACAAATGGGAGATAAGATCATGTTAATGCTTTGTTTTTGTGGATTTTCTATTTTTCTTTTTATTTTTGTTAAAAGAGCCAGTAACTTACTCACAGGAGGAAATATCTCTCCCTCTCCCAACCATGCTTTTTCAGAGAAACCTGAAGAGATTCCTGCTGCTTTTCCCAGTTCCAACACTAATTGTTGCTCTAATTTTGCATGCCTGGAGGCAATGACCCACCCTCTAGAAGCTTTTAATCCCCTAGCACCTGGAGGCAAAGTGGGGGAAGAGGAATCCAGGCCTGAGTTCAAAATCAAGTCGGATTCAAATTGCGCTGGTCCCTCCCCTCCTCTCCAGACCCCACCCTCTACTCCTCCCATGGCCAAGCCCATTGCTTCCCCTGCCCGGGAAGTCCAGAGATCTGATGCGCATGCTCAACTTTTTCTACCTGCATTTGCAGCTTCAGGCTCAGCCCTTCCCCGGCCTGGCTGTGCTTTTGAGACAATCTTAGAAAACTCTTTAAATTCCAGATATGCTTGTTTTGTTCATAATTTTGCTAACCTGCTTTTGTCTTTAATTAGTAATCTTATAAAGCATTTGTATGGTGAAAAGACTGACAGACAATATAAAGGGGTTAAAGAAGAAAAACTTAAGCTGAATAAGAATGACAATCATCACCATAGTTCAAGACTCCGCTTCTTTTGCCATGGAAGGGTATATATTGTACAGAAATGTAGAAGTAAGCAGCAAGGTATTGATATGAGTATTGGGGATTTTAGATACCGGAATCAAAAGTGTTCTGAATTCATTCAGAGTATTAATGTCAGTTCAGAGGTTACATAGGATTTCTATGCTATTACATATACATTTTGAAATTAATGGTATGGGTTTATTTTCGTAGAGATTTTCCTGCTTTTGAGATTGTGTTTTATACTTAGTTTTTAAAACAAGGAGAATATTTGTAAAAGCTTTTTATAGTCATGTGATCAGGTTTATATTTTATAATACTCTTATTAATATTAAGTTCATATTCATTTAGATTTCCCTAGTTTGAATTTCATTGTCTTATTATTCCACGTGTATTTTCTTCTATTCATTCATCTATCTAATTTTGAAACATGGTTTTGATTTCATAATACAATGTTAATTCTAGGAGTATTGTGCTCCCATATTCTGAGTTGTTTGTTTTTGTTATTTTTTCTCAACTGATTATTTGATCAAACTCTTTAAAGCATTTCCCTGGCAAATTGGTTGCCATGGCAAGTATAAATTGATTCTAGAAGTATTATTTTTGATAAGCATATTCCAAAAAAAAAAAAAGAGGGGAACATTTGTAAAAGTTTTCTATTTTCAAAAAAAAAAAGTTCTTTGAGATTCTGTTGTGCTTTAACTTGTATTTAAGTATGTTCAGATTTTTCACAAAAGTAATTGTATACTAAGTAAAAAGAGGTATTATTTGAAATTGTTGCATAATTATATATTGTGTTCTGAGTCAAGATGTATTCACATTTTTTGCAATCATTTATTATCCTCAATTTTTAAATCCATATGAGACTTGGATTATGGGAACTTATCATTTAAGACATTAATTGCCTTTATTCTGAGTTATCAGATGCCAGTTGGCCAAGATGCCATCCAATCACAAGAGGAATACATGCAAGAGCAGACACTGAACTGTCACATGAGGGGAGACATGCATGAAGTCAAGGTATGGCCGAGGGAACGGCTTTTGACAAATGTTGAGGTTGGATTCTCTTGGTTTAATATTTTATTCTCTTTTTCCCCACAATATTGTACAGATGGCTGGAAGTATTCATCCCACCCATCTCACTTCTACACCTGGCTTCTATGCTCCCTCCTATATGCCTGATGCCATGGACATCTCAATCCCATGCATCTGATTAAGTCTGACTCAGTTTCTTCCAATATGTTCGGTGGCATGGACATATATTCCATCCACCTATTTTAAGCCTGGCATACTGTATGGGCAGTACATATTGCTCAAGTGTGGGAATGCTCATATCCCATCATTTCTCTGTTCTTTTATGGTAACCCCCATAATTATCTCAGGTGTCATGATAAATACAGTGTTGAATTTGGCCTTGACACCTGTTACCAATTATATTAGATTTTTTAATTTCTCATAATGGCATGAGGATAATTAGGCAGATGATGCAAAAAGTGATGAAACAAAGATAAAAAATTATTTTTAATAATTAATATCGCAGCAATTGTCTTCTCAATTACCCTCCATAAGGGGGGGGACTATAGTAATATTATAATTTTAAAGAATGGTTCAATTTTTGTTTTATTATATGTTTCATGTGTAACAACTAAGATTCTGAATTCCCTTAGACATGTTTTTGAGAACTTTCATTGTTTGATTTGATTATTGACAAAGCTATTTTAAAGTTGTGTTAAGCTCAATTTTGTAGGAAATTTTCCTGGCTGATTACCAGCATCCACACATCAACCCCTGAAAAGACTTCCATTCCACGACTACACCTAGAGGACATCTGAGAAAAGACTTTCAGAGACTTTAAATGAACAGTTTTGATTTGTTCTTTTTGTTGTTTTTTTTCTCTTTCTGTTATAATATACACCATCTGTAACATGTATTCTCTGCAGAGGCCCTCCCTTTGCAAGACTAATGTCAAAGCGTCGGTTCATGAGGACAAAAAAATCGCCCCTCTGGACAAAACTTTCCTCTCTTCCTTTTCTATATTGTTGTTCACATATTATTAGTTATCAATAGTTATTATATTCTTTTTACTGTTCCGTCAAGGAAACATTTTGTTTCTTGAGGAACAACAGGGGGGACTGTAATGATTGGAATAACGCCACCTGCTGGATACTAACTGTAGAAGAGTTCTGCCCATGAAGCGAAGGTCTTTGAGGGCAAGACCAGGAGTCTTGTCTTTGGTATCAGGAAGTGACGCGGACTAGTGGGAGGAGGAAGGAAGAGACTGGCGCGGAGTCTGGGGCTCTTTCCTGAGGACGCTGGCGGAGAAGGGAGCTAGAAATGTGCTCTCCCTTTAATAGATAGGAATCTAGGCCTTTCTCTCTCTCTTTACCAAATTCTTATTCTCCTTAATAAATGCTTAAAAGTCTAACTCTTGCTAAAGCTTATAATTTATTGGCGACCACTCATTAGATATTTTAGACAGACTAGCTAGAATTTTAGCCCTTAACAATATGAAGAAGAATGGAAAACAGAAAACAGAGGCCAAAAGGAACTTGGTTGGAAAGGAGAAGATGAAAGTAGGGAGGAAGATGATGATGACAGAGGATGGTTTGAAATGCAAGAATGGGAAAGAGAACATAGTGAGAGATGGAAAGGACAAAACAGAGAAGTAAGAAAATTTCAAGGAAAGGAAGACCAAGATGAAGATGATCAACAAGGTGGAAGAATGAAGTATGGGGATGGCCATGGTCAAGAAAATAGGAAAGGAGGACAGGGAAAGGAAAAAGAAGGGAGAGCTTGTAATAGAGATCATAAATATGAGAAAATATGGGAATTTTCAGATGAGGCACCAGAAGGCAGAATATGCCTAAAAAGACACACTAGGGAGATAAAAGGAGGAAGAAAGAGGGTACTATGCTATGAGGAAGAATTGGAAGTGGTTGACAAGGGACAAATTATAAAGACAAAACCATGTAAGGAAAACTGGAAGACATCAAGAAAGAAGAAAAAACTCCCAAGAACACAAACAACTAAATCAAGAACGGGAAAAAGAAAACAGTTGTGAGAGAATATCTCAAAGAGGAAAGGGAAGAACACATAAAGGAATGCAAGAAGAAGGCTCTGGAGACAACATTTGGGAAAGAAAAGGGGCAGTTAAGGAAGAGGCAGAAAAATGGTGGCGGAATTATATAGAATTAGGAAAAGGAAAAAGAAAGCAAAAAGACATGGAAGAGGAGAAAGAAAAACTACAAAGACAAGGCCAGAAAAGAAAAAGCAGCAAGGATAGGGAACACAAATATAAAGAAAGGCATGGAGAAAAAGAAGCCAATTGGGAAAGAGTCCATGAAGGCAGAAAAACAAGAAGAGAATGTAATGAGAAAGGACAAAGTCACAAAAAAGGAGGCCAGAATATTCAGTGTATGACAAAGAAATATGGAGAATGGGGAAAACATGAAAACTGGGAAAGAGAGTATAGAGAAAAACAAAGAAGAAAAGATGGGGAAGGGGAGGGGCAATGTGGAGTAGAAAAAGGTGGAGAAAAGAGAGAAAGGAAAGCCTGGAAACTAAATTTTAGAGGAAGAAAGGAGGGAAGACACTTTAGAGGAGAAGACAGAGAATATGACCAGGAGCTGTATTGGAATAGAAAAGATGGAGGAGGAAAAGGGGAAAAGGATGTGAAAAGAAAGAAATAAGAAAACTGGAAAAAGAAAACTACAAACACCTGAACATCTGGGGGAGAGAAAAAGGAAAATGTTCAAATGAAGAAAGGATAAAATGGGAGAGACAAAGCCTCCGAAAAGTAGATCAGGAGCAGCATGATGAGAGAAGACAAGATGATGCTCAACAATCGAAAGAAGCAACTTTAGAAGATGAATACTTGAGAATACTGGATGGACATATATGGAAATTAGAAAGGAAAAACAGAGAAGTAAAATATGAAAGGGGATATGAACAAGGGAAAAAAGAAACAAAAAGATGGAAAAGATGGGGCAGCTAGGTGGCGCAGTGGATAGAGCACCTGCCCTGGAATCAGGAGTACCTGAGTTCAAATCCGACCTCAGACACTTAACACTTACTAGCTGTGTGACCCTGGGCAAGTCACTTAACCCCAATTGCCTCACTAAAAAAAAAAAAAAAAGATGGAAAAGAGAAGTATGGGGAAGTAACTATGGAAAAGAATGGGAAATTGAAGATAGAGAACTGGTGGATGATAGCTTGGAAATAAAATATGGTAACAGATGGAGTAGTGATCTCAATGAAAACTTATGGGAAAGAGAATATCAGAAAGACCAGGACAATGGAATAAGAAGAAAATGGGGTGAGTCACCCAGACAAAGAGACTATAAAGAACAGGAAATAGAAAATGAACAAGAATTAAGTGAAACATCATACAGTGGTGAAGATCTGAATGGAGAAAAGGTCAAAAAGAATCCAGGCCTAGAAGGAAAAGTAATAGCAGATGAATGGGAAAGAAAATGCAGAAGAGAAAAAAAATGTAGAATGCAATAACAGAAGTAACAGAGAAAAAGTAGAGGAATGAGAATGGGCAGGAAAAGATAAAGGAGAAAAAGAAGATGAACATGCAAAAAAAGAACCCCAAGAGCTGGAAAGAATCCCATTAAAATATCTGGGTATATGGAAGAGAGAAAATCAAGAAGGGCAGGAAGATAGAGGCAGAGGAATATGGGAAGGAATGCGGGTAGAGAGAAAAGAAGGAAGAGAGCACCACAAAGAAGAGAAATATGATGAAGTCAACACAACAGCCATGAGAAAAGAATGTGGGAAATGTCTCCAGGAGGGAAACAAAAGAACATCTCAGAGAAAAGATTGCAGTGAGAATGCAACACTGGATGGGGGGGGGGGACCAAGCAAAATCAAGGGAAAGACAAGGGAAAACATAGAGAAGTAGGGGAAAGAAAATATGGAAAAATGTGGAGAATGGGAGATCATGAAGGACTAGACAAAGAAGTCTGGGGAGTAAGATGTAAAAAAGACCCAGGAAGAGATCATGGATACGAAGCAAGTGAGGAAGACTGGGAGAATGAAGATGGAGGACAAAGAAGTAGAGATGAAGAGCTTAGTTGCCAAGGATGGGGAAGGGAATCCAGAGAAGGTCCAAGAGAAGAGGAAGGTCAAGCTCAAGAAATTCAAAGTACTTGGGAGCTAAAAGAAAAAGAGCAGGGATGGGAAATCTATGGAGTCCCAGAAGCAGAGTCGGAAGCAACCTTTGAAGAGACATATAGAAACAGCCAAGAGCTAGATGGGCACAACCAGGACCTAAGAGATCAAGGCAAAGGAAGAAGATAGAATAGACCAAAATGGGGAGCAGAGTATGAAGAAATTAAAGGAGAAATAGGGAGCAAGCACTGTGAAGGAAGACATGAAGAACAACCCAAGGGAGAGGAGCCAGAAATAAAATTTGGAAGGTGTGAGGAAAGAGAATATGACAAATCCCAGAAAGGAGGCTGCTTTGAAGGAGATACTGGGAAAAGGATTGAAGAAGAAGATGGAGGAGCCCTGACAGTGCATAAGGGAACGAGTGACACAAGAGATGCAGCAGAATCTGATTGGGAAAGAGAATGGGAAAAGGGGAATGAAAGGACATGTGCAAAAGAAGAAGCAGTGGGGAAGAGTTGGGGGAAATTATATGTAGGAGAACTAGAAGAAATCTGGGCAAGAGAGTATGAAGAAAGCCTGAAACACCTAGTGGGAGACAGAAAAGAAATGAAAGGGAGACAAGGTGGTTTAGAACAGGAAGGGACTATAGAGAAACAGGGGGAAATTTTATTGAATATAAAATATTGCAAAGAAGAAGAAATAGGAAACAAGAGAGAAAAGGAAAGAAAAAAAGAAACACACAGTGAACAGGAGGAAGATTATCAAAAGAATGACAATGGGGAGAAATCAGAAGCCAGTGCTGGTGAAGAAGGAATAAACAGGGGAAATGAAGTCCAAAGGTACCTGGAAACACTAGGAAGTCAGGAACTCTCTCGGGAAGAACAGAAATATTGGGCAAAAGAAGATGAAACTGCCCAAAGAGTAGAACAAGACAACAGGAAAGGGCTGGCAGCACAAGATTGGGAAGGTGGCTGCTGGCAAGAAGGAGCTGGAGATGGCTTAGAGAAATGGCCAGCAGACATCAGTGAGAGACAAAGAAGAAAAAGAGAAGAGGATTCAGCAGAAGAGAAAGGCGAGAAAGGGGAAGGCAGGCAGGAAAGACTCATTGACCATCCTGAGGAGCTATTGAACAGAAGCGGAGGAGGAGACTGGCAAGAGAATGAGAGCCTGAGTGAAGAGGAGCTTGCTCCCTTGGGAAGTGAGAACAAAGGGGAAGAAGCCTCTTTAGCTTCACATTTATGGTAAAAACAGACAAAAAGTCCCCATTGACAATAGTTGCTTTTGATAAAAATTGAACTTGTTCAGTGTCTAGATTTCCCTCTAAAGAGTCTGGAAGGGTAGTTTTGCTGTTTTAGCTGAGAGCATGGGAGGGGGCGTCCCAAAACAAAATATAAACATCAATGGCCAGTTCCCAGCAGGCAAATGTCTTTAACTTTTAAGGGGTGTGTGTGTGTGTGTGTGTGTGTGTGAGAGAGAGAGAGAGAGAGAGAGAGAGAGAGAGAGAGAGAGAGAGAGAGAGAGAGAGAGAGAGAGAGAGAAAAGAAGATCTTAGTGTTTGGCACTGAACATTCTTGATTCTCCTATCCACACATGCGCAGTCAAAATGCCCCTTGTAATATATTTTCCATGTGCAGCAGAGAGCAGTGGGAACTTGGGAGCACTGGCAGCCTCTACTCAAGCTCACACCTTCTCTTGCCTTTGCCTTTTCTCTTATGATATACCATAGCTAGCTATGTACTACACAGATGTGTATATATAGCACTTTAAGGTTGGTACAGCAACCCTGTGAGATGGGTCTCATCATTAACCCCATTTTACAGATAAAAACCTAAGGCTGAGGGAGATGAAATGATTTATTCAGGGTCACTAGAAAGTTTCTCCAACAGGATTTAAATTCAAGTTTTCTTGACTCCAGGTCCAGAGCTCTGCCCACTATTCAATCTAGCAGCATCCACAGAGTGGGGTTAGATAGGGGAGGTGGTGTTGAGCAGATCCAAGAGGTATTTTAGTTGGGTCTTTTTATTTTCCTGACTTGTATAGAAGTCACATCTGGAGATGTATATTCTTGGTGCCATGACAAGCTTATGCTGAGGGGTATTTATTCAGTGACTGGCCCCACCCTCATTTCTTACAGTGAATTGACAGTTGTGGCAGGTCCAGAGAATGGTCTGAATCATTGAGGTGCCCAACAGGAAGCAAGCCAGAGATGGATGAGGTGAGTCACCAGATAATCGATGTCTATGATCCTAGGAGCTTTGCTTGCAGGGTCCTACTGAAAAGAAATAAACAGGAAGCAGAATAACATGAATGAATGCCAAAGGCCTGAGATTAAACTGGGATTCTTCCACTTGCTACCTGTGTGACCTTGAACAAGTCACCTAACCTCTGTGGGTCGTAAATTTGCTTTCAGACCTAAATCTGTTCCTATGATGCTGAGTACCAGGAATTTGCATTTTTAATGAAAATCTGGAGGCAGGAAGGAGTATTAAAACATTCTGGGGGAGGGGAAGGCATGGTATAATTGATACTATAATTCAGGGTTGCATCTGTGTTTCATATTATCAAGGTCAGGGAAGGACGGTCTGCCATGGGAGCTCCAGGAATCAATATGGTAAATATAGATTTGCCCAATGATGCATGAGATGGCTGAACTCAGAGGCAGGTTCAAATCCAGCTCTAGACGCTTACTGTTTGGGAGACCTTGGGCAAGTCATTTAATTCCCAATACCCCAGTTTCTTCATCTGTAAAATGAGGAAGTTGGAACCAATCACCTCTAAGGTCCCTTTCATCTCCAATCTAGGATTCTATGAATCTTTTTCTTTTTTAAAAAAAGACTTTACAAAATCTTCCTTTGCCTATACACAGTATGGCAGAAAAGGGGGGCTGTACGTGTCGTGGCAGATGACTATCATGGCCAGTTGGCTTTGAAAATACATAATAAATTCCACATGTGGCTTCCTATTTCTGGGTAAATGTTTCTAGAAAGTGAAACATTGTTTTATTTCTTTGAAAAGTGGGGACACTTTGAGGGGAATTCAAACATGGAGTCTCCCAGGGTGCCACCTGCCCCTTCTATGTCAATTTTGTCTCTTGCCAGCATGGATGCTTGGTCGCCCTTGGATTTGCCCTCCTTGGTGGCTGAATGCCAGCTGGTGCCCAGGCGAGAGCTCTTCTGGAAGGTGCTGCTGATCCTGCCAGGCTACAACACCTGCTTTGCCCCTAGTCCCACAAGGTGAGTTAGACTCAGCCTCACCTCTCAGGGATGTTCAGGACTTGCCTGTGTTGCAGAGCTTAAGTTTTCTGCATTCTGCAAATGGTTCAATTCTGTGTATACTTCTTTTAGACACCAACCCCAGGTGGAACTTCGGGGATAAGGGTCTCCTTCATGCATGTGTACTTTTAGAAGCAGTGGAGCAAAGTACACCGTGAGCCAAAAGTCACAAAGGCGGGGGTTTCAATGTTTAATAACTCCTCTATTCCTCATTTACAATACCAAAGCATTCTAATAGTATATATAGAAAATGAACTTATATTATGTGTGAAAAATCAAATCCCATATGGTGAAAAATAAAGAAAAATGATTTTCAAAAAGTTATTAAAATATTGTGACTTTAGGCCCACCCTGTAGAAACCTTACCAGACTTGGGATTCTGAGCAATAGAATGGAAGCTCCTTTAGGGTAGGCCCTGACTGCTGTATTTGTATCCTCAGTGCCTAGCACAGTGCCCAGAACATGTGGTAGTAGGTTCTTAATCAGTGTTTATTTACTGAAAAACTTGAGTTCTAATCCTGCCTCTGACACTTCCTGGTTGTGTGACCTTGGACAAGTCACTTTTGCTTTGCTGAAATAGCAGTTTTCTCTTCTGCCAAATGAGCATCGTGATGCTTGGCCTGAGCACTTTTCAGGGCTGATGTAGCAAAGGGGCTTGGCAAGTGTCCAACCACTTTATAAGGAGGTTAATATTTTCATTTTACAAGTGTGGTCACTGTGTCATTAGCATGGCACCCTGCTTCCTCTTCAAGCCTACATGGTACTCGAAGCCCTTTCCACAGACTCACAGAATTGTAAGGCTTGGAAGGGACCAGAAACTAATCCAACCCCCTCATTTTACAGTTGGGCAAACTGAGGCCCAGGGAGGTTCATAGTATCTTGGAAGGGATCTCAGAGTCCATCAAATCCAACCCCCTCTTTTTACAGATGGGTAAACTGAGGCCCAGGGAAGTTAAGTGACTTATTTATGGTCATACCGGTGGTAAATCTTAGAGCAAAGATTCGAACTCAGGCCCTCTAACTCCAAAGTCAGTGCTCTTTTTCCTATACTACCCTGCTCCTGTTGAAAGAAAGGTGTCAAGTTTTGGTCTCTACTCTCCAACTTTCCAGATCAAAAGTTTTCCAGTTCAGTATTTCCAGGAACTTACCTTTGTGATGCCAAGGTCAGGATTCTAAAAGTTGACCACCGTCTTTTGCCAATCATCAATACCTTCTGGTATTCTCCCCACCCCCTCCAGAGTGTTAATGGACTGTTCTCACTTCCCAAGGGAGCAAGCTCCTCTTCGCTCAGGCTCTCATTCTCTTGCCAGTCTCCTCCTCCGCTTCTGTTCAATAGCTCCTCAGGATGGTCAATGAGTCTTTCCTGCCTGCCTTCCCCTTTCTCGCCTTTCTCTTCTGCTGAATCCTCTTCTCTTTTTCTTCTTTGTCTCTCACTGATGTCTGCTGGCCATTTCTCTAAGCCATAGCATTGATTTTCACGTCTTTCTATGCAAATCTTGTTATATGAGTTGTTGGCCAAAAAGGTCATCATCCCATGGCCAACCTGGGCAGTCACTGCTTCCAAGTAGGTAGCCCAGTTCTCAGACAATGATCTGCCCCTCACAGGGCCCAGGCATGAATCTTGTCAGGCTCAGGGGGACTTGCCAGGGTTTATGCTCCACTGGCAAGACCTTCTTGAACCCAGGATCCTTTCTATGCCATGATGGTAGTGAAGACAGATAGGACATAGGTAGTGGAGTTCTGATTTAATGGGTTTAGGTGAATCCCAGGTGAGGAAACTCCCTCTGCCAATGCAGGTAGGCACCTTCTCTGCCATCTGAAAGAGCTGCCTCAGGCACTGAGAGGTTAAGATCTGACCCACATCATACCAGTCTATGTCAGAAGCAAGACTTGAATGTTCTTCTTTCTGACCTAGAGGTCAACTCTACAGACACTGACTCTCAAAGTAAAGGAGGGAGGCCAAAAGATCTTGGGGAAAACACCAAAGCAAAGTCGGCAAGTCAAAACTATTTTCATAGTTTAATTCCCCAAATGTGAAATATCTATGGCTATAATTCACATGAAAATTCTGTCAATAATTCTTAACAGAATAAAGGAGTCCTAAGACCAAAAGAATTGAGAAGGATTGATATAGCTTATGCCTCTTCATCTTCTCAAAAAGCATAATGCTAGACATTTTTCTTTTCCCCGGGGCAATGAGGGTTAAGGGACTTGCCCAGGGTCACACAGCTAGTAAGTATCAAGTGTCTGAGGCCAGATTTGAACTTGGGTCCTCCTGAATCCAGGGCAAGTGCTTTATCCACTGTGCCACCTAGCTGCCCCAACACTAGACATTCTTACAGATTATTTGCTAACCTCTACCAGATTCCTCTGACCTACCAGTTTAGTAACCCAGCAGAAAATAGGAAATAAGGTTAGTCTGGAATTTCTTATCCTTTCAGAAGCCTAAAGCTGCCTTAGGGTACAGATTGAAGAAAGTATCCCTTCTACTGTACTCTGCCCTGCTGTGAGCATAGCTGGAGAATTGGGCACCACAATTTAGGAAGGATATTGACAAGGTGTGTGTCACAATGGAAGACTGGAGTCTAGACTTGAAGTTAGGAAGACCTGAGTTTGAATCCTATCTCAGCCACTTACTAGATAGCCGTGTAACCCTGGACAAATCACTAACCTTTTTCAGTGTCAGTTTCTTCATCTGTAAAATGGAGATAATAATGATGCTTATTCCATTGGTGTGGGAATCAAATGAAATGGAACATGGAAAATTCTTTGTAAATTTTGAAGTGCTTGCTATTTAAACACTTATGATCACCATCCCCATCGCCATCATCCTCATTATGAAGCCTGAAGGTTCTCTGAGAAGGACTGTCAGGATTGGAAACCATGCTTTACAAGGACCAGTTGCATAAACTGGGAAGGATTGATCTGGAAAACAAGAGCTATCTTGAAGCATCTGAAGAACTGGCAAATGGAAGGAATGGATTGGACTTGTTCTGATTCACCTCTAAGGGAAGAACAAGGGCTAGTGGATGCATGTTGCAGAGGCAGATTTCTCAGTGTCAGGACAAACGTTTTGACCAGTAGAGCTAGCCCAAATGGAAAAGGATGCTTCCAGAGGCAATGGGTGGTTACTTCTCACTTGAGGTCTTGAAGTAGAAAATGGATCACCATGGGTGGTCTCAAGGTGGTTAAGTGGACAGAATATTAGACTTTCAAGTCAGGGAGACCTGAATTCAAATACAGCATTGGACACTTCCTGGCCGTGTAACCCTAAGTCATTTAATCTCTGTCAGCCTCAGTTTTCTCATCTTTAAAATAGCACCTACTTCACAGGATTGTTATAGAGATGGAAATGAGACAACACATGTGGAAGTCTTTGAAGCCTTTAGGCACTGTGTAATTTTTAGATAGTATTGTTATTTTCACTCTTATGATTATGGAGTATGCTGTAGAGGAGTTTCTTGTCCATCTCAGATCAGGTAGCCTCCAATATCCCTTCCAGTCCAGAGCCGTGGTGTGTCAATAGGTAGCATATAGAGAAAGTTCTAAGGGTTGTAAAGCACTTTGAAAACAATATCTCATTTTATCCCCACAACACCTCTGGGAGCTCAGTGCTATTGTTATCTTCATTCTATATATTGGAAACTGAGGCAGACAGCAGTTAGGTGAATGGTCCAGGGTCACACTGTTAAAAGTGTCTCAGGCTAGAGTTGAACTTGGGTCTCCCTGATTCCAACGTCAGTGTTCTTACCCACTGCACCAGCTCATGGGAGGAATCCATCACATGGTCATTAAGCATCTATTGAGGGCCTTCCCTGTGCCAAACACTGGACTAGATTCTAGGGCTACAAGCACAAAAGTGAGGTAGTCTCTACCCTTGGGGTGCTCACGTTCTCTTCTCCTCCTCAAAGGGCACAGAATTACCTTCTGTTCCAGCTCACAAGAAACTCTTCTACAACATACTTCATAATAATAACAACAGTGAGAATAACAATATTAGCTAAAAATGGCTCCCACGCCTTCTCTAAGGGGGCAGCTGCTTGGCAGCCCCAGTGGCCTCCTATCTCCAGACATGGAGCTGCTCTTGACCAAGCCCTCCTTGTGTTATAGGTTGGCAGTGCACGTGCTCCTTCATCCTCAAGTACATTCATCACCTCTTTGGATCCTAACCAAGTTATGCCCTGCTCCACCGCCAGGTGGAGCACCTGCTGAGCCAAGCCTACTGCCATTGGTGGAGCAGGGACTCTGGAGAGGAGGAGGAACCTTCTGGGATGGATGTGCCCTGGGACATCATCATCTGTCTCTGTGTCCAGCAATTACTAGAGAACTGGAACCCTCCCCTGCAGCCAGGAATTCCAGCTGCAGAACCCATGCCGCTCCTCATCCCCTCCTCCATTTTGAAGATGGGTATCTAAGAGGTGAAAAGAAACCTTTGGCTTGTGTGTTAGTCAATCATTGACTGACTGACTGCTCCAGATGGATGAGCTTGGGAGTGCTTGTGAGAAGTTCTGTTATCCCCTTCTGGATCAAAAATTGGGTTTTGTGTGTAGCTCAACACTGATCAGGCCATTCTCCTCCTCTTCCCTTTCCTCCTCTTTCCCTTGTTTTCCCTATTCCTCATCCCCTTCTTTCCCTTCCTCCTCCTCCTCTTCTTTCCCATCTTCCTTCTCCCCTTCTTTCCCTTCCTCCTCCTCCCCTTCTTTCCCTTCTTCATTCTCCCCTTCTTTCCCTTCCTCCTCCTCCCCTTCTTTCCCTTATTCCTTCTCCCTATCTTTCCCCTCCTCCTCCTCCCCATCTTCCCCCCTCCTCTTCTTCCTCCTCTTCCTCTCCTTCCTCCTTTTCCTCCCCTTCCTACCCCTCCTCCTCCTCCTCCCACCTTGTCTTCTTCCTTCCCTTCCTCCTCCTCCCTCTCCTTCTCCTCCTCTTCCTCCTCCTGTCTTCTGTTTCCTCTTCATTGGAATCATGTTTCTTAAGTTTCCTGATTTCCTTGGGTGCAGTGGGAACTGAGGAGATCATGGTTGGAACCTCAAAGGAAGGGTTCAAATCTCCTTTCACATAGACATTCAAGCTAAACTTTCTTCTCATCCTTTCCCCCCTTGCACTGTCCCTAAGGGCTGTTCATATGTATGACTCAGCTGAGTCCTTTCAACCCCAGAGGAAGTGGGCCACTTTCAATACAGATGAGACACCCCTTGTTCCCAGGCCAGGGCCCTCTTGGGTGCACAGCAAAAAGACTCTGGGAAAGCACCTGTCCTTGTTGAGCTATTCCCAGCAGGCCAAGTGTGAGTTTCAGAAGCTGTGCAACACCAGGGGAGTGAGATCCAGATCTGCTATTTTAAAGACAGTCTGAAGGAGTATTGCCTCCCAGACTCCTGGGAAAATGCAAGGATGAAGACAAGGCAAGAGATGCTGCAACATGAGAAAGACCAGCCTTTGTGAGACTCCAAATGGGAGGATGCAGTGGAGTGTGTTCTCCTCGGCACCAGTGTCTATGTTGTGAGAATCCAAAAATAAACTCGATTTTAAACCACTAGTAAAAGAGCTGGAGAATTCTTTCTGAGCCAACAGCAAATGTGAATGTGGCACATTGAGATGGAGCCTTGGCACAGAGGGAAACCTTGGAGCCAGATGCAGGGGACCTGGGTTCAAAGCCCAGCCCTGCTGTTTATTTCCTCTGTTATACTGAGCAAATCACTCCCCACTTTAGGGCCTCAGGTTCCTTATATATAGGGCAGCTTGATGGCACAGTGGATAGAGAGCCAGGCATGGAGTCAGGAAGATGAGTTCAAATCCAGCCTCAGATACTTCCTAGCTGGGTGAACCTGGAAATCATTTTCTCCTGTTTGTCTGTTACCTTCTCTGTAAAATACACTGGAGAAGGCAATGGCAAACACCTACAGTATCTTTGCCAAGAAAACCCCAAGTGGCTCATGAAGAGTCGGGCATGGCCGAACAACTGAAATTGGACTGGAGCATCCGTAACATTGCCCCTACTTTTCTGTGAGTCTACAATCCCATGGAATCAGCTTTTTCAGCTCGTTTATTTGAAGTTTCCAAACTGATGAGATTACTGTTGTTGTGCATTGCAATAGAAGCCGAGTAGCTCCCTATTCTCTGGGAGGAGATGCCACAGTAAGGCTAAGGCAACTGATAGAATTTGCTGGAAAGTGATGTTTGCTGCTAGATAAGGGTCAGTTAACCCAACAGGTGTGGATTGCCCTCACTCTATATTGTTTGTTTTCTCCCTGTGCTACAACTTCTCAAAGTTGGACCTGGTGAGTCCTTTTACCTGGGGTAGTAGGTAAGTTTTCTCTGAGGCCACCACAGCGCAACAAGGGAGGCTCTGGGCTGTGTTCTAGAGACCTTGTTATCGAGTCATTTTTCAGTCGTGTCCAACTCTTCGTGACCCGTTTGGGGTTTTCTTGGCAGAGATATTGGAGTGGTTTGCCATTTCCTTTTCCAGTTAATTTTATAGATGAGGAAACTGAGGCAAATAGGGTGAAGTGACTTGCCCAGGGTCACCCAGCCAGGAAGTGTCTGAGGTCAGATTTGAACTCAGGAAGATGAGTCTTCCTGACTCCAAGCCCAGCTCTCTATGCACTATGGCGCCACCTAGCTTCCCTCTAGAGACAGTCACGGAGTAAGTGTGGCTGTGCCTACAGAAGCCATTTAGAGATTCTTAAGGATACTAAGTATAGGATCCTTGGTCTAGAGATAGAAAGCCTTCAGAAGTCATGTACTCAAATCCCAACATTTTACAAAGGAAGAACTGAGGCCCATTTTCTTTTCTTGCTCAAACTGAGGCAAATGAGTGATTTGCTTAAGGTCACTAAGCTGGTAAGTGGAAAGGTGAGATTCAAATTCAGGTTCTTTGAAAGAAAGAATTATTGGGCTTTGCGGAACTCGGACTGTAATTCTAAAACATGGATATGAAGAAAAAGTTCTTTCTGTCCAGTTCTCTGAGCTCACAAAACAGAATGAGGAGAGAGAAACATGGTGCCGTAGAAAGCACACTGGACTTGGACTCAGAGGAGGGAAATTACAAGTCTACCTTTGCTACTTACTTTCTGAGTAATCTTGCACAAATTATCCTCTCTGTGCCTCAGTTTCCTCATCTGTAAAGTGAAAGGGTTTGGGCTAGTCAGTCTCTAAATTCCTTTCCAGCTCTTTATCAATAACTCTAGGGTCCTTCTAGCTGATTTGCATTGTATCAGCACTTAATAAATGCTTCTTGATTGACTATAGATGGGATTTCTTCCCATCAAGGAGATTAAATTATGCCAAAGGGTGGGGCAACATGTATATGCATAAGTGAATACGAAATAGATACCCAGTAAATACACAGTAACATGGGCGTGTTGGGTCGTCAGGAAAGGCTTTCCGCAGGAGGTGGTGCTTCTACTCAATCTTGGAAGGGATTTTAAAAGGCGTCAGTGAGGAGCAAGAGGATTTTAGGGCTGACAGTCTGTGTACAAACACGCGCACGTGGCCAGCTGTAGAATGCTTCTCTAAAAAAAGCCTTTTGTCTTCCCTGAACATTCAATAGGAAATGCCAGGGAAACAGGCATGGAAAGTTGTCCTTGGGATATGGCAGCTTGACCAGAACTCCTCACACCCGGGAGTGGACGTACTTGGTTATTTCAGCAGATCTGCAATGCCTTTAATGTGGACTCAGCCTAGGTCATTCTTGTCCCTGTCCTTCATAAACTTTCCATGGTGGTTCTAGCTAATTCCTTGGAGGTCTCTGTCACAGAGGTCTGGTTGATCTGCATTAGCAAAGGGAACTTCTGCAATACCCCATAATGAAGTGAAGGAATCACGGGCCTGAAATTCCCCCCACTCCAACAAACCAAACCAAACCAGAAGGATCCAGAAGGACATCAGCCATCAGCTTGTGCAGCCTCTGCCCTATGCTACTACATAGGCCTAAACCAATCCAACAGTAGGAAGAGCACTGGCTCTGGAGTCAGTGGACCTGGGTTCAGGTCCCACTTCTGACATTCACTGAACTTTGTAGGGACTCAGACTCATCTGTAAAACGAGTGTCTGAACTAGATGGCTTCTGAGACCCCTTTCAGCTGCAGCTCCATGATCTAGTGACACTAGGATCATTTATTATTTGCCTATGATATATCAGGTACTACACTAGTGGGGGATGTGGGGGAAGAGGGGGCACTTGGGGCTAAGCCACAGTGTCGTAGGACGCAAAAATAGCTGGATTTGACCCAAGAAATTTTTATGTGACCCGGGGCACATAGGCATATGAAATAGGTATACAAATCAAACATCTGCTGGCGAATTGTTTCCAACCCCCACATTCAGTTACGCGACCCCATAGAGGGTGGTGACCCACAATTTAAGAAGCTTTGATCTGGCACAAGAGCCGGTAAATCCTCATCTTGCCCCTGCTCCACCTCCCTGTGGCCACGTGGTGTCGCTGCAGGAAGGAGCTGGCCAGGCGCTGCACGGAGGGAGGGAGAGGACCACAACAGTCTGTTTACAAGGATGCTGAGGGAGTGACGTTGCTGCAGCAGCCAGGATCATGTGAAAGCTGCTTCCCTTTCTTCTTTGCTGCACGTGGCTGCTCGGGCCCAGGGAGAAGGAGCCCTGGGAACCGTGCCAATGCTGGAAAGAGGGCCCCTCAGAGAAGGTGCGGGGGCTCTGGGGGGATCCTTCCCAGCACGCCCGAGCCCCTTGCTAAAGATGCTCAGCCAGTCCAAGGGCCTGGAGCCCCAGGACGGGCCATTCAGTCCAACCCTCTCATTGGAATTTAATTCATTTTTTCAGCTGGACTTGTAAAATGTTCGCGTTTTATTTGTTTCCATCTCGAATTACACACCTTTTCCCTTCTCAGTCACCCTGCAGAGGCTGCAGATTGTTGGCACTGGACTGTACCCTGACTATGACCCAGGGTCCCAGAGCCCACGGGCTCTGAGATGGGGTGAAAAATGCTGTCATTGGCAGGCTGCGGGGGCAGACGGGGAATGGCGCGAGCGCCGGTCAGGTGAGGGCAAGGGTGAGCTTTTCAAATAAGGTTCCCAAGTTCAAGTCTCTTATTTTACAGATGAGGAAACAGGAACAGAGCAGCGGCGTGTCTTCAGCTAGGCTACACAGGTGGGATCACGGAGCTCAAGCTGGGCGGGGCCTCGGATGCCGACTAGTCCAACCCCCTCATATTACCGGAGGGGGGAGTGACCAGGTGGCATAGCTGCTCTGCATCAGCAGATTGGTCAGTGAGTCAACAAGCAGTGATTTAGCACCTGCTGTGTACCAGAGCCTGCGCTAAGCATTGCAGAGACAGGGTAAACTGTAACATAAACAATAAAAGCAGCCCCTGCTCTCACGGAGTCTAATAGGTGAGGAATTGGACCCCGCAGCCTTAGTCTCCACATCCACAATAGCTTTCCTGGATGGCACATCTGAGCCCGGGATCAGGAGCCCTGGGGGTGGCTCAGGGCGCGGCAGAGTTAGAACTAACGCAAAGAACTAAGGTCAGTTGGGGAAAAGCTCCTTCCGATGACAGCTCGTCCTGAGTGGGAGGGGCAGCCTCTCCAGAGGCAGAGGGGAAGGCAGGCCTCCCAGAAATGCTGTTGGGCCCCGTGTTGGGGATTCCGGCGCAGATTCTGGGTCAGGTGGACTCCATGCCCTGCCTGCCAGTACTGACAGCCTGGGATTCTTCAGAAAAAATGCCTTCATGTGATATCGTGGAAAGAGGACTGGACGTGGATTGGGGGACCTGGGTTCCAATCCCACCTTAGTCACTTTACTTTCTGGCACCCAAGATAGGCAAGAGAAGGGGAAGAATCATAGGCATGATGGGCAGGGCAGGGTGCCCCATGTCCCTCCCCTCCCCAGGGCCCTCTTTCCTTTTGCACTCTTATAAACTTGTCACCTTCCTCATTGGCTTCTTCTGGATACACTCTAATTTGTCCAGAAAGCTCTTAAGATGGGCTGCCCCACATCAAGCCCAACACTCCAGAGGCAATCAGACCAGGGTGGAGGTTAGACTCAACGAACAATGACTTTTAGAATCAAGGACCTGGGTTCAAATCCTTGCTCTGGTCCTTGTGTGCTGTGTGAGCTTGGGCAAGTTGCTTAATGTCTCTGGGCATCAGCTGTAAAATGAAGGAAGTCGGACTAGGTGGATTCTGAGGCTCTTTCCATCTCTAGGCCCGTGAGCAGGACTATTTGCAGACTCAAAACCACCTTGTATTTAAGTATTTTGTGCGTATTCATGTTCTTTCCGTGTTCATATTTTATCTCTGTATGTAATTGTCTCCTCCCTTAGAACATCAGCCTCTCCTGAGTGGGGATTGTTTCATTCTGCGGATTTGTATTCCCAGAATAATAGCTGGCGGAGCACAGGTGCTGAAAAATACCTGTTAGTCTGACTGAACCTCAGACATCCTCCGAGATCAGAGATTTAGGCATCGGGGATCATCCAGGTCAAGTCTTCCCCACTTTACGGATGAGGAAACTGAGGTTGGAAGAGGCTCAAGGGCTTAGTATCATGGAATCCTAGGTCTAGAGCTGGCCAGGGGCTCAGAGGCTATAAGAGGGGACCCAGCTAGGAAGGGGCAGAGGGGGCTTCTGAGACCAAGTCCATTTATCTGAAATCCAGGACTCTTTTTTTTTTAATTTTATTTATTTTTTTTAGTTCTCAACTTTTGTTTATACATGCTTTACAATTTCAAATTTTTCTCCCTCCCACCCCTCCCTCCCCCCTCCCCTAGACAGCAGGTAATCTGATATAGGTTATATCTATATACCTCTATACATATAGATATATATATATACACACACACATATATATACACATAATAACATTAATCCTATTTCTGCATTAATCCTGTTACAAGAGAAAGAATCAGAGCAGTGATGCAAAACCTCAAAATAGAAAGAAAAAAAAAAACAACAGCACCCAAAACAAAAGAAATAATATGGTTCAATCAGCATCTATACTCCACAGTTCTTTCTTTCTTTTTTTTTTTTCTTGGATTTGGAGATCCTCTTCTATCATGAGTTCCCTGGAACTCTTCTGTACCATTGCATTGGTGAGAAGAATATAGTCCATCACAGTAGGTCAACACTCAATGTTGATGATACTGTGTACAATGTTCTTCTGGTTCTGCTCATCTCACTCATCATCAGCTCATGCAAGACCCTCCAGGTTTCTCTGAACTCCTCCTGCTCATCATTTCTTACAGCACAATAGTATTCCATTGTATTCATATACCACAACTTGTCCAGTCATTCCCCAATTGATGGGCACCCCCTCAACTTCCAATTCCTTGCTACCACGTAAAGAGCAGCTATAAATATTTTTGTACATGTGGGTCCCTTTCCCCCTTCCATGATTTCTTTGGGCAAAAGACCTAAAAGTGGGATTGCTGGGTCAAAGGGTATGCACAGCTTTATCGCCCTTTGGGCATAATTCCAAATTGCTCTCCAGAATGATTGGATCAGCTCACAGCTCCACCAACAATGCATTAGTGTTCCAATTTTCCCACAGCCTCTCCAACATTTATTATCTTCCTTTTTTGTCATTTTAGCCAATCTGATAGATGTCAGGTGGTACCTCAGAGTTGTTTTAATTTGCATCTCTCTAATCATTAGAGATTTAGAGCATTTTTTCATATGGGAATAGATAGCTTTGGTTTCTTCATCAGAAAACTGGAAATCCAGGACTCTTACAAGCCATAGTTCTCCAAGTGTGTTCCCTGGCCTGGCCAGTTCATCTCTGGAGTGAGGGATTCTCCCCCTAACTCACTCAGCCAGTGAGTGGTCAGAGCTGAGATTTGAACCCAAGTCCTTTGTCTTGGGATCCAATGCTTTTCCAATTGTCCCTTGCTGGCCTCTTGTTCAAGCCCTTCCTTTTTCTGTCATGAGAACTGAGGCTGATGCAGCTTTATGTGATCAGGAGTTCAGAGATGGCCGAGCCGCATGAGAATCCCACCAGGTGAGAGTGTTTCAGGACAGTAGGTTCCGATGCTTCTTCCATAGGGAAGTCTTGGCTGTAGCTCTGGGGAAAATGCTGAGCTACCCAGGCCACTTTGGCCCCATAAAAGGCATGCTAAAGGCATTACCTATGGAGATATGACATTGTTCCAATAGCAAGCCATGGTGTTCCAAGTATTTGGTAATGGCTCACGTTTCTAACACTCCTCAAATATCTCTGGTCAAATCATAAACACGGGTTCTCACTGTTTCTCCGTGAATTCTTTTTGTACTTTGTTCTGTTTACCTCACATTGGGAAGTGTATGAAAATGGGCAAACAGATGGCCAGCCTCTCCTGAGAGAGTGCGGAGGGTGGTGCTGTCATAGGCTCGATGGAGGGGAACCAGGCCCATGTGAATGGGTGGCCCTTGGGGAGAGAGGAAATCAGCAGGCTTGTGTTTTGTGGCGAGTTCCTACTTCTTCCATCTCCAGAAATAAGCAAGCGCTACAGATCAACTGAAGCCCTTCCTGCAAGGAAGGAATGAACCAGAGCTTCAGAGTAGATCAGTCCATGCCAGAAGAGGTGGCAGATCAGGCCCCAAAAAGACCAAGGTTAGCTTGGGTAAGGGGAGAGAGACTGCCCTGAATCCAATCCACAACCACAAGCACTGAGTCTGCCAGTCCATTGTAGGTCTGGTGGAAGGTCATTGATTTGGCCTCGGAAGACCACAGCCCGAATCCTACTCTGCTCCCTACCTGTGTGGCATGGGGCAAGTCACGTTCGCCCTGGACCTCAGTCTCTTCATTTCTAAAATGAAGAGCTGAATTGGATGGTCTCTGAGGTCCCTAATAGGCATATGCCTATCTAGGATTCTCTGTGTGTGGTGAGCAAACCACTTTCCTCCTATATGCCTCCGTTAACCCAGCTGTAAAGTGAGGCATCTGGATGAGAAGGTGTCTGAAGTCCCTTCCACCTCTGGGTCTAGGATCCTATAAGCAGAATGCCCATGTCCCACTTTCTGCAAGATACCTTTCCTTGTCCTTGTTCTTAGCGTCTTCCCTCTGAGTGAGACCACCCCTCATTTATTCTGTCTAGATTTGGTTCGTGTATAATTGTTGGCATGTTGTCTCCCCTGTTAGACTGTGAGCTTCTTGAGGATAGGAACTGTCTTTTGTCTTTCTTTGTGTCCTCCTAGCACTTAGCACAGTGCCTAGCATACAGTTGGTGCTTAATAAGTAAGTGCTAGCTGACTGATGATACTGAAAGTGATGGGCCCTTCTCACAGATTCATTTTCACCCCCACACAAGAGAAAGCTTGTGGCTTGACTTGAGACAAACACAGACATGGTGGTGGAGAGGGGTAGGGGGGTGGGAGGTCACAGATATATGAGGAATACAATCTCCAGAAAGACAACATTGGATCTCTGGAAGGGCCAAGCTCCTTCTGTGACTCAGCTGGCAGAAGGGTTCAGTTGTTGGATGGGATGATCTTAAGCCATGGCAGGAGGAGAAAGGAAGTGGATAGTCCAAAGAGGTCTCTCCAGAACTGGTAACCGGCTGGGTTTCTCCACATCTCCCAGATGGTTCCACTCAGGGAGGCTAGGAAGGGCTAATGGGTTAACAGGGAGGAACAAGGATTCTCTCACACTCTCCCACTTCCACTGCCCCAGCCGTGGAATCACCTTTTAGCAAAGTTTCCTGGGTCATGGAAGATTCTAGCCATATGGAATGGGGAGAAGGTTACAGAAAAGGGCAGGGATGGGTTAGGAGTGAGGAGGGGACAAGTCTGGAGCTGGGAGAGCCAGACGCAATAACGAGGTAGCTCAGAAAATCAGAGGGACTTCAAAGAGGCCCATTAGTCTCAGTGCCTTCAAGGCCATGTTTCAGGCATCCAGGTATGAAGCCTCCAAAAAAACCGAAAAGCAGTTTGTACCTTCAGAGAGCACGCATTCTATTAGGAGGAAGCCAAACTGCAGCAAGAGCAACACACTCAGAATTGCTGACATGGACGATTCAGGAACACCTTGACCTGTCTTCCCTCATTGGACTCTTCCTACAACCTGTGAGGGAGGTTCTCTTGGTTTCCCCATCTGTCAGATGAGAAAGCTAAGGCTCAGACAAACAGTGACCTGACCAAGACAGCTCCCGAGTGTGCAGCCTGGGGTCCAAACCTCTGTTTCATTGATTCCAAATCTAACACTCTGTGAGGCACATCCCATGGCTTCCATTTATATGCATAAATAGATAGAATATAGTTCTGCAGAGGAACACCTGAGTAAATCTTAGAAAGGCAATCATGAAGATAAAGACTTCTGAGAGGCAGAGGTGAGGGGGGAATGCCCTTCAGCCATGCAAAGGTGTGGAGGTAGGAGATTACATGCCCAATTTTGTGAGTAACAAATAGTGTAGTTTGGTTGGAGAGTGGTGAAAAGGACTGATGTGAAACACAGGAGGGATGTACTCTGGAGACATATCGTGAGAAGTCTGAATTTTACCTCCTTTATTAGTGTCCGATTTGGAGAAGGTTCTCCTGGTAACCATGTGGAGGCTGGTACAGAGGGGAGACACTGGAGGCAGTGTGTCATAGTAGTTGGTCATTGCAATCATGCAGGCAACAAGATCTTGGACTAGTGTGGAGAACTGAGATCTGAGTTCAAGTCCCAGCTTTGACACTTACTAGTTGGGTGGCCTTGGGAAAGTCACTCCAACTCTCTGAGCTTCCATTTTCTTATCTGTAAAGTGGGGATGATAATACTACCTGTCACAAGCTGTGTGAGGAAATTGCTCCCTAAGTTAGAGTGTCATACAGATGATTACTAGCATTTTTATTAATTATTGTTTCCAGGCCCAGTCCCTGCTGCTGTCCCTTGTCAGGGAGGGAGAAGTTCCTTTAAGGCTCCAGATCTAAGCCAGGCTAAGACATTTGGTTTTGCTCTTTGCCTTTTCTCGTCATTTAAATAAATGCTTGTGGGAAAACTCTCCTCAAGGCCACATGAGAATAGTTTCCCATGTTGTCAAGCACTCGCCCAACACCATTGGTGGAATGTTTAGTATATCGAATGGCTCACCATTTGTTAAAGGGGCAGCAAAGAACTGATCAATCACCACGCATTAATTAAGGAGATATTCTGTACCAGGCACATCCGAGAACCAAGGGAAACCAAGGCTGTGCCTCCCAGAGTGTTAGATTGGGAACCAACAACACAGTGGCTTGAATCCCAGGCTGCCCGCTCACTCTGGGGAGCTTACAGTCTGCTCCTGAGGCCTCCTCCCCCTGAAACATCTGTCTTCCAGGTGTTGAGAACTTCAGTCACCACCCCCCCCCCCAATCCCAGGATGAGTTCCTCCATTGTGTGGAGGAGTTCAGACTGGCTAGCCTGCATGCACCTTCTGTCTCTGCTTCTGACCATTGGAATTTGGCATCCTGTCCCTGCAAGAGCATCTGATCTCCCTTTCAGTCCCCTTCTGTGTGTTGTCTTCCCTTATTAGAATGTAGGCCCCTTGAGGGCAAAGACTGCTATTTTTCCTACTGTGTATCTCCCCACTGCTTAGCCTAGTCCCTGGTACTTAGTCAGGATTTAGTAAATGTTTATTGCCTTACTTCAGAAGTTTGAAGACACTTATCACACACACACACCCAAAATGTTTTCTTCTCTAGAATTCTCCATCCCTACTTCCCTCAACTGATTCTCAGATGATAAGAACCCTTCCCAATCCCCATTATCCCTGGATTCTAAGGCTTGCCAATTACAGAGGGAAATTTGGGCTAAAGGCTAATAATTTCCTCACCATTAGCACCAACCCAATGTGGGATGGGCAGCCTCAGCTGCCACCTGATTCCAGATGCTCTTTGGCCAGCTCTTCTGAGTCTTTCCTAAGCGACAGTGCCCAGATGGTATCTCACAAGGCAGAAGAGCCACAGGGAGCCTGCTTACATATTCAAGGTGTTTCATTGGTTCACTTTGATCTGCTGTTGAGCTCCCTGAGAGCTAGGACTCTGGCTCACCCTCCTGCACATCACCAAGAGCCTGGCCTGATGTTAGCCTGGTGCTCAGGGCTTGAAGAATGCAGCCTGATTGGTTTTCCCTTCCTTGCTCTCAACTATCACATTCCTGATGCTCATGGATCTTTAATGACTTGACCTTCAAGAAACTCTTGGACCTGCTCTCTGGCCAGATGCTCAGGATATTTCAGTCTGTGGGCTGATGATTATGAACTTGTTGGGGTAGAGTCTGGGGCAAATGAAGCTAAGAACCTAATAAAGGTAATTCCACATTTTTCTGTCCCCAGCAACCCAATCTAATAAGCATTTATTAAGCACCTATTATTGCAAAGACTTAGATAAAAAATTAAATTTCTCAAGTAACTTATATTCTAATAAGTGGGGATGGAGGTGGGTGAGAGGGGTTGGTCAAGACCTATGATTTTACTCATTTCTACTAGTGTAGAAATTCCATTCATCAATTCAAATCTGCAACTTGTCTTTTACTTTATTGTTAGAGAGCTAGCTGGGGGCACTGTGTTGGGCTTTCTTAAATCTAAAGGTAATCCTCTAACCAATATCCCATATTGCTTCTATTGGGTACCAAGGAATATCCCATACTGCTTTTCTAGTCTAATGGGAGTCACCTCCTGCTATTAAATCACTTCTCCAAGAAGAGTATAGCTATCTTCAGGATTAACTTGAAAGGACTGAGAAGTCATGCCTGGCTGACCAGAAAGTCCAAACTTGGTGAATTTCTTAAACAGTAAAGACCTAAATTAAATATGAAGTATCTATTTGGAAAATCCACAAGGTTGAGTTTATCTCTTAGAAGAGCACAATAGATCTAATGGGTTATTGTTTTATATTTTCAGTATTTGTTAATATAGGCTGAGTCTTCTGTGTTTTAACCATTTCTCTTGTGCTGGAGGAAATAAGTTACTGTCCTATACCTGATAACTAATTTGTATATTGAACGTCTTTCATAGAGCTGACTCTTTTAAGGGAGATCAAAGATGTGAGCTGTACCCAAACTTTATTGTAATTATTGTCCATATAACTCAGAGGAAAGTGTTACAATGAATCAGAGAGTGAAGAAAAACCTGTTTTCCCTCCCATCTTTGTGGGTCAGACTACCTCCAGAATTAATCTGGGATGTGGGTAATACCAGGGCTAGAGTTGCTTTTCTGGGAACAGGATTCCTGGGGTCCAGGTAATCTTTTCATTCCAGAAAAGAAGACAAGGTTCTGATGGGAACCGTTGTCAGGATCCTGGAGAGGCATGCAAGCTAGAGCTAGAGTATTTCTTCTAAATCGTGTGGGTAGTATGGTGTGGCAGCCAAAAAACTAATATGATCCTAGGCTCCAATGAGAGACACATATACGTGAATAAGGAGATGATGGTGCTCCTGCACTCTGACCCAGTCAGAGCCCATCAGATCGATAGTATCCAGGTATCAGGAACACTTATGAGAAAATAGGGCAAGTTCAAAGGAGGTAACGAGTCCAGGGGCCAGGAAGGGTCCTAGAATGTGTCATTACGAGGATCAGTAGAAGGAACTGTCAGGCTGTTTGGTCTGGAAAAGATGTCTTAGAGTAGGGAAGGAGGAGGGGAACGTGATATTATCTGATTATGGTGAGATTAGGCTTGTTCTGCCAGACCCCAGAAGACAGAACTGTGTGGTGAGTGGCAGTCATACAAGCCACAGAGGTGAACTAGGTAAGGAAAATTTTCCTAGTGATCAGTTATTGGGAAGCAAAATGGGGAGTAGTAGCACCCCTTCTTTGGAGGTCTTTGGTCAAAAGCTGGATGACCTCCTGTTGAAAATGTAGAAAGCAGACTCTTGTTCAGGTGCTGTTTGGGGTCTCTTCCAACCCTGAGATTCTCTGATCTGAACCAACTTGTAATAACATTGGGAAGAGTTTGGAGGTCAGGGAGAGTCCGCAGCATTTCCATCCTCTTGTTCTTACAGCATATTCTTCCTCTGTCTAGAGCAGGGGTTCCTAGCCTTTTTAGAATTCTTTTCAGAGCCTGTGGTTGATGTCTGGTGAAGCCCATTTATCTCTTCTCAGAATAACTAAATATATACAATAAAATACAAAGGATTGCTATACACACACACACATATTTATATTTATATATGGAGAAAGAGTGTATGTTATCAAAGCATTAAAGAAGCAAGTTTGTTAAGAACCCCAACTTATCTAACAGGATAAAAATGCTTATGGGGGTATGACTGGCCCACCATGATGAATCCCAAGCATGCCTTTGGTACCTTCTAAGAAGTGATATCTGGCCTCCTTAATGGTCCAGGAGCTCTCCATGCCAGGAATCTCAGAGCCAGCAGCTGTCCCCACTAAGGTCAGTGACCGTCACAAGGCATGGAGAGCAGGATTGTGTGCGAGGAGTCCCATTAGCTCTTTGGAGCTATAATCCCAACATGCAAGTGAAGCTTACAAAAGAAAACCAGGATCGAGGCAGTTTTGTGTATTATGGACCCATTAGACACGGTTTAAGCTTCCCAGACTCCACACACATGATTTTTGATGTGGCTCCAAGGACCTGGAAGAGGATTTGGCCAAGCAGGTAAAAGCCAGCAAATCACACATGCCAAGCTACTGGAATTTTTGGCTGTGAGAGCAGGGTACATGTCCTTTGGCATCACCAACAGGAGGAAGCAGTCAGGGTAATTAGGGACTGTGGTCCAAATGTTCTTCCTCTCTATCCTGTAAATAGGAGACAGTGGGGCCTCTGTAATCCTTCCTTGCCCCTACCCTTCCTTCTTGCCAACTAGCGCCATGTGGTTTGAGGAGAGTCGGGGATTATGAAGGACATTGCCTGCTTGTGCATGGTCTCTCATGATGCCCACCTCTGAGGTGAGTCTGTTAATCAGCTCTGGAACTGAGGATGAGTTTCAGAATTCACACACACACACACACACACACACACACACACACACACACACACGAACACGTGCACACATGCATGCACGTGCATACACACACATACACACCTCCTGAAGGCATTGTTGGATAAAGGGATTTCAAAAACCCAAGTATACAGTGCCTGGGGTACACCTCATTTAAGAGACAGCCTGGTGTAATGAGTAAAATCCTGGGCTTCAAGTCAAGAATCAATCAATAAATCCATTAACAGGCATTTACTGAGTGTCTTCTGCATCCTAGGCAGTGTGCAGCTGCTGGGGATGCAAAGACAAAAAATGAAGCATTCCTTGACCCCAAAGAACTTACCTTCTATGTGAGAGAAAAACAATTATATAAAAAATAGACACAAAGTGGCTTTTCTGAAGAGCCCTTCAAACCCAGCACATCATGCCAAGCCTTATTTATGTGAGAGGTGGCCCTGGAGTCGAGACTTCTTGTAAGATAAGGGGGATTTGGGAAAGGAGAAGGCATTCCAGGCATGGGTACCAGCATGTGCAAATTCTCACAAGAAGAAGATGGAACATCATACGAGAGAATCGTCAAGAAAATCCATTTGACTGGACCAGAGAATGATGGGAAATGAGTGACAGGTACCTTAAAGGTACATTAGACCCAGGCTGGGGAAAAGCTTTGTTGTTGTTTGTCCTTCACTCTCCAGGAGGACTGATGACACCACAAGGGTGAGGTCTTCCAAGTGAATTGGATTTAGGGGAGGCAGAGCTGCCTCTGTAAATGTCCAGAGGAGAGCTGGGTTGGAATCTCCGCACTGTCCCAGAAATCTGAGTCTCAAACTAAGTGCTGCATCCCTCAGTCCTCAAAGGCCTTCTGAGAGCCCATATTAGAGAGTCCTATTCCTGTGTTTTTAGTGAATGTCTCCAGTATGTGAATTCTCCTGGGGGCTTTGATTTGTCTGAAGATCTAAGTCCTCCAGACTGGATATTTTTCACATATTAAAATAAAATTAAATTTCCGGGATATCCCATCTATAGTATACCTGAGACAGGCCTAACGAGGAGGAGAAAACAGTACTTATGACCTAAGGTGAACTATTAGCTATTAGCAGGAAGCATTAAAGAAAAAAGAAGCCCAGCAGGTCAGTCACAGTGGAAATATTTTTCTTCTAACCAATCTCCATCCTCCTTAAGTGGCCGGAAGTTGGCAACAATTGATATCAATCCATTGCTAAGAAAGGCCTTGAAGTCCCTGCAGTGAGCCTCCCCACTGCTTTGGCCTGGCGAACATCCTGTTACACTGTTATTAGAAGTCCGGCAGCACTTGACTCTTGCCAAACGCAGGGGGAGAAGCTGCCGGGAATGAATAATTCTGCAAAGATCATCTGTGAGCAGTTACCACAAAGAGCCATTAGAGGCTGAGGGGAGAAGGCAGGGAGAGGTGAGGGACAGGGAGAGGCAAGGCCCCAGCAGGGAATAAGCCTCACAAGCCCCCTCCTCCCGCCTCCCCCTGTCATCCCCCCCCCCCCCCCGCCTCTGCTCCTAGGCAGGTGCTCCTGGCAGAGCCAGCCCTGGGCTCTTTGTGGCCCCTTCTCAGTTGCTCTAAATCAGGGAGGTCTCTTCTTGCTTTGATCCAGCCAAGAGGAATAAACAGATGCATTTGGTGTGGCCTTGGGCTACAAAAGAGCCTGTTAGGCAACCTCAGCACACAGACACAGGGATGGTCAGAAATCCTTGGAGCTTCCCCAAGAAGGGGTAGCACATAACAGCTGCCAGGCTTGGTGGAATTTCCTAATAGAGTCAGTCCACTTGGGTAGCATTGAGCCTCCATGCCAGCCTCCGTCCAGGAGCAAAAATAGATGTGAAAGTTGCCTGAAGAGGTTTCTTTTTGTTGCTGTTGTTTCTTCCCCCTTTCTTTGAACCTCCTGTTCAGTGCAATATTTGCTTGGGTTCTATGACCAAATAAAGCGGTCAAAGTCTTCATTGGTCCCCTGAGGTGAAACAGACGTGGTGAATGTCTAGGGTTCTCATCAGAGAACTGAGCTCCATTCCATTCCACATTATTTATGAAAGACCCATGTATGTGTACAGTGCTATACTAGACTTTCGGGGCACAAACCCCCAAATGAAATCCATAGCCCTTAAGGAATTTCTTTTTTCTTTTTTTTTTTTTTGTGTGAGGCAATTGGGGTTAAGTGACTTGCCCAGGGTCACACAGCTAGTAAGTGTTAAGTGTCTGAAGCTGGACTTGAACTCAGGTACTTCTGAATCCAGGTCCAGTGCTCTATCCACTGCGCCACCTAGCTGCCCCAAGGAATTTCCATTGTACATGTTGTTTTTCCACCTTTATGACCCCATTGGGGGTTTTCTTGGCAAAAATTCTGGAGTGGTTTGTCATTTCCTCCTTCAGCACATTTTACAGATAAGGAAACTGAGGTAAACAGGTCTAAGTGACTTGCCCAGCTAGGAAGTGTCTGAGGCCACATTTGAACTCAGGAAGAAGAGTGTTTCTTACTCCAATACCAGGACTCTATCTACAGTGCCACCTAGCTGCCCCATATATCAATGAGTAAAGCATTAAAGTTAGAAAGATTGATATATTTGATTAAAGAATCACATGTCTGGAAGGGACCTTTAAAATCATGCAGTCCAACTCTGTTGTACAGAGGAAGCAGAGGCCCATGCAGTGAGGTTCCTGGACCAAGGTTCTGTGGTTCTCATGTGGCAGAGCTGGGATTCCCACTCTCCCTCCAATTACAGGCCTTTTCCATCCCATGATGAAGCCACAGGAGCTGGTGCACTATCTTTTTCAGTCATGCATATCCTTACCAATGTTTCTGTCACTTCTATTTATAGGCTGTAGGCTCCCATCTGCCCTTGGGGCACCCCTCACTGCCTGCAGCCCACAGATCATGGGGGGCTAGGATTGGTTGCCATAGGGAAGCATGGTGAGAACAGGCACATTGAAATGATGGTCTCTTTATCCCAGGTATCTACTGTTAGCCATGAGCTTTAGCCCCAGATATCTCTGGGTGGGACCCCATGGAGCCCAATTCCATGGGCTCGGGCAGCCTGGCTTCCTGAAATTGGAGCCGAGCTGTGGCTTTGAAAGAGTTCCTTCATTTTGTGTGTGTGTGTGTGTGTGTGTGTGTGTGTGTGTGTGTGTGTGTGTGTGTGTGTGAGTGTGAGAGAGAGAATGTTCGTGTGGGGCAACTTCTATCTTGGGACCAGGCCTTGGGCCTGTAAAAGTCATGTGGGGCCTTAGTGTTGGGCCAGACCCCAGACAGTACCAGTAACTGGGGTCACTTGCCTGGAGGTGAGGTGGTTCCCTGTCCTATAGTGAGTCTCTGATGCCTTTGTCCCCAGAGTTAAGGGGCTTTGGTGGATAAAGGCTCTGAGGCTGCCAGCCCCAGCCCAGGGGGCCACATGGGACAGCAGAGAAGACCACTTCTTTTGAAAGGAGTTTGAAACAGGCGCGTCTGTACTGGGTCCTTTCTTGGTCTCACACACTTGGGTACAACTGAAACATAGACTCTCCAGGAGGGTTGGGGGCCCGTTTGGATGGAGAACTAGATGAGGCTGACATCTCATAGGGTAATTGTTCCTTAGTTTTCATATTCTAGTCACAATGTGTACGTTTGAGATATAATAAAAATCTGGGGGAGATATTTCACACTGTTTAGTTCCAGTGACTGGATGCAGGAAGTATTTGCTGTCTCAGCTGAGGACAAACACCTTGGCCTCACCTCCCCCAGGACATTTATGTTCTAATGCAGAGGACTTTAAAAAGGGCAAGCAGGCTCTGTTTCACCTGGAATCCATGGATTGCATTCTAGAAATTTGTTATTGAACTTTTAATGTTGGGTTCTCTCCATTTTGTCCGTCCAACTTTTCTCCTCCTTGGATTCCAAATCATAGAATCGCAGGGACGTTCATGACGCCCTGGTCCAGCCTCTCCCCCAGGACAGGGCCTATTTTCATTTTTGTCTCTGCACCTCTGGTACCTAGCACAGTGCCCGGCACATGGGGGCTCTTCCCACCACACACTTACTCAATTGGTTCCTTTGGTTTTCTGCTCTATGGGAGAACAAGTATCCAGTAATGAGCAAAGCCACAGTCTTTTGCTTCCCTGCTAGTGAGTCAATCAGTGCTTTAGTGATGAAGAGGAACAATTACACAAACAACACCTCGATGTTACTGAACTCCAGGTTGATTTGTGGCTGAGCATTTTCTGTAAGCAGATGAATAAAGTAAATAGCCATTGGAATCACAGCCAGGACTAGAGAGAGGCAAGAGAAGGTAGAGTCTAGCCTAGAACATGTTGGTGGGGAGGCAGGGAGTGAATTTCTGTCTTGTAAAGGTCTGTGTTTTTAAGGACAGAAAACCCCACTCCAAGAGGGTGCAAGGCCCCTATTGGATGGGCCATTAGATGGGGGAAGAGGCTGCAATTTTCACACCTTGTATCTATGTATTCAATTCCTTTTGCTGGGCACTAGGGAGACAAAGATGATGATCAGATCATCTCTAGAGACCTTTAGACTCTTGCCCAAGACACTTACAAACTGTGTGAAATGGGGCAAATCACCCAACCCCCCTGAGCCTCAGTTTCCTTATCTGTACAATAGAGATAATAATCATACCAACTTCACAGGCTTGTTGTGAGGATCAAATGAGACAATAATTGTAAAGCACTCTATCCAGTGCCTGGCACATAGTAGGAGCTATGTAAACGTGAGATATTATTGTTACTGTTATTATTATGGAAATACCAACAACCTCATTCTACTCCTCTTTTCCAGTGGAGTTCAAATAGAAATAATCTTGGGGCAAGTCACTAAGTTCTATTCTTCTTTTTTACTTCATTTTCTATGGCCAGAGGCACACACAGGTGGATAAAGCAGCTGCTTTTGGCAACGAATAAAAGTATTGACTTGTCAGCTAATCCTTTGCCAATTTATTGAAAGTAATGTTGAGACTCCAGTAGCAGACATTCTGGGGGAGAATGCTTGTGCCTCCCTGTGTATTCACCTAATTTTGATCTTCTCAGCAGGTAAGTGTATTTTTCAGACTTTTTATTCTATGTAGCTTGCTAATTGAGTATTGGGGATGGACCATGTCTATTTAAAATGTTCTCTTTTTTAAGTCAATGTTTTCTCTGGACAATTATTGGCAACACCAGTTGGGTCTGTGGTGGTGACTTGGTTCTATTTCAGTTTCTTAGTTGAGGTACCCAGGACATTTGGTGTTTGTGTTTGTATTGTGGATATTTACCCTCTAATATTCCATAAAAAGTAGTGGCTTCAGATGAATAACTCTAACCACGTGGTTGTACTTTGCTAGGTGTTTGGGAGGGTCTAGATTGCTGCAGCCTTTAGGGATAGGTTGCACAATTCCAACCATTTGCACAATATACATCATTTACTAAGTCTGGTCTCCTGAAGGCAATTCCTTGTAAACACTGGGTTCTGGATTACCATTATAACTCCCCTCCATTTCCATAAATTCTGTCATTTGTTTGGCCCTTCTTTGTCAACATATTATCAGCTGACTTCATGCATCTGTGACTCAGAGCAGAACTTTATTATTGACATTCCTCTGATCTTAGATGACACAGAGTTCAGGTTGAACAGTTCTGTTGTCGTTTTTCAAATGTTCCTCTCTCAGGCTATGGAATAAGGTACCCAGAAAACTGAATTGGTTGTTACATTGGAGGTAGCAGGGAAATATATGATGGGCTTCTTTGTAAGCAATGCAGTGCAGTAAATAGGGAGCTAGATTTAAGTCAGAGATCTTGGGTTGGAATTCTAGTTGCACCACTTACTGGCTATGTCACTTTGTTCAGGTCATTTCAATTTTTCAAATCTCAGTTTCCTCATGTATAAAATGAGGTCCCATCCAGTTCAAAATCTTTGGTCTTATGATCCTCTGTGGAGTTTGAGGTGTAAGTGGGACACCCAGCTAGAGATACCCTCTATGTAATTGGAGATGCAGGTCTGCTAGCTGCCCCATGATGACATCTTTAAAATGAAATTAAGGGGTAAGTGGATTGCACTGGGAGAAAGAAAAAGGGAGAGGTGGAATGGGGCAAAGTATCTCACATAAAAGAAGCAAGAAAAAGCTTATGGAGTGGAGGGGAAGTTAATGAGCCTCACTCTCATCAGAATCGACTCAAAGAAAGAATAACATACACACTCAAGTGGGTATATTAATATATCTTGCCTTTTGGGGAAGTGGTAGGGGAAGGGGATAAGGGGGGAGGGGTGAAGGAAGGGAGGGTAGATTGGGGGAGGGGCAGTCAGAAGCAAAACACTTGAGGAGTGATAGGGTAAAAGAAAATGGAAAATAGAGTAAATATCATGGGGAGGAAATAGGATGGAGGGAAACACAGTTAGCAATAGTAACTGGGGAAACAATTGAAGCAAAGGCAAGAGCAATGTAAGCTGAGGATGATGGTGGTGGTGGTGGTGCTTACTTTGCTGGGCTATTGTGAAGAAAATTCTTTGTCAGGTATAAGGTACCATATAAATGTTAGCTATTATGGTTGTTACAATAATCAACTTCACAGGTGTTTTGTAAGGAAATCTCCATTTAAAGTTCTATATAAATGTAGTTTACTATTTAAAAAAAAGATGAGCAGGATTCTATCAGAAAAACCTGGAAAGACTTTCATGAGCTGATGCAAAGTCAAATGTACTGTATACAAAATAACAGCAACATTGTAAGATGATCTGCTGTGAATGACAGTTATTTTCAGCAATGCAATGATCCAAGACAACTCAGAAGGAATTATGAAAAATTCAATCCATCTACAGAAAAAGAACTAATGGTACCTGAATACAGATGGAAGTATATTTTGTTGTTGTTGTTAGTACCTTCTCCTAAAGATTTTTTTGCCTGCCATGTTTTGCACGACTGCATGTGTATAATTTATATTGAATTGCTTGAGTGCTTAAGTGGGGAATAGGGAGGAAGGATGAGAATTTGGAACACAAAGCTTTAAAAAATGATGTTACAATTTGTATTTACATGTAAAGTAGGGAAATTTCTAAAGAAAGAAAGAGAAAAAGAAAGAAAGAAAAGAGATGCAGGTGTGGAGATTGGGAGATGACGGGGGGGGGGGGGGGGGAGGGGAGGATCTACATTGAGGTGAAAGTTGAAGACTTTGAAAGGGAATGAACTAGCCAAGGGGAAAGTGAAGTCTGAGAGAAAATAGATGAAGACTCATGTTAGAACTTTTGGACTCAACATTGAGGAGCCAAGAAGAGAAGACAGCCAGGGAGACTGAAAAAGCAGATAAAAGGTAGGAAGAGAAAGGAGGGAGTATTTGATCTCTGAGCTAAAAGAACAACTCGAGGAGACAGGGAGGCAGAAGAAGAACATAGTCAACAGTCTCTGATATTACAAGGGGGTCAAAGAGGATGAGATGGGGGGACCCATGGGTTTGGATATTATGAGTTAGTTCAATATCCTGATGGAAATGTGACCTCATCAATTTAGGACATTTCTCCAAGAATTCAGAAGCTAGGCTATTCATGGCTGCCCATCCTAAGTGACTCCACATACTCCCTAAAATTTATCTTAGGAGTTCCATTAAACATTTTGGAGGCCTTCTCTGATTTTCCCTGTACATAAAGAGTGTGGCAGTGAAGTGCTCTCACTGCCTACCTATCATCCTTTATCCTTGACATATAATTCCTCAAAGACATTCTTCTGATCTGTTCTTCTTCTGGGTTCCTCGTTGGTTGTATCCACCATGCCCCTCTCCTTTGTCTCTTTGTTGTTTTTTTTGTTGTTGTTGTTTTGGTGAGGTAATTGGGGTTAAGTGACTTGCCCAGGGTCACACAGCTAGTAAGTGTCAAGTGTCTGAGACTGGATTTGAACTCAGGTTCTCCTGAATCCAGGGCCAGTGTTCCATCCACTGTGCCACCTAGCTGCTCCATCCTTTGCTTCTTTGTGACAACCATTGGATTATCCCAAGCAGTGGAGTTTTATGTCTGTTGTCATATAGCAACACTGATTAATGTGGTGTTGAAAAAGAGGACCAAGTATCAAGAAGGATCATAGATTTAAAGCTAGAAGAAGCCTTAAAGGTCAATGAGCCCAACCTACTCTTTTTACAGATCAAGAAAGTAAGGCCCAGATTGTCTAAATAACTTGCCTTGGCTGACCCATTTGGGACACATGTGAAGTATTCAAACATAGATCTTGATTCTAAATTCAATGCACCAGACACCATGCTGTGATGCTGGGGACTGATCTGGACTCTAAATATACAAAGACAAACCCAAAGGGACAAACTGTCCCTGCCCTCATGAAGCTTTTACTCCATTAGGGGAACTGACATGAATGTTGGGAGGTCACTGGTGACCTTGAGGGAACAGTTTCAGTTGAGGACTGTGAATCAGAGATCAGGTTTCACACCATTAAAGAGCTAAGTGGACAGTTAGGAGGTGGAGGTGAGGTAGGCACAGCTTTTTCAAGCAGTGTAATAGTAGAGGACAAGTGAGAAATAAGACAACAGCTCAATAGTGTAGGAGTGTCAAAGCCAGGCTTTTTAGTGTTGGGAAGGCCTGAGCATGGGAGTTGTTGAAATAATTATTGATTGAATTGAATTGAAAGCTTGTGGGCAGATGGGAAGGAGTTGTTTGGAAGAGGAAGAGCTGGAAAAATATATTTGGGTGGGGGAGGGGCATAATTGGTGGAACAGGGTCCTGGGGAGGGGGGAGATCAAGAGTTGATTCATAGGGAGAAATCCAGCTCACAAGAAAAGAAAGAGAGAATGAGAGAGAGATGATCTTAAGAGGTTTGGAGGTGACAGGAAGAGAATGAAAGGACAGGATGTCTTCCATCCTTTCAGTAAATTAGGAACAAATTAATCTCCTCTGTGCATTTGTGCATGTGTGTATGTGCAAGCACTTGTATATGTGCATGTATGTATGTATTGGGGGGAGAGTAGAAAAGGTAGCTGGAGGAGGAAGTTCAAGGCTTAGAGCAGCCACTACAGGAAACCATTTCTAGTTCAATCAGAAGAAATGATTTACTGAAAGTTGAGAGCACCTTTCTGCCAAGATCTTTAACATTCCCAAGCACACGTTGTTAGCCTTGTGTCTCCGAGTTAACATGTCAGATATTATTAATCCGCTTTACAAGTGTGTGGAAACTGACCCTGAGCCATTTACTACCTGTGTGTAAATCACTGCCCTTCTCCTGTCCTACGTGCCCTACCAATAAAATAAGAGTGCGGGGCCAGACGCTCTCCAAGGTCCCTTCAGTAATCAATAATCCTTGGAGAAGTTTCTAGAAAGCCGACATGAACTTTGTTGGTAGGCTCAATGTCAGGAAAAGAGAGATGTCTCCACATGGAATGAGCTGCTTCCCTACTTAGTGACCTCCCCCCCCCCACCCCCGTCCCCCAACTAGAGATCTTTAAGCAAAGACTTAGATGACCATGGAAGTGGGTTTGGACTGGGGGTTCTTTTCCAAGTATAGGTTGGATAGACAGATTCTGCCTGCTTTTGCTGTATAATTCTCTTGACATACCTCAGATGCCTCCTGGATGTGTGACCCTGGGAAAGTCATTTACCATTTTTGTCTCAGTGTGGTCATTTGTCAACTAGGATAAAGACGGCACCTACATCAGAGAGTTGTACTCAGGATCAAGTGAGATGACATGTAAAGTGCTTTGTCAGCCTTGAAGCCCTATCTGTCTATGTATACATGTATGTATTTATCTACCATCTATCTATGTGTATTTGTATATACATACATATGAATACACATACACATATACATACGTGCGTGTGAGTAATCTTGGGTTTCCTCCTCCTTCTCTAACACCATAGAACTGTGGAATAATAGGGTTAGAGCTGGAATGGTCCAATCCTCTCATTTTATAGATGAGTAAACTGAGGCTAGACTCGAGTTATCCTGGTAGTAAGTATCTGAGGAAAGATTTGAACTCAGAGCCTCCTGACTCCAAGTTCTATGCTTTGTCTATTGCTCCATGTAGCCTCAATTTCCTCTTTGTTCTCTTTTTCCCTCTTTCCAGCACTGATGTTTAGGAGGCACTTAATAAATGCTTAATCATTAACTGGTTTTCAAATACATCCCTCTGACCTTCTCTGCCCAAACTTCCATGCTTTATGTAACAAGTTTGTTTCAGCTCACTCACCCTAAGCCAGGACAGTTACCTAGAACAGAGTTGTATTGGGAACCCTGAGGTTGCTGGTTTATTTGGGAGAGGGGTCATTTCTTTCATGCTATTAACCCAAGCCTGTACTGGCTGGCTTCCTCTCTACTGTTAGGTGCCAATAACAAGTACCACCGCCATCATTTAGCCACTTAATATAAATTACCTCTTACAAAGAAATGTTTACTTTAAATATACACAAAATTACAAATGTCTCCCTCCCCAATACTTAGAAAGTACATGCTTCTCTGTTGTTGTTGAGTCATTTTTTAGTCATGTCTGACTCTTTGTGACCCCATTTGGAGTTTGCTTGGCAGAGATCCTGGAGTAGTTCACCATTTCCTTCTCCAGCTCATTTGACAGATGAGGAAAGTAAGGCAACAGGGTAAGTGACTTGCCCAGGGTCACACAGCTAGAAAATGTCTGAGTCCAAATTTGAACCCAGGTCTTCCTGACTCCAGGCCTGGTGCTTTATCCACTGTAGCACCACCTTGCTGCACACATACTATTTTAGCTCACATTGGTCTCTAGGGAGATCAGGCATAGACTTAGCTCAGCATCTCCATACCATTGATTCCACTAAGTTCATGTCCACATGTGGAATGGCTCCCCAAAGAGTCTGTCTCAGCTGCACCTGGACCGGCCCCCGAAATGACTCTCAAAGGTCATGATTTGCTCTTTGGGGCATCAATACTTAGCTGTCTCCAAAACCAAGGCTCACACTGCCCAGCTGCTCCCTCTGCTGATTTCTCAACACTGACAAAGTCAGTCTCCAAGCCCTTCCTTTAAAACTGCAAAGAACAAACGCAAAGACAAAAGGAGTTCAACCAAGGCAGAGGAGCGCCCCCCCTGCCCCCCACAATGGCCCAGGCAGGGGTCACTGGTGCTTTTTGAATGTCTCCACAGGCAAAGAGCCTCTTATTCACCACAGGACAAACCCATCAGGAAGAGTTGTGGAGTGTCTACACATGCTTCAGAATCCCCCTGAGACACTTCCATTGAATGGCATCACAATTCTAAAAGCAGGGGGTCCGGGGCTTTCCACTTGGGAATCAGCTTCCAAGGAGTGAGCTGAGGCAGATTCTATTACATTTGTCACACAGTGAGGGTGAGGGACGGCATCATCTGAGTCTAATAATACATATAGTGTTTCCCAGAATTATTCTCATGTGGCCCAGCTGAAAGAATACTAATTTGGGAGTTAGAAGGATCTAGGTATGGATTCGAGATCTTTCACACATTGCCTGTGTGACCATGAGCAAGTCATGCCACCTTCATAAGCCTGGCCAGTTTATAAGAAGATGAAAACTAGACAGTTTCTGAAGCCCCTTCCAACTATAAACCTATGATGTAATAATCTCAGGAAAGAAGGACATTGTGTCATCTCAGCTTCAGGGCCAGCCTTAGCCACAGCAATTGCACAACATTCAGTCCCACTAACTTTGTATCTACTGATGCTTCTCTGAATTCGTCAGAGCCATTGTTTCTTACAGCTCCGTGATATTCCATTACGTCCATGCACCGTGACTCATGCCCCAGTGGAAGGGCACACTTTGTTTCTTGCTCTTTGCTACCATAAACATGTCACTACTCATATTGTGGTGTAGATGAGGCCTTTCTTTTGGTCTTTGACTTCCTTTGGCCATGAACCCAGCAGTGGCTCCTCCAAGTCTAAAGATATGAACATTTTCATTACTTTCTTAGCACAATTCCTAATTGCCTTTTAGAATGGTTGGAATAATTCACAGAGCAGAGCTTTTTTCCTTCCTTCCTTCTTTCCATCTCTTTCTTTCCTTCATTTCTTCCTCCCTTCTTTTCTTCTTTCCTTCCAACACTTCTGTTTTTCTTCTCAACTAAAATTTCTAGAGTGGAGGCATAAAAAAACCTGAATAGCTCATGTTTGGCTGGAGTTTCAGGTTGAAATCTGTGAAGAAGTACATTTGTATATTTTGGTGAAGCTACTTCTATGCAAACATGGAATTCATTTCCCTCTTAGTCCAATAGTCAAACTTCATATGGACCATCCTCTGAACAGTGACATCATATAGGTTGGCTCCAAAGTATTGGAGCAGAAAATACAAGTTGTTATCCTCTCCAGTGCTCAGCAAGCAACAGCAATCCCCTCCCCCAATACACACACATTCACTTCTAGGAAGTTATCTGTGTTCATCCTGTGCTTCCCCCAAGCTCCCCAGGAGGAATCACAGAAGGTAGCTGCATACTTGGGGAGAAAAGTGAGTGTTCTCCTCCTAGCACCTAGACTGAGTAGGAAGTGTCAAGTGAGAGACGTGGTGCCTAAGCAGGGATGAGGGGAAGGGGAGAGGAAAGAAGGGAAAGCCAGTATGCAAGACAGATAGAAAGAAAAAAGAAAAATGTAGCGAATAAGTATAGTCAAGGAAAATGAATCCATACAGTAGTCATGTCCAAAAATGTATGTCTCTTTTTGCATCTTATTTCCATCACTTCTCCATTAGGGAATGGGTAGCAGATTTCATCCTGAGTCTTCTAGAGACAAGGTTGCTCGTTGCTTTATCAGTCTTCTTAAACCTTTTAAATTTGTTTGTCTTTACATATTCTCTCTCCCTCCTTCCCTCTGTGTGTGTGTGTGTGTGTGTGTGTGTGTGTGTGTGTGTGTGCGCGCGCGTGCTGTCTCTGGGCTCAGACACCTAGGATTCAATCTTTTTTAAAAAATAAAAGTATTTTGTTATTTTCCAGTTACGTGTTGTTAAGGGCTAAAATTCTAGCTAGTCTGTCTAAAATATCTAATGAGTGGTCGCCAATAAATTATAAGCTTTAGCAAGAGTTAGACTTTTAAGCATTTATTAAGGAGAATAAGAATTTGGTAAAGAGAGAGAAAGGCCTAGATTCCTATCTATTAAAGGGAGAGCACATTTCTAGCTCCCTTCTCCGCCAGCGTCCTCAGGAAAGAGCCTGAGACTGAGCGCCAGTCTCTTCCTTCCTCCTCCCACTAGTCCGCGTCACTTCCTGACTCCTGGTCTTGCCCTCAAAGACCTTCGCTTCATGGGCAGAACTCTTCTACAGTAAGTATCCAGCAGGTGGCGTTATTCCAATCGTTACAGTCCCCCCTGTTGTTCCTCAAGAAACAAAATGTTTCCTTGACGGAACAGTAAAAACAATATAATAACTATTGCTAACTAATAATATGTGAACAACAATATAGAAAAGGAAGAGAGGAAAGTTTTGTCCAGAGGGGCGATTTTTTTTGTCCTCATGAACCGACGCTTTGACATTAGTCTTGCAAAGGGAGGGCCTCTGCAGAGAATACATGTTACAGATGGTGTATATTATAACAGAAAGAGAAAAAAAAAACAAAAACAACAAATCAAAACTGTTCATTTAAAGTCTCTGAAAGTCTTTTCTCAGATGTCCTCTAGGTGTAGTTGTGGAATGGAAGTCTTTTTAGGGGTTGATGTGTGGATGCTGGTAATCAGCCAGGAAAATTTCCTACAAAATTGAGCTTAACACAACTTTAAAATAGCTTTGTCAATAATCAAATCAAACAATGAAAGTTCTCAAAAACATGTCTAAGGGAATACAGAATCTTAGTTGTTACACATGAAACATATAATAAAACAAAAATTGAACCATTCTTTAAGATTATAATATTACTATAGTCCCCCCCTTATGGAGGGTAATTGAGAAGACAATTGCTGCGATATTAATTATTAAAAATAATTTTTTATCTTTGTTTCATCACTTTTTGCATCATCTGCCTAATTATCCTCATGCCATTATGAGAAATTCAAAAATCTAATATAATTGGTAACAGGTGTCAAGGCCAAATTCAACACTGTATTTATCATGACACCTGAGATAATTATGGGGGTTACCATAAAAGAACAGAGAAATGATGGGATGTGAGCATTCCCACACTTGAGCAATATGTACTGCCCATACAGTATGCCAGACTTAAAATAGGTGGATGGAATATATGTCCATGGCACCGAACATATTGGAGGAAACTGAGTCAGACTTAATCAGATGCATGGGATTGAGATGTCCATGGAATCAGGCATATAGGAGGGAGCATAGAAGCCAGGTGTAGAAGTGAGATGGGTGGGATGAATACTTCCAGCCATCTGTACAATATTGTGGGGAAAAATAAAATAAAATATTAAACCAAGAGAATCCAACCTCAACATTAGTCAAAAGCCGTTCCCTCGGCCATACCTTGACTTCATGCATGTCTCCCCTCATGTGACAGTTCAGTGTCTGCTCTTGCATGTATTCCTCTTGTGATTGGATGGCATCTTGGCCAACTGGCATCTGATAACTCAGAATAAAGGCAATTAGTGTCTTAAATGATAAGTTCCCATAATCCAAGTCTCATATGGATTTAAAAATTGAGGATAATAAATGATTGCAAAAAATGTGAATACATCTTGACTCAGAATATAATATATAATTATGCAACAATTTCAAATAATACCTTTTTTTACTTAGTATACAATTACTTTTGTGAAAAATCTGAACATATTTAAATACAAGTTAAAGCACAACAGAATCTCAAAGAAAACTTTTTTTTTAAAAGAAAACTTTTACAAATGTTCCCCTCTTTTTTTTTTTTTTTTTGGAATATGCTTATCAAAAATAATACTTCTAGAATCAATTTACACTTGCCATGGCAAACAATTTGCCAGGGAAATGCTTTAAAGAGTTTGATCAAATAATCAGTTGAGAAAAAATAACAAAAACAAACAACTCAGAATATGGGAGCACAATACTCCTAGAATTAACATTGTATAATAAAATCAAAACCATCTTGCAATGTTTCAAAATTAGATAGACAAATGAATAGAAGAAAATACACATGGAACAATAAAATACAGTGAAATTCAAACTAAGGAAATCTAAATGAATATGAACTTAATATCAATAAGAGTATTATAAAATATAAACTTGATCACATGACTATAAAAAGCTTTTACAAATATTCTCCTTGTTTTAAAAACTAAGTATAAAACACAATCTCAAAAGCATGAAAATCTCTATGAAAATAAACCCATACCATTAATTTCAAAATGTAGGTGTAATAGCATAGAAATCCTATGTAACCTCTGAACTGACATTAATACTCTGAGTGAATTCAGAACACTTTTGATTCCGATATCTAAAATCCCCAACACTCATATCAATACCTTGCTGCTTACTTCTACATTTCTCTAAAATATATACCCTTCCATGGCAAAAGAAGCAGAGTCTTGAACTATGTTGATGGTTGTCATTCTTATTCAGCTTAAGTTTTTCTTCTTTAACCCCTCTATATTGTCTGTCAGTCTTTCCACCATACAAATGCTTTATAAGATTACTAATTAAAGACAAAAGCAGGTTAGCAAAATTATGAACAAATCGAGCATATCTGGAATTTAAAGGGTTTTCTAAGGTTGTCTCAGAAGCACAGCCAGGCTGGGGAAGGGCTGAGCCTAAAGCTGCAAATGTAGTTAGAGAAAGTTGAGCATGAGCATCAGATCTCTGGACTTCCCGGGCAGGGGAAGCAATGGGCTTGGCCATGGGAGGAGTAGAGGGTGGGGTCTGGAGAGGAGGGGAGGGACCAGAGCAATTTGAATCAGACTTGATTTTGAACTCAGGCCTGGATTCCTCTTCCCCCACTTTGCCTCCAGGTGCTAGGGGATTAAAAGCTTCTAGAGGGTGGGTCATTGCCTCCAGGCATGCAAAATTAGAGCAACAATTAGTGTTAGAATTGGGAAAAGCTGCAGGAATCTCTTCAGGTTTCTCTGAAAAAGCATGGTTGGGAGAGGGAGAGATATTTCCTTGTGTGAGTAAGTTGCTGGCTCTTTTAACAAAAATAAAAAGAAAAATAGAAAATCCACAAAAACAAAGCATTAACATGATCTTATCTCCCATTTGTCTGGTTAAACAGACTAAAATCAAAAATAGGGTAATTAGGGAGTTTAAAAGGTCCATTCGAAAAAATTTAAAGGAAAACACAGCCAGTACACCAGTACTTAGCAGTTAAAGGGAGAGGGAGGGGAAATTTCTTACCCAACCGGAAGATCAGAAGTGAGGTTTAGCTTTCCTCTTCGTGGTCAGCCATCTGTTAAGGGCTAAAATTCTAGCTAGTCTGTCTAAAATATCTAATGAGTGGTCGCCAATAAATTATAAGCTTTAGCAAGAGTTAGACTTTTAAGCATTTATTAAGGAGAATAAGAATTTGGTAAAGAGAGAGAAAGGCCTAGATTCCTATCTATTAAAGGGAGAGCACATTTCTAGCTCCCTTCTCTGCCAGCGTCCTCAGGAAAGAGCCTGAGACTGAGCGCCAGTCTCTTCCTTCCTCCTCCCACTAGTCTGCGTCACTTCCTGACTCCTGGTCTTGCCCTCAAAGACCTTCGCTTCATGGGCAGAACTCTTCTACAGTAAGTATCCAGCAGGTGGCGTTATTCCAATCGTTACAGTGTAAGGATAATTTTCAACATTTGTTTTCATAGGATTTTTAGCTCCAAATTTTTCTCCCACCCTCTCTTCCCTCTCTCTCCCCCAAGATGGAAAGCAATCTGATATAGGTTATATATGTGCAATCACATCAGACATATCTCTGCATTAGTCATATTTTGAAAGAAGAATCAGAGCTGAGCCCCCCTCCCCTTTTGTCCAGGTGAGACAGACCTTTCCTAAAGTCTTCTAAATTACCTCAAGTAGGAGGATTGTGTCTCTCTGTCTTTTTTTAGGTTCTGTAGTTCCAGAATCTGTTTAGAGGCTTGATTTAATGTTTTTGAGGGAAACATGGGAAAGCTCAGGCAACTTCCTGGCTTCTCTCCACCATCTTGGCTCCACCCCAACACACCAGTAGAATCCCAGGATTCAATCCTAGAGGAGCCTGGCCTCTAAAAAGAGTTGATCATGATCTTTCCCCCCTTTTTGGTTCATTAGTCTACTACCTTGGAACTCCAGGGAAAATCTGCTAAAATTTGGTTTGGTAACAGGGTCCCTTCTAGAAAGGTACTCAATATACAAAGTGGATCAGAATTAGTATGGATGTTTATTTATATAAAATATGTATTTAAAACATAATAGTTTCATAACTGCATATGGACATATATTTAAAACATTAAGTAATAAGCCATATTTTCCATTATACTCTCCCAAGAGGTTGATATTTTAAACATGAAACACTTTATGGTCCTGCTAAATAGGCATTTCACCTTCACTTTGGCTCTGCACTGTCTAAATAGTTCCACCAAGATCCATATCCCCTGTAAAGCGAGGGCATGGCTTGAGACAATTTGCTGGACCATCAGTCCCTAGAACCAGGAGTACCCAACTTCTAGAACTCATAAGTTTCCACATCTCAGGATTTCTATTTCATCACCCATGCTTCAGGGGAAGAAACACAAGAAAGAAAGGTGAGCCAGAGCCTGAGGTCCGGTCTCATTTGTCTAGGTTAGCATATATTCATATAATTACCACTGCTGTCTGGGGAGAGACAGTATCCCACTCATCTAAAAGGAATCTGAGAGAGAACTCAAAAGGTTCTAGAAAGATGGGAACAGAGATTGAGATGATGGAATCACTCCTTTTAAACTCTGGTGAGTGGACTATTGTCCTGGTTCAGTAACCTGTGTCCTTTGGCATGGGACTGAGAAACTCAATAGAGAAATTGTTTCATAATCTGAAAACCCAAGGCATATGGACCAAGGAAGTCAAGAAAGGGTTGCTGTGCCAGCCAAGTCCTTCAGTGCTAAGCCAGAGAACATCTCTTGGGAGTGGTCCAGCTGCCCAGGGGCTGGGCCCCTGACTTACCCACCCCCTATGCCTCCAGGTAATTGGCACATTGATGAGCCTAGCATGGGGGGGGTGTTGGGAAAGACCTCATGTAAGAGGTAGATAATTACCATGATTCCTGGGTCATCCAGTCACTTGACTTCACTTCTGTTTTTCTCTTACAGAGGGGATATTAATTAGAGCAAGCATAGCCCCAACTACTTAGAGAAGTGTTCCAAGTAATTAAGAAAACAGAAAAGTAAGGAAGGCGTATTTCAAGGTCTCAGGAGCCTGACTATGAGGGCGTTTTACTTGTTTGCATTGAACTCTGTCTGAAATCCTAGTCTTCCTTTGAGTATTTTGCCCCAGGTCTTTTGTAGAGAACAAAATGGCAAATGCCTCCCCACCCCTGGTCCCCAATGACACTGTGCTTTTTCATTGTGCTTTCAAGTTTGCAAAGTATTTTATAGATAATCTCTCAGTGGGCCCACTCTCTATGCCTTCTGAGTAGGGACTACAAGGATCCTTAACCCATTCAATAGATGAAAAGACTGAGGTTCCTAGAGGTGCAATAGCTTGGCCAGAATACATTGCTAGGAAATGTCAGAGGCAAAATTTGAATTTCAAATGTCTTGACCCCAAGTCCAGGAGTTCACTGGTATCATGAGAAACACCCACACATACATGCACACATATACACATGTACACATATACCTACACACATAAATGCATACATGCCCACTTTAGAACAACAGGGAATGTTGAATTCCAGTTTCATCAGTGCCCAGAAATGCAGGAAGATGCGCAGGGGTCCATGAGCACAGGTAGACTTCTGGGTTTTGCTCCTGCTAAGTATGATGAGAGCTTTTTACCAAAGAGGGAAGGGAAGGGACTCTGTTGTTGGGCATCAAAGCCCTGTTAGCATAATAAAGAAAGGGCAAATAACCAGTCTGAGTGGAAGTCTGACAAAATCAAGCTAGGCATTAAGCGGCTCCAAGGAAGCCATGGCTCAGATTGTCATCTCTTCAGGTTCTTTCAATCAGGTGCCCTGGAAGAGCAGCCCAGGAGACCAGAAACCCAGTCTCAGTGGTCATTCCCAGACTCTATTGGCTTCTTGGGAGATAGCACGTTACTGATGGCTTTATGCTTTAACTGTCATGCTGCTTTTGTCTTCACTGAGATAGAGGGACCCAAAGAAATGAAACTTTCAGTACATTTTTGACATCAATTTTTTTTTAAACTTTGTGTTCCAAATTCTCTTCCTCTCCCACCCCAAGAACTCAAGCAATTCAATACAAGCTATACATGAGCAGTCATGCAAAACATTTCCACATTAGCCATGTTGTGAAAGAAAACAGACAGAAACAAAACTTCAGAAAAAAGGAACAAAAAATATGCTTGAATCTGTATTCAGATACCATCAATTCTCTCTCTGTAGATGTATTGCATTTTTCATAAAACCCTCAGAGTTATCTTGGATCATTGCATTGCTGAAAATAACCAAGACATTCACACCAGATCATCTTACAATACTGCTGTTATTCTGTATATAGTTCATTTCACTTTGCATCAGCTCATGTAGGTCTTTCCAGGATTTTCTGATAGCATCCTGTTCATCATTTTTTAATAGTAAACTACATTTATATAGTACTTTTAAATAGAGATTTACTTACAATAAACTCATGAGGTTGATTATTGCACCAACAGTAATGGATAGCATTTATATAGTACCTTTTACCTGACACAGAATTTTCTTCACAATAGCCCAACAAAGTAAGTACCATGTTTTGTCATCGTCATCATCAATCAATCATCACCCGTCAATCATCATCATCTTCAAACAATCCTCATCATCATCATCAATCTATCTTCCTCTTCAATAAATCCTTCTCAGTCTTCATCTTCACCCAATCATCATCAATCTATCAATCAATCATCATCACCATCTTACATGACTCACCTCTGCTTCAAAAAAATTTTTTTCACAGTCACTATTGTTAACTGTTTCCCTCCATTGTATTTCCTCCCCATAATTTATACTCTATTTTCTATCTTCTTTTACCCTATCCCTGCTCAAAAGAGGTTTTTTCTGACTGACCCCTCCCCCACTCTGCCCTCTCTTCCTTCACCCCTCCCTTCTTATCTCCTTCCCCTCCCATTTTCCTGCAGGGTGAGATAGATTACTCCAACCCAATTAAGTGAGTTATTAAGTTATGTTATTCCCTCCTTGAGCTAACTCTGATGAGAGTAAAGTCTTTGAGCCAATTCTTTTTTTTTTTTTTTTGCATGGACAATGAGGGTTAAGTGACTTGCCCAGAGTCACACAGCTAGTAAGTGTCAAATGTCTGAGGCTGGATTTGAACTCAGATACTCCTGAATCCAGGACTGGTGCTTTATCCACTGTGCCACCTAGCTGCCCCCCCCCTTTGAGCCAATTCTGATGAATGTAAGGCTCATTCACTGCCCCACTCCTCCCCGATCTCTCCCCCAACTCCATAAGCCCTTTCCTGCTTCTTTCATGTGAGATTTTACCTTGTTAAACCTCTCCCCTTCCCTGTCCCCCAGTTCAGTCCTCTCCCCCTTCAATTTTACCCAAAAGATGTCATCATAGGACAGCTAGATGACACAGTGGACAAAGCACCCACCCTGGACTCAAGAGGACCCGAGTGCAAATCTGGCCTCAGACACAAGACACTCACCAACTCCATGCCCCCCCCAACCCTGACCACCTCACAATAAAAAACAATCAAAAAATGCTTTACAGATATCATCCCTTCATAATCAATTCCCACCTGTGCCCTCTGTCTACATTTATTCCTATCATCTGCCCTAATACTGAGAAAGTTCTTATGAGTTAGATGTATCATCCTCTCATATAGGAATGTAGACAGTTTAACCTTTTAACATCCCTCATGATTTCTTTTTTTAAATAAAAGTATTCTATTATTTTCCAGTTCCATGTAGAGATAGTTTTCAACATTTGTTTTTATAAGATTTCCAATTTCAAATTTTTGTCCCTCCCTCCACTCCTTTCCCCCTCCCTAGACATCAGGTAATCTGATATAGGTGATAGATAGATAGATAGATAGATAGATAGACAGATATAGATAGATAGATAGATAACATTAAATATATTTCTACATTAGTTATGTTATAAGAGAAGAATCAGAGCAAAAAGGAAAATCCTCAAAAAAGAAAAACAACAGCACCAAAACCAAAAGAAATAGTATGGTTCAATCAGCATCCATATTCCACAGTTCTTTTTTTTCTGGATTTGGAGAGCCTTTTCCATCATGAGTCCTTTGGAACCTTCTTGTACTGTTGTATTGGTGAGAAGAATCAAGTCTATCACAGTTGATCAACACATAATGTTGATGATACTTTCTACAATGTTCTTCTGGTTCTGCTCATCTCACTCATCATCAGTTCATGCAAGTCCTTCCAGGTTTCCCTGAACTCCTCTTGCTCATCATTTCTTACCGCACAATAGAATTCCATTACATTCATATACCACAACTTGTGACCAAGCAAGAGATAGAGAATATTATGAAATGCAAAATGAATGACTTCGATTACATTAAATTAAAAAGGTTTTGTACAAGCAGAAGCAATGCATCCAAAATTAGAAGGGAGACAGAAAGCTGGGAAATAATTTTTATAGCCAGTATTTCTGATAAAGGCCTCATTTCTAAGATATATAGGGAACTAAATCAAATTTATAAGAATCCAAGTCATTCCCTAGTTGAGAAATGGTCAGAGGATATGAACAGCAATTTTCTGATGAAGAAACCAAAGCTATCTATTGCTATATGAAAAAATGCTCTAAATCCTCCTCTGAGGGTACATCTCAATCTTCCTTGTCACTGAAGAACCTTTCTATGATCTGCATCTTTCTCTGCTCATCTCGTTCACCTATTTCTTGACTTTTAACTCCTCCTTAAAGGGGGGCACTGCTTCCAGGCTGAACTGTTCCAAGCTTCAGGGGGTCCAAGGTGGTACAATTTAAGGAGGGGAGGTTCTTCACTCACCTGGCCTGTGCTCAGGTCTGTAAATAACTCCAAGCCTACTTGCCATCCAACAGGAAACAAAAGTTTTGCTGGGTTAATAGCTCCAGCAAGCCTGTGCCTCTGCCCAATCTGGGCTGCCACCACTCAAGATTTCTTCCTGGTCCCCTGCTAGGGTAGAACAACTGAATTCTGCCTCAACTTCAGCAGAGACCACTGTATTCTCCCCCAGGGCCAACCACTCAGCCCTCTCATCAGACTGGGAGCTTAGTTCCAGAAGACGCCGGCACTGCAGCTGATTCAGAGGCTCTGGGGATAAATTTTTCTGGCACAGCCTGCCTGGGGCTGGATCTGTGTTGGCACAAACATGGAGTTGGTTTCCACAACCACCCCGACCTTCTAAGCCATCTTAGGCTGGAAAATGGTCTCAGCCCGTCCTTTTGTTGGCTCTGCTACTCCAGGAATTGTCTTATGGCATTTTTTGGAGTTTTTTAGAGTGATTGTTGTCAGGAGCTCTGAAAGCTTACTGCCATTTCTCCACCATCTTGGCTCCACCCACACTATTTTCAGCACATTTTTGTCACAGGGAAAAGGAAGAGCTAACTGGCATTGGGCTATTGCTAAGAAGCTGGGAGGTTTAGTGGAAAGAACCAGGAGGACCTGAGTTTGACTCTTTTCTTGACCTTGGGCCCATGGAGATGTTGTGATCTTTGCTGTTGGGAGGGAGATCTACATGGTCGAGACCATAGAGCCACAGGAACCTCGGAAAACAAATACCAAAGGCATGAGGGTTTTAGGCTTCCTATCTGAAAAGCTGCTGTTTGAGATAGTGACCAGCAGTGGTGCTGACAACTCAAGCTCTATTTCACTGTTTCCATGACCTCATCAATATGGCCATCCTCTCCACATCTTTCTGTCCTGCACCTTTATCCTTCACAGGGGATTTTCCCAACATGCTGCTGCTGATCTTCCTCCCTCTGGGTCATTTAGTGCTTTCTGCCCTGATACCAGCAGAGCCTTCAGACTTTCTAGATGTGAACCCTCACTCTCAGTAATATGATTGGCTGTCTTTATGTCCCAGCAAAAATCTTACCTTCTACAAGAAGCTTTTCCCAATTCCTCTTCACCTTCATGCATTTCCTTTGTTGGTTTTCTCCAAGTTACCTGTCTATACTTTGTATGCAGTTTTGTATATTGTCTCCCCCATTAGACTCTAAGCTCCTTGAGGGAAGGGATTGTCTATTGCTTTGTATGTATGTCCCCAGTGCTTAGCACCATGCCTGGCACACAGTAGGTGCTCCATAAATGTTTATTAACTGGCTGTCCCTCACATCTTCCAGCTATACACTTAATGGAAATATGCTCTATGGAAATGTGCTAGCACCAATTGATGGTACATCAACTACTGAAGGCAGCTAGGAGGCAAATAGATAGAATGCTGGGTTTGGAGTCAGGAAGACCCGAGTTCAAATATAGTCTCAGACTTTTACTAGCTGTGTGATCCTGAGCAAGTCACTTAACCTGTTTGCCTTAGTTTCCTCATCTATAAAATGTTGACAATAATAGCACCTACCTCCCAGGGTTGTAATGATCAAATGAGATCATAACTGTAAAGAAATTAGTGCAGTGCCTGGCATATAGTAAGCATTATATAAATGTTAGCTGTTATTACTCCTATGCAGTTCCACTATTCACGTGTGTGGATTTGTATATACATATATGTTCATGCATATATGTGTGAATAGTCACAGATCATTTTAATGAGGTACAATGACATAATGAATAGTGTGGACTTGAAAGGTAGGAAGATCAGAGTTCAGTCCTGAAACATATTGGCAGTATGATCCTGGGCAAGTCACTTACCTTCTTAGTCTCCCAGGCTTCATATAGATAATAGTGATGGAATATTATTGTGCTATAAGAAATGACAAGAAGGATGATTTCATAAAGGCCTGGAAGGACTTGTATGATGATGTCTATTAAAGTGAGCAGAACCAGGAGAAAGTTGTGTACAGCAACAGTAATATTGTTTGATGAAGAACTGAATGACTTAACTATTCTCAACAATACAATGATCCAAGAAAATCCCAGATGACTGATAATGAAGCATAGTATCCATTTCCAAAGAAAGAACTGATATTGATAGAACACAGACTGAAGTATGCTATCACTTTCATTATTTTATTCAAGTTTTCTTTTACAAATTAAGTAATATGGTAATGTTTTGCATAGCCACACATGTGTAACCCATATCTGATTGCTTACTGCCTTGGCTGGGGTGGGGTGGGAGTGCAGGGGAGGAAGGGAAGGAGGGATAGAATTTAGAACTCAAAACTTTAAATAAAAAAAATATTTATTAAGGAGCACTGGATCTGGGCTCCTGAGATCTGGCACTCTGGTGCCACGCCAACTATTCATGGGCCATATGGTTCAGGATAATGGTAATAGATCACACTGATACAGATACTTGGAATGACAAAGAAGTGACCCCATGAGGTAGGAGAAGGGTTAAGATTGTCATTTTACTCATGCGGAATCTGGGTACAGTGGGGTCGAACCACCTACACACACAATTGATCATCACTCAATGTTGTTGATACTGTGTACAACATTCTCTTGGTTCTGTTCATTTCACTCAGCTTCAATTTATGTAGGGTTCATTCCAGGATTTTCTGAAATCCATCTTGAGCAGATTTTAAGGAGTGACATGGTAGGAAAAATGGACTGGAAAATGATACAGAAATATGGAAAGTGACATTAAATGGGGGGGGTGATGGGCAGAACTGCTCAACTTCTAGAAAGAGACAAAATCACTTGCATAGACTTTGCTTAATTGTCTTCTCCAGTCTTCATTAAATTTATTATTTTAACCTCAGAAAGAACTTTACTTTCTTAACCTTTTAAAAATTATTATTGTGATTTGTCAGGGTTGAGCTAGTCAGGAGCCAAACCTTGGATCTTCAAATCTATTGTTTGACTTGAAACTCTCAGGACTGCACAGGAGCTGCTTAGAAATATTTTTGTATAAATAGGTCTTTTTTTTTCTTTTTGGGGATGTCTTTGGGTTATAAACCTAGTAGTGGTATTTCTGGATCAAAGGGTATGCAGAATTTGATAGCCCTTTGTTCCAAATTGCTTTCCAGAATGGTTGGATCAGTTCACAACTCCACCAACAGTGGGTTAGTGTCCCAGCTTTCCCACATCCCCTCCAACATCCACTATTTTCTGGTTTTGTTATATTTGTCCCTCTGATGGGTGTGAAGTGATTCCTTAGAGTTGTTTTAATTTGTGTTTCTCTGATCAATAGTAATCTAGAGCATTTTTTCATGATTATAGACAGCTTTGATTCCTTTCTTCTATGTTCCTTCTGCAGCACCCTCTGTATCACTTTGATGAACTAACTCCTCAGAACAACCCTTTAAACATCCTTACCATTTTTGCAATTATTTTACTCCTGTCTCATCTTCCTTTACTGTTAGTTTCCTTTTAAACTCCACCCCCTACAATTCTCCCCTCTCCCCATAAACACTTGAAAACTGTAGAGAAAAGTCATTTGCTGCCAGAAACTGATTTCTCCTTGACCAGGAGCACCAATTCACGTGATCTGTAGTAGTTGCTGGTCCTCTGAGAAATGAGTGACCCATCCCCACCACGTGGACACACACATGCATCTCCTTGTCTGGAGCCCACCCCCTACAATGCCCTAGGAATGTTTGCTTCTCAGTGTTTTTCTTCTTGGCGGAGAGGTTTGGCCACTGCCAGCTTTCCCATCATGAGAGGAAACAGTGCTGGACAGACATGTTTAATATTCAGCTCTAGGTTCAGCAGTGGCATCCAGCTGCAGTGCAAATCCTGCCTTTATTTATGTTTTTCTCATGGTTCTCCAGCATTATATCCAAAGCTGCTGTGCATTTGCAAAAAAAAAAAAAAAGCCACCTACACAAATAGGTTAGAATCAAATCTTTTCCAAGAGAATTAGGAGAAAAGCCCTGTCCCTTATTCTTATGAAAACAGTTTTTACATTCAATGGTCTGTTTATGACAAGTCATTGTGGACTGCCTTCACCATTAATAAGCAGGGGTTGTACAAGCACCTTTCAGGGAGGCTTTAGAGAACATTCATGCATTGGGTATGGAGCGGAACCTTTCTTAAAGCCCCTCTATGAGCTCATTGCCTATATGGGGAGGGGCCTACCATTCCCCAACCCAGCCATCCCTGCACAGAACACAAGTAGTTGCTATACAAGAGCCAAACTTTAGAGGAGATAAACCCATTCTAACAAATGGTTAGCTTCCTAGCTCACTGTATATCTTCCCTGAACTGAGAAGCCCAACAAGTCTTGCTGTATTGTTCTGTTGATTATCTAGACCTAAAAGTGATGGAGAAAATGTTGATAATACAGATAAAATGGAAAAGTGTGCTTTGCCTTTTCAGAAAGCTGATTGTTGAGCATTTAGCAGTAGACTTCTGGGGATGGCCCTCCCCTGCCAAGGATTCTTCATGGTGTGGGCCAAGGTAGCCTTCTTGGTATCCCACCTAGATGAACAGGATACCAACTGGGTCACCCCTGCTTCATTGAGAAGAGCCCTTCTTGGCTAGTGGCTCCCTGGCCTTTGAGACAATATTTCTATCCACCATATCCCCTAGCTCCATCTGGGACAAGGGCCATGAAGGAATGAGAGAGCTGCTTCCAGCCCCAAGAAAAGGATTGGAATGGACAATCCATACTCTTATGGAATCCATTTTAGGGGACCTACACTCTCTCCAGATGAGGTAATTAAGTTCGACATGGCTATTGACCCGCCTTGATTTATCTGACAATGAACGTGTGAATGAAGTCTCAGAATCAAGTTGACAGCCACACTTTTATGCACCTCCTGGCCAGGAGTTGGATGCCTGAGGTGTGTGTGTGTTGGGGGGGGGTGTAAAATGTGGAGTAGGAAGACTTGGAGCAGTTCAAGGGGCAGGATGAACATGGCATAATGGTTAGAACACTGGGTGTGGAATCAGAAAGACCTGGGTTCAAATTCTGATTCAGATATTAGAGTATATAAACTTGAGGAAATCATTGCACCTGAGTCTCCATTTTTTTTCAGCTGTACAATAGGAATGATTGTAGTGAGGATCCAATGAGATAATGGATGTAAATCCCTTTGAAAGCCTTACAGAATGGTAGAAATGTCAGTTACTATTGTTATTTTGCCATTATTTATAACATATATGGTTTAGAGAACTTTCAGATGAGGAAACTCCCTTTGCCAGTACATATCATCCCTGGGACACTGAGAGATGTCCCCTGGCCAGTATATGTCAGAAATAGGACCAGAACTCAGGTGTTACTGAGTCTGAAGCTAATGCTCTTCATTGTGACACATTGTCTGTCACCATCACAACCTCCATCATCACTGTCATCATCGCAATTACCTCCACAAAGAGCATTGTCATCGACATTGTGAGATTTAAAACTGGATACTAGAGCATTAACCTCCCCTTTCTAACCTTTCCCTTCTTTATCTCCCAGACTAGTAAATGGAAGAAGCCTCTGGTCTCTAGTTAGAGCTTTTATTGTTTGGTAGTTACAAGGTGATGTTGATTAGAGGGATAGGAAAGTAGAAACACAGAACAAATAGTCTTAAGTCTAAGCTTAGTCTATATTCTGTATAAAACTCACCAAAGCCCAAGGCCACCTTTGGGGGGGGGGGGAGGGCTGCATCAGGCACGTGCTGTTAACGGCGAGCCTGGCTGAGTCGAACTCCAGTCAGCGTCTGTCTGTGCCGCGCCTGCCAGCGAACCAGGAGAGCCAAAAGACCTCACTTCTGTTCTCTTCTTGCCTTTTAAGCTCTCACCCCGGCAGTGGAGTGCTTAACAGCCGGGCTGTCGTGTGTAGCCCATGCATGGCCATCGGTCTCCTCCCCGAAAGGGTGGTCCTTTAAAAACTGGCATCTTTCCGTATTCACTAACCTACTGTTAAAAACGTTTTTATCACATCACCATAATGTCAACCATCATTCTTGTCATCCACATCACTAGAATATAAACCCTTTCTGTTGCCATAGACACCATTAAGGTGATTCCATCTCCATTGTTATGATCATCATCTTTCCCACTGTTTCTGTGGTCATCATTCCCATTATTGACTGATGGCCCTGCCCAAGCATGGCAGTGTCCAAACAGCCAAAGACTGCCCAGAGACTGGACAGCCTGTCATCATTAGTAAAGGAGTGGCAATACCCACATAAAAAGTATACCCAGGGGGCCTCAGACACTTGACATGTACTAGCTGTGTGACCTGGGCAATTTACTTAACCCTCATTGCCCTGAAAAAAAAAAAAGTACACCCAGTGGCATCGCACTCTATGGCTTACCTATTTCTGATCCTTTGGAAGGCCCAGCCTGCAGACATTGTACACTCTAATTATAATGGATTCAGGGTCTCTGTGAAAAATATGAGGACTTTGTCTCAGAGTAATCTGGACACCATAGCAGCCTGACAATACTCAAAGCAATAGTTCCCCCTCCTTGAGTGTATACCCATAATCCAGATGATGAATCCTCCTTAGACCTGATACTGACCTAAGCATATGATGCTCACTAAAGGTTGATTGGTGGGAGATATATAATCAAGTGGAGCCTGAGGAAGGTCACTTTCCTTTCCCCATCTATATGAAGCCTGAGATAGTTGCCTGGGAGACTGAGAAGGTAAGTGACTTGCTCAGGGTCATACAGCCAATATGTTTCAGGACTGAACTCTGATATTTCTATCTTTCAAGGCTACACTATTCATTATGCCATTGTACCTCATTAAAATGATCTGTGAATATTCATACATATATGTATAAACCTATACACACACACACACACACACAGAGACATGTGAATAGAGGGATCCCTTCAGGTTTCCCTCTGAGGTCACAAAGGGCTAGTTGATTGGCCTCCCAAATAACCTCTTTGCAACTGGGTTTCCCACATCACTCACAGGGAAGTGCTGCTCTGCTGTCCTTTGGTTTGGGAAGCAGTGAGCTCTTGCTGCATGTGAACCCAGAGGGGCTGGGGCCGGCGCCTTCATTAGAAACCTCAAAAACAAATGCTTCACTGTGTGCAAAAATACTCCTAGTAAATATTCCTCGTCATGCTTCAGAAAGTTGATGAGAACACGTCTCCTGTTGTTCTCAGGCTGCCCCAGAGTACAAACAAGTCAAATAGCAGTGGGAGAGAAATGCAATCTCCAGACTTTACGCTGTTCTTTTTTCTTTGTGTATTCTATTTGTGACTTTGCCTTCAGAATGAATCTTCCCCCTACCTGGTTTTTGAAACAGCTTATAAAGTGACTGGTAAAAATGAATGCTGGTGTCAGCTGAGTGGGCTTGGCCGTGGGAATCTCCAGAAACAACTCTGCAAATGACAAAGTTGGGCAGAAGACCTAGGCTCAAAGCTCAGTTGGGCCCGTCCCCAATCCTTCAACTGGACTAATCTCTTAAAAGCAATGGATCTATCTTTATCCCAAGTCAAGAAACCAAGAAACATTTATTAAGCACTTACTGTGCGCTAGGCACTGTGACAAGTGCCAAGAATATGAAGACAAGCCAAAAAAGGAAAATCACTTACTGTCTTCAAGGAGTTTACATTCTAATGGGGGAAGACAGCACATAAAAGAGGGGTAGAGTGAAGGGAGTGTGGGGCATTGTAGAGAATGCCCAGAATGTGATTAGTGAAAGATGGAGAGGAATGAGAGATGATCAGCTCAGCCTTTTTCTTTTAAAAAATAGAGGTTCTGGAAGGAACTAGCAAATCAGCAAAGGGGACACAGGAAAGGAGAATACATCCAGTGTGAAAAATTCATGGGCAGAGTGAACTTCCTCTCTCACTTCCTCTCTTTTTCCCTCCCTTCTTTCTTTCCTTCCTCTCTTCCTCCTTCCTTTCCCTCATTCCTCCTTCCCTCTTTCTTTCCTTCCCTCTCTGCCTTCCTTCCTTCCTTCTTTACTTCCTTCCTCCCTCCCTTCCTCTTTCTTTCCTCCCTCCCTCCCTCCCTCCCTTCCTTCCTTCCTTCCTTCCTTCCTTCCTTCCTTCCTTCCTTCCTTCCTTCCTTCCTTCCTTCCTTCCGTGCAATTTAAGATTCTAAATGTGGATTCTAATCTGTTCCCCCAGTTTTGGGGGAAACTGACTAAAATCACTGATAAAAACGAGTTTAGGTTTTTAAGGGTTTATTAGAAAATAGAAAGAAAAAGATTGAGAACAGAATTCCAACAGCCTGGCATTCCTATCTTTCCTCAAATTTCCTGTGAAGTCCTCTGCCGACACCACCACCAAGTCAGGAACCCAAAAAGCGCAAGAGCTCTCCGCGCAGGCTCCCTCTCCTCCTTCCTGTCTCCTCCCAGAAAATAGGAGGCTCCTCAAGTTGATTGGCTGGTAGCCTTGATAGACAGCACCCATGAGCAAACGTCATTTCCTGATGCCAAGGAAAAGCCACAATGCCTCTGAGGCATTTTCCTCATGGTGGAGCTTTCCCACAGCAAGTCTCCAATGGGTGGCATCATTCCAATCATTACCCTTCCTTCCTTCCTTCCTTCCTTCCTTCCTTCCTTCCTTCCTTCCTTCCTTCCTTCCTTCCTTCCTTCCTTCCTTCCTTCCCTCCCTCCCTCCCTCCCTCCCTCCCTCCCTCCCTCCCTCCCTCCTTTCTTTCTTTTCTTCCTTCCTTCCCTCCTTTCTTTCTTTTCTTCCTTCCCTCCCTCCTTTCTTTCTTTTCTTCCTTCCTCCCTCCCTTCCTCCCTGCCTTCCTTTCTAATGTTCTTCTTTCCTACTATTCTGCTTTCCATACAAATCTCTTGAGTTGAATTAGTTGAAGTAGGTTGAGAACACTTGTGATTGTTTGGTTTAGAGGAAGTCCAGTAATCATTTATCTATCCTCTTCCTCATCTCCTACCTTGGTAGGCACTGCACACTTCAGTCCCCTATCTTATCTGATATTGGAGGGTTCTGTTGTTGTTGTTAGAACTTTGTTTTCTTGTCACAGAGAGGTTTTGGTTTGGTTTCTAGGTGAGGAAACCCACTCTCTTAATGTAGGTTGGCATCTTTTCTACTCCTTAAAGGCATAGAGCATTTCCTGGGGCACCAAAACATTTAGTAACTTTCCTAGTGTCAGCCTTCCAGCCCAGATATGCCCATGGAAGGGCTAAAATTCAGTCTCTTGGTTCCCAGGTCTTCTCTCTGTCTCTCTCTGTCTCTGTCTCTCTCTCCACTCAGCCACATTACCTCTCACATTTTCTGTAGTCCACATCAATTTGGGGGTTCACAGCAGGCTGTAGAACTCCAGGAAGGCTCCATGGATGACTAAGCAAAGTTCAGTTTGGGCCTAATTACATGAACTCATTTCTAGTCTCATCAATGTCTCAAAAGCATTGGGGTGGGGGTGGGGGAACTGATGGCAATAAAATTAAACAGGTTTTTCCTTTTTAATTGCAGAAGGAAAATGAACTATTTTCAAACCTGGCTGACCATGGCCCTGTGGGCCTCAGCAGGCACTGAGCACTGAGTTAATTTAATAACAGAATGAGAGAGTGAAGTGGTAGCAACCCAGAGATGAGGAAATGACTGTGTTACGAAGGTGACAGAAGAAACAGAATGTGTTACAGGAAGAGCCAAAATCCATCGTGTTTTCTGACCTGCCCCTTGTGGGCTACCTTTCCTGGTGTCTTTGCACACCCTCTGGACAGTCTTTGCTCCCGTAGCCCCCAGGGTGGGATTTACTGAGTCACAGAGATGTCGAAGGGCACAAATAAGTCCATTAGGTTCTTTGTTTCTAAAGTGATATCAAAGAATGGATATTCCGAAGGACATCTTGTTTTAGTTTAGTTTGTTTTTTTGCAGGGCCATGAGGGTTAAGTGACTTGCCCAGGGTCACACAGCTAGTTAAGTGTCAAGTGTCTGAGGCTGGATTTGAACTCAGGTCCTCCTGAATTCAAGGCCAGTGCTTTATCCACTGCGCCATCTAGCTGCCCCCCCCCGAAGGACATCTTGAAAAAATATTTTACCATTGGCATGACATTTGGGATCCTCTAACTGCACTTTGATGGGTTAATGAAGGAATTTCTCACAAAACTCATGGCAGCTCCTGCTGCCAACACAGTTGTTCTGCAGATGAGTCCAGAAGTAGGTTGCCCAAGGCCACTTTCCTGGCCAGTGGATGTGCCAAGAGCAGAAGGCAGTCCCAGGTGCTATCTGGGACTTTCTTTATTGCCACATATGTAAGATTTCCATAGTCTCCACAAAGACCTAGCACTATCTTTCTAGAGAACTAAAGAGGCAGGATGGCACAGTGGGAATAATGGTGGATTTGGTGTCAAGTTGACTAGAGTTAAACTCAACTCTTGTACTTACAAGCTTTGTGACCCTGCCTAGATCTCTTCACCCCTTAATTCTTACTTCCTTGTCTATAAAATGCAGATGATGGATCCTAGATCCTACACCTGGGTCTGGAAGAGGATGTCTAGTCCAATCCCCTCATTATACAGATGAGGAAACTGAGGCTAGCTCACAACTAACTTGTTTGTGGTAAGTTGTTGAGGCTGATGAGCAACTAATTTGTTCGTGATCACAGAAATAGCTTTCATCAGAGATAGAATTTGAACCCAGATCCTCTGACTTTGGAGGCATTTGCTAGAAAGCCTGTATCTAATCCATCTATATCATTTTATACCTAGTGATACTGAGACCCAGTAAGACCTGTAGTCCTTACTACCAAGCATTGTAGTGAGGCTCAAATGGGATGTATATAAAGTTCTCTGAAATGTGCAGCTTTCAGGGTATGGTCAAAAGCCAAACCAAACCAAAACTCTCTGTGCTTGAATTCAGGAACAACTGATTCCACTTGATTTTGGTTTTCACTTCTGACCTTCTTGGCTTTGTGACCTGGGACACATCTCCTCATCTTTCTGATCCTCAGTTGCATCATCTATAAAATGGAAATGATCGCATTTAACTTACAGGGTTATTGTTTTATTTTTTTAATGTATAAGGTATTTTATTTTTTCCGTTACATGTAAAGATAGTTCTCAACTTTTGTTTATCCAAGCTTTACAATTTCAGATTTTTCTCCCTCCCTCCCCCCTCCCCTAGACAGCAGGTAATCTGATATAGGTTATGTCTCTATATCTCTATACATATAGATATAGATATAGATATATACACACACATATATATATATATACACATAATAACATTAATCCTATTTCTGCATTAATCCTGTTACAAGAGAAAAAAATCAGAGCAGTGATGCAAAACCTCAAAATAGAAAAAAAAACAACAGCACCCAAAACAAAAGAAATAATATGGTTCAATTAGCATCTATACTCCACAGTTCGTTCTTTCTTTTTTTTTCTTGGATTTGGAGATCCTCTTCTATCATGAGTTCCCTGGAACTCTTCTGTACCATTGCATTGGTGAGAAGAATCTAGTCCATCACAGTAGGTCAACACTCAATGTTGATGATACTGTGTACAATGTTCTTCTGGTTCTGCTCATCTCACTCATCATCAGCTCATGTAAGACCCTCCAGGTTTCTCTGAACTCTTCCTGCTCATCATTTCCTACAGCACAATAGTATTCCATTGTATTCATATACCACAACTTGTCCAGCCATTCCCCAATTGATGAGCACCCCCTCAACTTCCAATTCCTTGCTACCACGTAAAGAGCAGCTATAAATATTTACAGGGTTATTGTTAAGGCCAAATGAGAACTCAATACTGTTATCAGTATTATTGGTATTAAGCCTAAATTTGTGGCTCTCACAAGTTGTACTGGTTTTGTTCTCTGGGGCCAAGCAGCTTCTCTCTAACCCCTCTTCCATGTGATGTCAGCAAGCATTTATTAGATTCCTACTGTAGTATTCTAGCCACTCTACTAAGTGCTATGGATATGAGGAAATACAAAACCAGCCCCTTCCTAAGCCTTATGGGGGAGATAACATGCAAACTGGGGCTAATCTACAGAGGAAAGCATTAGCAATTGGGAAAATAAGTAAAGGCTTCTTGCAGGAGGTTTGATTTTAGCTGGGACTTGAATGAAACTAGAGAAACCCAGAGGCAGGGATGAGGAGGAAAAATGTTCAGGCATGGGGGGCAGTCAATGAAATTCATAGAGCTGGGAAATGGATTATCCTGTGCTAGGAACATCAAGGAAGACAATATCACTGGATCATGGAATGTACTGGGGTTGGGGAAGAGGAGGGAATAAGGCATGAGGAACCTGGAAGGGAAGGCAGCTAGGTGATGAAGGGCTTTAAAAGCCCTTTAAAAAAGATTTTGTATTTGAGTTCTCTGGTTCAGACCTTGATTCCACCTCTGACAGGGATAAAGTCAAGTGGCTACATTCACATCAAAGGGCAAGTGAATACTTCCACCAATCCGCAGGCAAACCTGTCTGAGGGATCACTGACTGGATACTGCCAGGCAGGTGGGCCAGTGGGAACAGTCTGCATGCAAACAGATGCTGAGCTACCAGCTAGGGGAAAGAAGGGAAGTGAGAAAAGATGGCTGCCCCTGCCTGCAGCCGCAGTGAGACAGTGGGCCGTTTTAGGAGAAAGGGAGCTGAGAGCCCTGAGTTACCTTTAATGTTGGACTCAGCTGGGTAGCTGTGAATGTCCAGGTTGGGAGCTAAAGGTAACATCTCCTTTGCCAAAGTCAATGTTAGTTTGTTTTTCCTTTTCTTCATGTCTCTGTGCACACAGTAGACACTTGATAAATGCTGAAGGCATCAAATTGGTTGAATTTGCTTCCTTCCCTGGTTCAGGGGAGAGGGCGTGTGTGGCAAAGTGGAATAAACCTTGGGCCTCGTGAGGAGATGCATGACTTTAGAACGATCAGCCCTGGTTGCTGCTGCTATCATGATCTTCCTCAGTCTTGGTCTTCCCAACTTTGTTTGAATGGAGCTAAGAAAAAAAAAATAAACACCGCTACTAACAACACCTCATTCTTCTCATCTCATTTGACAGAGTTCATATAGAAATAGGTCTGGGTCATGGCATACTCCCACTATTCTCTGTTTTCTGTTCTGAGGATTCTTGCCCAGGAGGATCAAATGATTGCTTTTTGTGTATTAACCCCTCCCAGAATACCTTCCCCAACTTCAAACCCCTCCAGCTGGATACGACCACTCAGGGTCAAGGTATATGTGAATACTCAAGGTTATTTTGCCTTTAATAGCTGGATGACAAAATTAGCTCAAAGCAAAGACATTTACTATAATAGCATAGCATGAGTAATTGTAATAAAATATTCCTTTCATAAAACTGGGGTGCAACATTTATGGGAAGAGTTAGTCCGCCCACAGAGAGCATACAGGTAGAGAGATACACATATAGGAAATGGACACAGCCTATCACTGTAACTATGGGCCCCCCAAACCCTTTCCCTTCTCATGGTGTCCTGGGCACAGGATCTTTGATGGACAGTTTCTTCACCTGGGTTTTTTGGGTCTGTTCATCTCTGCAGCTTAACTCCCATGGCCGTGGCTGGTTCTCTTCCCAGCTCCCAGTTTCCCCACTCCTCAGAACTGTCTTTTGCTCCAGCTGATTTTCCAGAGAATGTCTCTTTCTTTTTGAAAGTACCCCAGTGCCATGGCTGCTCCTTTAGGCAGCCAATGGCCAATCTCCATCTAATCCCAAATTGGGCTAAAGAATTTTCTACCTCTTAAAAGGTTAACAAAGTACAATTGCTTCTTTATACTTTATTTAAGACTGTTTCATTACCCATTCCTTAGTTTCCTTTAATTTCACCCACTGAGGTGGGGTAGTGTTAATTAATCAGGGGCTCATCTCCCTCACTCTATTTGGAATTGAATATACATTTGGGGATCTCAGTTTATTTTGAAGGCATCTCTGGTATAACTACAGCAGTAGATAGGATGAGTAGAAACGACACGTACCTCATCCTGTTCCCAGAGTTTTTATTCTTATTATCTAATAATAAAATTGTTATCAATAACAGCAAATCCTTTCTCTGCCACTTTCTAGCTGTGAGCCTTTAAGCAAATGACAGCCTCTCCAAACTTCAATTTCCTCATCTGTAAGATCTGGGGAAAATAAGACTTGTATAGCCTACCTCACAAGGCAATTGTAGGAGAAAAGTAACGCTAATGTTAACAAAGTACTATTTGTGTACCAGGGTAGTTTGTTGATTGAATTCCTAGGGTCATGGGATCATAGATATTTAAAACTGGATATGAGCTGAGAAGGTGTTTTGTCAATTCCCCTAATTTTACAGATGAGGAAACTGGCCCCAAGAACCAAGTTACTTGCTAGACATTACACAGTCCATAGGAGACATGCTGGAATTCAAACATACACCCTCTAGTCCATATTCAAGGCTTCTTCCACTCTACACTCCTGGACTTTGGGCAATGATCCCAGTAAGCCAATCCCTTTTTGACAACATGGTATCATAAAACCTTTTAACCTCCACCCTGGCCAGCTGCATCAGCTTCAGCGATGACTGACAACACCTGTGCCCCAGCTCTGGCTTGGTCCATGGCCCCACATCAAGGACTGTTCTTAACTTGCAAAGGATGGCAATACTTCTACTCACCACTAGGTGGAGTGACTGCCACTTCTCTGATGCCCCAAACTAGTCCCTATAAGGACCAGGGCCAGGGATATATCCCTTCCCCATGCAGGCAGCTGTGGGCTCCACCCAACACCAAGGTCTCTCTCTGCCTTCCCTCTCTCCCACTGCACGCCCTCTTACCTGCTGTTGCCAGAGGAGCCCAAACACAGTCTCCTGATTGAAAACTTTCACTGTTTCTGTACAAGAAAGTCTGAATTGCTTAGCCTGGCATTCAACGCTTTCCACTACTTTCACTTTACCCCATCTTTTGTAGCCTGTACTTTCTGCTATGGGGAAGTTGGTCTCAGACCTCTGATTTCATCTGTGTAGAGAACTCTCAGTACAGAAACTCCATCCACCAGCACAGCTTAGCAGCTCCCTTGCAACGTGTGGCCTCAGAGAGTTGCCTGGGATAGTGAGAGGTTGTGACTTGTCCACAGTCACAAAACTCATATGGGGCAGGGACTGACCCCAAGTCTTTACTGATTCCATGTCTGGCTCACCATCAATTATGCTTCTTGCCTTTCTTCTGCAACTTTACCTCAAACCAATTTTCTCATTTATTGGACAAACAAGTCAAACTAAATTACTTCCCTGCCTCTCTGTCCTGTTCCTCCTGCCTTATTTATTCCTGGAATTACTCTCCTTACTCCACCTTTACCTTCACCCTCTCTACCTGGTGAAAGTCTGACTCAAGGCCCAGCTTAGATCACAGATCCCATAGGAATTGTGTCCAATTTCCTTCACTACCTCTCACTCCCAATCTGGGAAATATTTTCCCTCCTCTGATCTTTAGGAGTCTTCAATGTATATGCCTCTCTTATCTACTCTTTTTGTGAGAAGATTACAGTTCTAGAGCCGGGAAGCCCCCCAAAGTCCATTTGGTCCAACCCTCTCATTTTATGGAGGAGAAAATGGGCCCCAGGGGTTGAAGTAACTCACCCAGGTTCTCCCATGAAGCTTAATGGCAGGAGTGGGGTTTGAACTCAGGTCCTCTGACTCAGTAGTAACCAGTGCTTTTTCAGCAAATGCACGTCCATGCAGGATTTACAAGAACACAGACAAGGACATCCACAGATGAGGAACCACAAGCGCCTTGCAATCCACACCGCATTGATAGGAGAGAGAGGAGAGGTCCACGGAAGGATCCAGAACATACTTGCATTGTCACAGGGCTGCTATGTGAATCCAGTCACGCTAAGTAAGCATGCAAAGCTCTTTGTGGACGATAAAACACTATGGGATCACTGCTTGCATCATGAGCTCCCCGGGGAAAAGGCCTGGATCTTATTCATCCTTGCCTCCGTAGCGGTATGCATAGAGTAGGTGTTTAATAAATATTTTATTAATGAATGCTTGCAGGAGATGGAGGGCTAGTGGCAAATCCTTTTTATTAGCTAGGCTGACATCTTGAATTTCCTACTCCTAATGGACCTGAAAATAAACACAAATAGAGGAGAGCTACTGATAGATATAAATATGTGTTAGTGCCACGAGATGCGATCAGAACGAAAGGCTTGAATTGAGCAGGTTTTCCAGAGGGAGAGTAAGTATGGCAGCACAATGTTTGGATTCGCTTTTTCCCCCAACCTCATTCTCTATTAGCTTAAATCCAGCTGGGGATTGATCTGTCAAGATTGATTAGGCATGCTTTTTTACTCAACCATCGTGAATATTTCAGATCCTACCCAGAAACCTTTCCACTATTGTGGTCTGGTAACACAGTTTCTACTGAGCTGGTCCTCCAACACTGCAGCCCATTGTGGGCTGCAATGGAAACTTCCTTTAAAATGCTGCATGCACTAATGTTCAATTGGCTGAAGCTGTGATCGTGCTAGACAGTTGGGGATTTTTGAGAAAAGGCATTCTGAGGCTCAACCCCTTTGACTCAATGATTCTGTGATTTAGTTCATTCCAAAGAGATCAAAAGGTAGAGGGAATGGTCCCATGCATTTATCAAGGGCTTTCTCTGTGCTGGGCACAGGGTGAAATGTTGTGGATACAAACTAAGACCTACACAGCTCCTGGTCTTGAGGAGCAGATATTCTGATGGGAGAGACCACATGGAAATGATAGGTACCCCCATGCCATGCACAGAGTAGACTGAAAGCTGTCACAAAAGGGAAGGCATGAGTGTTTGGCACAATGGAGAAAGACCTGTTAGAAGAGGTGGAATGTGAGCTAAGTCTTGAAAAAAGCCAAGATCTACTTTGTCACACTTTTTATGGTGACAAAACAGGGAGAGAGTAGCAATTGACTGGGGGAATGACTAAGCAAATTGGGATATATGAATGTAGCAGAATACTGTATTACAAAAAAGGAAGCTATGAGGAATTCAGAGAAACATGGGAAGACTAATATGAATTAATGCATAGTGAAGGAGGCAGAATCAGGAGAACCATATAAACAACGACCAATATACTTTAAATGAAAACATTAAAAGATAGCTGGGCTCAGATTAATCACAATGATCGAGGTTAATTCTAGAAAACTGATGATGAAAACCCAGTTTCTTCCTTCCAGAGGGATGGGGACTAGGGCTACAGAATGTGCCATGTGCTGTCAGCCAAGGTGGTTTTGTGGGTTGATTTGACTTAAATGCTTTTTCTTTGTCACAAGGGAGTGTTCACTGGGAGATGAGGTTGTATCTTCTTAGTTTCCTTTCCATCCTGCTCCCTTCCAGTGGGGAAACAGCAAAGCTCTGTTCTAAGATTCCTTAACTTTTCTCTCTCTACATTCTCACTTGATGGTCTCAAGAGATTTCTTGTGTTCAATGATCATTTCCAGGAAGATGTCTTCCAGATTGACATATCCAGCTCATATCTCTCTCCTGAGCTTCAGACCCACTTCCCCTGACTGTATCCTCCAGAATAACACCTAGATATCTCCAGGAATCTCAAACTCAATAATGAGTGCCAAAGCAGAATTCTTTTTTATTAACTTTCCCCTGACCCATTCCTCTTCCCAACTTTCTTTTTCCTTTTGAGGCTACCACTATCCTTCCAGTCATCCAGGTTTGTGAGTTGTTATCCTCAATTCATCATTCTGCCTCACTGTGCATAACCATTCAGTTGCCAAGTCTTATCAATTATACCTCCATAGTATTACTTTCACTCATACCTTCTATCTATTAATTTGGTCACCATCTTTAGTAAAGGCTCAGTTCATCACCTCTTCTCTGGATTGTGGCAATAGCTTCCTAATTGAGCTTTCTGCCTTCAGTCTCTTCCTGCTCCAATCTATCCCGGACACGTTGCCAAAGTGATTTTCCTAAAATGAAGGCCTAGCCATAAGACCCCCTTCTCAAGAAAATTCAGTGGCTTCCTACTGTGTCTAAGATAAAATACAAACTCCTCTCTTTGTTATTTGGAGCTCTTCTCAATGGGGCTCTACTGTAACTTTCCAGATTGATTTAATGTTACTTACCTTCATGCAGCCATACCACAGAAGCAAACTATTCCTCATCTAAAAGATTTCATCTCCTGCTTCCATCTTTTGATAGGATCTCTCCCATGCCTAAAATATACTCTCTTCTTTCCTCCCCCTTGAAGACTCTGGTCTCCTCCAGGGCTCCAGCTCAATTGTCACCATATGCATACGCCTTTCCCTGATCTTCTGTAGTCATTGTCTTCTCGTTGACCTGACTTTAAATTGATTGTTAATATAAGTATGGTTATTTATCTATCAAATAAAAGGTGAACTCCCTCAATGCAAGAACCATTGACAGACATCTAGGACATGTCTGAATCTATGTTTTTACTGACTTTGCATCCTTAACACAGAGTATGGTGCCTTGCACATAGTGCTTTTAGTGTGAATAGATAAATGAATGAATGAAACATACCAGGAAATGACATATACAGAAACCTAAAAGACATCGGCAGCACCAGCAGCGATAGCAGCAACAACAAATGAAGACAAACTAAAAATTAAATGGTCGACGAATATCTGTTTTCCAGTCTTAAATGCAGAACATTGAATTCATCCATCACTTAGTTTTCTTGTTGGATAAGGTTTTCCACATTCTTTTCTAAGTTATTTATCCTCCCATTTTTTTCCTCCAGATCTCTTAATTCTATTTTTTCTCTCTTAATTTCTTCCAGGCATTTTTGTTATTCTTGTGGTAAACACATTTTTCTGCCTGAGTGAGTCCTTGTATTTAATTTTGGAGTTACTCTTTTCTTACAGGTTTACCTCTTAGACAACGTTTGGCTCATCATATTTCTTTACAGCATTTGGTGTCTTCTGTTGATTCATATCTTCAGGATTAGTTCTTAGTTTGGGACTTCCTGTCAGCATCAGGCTTCATTCCCTTCCACATTTTTGGATGACATAGGCCCTGTTTGGTCTTTGTCTTGATTTCCTGGTTCCTGTCAATGCCTTCCTCCCCTTGTGTGCCTGTGCTCAGAGACTTAGCAGATTTCTGGCCCCTTGGGGCACAGCAAGTGAAAGCCCCGAGATCTACAGATCTTTGGCTTTGGTGAGAGTGCTGTACTCTTCAGGAATCCCTTGCAACTTCCCTGTGAAAACATGCTGAGCTCCACTTCCCCTTGGGGAACCAAAATGCTAAAGCCTTCAGGTGCCCGAGTAGCCCTGGGCAGAGGGCTGTTTGGTTTGATCATGTTTACCTGATCATAGGCGGGCTTCCCTGAAGTACCAACTTTCCTTGTGATCACCAGTTTCTGGCTGTCTTTTCTGAGTAGTACTGGACTGGATAAAAGAGCATTCTATTATTTCTCTTTCGACTGTTTTATTATTATGCAATGTGGTACCTTTTTTAGGCCTGGGCTAGAATGTACATAGGAAAGAACTAAACTCTAGATATCTCATGGTACCATCTTAGTTGATAGTTAAGTAGGATGAATTCTCTTCTTCCAATTAATCTCACACACACACACACACACACACACACACATACATTTAAACAATAACCACCCAGTTCAAGATTTTGCAGCTTTGGAGATTCACTTTTACAGCCTTAGAGGCCCCAGGTTAGGCCAGATGGGACTAGTGCTAAAAAGTGTTAGCCCAGTAGGCAGTCATACATTAGATTTACAAGATTTAACTCAACAATGAAGAATTAATAGAGACCTGGAATGACCTGTATGAATTGATACAGAATGAAGAAAGCTATCACAGGAGAATTACATGTGCAGGGTAAATGAAAACAACACGAGAAGGTACCTCAGCTCTAATTAATTGCATTGAACAATCTTGGTCCAAGAGAACAAATGATGAAATTCTTCTCTTCTCTTAGCAGAGAGATAGGGTTTTATGCTTGCAGAATGTTCTGTGTGCTGTCTAATATAGCTTTTTTTCCCTCCTGGTTGGATGTAATTAACTAGTTTTCTTTTTCACAAAGGAGGTTTCAGTCAATAAACATTAAGTGCCAGCTAGTTGGTGCAGTGGATAAAAAGTGTTGGGTGTGGAGGCAAGAAATTAAAATCCAGCCTCAGACACTTACTACCTGTGTGACCCTGGGCAAGTCACTTAATCCTGTTTGTCTCAGTTCACCATCTGTAAAATGAGCTGAAGAAGGAAATCAAAATCACAAACCATTCCATCATCTTTGCCAAGAAAACCCCAAATGGGGTCACAGAGAGTCAAACACAACTGAAACAACTGAACAACAAATGTGTCAGGCTCTATACTAAGTGCTAACAATAAAAAAAAAATACAAAAAGAGAGTCCTTGCTCTTGAGGACCTCACAAATGAGGGAAGGATATAGCAGGAAGCAGGAAGCACTGTCCTGTAAAAAACAAAAGGCATCAATAAAAACACTTGAAAAGGAGAGGTTCCACTCAAGATTCCATTCCCTCCCTCGGACTTAGCCGCTCCCCTACCCATAGATCTTCACTGAGCAGTAATTTAGTCTCCAGCTATAAAAAGGAATTTTGAAAGATCAGAAGCACATACTTATTTCCATAAGGAAATTAGGTAATAAAATGAAATAATGAAAAAAGCCCCTTCAAAGTAGTTACAAATAATTTTAAATATCCAGACGCTTGCATACTAAACAACATGGGGAATTTGGGAAGCAGTCTCTCCTCCCCCTCTAATCAATGTCAGGAATGATTTATTATTTTTTTCAAAGCTTTAATCAATGGCGTAGTAAGAAAAGTAGCAACAATCTATTTCCTCCATAAACCTGGCACCTGCTCTCCCACCAAAACTCTCCCACAACATGAGCAGGAAAGAGTGGGCACACATAGAGCCTGCCAGTGGAGAAATATGTAGGGAACATATGGCAAAGCACACACGTTGGGGGGGGGTGAAGCTCAGGCTCACACGTGAAGAGGCAACTCACTCCTCAGCCTCTGCAGGGATGGAGATTCTGATGCTTTGAAGCTGCTCCCATTGACAGTGGTCTCCAAGCCTCTGCTGGATGGGCTGCCCCTGGTTACCCCCAGACCAGTGCTTTTCCACCTCATTCCCAGCCCCTTCATATGCAAGTGCAGCTGATTTAAAACCAAAAGAAGCCTTGCCCCTTCCACCCACTAGTTTTATACATTGTTTCCCTGCTACAGTCACAATCAGTGAACAGGCATTTGTTAAATGCCTACTGTATGCCAGGCATTGTGCTAAGAGCTGGGGAAGCAAACACAAAAAAATGAACTATCCTTTGCTTCCAAAGAGTTTACAGGAGAGGAAGGGGAGATAGTTCCTTATTAGACACAAATTTCAGATACTGTGTGCCAACAGAGAAGAGCACTTGGATAGCCTAATAGTTCAAAAGGAAGCAGCAAGAGGAAGTACTAAGGTTTAGGGGAGGCAGAAGGAAGTGGAAGGAAAAGTACTGGCATCAAAGGACATGAGTTCAAATCCTGGCTCTGCTACTTACTTCCTGTGTGACTTTGGGAAGGTCACATTAGCCTTGATATCCTCATCTGCAAAATGAGAGTATTGGATTAGATGACCTCAAAGGTCCTTCTAATTCTAAAAGTAGGTTCTGATGACCATCTTCAACATTCTCAAAGCAGTGCTAGAAACATTCAAAAGATGCTCAACTGGGAGCAGTTAGGTGGTGCAGTAGATAAAGCACCGGCCCTGGATTCAGGAGGACCTGAATTCAAATTCAGCCTCAGATACTTGACATTTAATAACTGTGTGACCCTGGGCAAGTCACTCAACCCTCATTGCCCCATAAAAAATGCTCAACTGAAAAAAAAAAAAACCTTGAAAGAAAGAAGTTAAAATCATCCAAAGGAATGAGCAAACCAGGGAAGAGCTTTGATACAATTTTTAAAAATTATATTATGGATCAAAAGAAGCAAAGACAACACCAGAAGAAATGCTTAATGACATAACCCCAATGACTTCAGAAATAAACTAGAATTTTCTTGACACAATTAAAATTAGTAATAAACCTCCTGGGGGAAGCTAGGTGGCACAGTGGTTACAGCACTGGCCCTGGAGTCAGGAGGACCGGAGTTCAAATCCAGCCTCAGACACTTGACACTTAGTAGCTGTGTGACCCTGGGCAAGTCACTTAACCCCAATTGCCTCACAAAAAATCAAAATAATAAACCTCCTGAAAAATTAAAGACATGGAATTAGCAAAAAATCACAAGAAGGAATAAAGGATAAATGAGGATAGTTAAGGAATCATAGGAAAGATAATTAAACTGTGTAGAAGTGATAAACAAATGCAACAATGAAATCTATGAAAAGTAGGATAATTATACTTTGGGAAAATATGGTGGAAGGGAGAGAAAAAGCTAAATAATAACCAAATTGGAAAAGGATTTCATAACAATGAAGTTCAAATTAAGGAGGACAAATCAAGGAGAGAAAATTTTAAAATTATCTGATTTCCCCCCTCCCCCACAAATGAATGAGGAATGAATCTGATGCCTATAATTTAGGAAATAATACTAGAGAAAGGTCCCAGAAATAATAATTATGATGATGATACTAACATTTGCATAGAACCTTAAGGGACACAAATTTCTCCATATATATATATATTTTATTTTTGTCCTCATAGCAGTCTTGGGAGGTATGTGTTATTATTATCCTTATCTTACCAATTAGGAAATTGAGGCACTCAAGGGTTGGGTTATTTTCCCAAAGTTTTATAATTAGTTAATGTATGAGATAGGATTTGAACTCAGGGCTTCCTGACTCCAAGTCAGAAAATTCATTTGCTGTATGACGTAGCTGGTTCCTACCCACTTTTTCTTTCTTTTTTTAATTCTAAAAAGTATTTTATTATTTTCCAGTTATATATATGGATAGTTTTCAACATTTGATTTCATAGGATTTCCCTCCTCCCCAAGACAGAGAGCAATCTGATATAGGTTATATATGTACAACCACATCAAACATATTTCTACATTAGTCATATTGTGAAAGAAGGATCAGAGCACAAGGGAAAAAACTTAAAAAATAAGGAAAGGAAAATAAACAAACAAAAAACAGCCCAAAAATAGAAACCGTATGGTTCAATCTGCATTCATAAACCACAGTTCTTTTTTTGTGGATGTTGAGAACAATTTTACCATGAAGTTCTTTGAAATTGTTTTGGACAGTTGCATTGCTAAAAAGAGCCAAGTCTATCACCGTTGTTCATCACACAATGTTGCTGTTGCTGTATAAAATGTTCTCCTGGTTCTGCTCCTCTCAGTCAGCATCAGTTCATGTAAGTCCTTCCATGTTTCTCTAAACTGCTCCTCCTCATTATTGCTTTTCACATTGATTTTTTTAAACTTCATGTTCTAAATTTTCTTCCTCCCTCCCTCTTCGACCCTCCCTATGAAATCCAGCAATTCAATAGAAGTCATAATGTGCAGTTATGCAAAACATCTCATTAGTCATGTGAAAGAAAATAGACAAAATAACTTTAGAAAGAGGAGATAGCAATAAAATTATACTTCAATCTGTATTTATATACCATCACTTCTTATTCTGTTGATGGTTTGCATTTTTCATACATCCTTCTGATATCATCCTGCTCATCATTTCTTTCATAGTTACTATTGCTAACTGTATTACCCTCCATCTTATTCCTTACCCTTGATATTTACTTTATTTTCTATCTTCCTTCACCCTATCCCTCCCCAAAAGTGTTTTGCTTTTTACTGCCCCCTCCCCCAATCTTCCCTTCCTTCCTTTGCTTCTTTCCCCATCTCCTTCCTCTCCTACTTTTCTTTAGAGCACAATATATTAATATACTCACTTGAGTGTGTATGTTATTCCCCCTTTGAGCCAATTCTGATGAGAGTAAGGTTCACTCACTCCCCCACTCCTTCCTCTCCACTCCATAAGCTTATTCTTGTTTCTTTTATGTAAGCTACTTTTCCCCAGTACACCTTTCCCTTTCCCTTTCTTTTTCTTCCTGTGCATTCTTCTTACCCCTTAATTTTATTTTGAAGATGTCATCATGGGTCAGCTAGGTGACAGAGTGGACAAAGCACCATCCCTGGACCCAGGAGGCCCTGAGTCTATATCCAGCCCCAGACATAAGCCACCCCCCCCACCTGCCCCACAAAAAAACCCCAAGGATAAACAAAAAATAAATGCTTTGCAGATATCATCCTTTCATATTCAATTCACACCTTGGCCCTTTTTCTAAGTATATTCCTTTCAGCTATCCCAATACTGAGAAAGTTCTTATGAGTTCAAAGTATTATTTTCTCATGTAGGAATGTTAAACCCTTTCATCTTTTAATATCCCTCATGATTTCTTTTTCCCATTTACCTTTTTATGCTTCTCTAGGGTCTTGTAGTTGAAAGTCAAGTTTTCTATTCAGTTCAGGTCTTTTCATCACAAATGCCTGAAAGTTCTCTTTTTCATTGAAGTCCCATTTTTTCCTCTTAAAGATTATACTCAGTTTTGCTGGGTACATGATTCTTGGCTGTAGTCCCAGTTCATTTGCCCTCCAGAATATCATATTCCATGCCTTCTTGTCCTTTAATGTAAATGCTGCTAGATTTTGTTTTATCCTTACACAGTATTTGAATTACTTTTTTTCCAGCTGCTTGCAATATTTTCTCCTTGACCTGAGATCTCTGGAATTTGGCTATAATATTCCTGGAGATTTTCCTTTTCGGATCTCTTTCAGGAGGTGATCAGTGGATACTTTCAATTTCTATTTTACCTTCTGTTTCTAGAATATCAGGGCAATTTTCTCTGACAATATCTTGGAAGATGATGTCTAAACTCTTGTTTTGTTCATGGTTTTCAGGTAGTCCAATGATTTTCAAATTATATCTCCTGGATCTATTTTCCAGGTCAGCTGTTTTTCCAAGGAGATATTTAATTTTACCCTCTATTTTTTTTTATTCAATTGGATTTGCTTTACTGTGTCTTGGTTTATCATAAAGTCACTAGCTTCCATTTGTTCAGTCCTAATTCTTAGGCAATTATTTTCTTCAGAGAGCTTTTGTATCTCCTTTTCCATTTGGCTTTTCAAGCTGTTTTTCTCATAACCCTCCTGCATCTCTGTCATTTCCCTTTCCATTCTTTCCTCCATCTCTCTATATCTTCCTTCTATCTCTCCTACTTTCTCTTCAAAGTTCCTTTTCAGTGCTTCCATGGCCTGAGACCAATTAATATTTTTCTTGGAAGCTTTGGATGTTGGAACTTTGACTTTGTTATTATCTTCTTCTGAGGGTGTATTCTCATCTATCTTTCCCCCAAAGAAGCTTTCTATTGTCCGCTGTTTTCTCTGCTTATTCATCTTAACCTGGAAGCAGATGTCTGATTGAAATCTGATTCTCTATGGTCAGAAGCTTGGCGTGCCTGTGTCCCTCCCCCACTGGGCTGCCACCACTCAATTCAGCCTACTGGTTCAGAACCAGGGCACTTTTCGTTAACTCCAGCAGAGATCACAGCCACATCACCCCGGCCAACCACCAAACCCCTTCAGCTCATGAGCTGAGCCTCAGAAGAAGCCACTGGACCCAAAGACTCTGAGGCACTTGAGGCACAGTCTGTTCCTGATTGGATCCAGACCATATGCTGAGCTCCTCTCTCAGTCTGATGAGCAGGTGATCCCAGTTGCTTTCTTTGGTTGGAAAATAGTCTCACTCTGTTCTTATGTGAGTTAGGCTGCTCCAGGGATTGTTTTATGGCATTATTTTGGAGTGAATGTATGGGTTTGCCTCTCCTCCTCCATTTTGGCTCCACCCCCTCTCTCCCCTACCCACTTTTTCCATGCTCTAACTCTTGGAACTGCCATCATTGGTGTCATTATTTATCTATGGAAGATGTATTCCCCCAGGCTGATTTCCAGCACACTAAACCCAAAGCTTAAATGGTATAAAAAAGGGGACTGACCACCTTTAAATCTCCCAATGAGGCCTTGAGCTTAGGGGCCCAGGTCTTGTTGTTTTCTATAACCTTTGCACCAAAGCTTCTTGGAACCTGCAAGACCGAGGATGGTTGCCTGCACCCGCATCACTTGGATTGTGGCTCATATGGTCTACCAATTAACTTTATTTTTACTCACCAGACATATTGTGATGAGCAAACCTTGACAAAATGTTTTACTGCCACTTTGCCAAGTGTTGTCTACAGGTGCTGGTAGGGAAGGGACAAGGTCCCAGGCTAGGTGATTGGAACTCCTCTAGTACTGAGTGGACTGACTAGGTTATGGACTCTAGGGAACAACACAGGCAGTGGAACAATTGATCAGTCAATAAACATTGAACAACTACTATGTGCCAGATGCTGTGCTAAGAACTGGGGATACAAAAGAAAAGGCAAAAGATAGTGTCTGTTCTCAAGGAGCTTACAGTCTAATGGCCACTATGGCCTGGAAATATTAGTGTCTTCACCTCAATGCAATTCAATTGTGTGGCAGGGTTAGGAATCCTGGAACCTTTTTCTGGGGAGAGCAAGCCAAGCACACAGGCTCACCAGAGCAGCTGAGTCAGGAGGGCAAAGGGCTGATCTGGACCATAACCAAGCTGACCCCATTACATTATTTGTTTTGTTTAAAAATGCCAGAATCCTAGCAGAGAAGGAAGAAGCCAAATCAGAGATGAGCAGCTTTTCTTTCTCTTGGGGACTCTGATCCTGTAATTGGAATTTTAAAATGTCTATTGATTACCGTGCTTAGCTCAGTGACCCAGATTTGTTTGTTCTCAAGGTTCTTCCCTTTGTTCTTCCCAGCTGTAAAGTCATACAAAGATTACATTATGCTCCTATCTATGGTCAGAATCAAAAGATGCTCCCAGGTTTGGTCTGTTCTTCATCAATTCCTCAGTCATCTTCAAGTTTTAAATGTCAATTTTTGGTTTTGAAAATACTGTTTAGATTTGCTAGAACATTGATGAAGTTCTATGGAGCTATGTGAGTGGACACAAGGGACCTGACACTAGAGTACTGTTTTTCCCCTGAATAGAAATGAGACTTTTTTCTTCTTGGGACAAGATTAAAGTTAGCACCATGTGAGCCCTGGGTTCAAGTAAACTCTCTGATCTTGAGTGTGGCCTCTCTCCACCCAGCCCTCTCTTTGCTGCTCTGAGCTAAAATGGGCAGGCCCATCATGCTGCCATCCCTTCCAGATGCCTTTGGATTAGTGCCACTCTTCAGTCTCTGGTTGTGTGAAGGCTCCAATAAACATGGTGTGTTGAAAAGACAAGGATCCCACAAGGGCAAAGAGGCATTTTTCAGCATGACTTTCACATTAGATTCCACTTTGGTCCTGGGAGGCCCTCCCCTGCATTGGATGCAGCTGCGTGACTACCTCCCTTTCCTCCCCATTTCAAAGCTTTCTCTGAGAAACTTTGATCTACTATACTAAAGCTGGGTTGATTTATTTTGCTGTTGTACTTTTTAATTAATGATTTGATACTTCATCTCAGTTGGTTCTAATTTTGTTCACTTTACAATGCCATTCAAACATATCCCTGGCATCTGAAGAAGGGATGAAAGAATAACGTGTGATCTAACATAATTCGTGCTCACTTTTACCAGTTTATTGTTCTTGTCCGTACCTTACAGCCCTACTTGAAGGACATATGTGAGGTGTGAAGGTTAAGGAGGGAAACACATGGTAGTATTGCTGTTCCTAGATCATCGATTGCATTCCAAGAAACTGAGGATGAGCAGAAAACAATCTCTGCCCCCTTCTGCCCAAGTACCCAATCACTAGCCATGTTGAAAAGGACATGGGAGTGTCACCAAGTGGCAAGGAAGTTCCATAAGGCATAAAAAGGATAGGCAAATGGTCAACAAAGGGGGCTGCCATCATCAAGGAGAATGGTCAATTAAGAGTTCAGCTAGAAGAGCAATTCCTAATGGAAAGTGAACCTCATGGAAAGATGCCCCTGTTTGTGGATGACTGTGCTGACTGCAACAAGCCCCAGAACATGATAGAGCCTCCTAAAGGAGATCCAAAATCACTGAGAAGGGTTTACCTGACTATTGACACAAAAACCAAGTGGATGAAAAAGAAATGCTCATTGTTAGATGATTATGTGAAGTGATGAAGTTTGAATGATGGCTCATAGAGCTAAGCATCAGTGCCTTTATCTCTGACAGGTCTTGAAGATGATAATGAGCTTGGCCCCAAATTAAGCAGGCAGAACAGGGACTAGATTATCTTTGGAAAGTGGCCTTATTCTTCAAATGTCCCTAAGCTTCTCCCTGGAAAGAAAGGTTCATCGCTTTGGTAACAGTAATCTTCCTTTGATGATGGAGGACTCTACGTTTCTCTCCATCTATTTAGTAACAATAATATTCTAATATTTCTTTGATGATGGATGGCTCTGAGTGATAGTATCCAAAGAATTGAAGGTTCACATCACCTACAGGACAATGGAGACAGACATGTGGGGCACATGCAGCCTCTACAAAGTTATCCATGCAGAATTGTGCAAAAGAAGCAGAGGCAATAGCACCAAAAAGATGGGTGATTAGGAAAGGTGAGGGGTCAATGGTGCAGTAAGACTAATGGGTCTACAATTGTATACCCACCGGTAGCCATGAAATGGCATAAAAATTGACAGGAAGACTCCCAACAGATACCCTAAGTAAAATTCATGAGAAGGTATAGAAGAGAGTTGTCCATGATGAGAGAGGGCTGATGGGTTGCAAGCTGTGTCATTGCAGGGACTACCCATACTAGGAGGAGGATGGATCTATCAAAGTTATTGTGGTAAGATTATTGAAATTTGGCTTACTGATCGAGATAAGCCACACTTGGCCTGCCCTGAGTGCCGTGTGCTGCTGATGTCAGCAGGAGAAACCACTCTCCACAGGCAGTTTTGAAGGACCTCCTCTTTTGGGGGAGGAAGAGTAAACGCTCACTGAGGGGAGCTCAGTCTCTTCTGGGGTGACTTTCTCTTCTGGTGGTGTGAGCAGCAGGAGCAGATGAGTCCTGTGGGCCCTGGCTGAAAAGTTGTTTTTCCATTGAAGCTATGGACCCCAGGTAGTGAGTTAACATATGAGCCCTGCTCTTTTGAATTAGCTGAAATGGAAGTGAGTTTGGGAATTATATAGACTTAGGTTAGAGTTAGGGGGATTATCTATATTTCTTTTTCCCTGTTCGCTTGTCTTTGATTTTTATTAATTTCACCTTTGCTGTTTATTTCATTCCCATTAATAAAACCTGATTTGTTTGTGGAAAGGAGGCTGTTAGGCTCCTTTCTTATTGGCCTGGGAGAAATATCTAAAAAGGCAGTTCGGAGGGAGCTTTGGACCTAGAGGTCCCTCATTATTTCCAGGACCCCAATATTATGGTGAGCCACTCAATTAACTCTCCATATATTAAATTTGGCCCTCACATTATCATGGTACCCACTATAACGTTCTTCCTGAAGGCACATAGCCCTCCTTTTAGGACAAAGTCCCACTTGTCACGAAGGGCTATCTTCAATTATTCCCACTCTGGGGTCTCACTTTTGGGGCCAGTCCTTGAAATCATATACTCATGTACCCAAACACACACATATACATGGAATCAAAATAGAAAGGAAGCATCTTTTTTTGGTGAGGCAATTGGGGTTAAGCGACTTGCCCAGGGTCACACAGCTAGTAAGTGTTAAGTGTCTGAGGCCGGATTTGAACTCAGGTCCGCTTGAATCCAGGGCTGATGCTCTATCCACTGCGCCACCTAGCTGCCCGTAAAGGAAGCATTTATTAAGCACTTAATACATTCAGGCATGTGTTAAGAACTGAGGATACAAAGACAACAGTAAAACTGTCCTTGCCTTCTGGGAGTTTCCTATCTAAAGGGAGAGATGCTACACTCACATATATGTGCATATTAGTAGTTCTTATATATGACCAACTCTGAGACCCTGGGAGTTTTCCCTCAATCTGGAACCACTCTTCAATGAAGAACAGAATGCCTAGGGTGGGATGAGATGTAATTTCTGAGACCTAGGAGTTTTACATTGTTACTCACACACGTGGTCTTCCTTGGTCAAAGTTCCTGACAATGACACTGCAGGGCACATTGGGAAGGGCCGTTGTCACTGTCTTTGGTGTCAACCTCAGCAGTTACAATGGGCCTGAAATAGTTTCATTCTTTTTAGTATTTTCGAAGCTATTTATATTTGTAGCTTATGTCACATCTTGGTATCAATGCATTACCTGTTGTGCAAAGTAACAGGGGTTTTTTTCCCCTATTGTCCTGAGCTTATCTTTGAAGCTTTGAGGAGGTAAAGCTTCATTGCAATAGACCAGCATTTGTTAACTCCTGCCCATAAGATTCATTATTGTATAGACTTAAATGAACCTCCCTCCTTGGGACCCAAGCTTCCCAGTAATTTTCATTTGTTTTCCCATGATGGTCTCTTCCTCTCTGATCAGAGAACCTCAAAAGGGATTTCGGATCTCATCTAGCCCAATGAATACCTTCCCAAGACCTCCCTCTATAGGGGACCCAACATGTGGTCATCCAGACTGCTTTTAGGCCACCAAAGAAAGGGAACCCACTGCTTTTTAGTGCAGTTCCTCCTCCATTGGGAGAGTTCTGATTGAAAAAATAGTTCATTTTTTCTTGGTGACAAACCTAAATTCAGCTTTATGCAGCTTTTCATATTCTTGCCAGTTCTACTCTCATTGGCTAAATGAAACAGGTCATATCCCTCTTCCATGAGAAAACTTTCATAAAGGTAAACAGGTGTCATCTTCTCCCGCCTCTACTCCATGACCTCTCTTCTAAATAGCATCCAATTTCCTCAGTGGATCTTTGCATGGCATGGTCTCTCGTTAGGTCCCACCACCCCAGCTGCCAACTCCAGATTAGACACATGCTTGCCTAAATCCAGGTATAAAATGTAGCCCCCTGGTTTGTATACAGTACCCCAGATTAAATCTAACCAGGGCAGACAATAATGGGACTATCCTCTTCCTCATTTTGAACCTGTTATGATTTGGATAATGACACTTTATAGCAACCAGCACAACCCTTTCCACAGAGCCAGAGGCAGGGGGGTTTCATGGTGGATAGAGCTCTGAACCTGGAGTCAGGAAGACTTGTTTCCAATTTGGCCTCAGATACCTACTAACAAGTCCCTTAAACTTTGTCTGCCTCGGGTTCCTCATGTGTCAAATAAAGATAATAATACCTATTTCCCATAGTTCCAGTGAGGACAAAGTAAGATACTATTTGTAAGTTGTTATAGTCATAGTAGAGGTAGTAGTAATAGTACCTACTACTACTAGTAAGTGCTTAATGAATATGTGTTGATTAGAATTCACCTCCAGTATAATGTTACAATCACCAATACATATTCTGTAATTGGTTTCTCAAAAAGATCATTAAATATCCTCATCTCTCCAAGCCATTTAAAAGAAGCTTCTCCACCTCTGACTCCTGTGGCCTTAATTAAAATATTTCTGGGCAGTCTGATTTGTTCCAGTAAAAAATGAGAGAAGATATGCAAAGAAGGCAAGAATATTCTCTAGGGGAGAATAGGGAGACACTGACAAATGCATGGGATGAAAAACCCAAAGGTATCAACTTTATTTTAAACTTCTACAGAAGACTGTGATGCTGTATCATAGTCAATCCAAGTCTTTGTGTGGCTGACTCCTGTTATTGCCTGGCTTAATTCATTTAGAACTACCTTGGGGAAACTCTACACTGACTACTATATAATTTGTAGTTGCTTAAATAATGGATTTAATATAGTTTGTGGTCATTTAAACAAAAAAGTTGGACATTAGGCCTTTTTAAGGAATGCAATAACCTATTGTATTATTGTTTTATTGATATTTTTATTTAATTTAAATGCTTTCACTTTGGCCCCTATTTCTGTACAATATCCCACCCCACCCCTTATGAAATACAAGGACTCCCTGTAGGCTACATTAATGTGACCCAGGGGAAAGAGTGCTCAATGTGAAGTCGGAGGAACAGGATTCAAATTCTTTCTTTTCTCTTTAGTAGTTGTGTCACCTTGAATCAATCATTCTCCCTCCTTCCCTACATTCCCTAGAATTCACTAACTTCAAAGTTCAGCTCAAGGGCCAACTTCTCTGTTACCCCTCCCCTGAGCTAGTGCCTTTCCCCTGAATTCATCTTGTATTTCTGCACTTACTTTGTATATATTATGGGGATCAGACTCTAAGGGGTGTGCTCAGATTGGCCCTGACTGCATCTACTGACTAGATGCACTGGCTCAGCAAATAGGACTCAGGTGGCTTTGAGGTAATATAGCAAACAATCCCCTAATTGGTCTCTAAGCCCCATGGCAGCAGGGTAGGTGGGGCTGCTTCAGTTTGAAAGAGAGAGACACATTCTGACTTGCTCTCTTCCTTCAACTTTGCAGAGTTCACACTATGGGTGAGGGGTAGAATGGCACCTTTCTCCTCCCCCTCCCACCCCTGCAGGAGAAGCATTGAACTATGAATCCATGAAAAAACAAAGCTCATGTGTGAGTTTAGGCAAGCTCGAGATGGGGCTTTTGGTGCCCCATGACATCTTTCTGGTTTGTGTTTCTTGCCCTGAGCATAGGTGACTGAACTGTGATCCTAAGGTAGCCAGGCATGCATTGAAGTTGGAGAGGGCTAGAGATACTTGGTCATATGGTCAGAGCTGACTGATGGCAGAGGGAGTTTCTACATCAGGAGGATGTCCACTGACACATAGACCTGGATTGTATGAAGACAGGGAACCTAAAGGAAATTGAACATTGAAGAGCAAAAAATCTAATAAATGGGAATCATGCATTGCTTTTTCAGTATCAGCCTCCCAGGAGAATAAAAGTTAATGCTGCTAATGTCCCTCAACTGTGGAAAGGGGGATTTTTGTGAAGATCAAATGAACTAATATCTGTAAAGCACCTAGCACATAATAATGTAATTATTGGAATGATGCCACCTGCTGGAGATTTGCTGTAGAAAAGCTCCGCCATGAGGAGAGGGCCTCTGAGGACAGGACCATGTGGCTTTCTTTGGCGTCAGGAAGTGACGTTTGCTTGTGGGAGGAAGAAGGGGGAGGCTGGCGCTCTGACTCTCTCTCTCTTTCGTGTGGACTCTGGCAGAGAGCGGAGCTAGGAATGCTCTCTCCCTTTAATAGATAGATGAAGCTAGGCCTTTCTCTTTCTCTTCACCGAATTCTTATTCTCCTTAATAAATGCTTAAAAGTCTAACTCTTGTTAAAGCTTATAATTTATTGGCAACCACTCATTAGATATTTTAGACAGACTAGCTAGAATTTTAGCCCCTTACAATAAGCACTATATATATATGTATATGTGTATGTGCGTGTGTGTTCCTTTCACTTCTCTCCCTTTTCCTCTCTCTCTCCCTTTCCCATTCTCTCTCTCTGTGCCTCTTGTCTCTATCTCATGAATATTTTTCCTACTCAACTGCTTCTCTTTTTATCCTAGATGCATTAATTTTGTCTGTGAAGAAGCTTTCCAGTTTTATGTAATTAGTTACCTATTCCATATTTTATAATTGTCTCTATTCCTTGTTTGGTTAAGAATACTTCTCTCATCCATATCTGTGAAAGCTATCCATTTCTCTTCTAGTGTGTTCATGGTATGATCTTTAATATTACAGTCATGTAGCCATTTAGATTGTCTTGTGGAATATGGTATAGGATATTGGTGTAAGCCTAATTTCTGCCAGACTACATTCTAGTTTCCCAGGAGTTTTTCATTAAAGAGAGATTTCTTTCCAGTAATGTTTTTTGGTTTATCTAAAACTGGATGATTGAAATACATGGTTTTCCCCCTAATTTTCCCTCATCCAGTCTATTTCATTGAGATGCTTCTTGACTTTTTAACCAATGTCAAATAATTTTGATGGCTGCTGCTTCATGATATAGTCCAAAGTCTGGAAGAGCTATTCTCCCTTTGCAGGGATTATTTCTGTTCCAGTTTTGGTTTTGTTCCACCAACATCTAGAATAGTGTCAGGTAAGTGGTAGTCATCTAATAACTAATTATTGATTAATTACATCAGAGAGATGGTTGGAAAGATAATAATGCAATTCTTATAAACATCACTCACTGTTGGGCATGATTATGCCCAGTTCATAGAAAGAAAATATAGTAACATTTTGAAAATGGATTTCTTTTCTTCCCTCAACCTCTTAACCCATTTATGTATTAGTCACTTCATGATACTTGACATTTCTATTCCCTTTGGGCACCCCAATTATAAAGCATCCATCTCCAAAAGGAGTAAGGCAGATCCAAGGAATTTTTCCCCTGGGCATATCTACCAGCTTGGCCAAGCTCATTTCCTTATACTCCGGGAAGTCACAGCTTTATACTAAGGTCTCCATAGTTTAGTAATGACACAGATGTCAAAGTCCAGAGGTCCCTGGGGTGCATCAGCAAGTCAGATGACATTGCATTAGATGGGCACTTAGTTCAAATCCAGCCTCAGACATGGACTAGCTGTGTGACTTAAGTTCTTGCTGCTTCAGTTTCTTCAACCATAACAGGGCAAATTGTAAAGCCCAAAGGACCTTAGGATTTAGGGTCAGAGTTATAGTGCAAGGACTGATGATCCTCCTTACCAAAAGAATTATAGCTTATGTCTCCTGGCTCATCCAGGAATTATGAGGAACCCTTTTTCTCCTCCTCCCTGGCCATCCTGAGTTAGGGGAGAATTGAAGAGAAGTTAAGAGAGAAGGGTGACCTTGCTACCCCAATAAGTCCTGGCTCTTCAAAGGGTTGGAGGGGAAACAAAGAGAAGAAAGAAGAAAAAGGGGAAAGGAAAAAAGGAGACTCCTAATAGGAGCTTATTCCTTCCCATCATAGAGGTAATTTAGTCCATGCCTCTCATTTTGTAAAAGGTGGAAATGGCTGAGAAAGGTCAATCAGCTTGCCTAAGATCATACAAGGAGTAAGTGATAGGTGTGGGATTTGAACCCAGGACCTCTGATGCCGAAGTCACTGTATTATGCTAGTCTTCTAGTACCACTCCCTGAACGCTTTTTACTGTGCCATGCTAGTCAGTCAACAAGTATTTGTTAAGCACTTAATATTTTCTAGGCACTGTGCTAAGTGTCAGAAATACAAATACAAGCCAAAGGAAAGACAAGTTGGGTTCCCAAGGAGCTTTTATTCTAATGGGTGAAGGCAACACGTAGAAATAGCTGAGAGCAGAAGAGGAGAAGCTGCCTGGTGAGGGGCCTTACTAGAGAAGGCCTGAGGCAGCCTCGTGAAAAATGAAAACATGGCTGGCCTCTGACCTGGGCACCCTTCTTCAAAGCAGGTACTAGGAAAAGGCACCCAATCAGAGGGAGAAGATTCAGGGGAGCAGGGCCCCTCAAAGGGGTGAATTCCAGGGCTGGAGCAAGTTTCTAGGATGAAGGGACTCCCAGGGCCTGATTCCTGGGGCCATCCAGCATCCGCAGAACATCCCAGCCTCTGCTTGAACCCTGCTGGGGATAAGTACAATATGTCATGGAACAGTACATCCCATGTTCATTCAGCTCAGTACTAATTATTGGGAAGTTCTTCATATCAAATGAAGTCCTGTCTCCTTCCTGCAACTTCCAGCCTTGGGTCCCCATTTTCCTCTCTAGAGGCAATGGGATCACAATGGAAAACAGAAGCAATAACATCTAATGAAGGGGTACCTACGAGAATTCTGTTCTTTATCTTCAATCCATGTTATGTGAAGTCTATATCTGAGTTATTTAGCTGTTGGGCTTGGAATAGCTGAAAGATACACATTTCCAAATCTCTAAAGATGCTCACAAGGTAGAAAGTTTCTCAGCATCACCTTGGCCTACTCCCATCCTCAAAAACTACCAAGTAACTGTTTTATTCATTCTTTCATTTGTTCATTTGTTCATTTATTCATTCACTCATTCATGCATTTAACAAATATTTATTAAGCATCTACCAAAAGCAGGCATCATATAGGATGTAAAGTTGTATTCAGTTTAGTTCTTGTCCTCAGGGATCTTGTTGCCTCCTGTTCAATCGTGAAAACATACAGTCCATTTTTCTGGACTTAAGCATTTGTGCCAAGTGCCTATAGGAAGCAGATGACTCTTCCATGTTCCATGAAGATTAATAGCTCACCTTCATTATTTGCCTCATCGTTATTATAGAATATTATTTTTCTTCTGGGACCTTGATGATGTATTAACCATTCAAGTTGTATTTCTTGATTTATATTGTCACCATAACCAGAGATAAAAATATTGCTTTATGGGTTCATATTATAATTCTTCTTGTAAATTTATGATGCTGTTGGTTGCATCCAAAGGGATTATGTGTGAAGGGGTGGAGAGAATCCTGAGCCTTTTTTGCAACCTTGAACTACCTAGTTTTTTGATGAAAAAGAGAAAGAGAATATACTCAGAGTACATTGAGCTAAACATGTACTCTATCAAAAGCATATTATTATTAACTTTTGTCCATTGTAGTCACTTAATGGAATCTCTGAAATGAGTTGGAAAAGATCTCAAGAGACACCTAGTCCAATAAATAATTGAAAAATTCACATAAGAAGGATGGAGGATGAAGGAGAGGATTATGAAGGGTCCTGTGGCCATATGTGTGCCTGTGTGTGTGTGTGTGTGTGTGTGTGTGTGTGTGTGTGTTGGGGAAGACAACAGCACAAGAAGCAGCACAGTCCAGTGGAAATAGCATGGGCTCTAGAGTAGAGGATGTGATTTTAAATCCTATCTCCAACACCTTACCATATTTGTGACCTTTAGCAAGGAATTTTTCTTTTCTTGGACTCAGTTTCCTTATCTGTTAAATGAGAAAGTTATTGCATATGGTCTTCAGGTAGGTCCCTTCTAGGTTTAAGTCTATGATTCTATGACTGTGTATTTTGTCCAGCCTCACAGAAAGAAAACCTAGAAATCAGCTTGCTGCTGTTCAATCATCTACCCTTTGAGAATGGCACAGTTCATGTTTCTGGATCCCAGGCATGCCTCACCATGACAATGGAGTAAGCTCGTGGTATCAGTGTCTCAACATGTTTTGCTGATAAGATGCATTATCTCCATTCTCTAATGTAAGCATCCCCTTCTTTAGCAACCACGAATATGGGAAGGTCTATTAATTCGGCAGTATGCAAAGCTCCCTGTATGGGAAATCGCTCTGCCAGTTCAGATCACAGCCCCGAATCAGAGAGCTACCACATTTGAGAGTATGAAGGGAGCTCAGGACTCCTTTCTTACGACCCATACCTGAGAGGAAGCCCCACTAGACCACACCGAACAACTGCTTGTCTACCTTCTGCTTGAAGAAAAGGGGGAACCCTCCACTTTTTGAGTCATCCCAGTTCACTTTGAAACAGCTCCCATTGCTAGGAAGTTTTTTCCTGACATTGAGCTTCAGTTTGCCTCTTCACAACTTTTCTCCATTGCTTTGAGTTCTGCCCTCTGGGATGAAGCAGAACAAGATCCATTCCTCTTCCACATGGGAGCCTTTCAGATACTTGCGTACAGCTAGCCCATTCCCCTTGAGTCTTCCTTTCTCCAGGCTAAATCTCCTCAGACATCATATATCAGGGGCTCGAGGCCATTTGCCACAGTGGCAGCCTTTCTCCAGACTCTCACTAGATGACACAGACTTGAGACCCCTGGGGAGGTCTCATGATGGTGGAGTACAGAGGCAATATGACCTTATCACTGAAAGCTGTGCTTCTCTTAATTCAGTCCAAAATTAGCATTTTTCATGGGCACATCATGCTGCTGTCTTCTAAGCCCTAAGGAGAATCAGACATTTTAAGTAATGACCACAATTCCTTAGCCAGTAAGTTTCAAAGGTAGAATTTTAACCCAGGACTTTCTGAGTCCTAGCCAATACTCTCTGCTCTGCCATGCTGTATGGCATAATAAATAATAATAGTCTCTACTGTTTGATGAATGCATTTTGTTGGCTCTTTCTAGTTAGCTGAAACAATGGGTGATATACTTCTATTATGGGAGATATGTGGTAAGAGAATTATTTATAGTCTAAATGACAGTATCCTTCGATTGTTGCTACAAGCTTTACATTCCACCTTCCATAAAGCACAATGATGTTCCCTGTTTTTTAGAACTCGAGTACTGAGCCTTCTTAATGGTAGCTGAATTGTTTCCAATGAGAATTAGATTTCCTTTGTTAAAGCAATTTAATAACATTTCTTGAAGGTCTTGTCTCAAATGCATCACCCAATGTGGATGTAGTTCCCCTTTGAGCACGTGTGGATGCCAACCTAAATGTTGTAATTCATCTGGGATCTCATCATCTTATACTATGTATATTTCAGAAGACAAAGAGCACAAGTGCAGATTGGCCACTGTAGAACTAAGAGAACTGGGTTTGGGGCCACAGGGACTGAATTCAAGTCATGTCTCTGTTATCAGTAGCCTCGGTAACCTTTGCTAAGTGAATTCCCCTCTCCATATCTAGGATTCCTCATCTGTAAAATGGGCAGGTTGGAAAAGATGGTTTCTAGTTTTCTTTATAGTTCTTAATCTAGTATATAATGCAATTTAAATGTTAGTATATACACACTAAATTTCAGGACAAATGATTAGTATGGGCTAAGATTCCCCATTCCTTTTATATCTTTCTCTCTTTCAGATACTGTGAATCAATCCCTAAAGGACATCACAATTGTGTTACCTCAAGCACATTTCTCCTCTAGGTGCCCTTGGTGCAATTCAGGGGCTCTTCCTACTTTTATTCTCTTTAATGATTTTTTTTTTACTTTCCTATGACCACATCTGGGATTGTGATATTGGAATCCAAGTGTAGGGCCTCTATTCTCCTTGATAGTGAAAATTGTTTGTTATAAAAAGATTTTTTACAGATCTTTTCAATTTTTATTATATTTTTATTCTTCTATTTTCACCCTTAATACTCCACCCCAAAGGCAAATGAAAGATATATGTGTGCATAAACACAAATATATATTTACATGTGCCTACTTTCTCATTTATACAAAGTCTCTATGAGACTCATCTATACACTAACTCAAGGAATTCTCAATGAGGGTATTGGTAGGGAACAAGCAGTCTCTTGCAAGCAATAATCTAAGATGAACCAAATCTTAACTACTTTATAACTGGTTGAAAGGTAAAGAGAATACAAAATTCCATTGTCATTATTTGTTGGTTATAAAAACACAATTCAGTTGAGCAAAACCACCAAAATACATTTTTTTCAAAATCTTTTTTCATTCATGCATCGTGGGAGGCACAAAACAAGGAGATACATCCTCAAAAGTATTGGCCACTGTGATGGAGATACAGCACAGAATCCTAGTTGAAGAGGGATAAATTTCCTGTGAAAGGTGAGGTCACCCAGATGTTATTGCTTGAAGTTGACATTGTGTTGGTTGTATCAAGTCCTAGAGTATTGTAGAGTCCCTTTGAGAAGTTAGTCTAACCATGAACAGTGGAAAGTCCAAGTGGATAAAGAATGTCCATTTCCTGGATTATGACACACAGGTGGGTGGGATTTCTCTGTCACTTGGATAGCAGATTTCAACAGGTGTATAGTGCTTTGAATTTTCTTCAGGATATTGTAAAGCCCTTGAAATGACCCCCCAAACTTCTAGAAACAAGCATCTATCACACTACTTCATTCTGCCAGCATTGTTTTACATTCCAGGTCTTGCTATGGAATACAATGATCCCTGAAGAGTTGAAAATTAATATTAACCAGAGGCCAATAAAGAGGGGAGTGGTGGGGGGAGTCAGTTGCAACACAGATCCAATGAAAAACTCCCAAGAATAACAAGAGTAAAGAAAGTCATCAGAGAAATGTAGGATGGCAATAGAAGTGAGTGTGCAATGGATAACTGGTGGACATTCCAAGTGCTCCATTAGTATCTTTTCTATGTCAGGAGAAAGCAAGGAAAGCCCCTAGCATGTGGTGTCTTCCAGGTATTAAAACTACGAGAGAACATGGAAAAAGTCACACAGGATAGGCAGATGTGGATAAATGAGCATAATTATAGGGAACATATGAATTTATGAGATCTCAAAATGTTTGGCACATATGACCATGAAAGAATTGTGAACTTTAAACTTAAGCTATAAGAGAGGAGTGATCGAGTAGCCAGTTCAAGAGGACAAACAAAAATGCCTTGACCATTTAGCACATACCAGGCACTCTACTAGGAGTAAAAAGGCAAGAATTAAAGAGTCCCTGCCTTCAAGAGGCTTATATTTTACTGAATAAAAGTAATAACAAATACATAGTATAGACAAGAGAAAGCCAGAGTAATCGGAAGGGTGAAAAGCATGAAGATCTGGTTATCCTGGCTATGCATCAGAAACAAAGCTTCATGTTATAAGATCTAATTGAGAGTAGGGCAGAACCTGGTTTCAGTTTGCAAGAATTGATAGGAATAAAGAATTAGGTCCAGGTGTGGAGAGTTACTCAGTGGTGTCCAACAGAATTTGAGAGTCTCATTTACACGGTAAAAAGAAATTATGAGAATTGGAAGAAAAATCCTGTTCTCTATGACTCATCCGTTATAGAAAATGGAAAAAGAAAAGGAACTGTGAGTAGGGAGGAAATGAGAAGACTTGTTATAATCACAGTCCCAGTGTAGGGGGGGAACAAGATGGAAAAGGTTCTTTTCTAATATAAACTCATTAATCTCCTCCCTGTCAGAGCCTTGCTATTTAAGGGGCTGATAAGAATTATGACCTCATAGACCTGAAAGAGACCATAAGTGGTCCCCGAGTCCTCTGCTCTCCTCCCCCCATAGGCTTGGCATGACTGCATTGAAAACATCTCTTAGGCAGATGAAAATCTCTCGTTGTTTTAAAGAGAAGGAGCTACCAGCCTTTTCTCCCCTTTTTTATTATTAGAAAAAGGTCTTTCCACTGACAACCGAGAATGTTATGACATGAAGGCTATTTATTAAGAATCTCATCTTAAATTCAATTTATTCCTTGGATTAGAGTTTCAGTTATCCCTCATCATCCTGGGAGATGGTGAGAGTCTCTAGATAAATGCTCTTGTTGATTTGAGTTGCTTCTACGTTATTAAAAAAATAAATATGTAAAATATGGTAAATTTACGGCCTAACATTATGCCTAATTAAAATGTAAAAAAAATAACAACAGGGAACTAAATTCATGAAATCATAGCTTTGGAGCTAGAAGGGATTTTAGACATAATCTATCCATATTGAGGCAGGTAAGTGGCCCAGTGGATGGAGTGCTGGGCCTGGAATCTGGAAGATTCCCCTCCCTGAGTTCAGATTCAGACTCAGACACTTACCAGCAAATTTAAGTCACTTAAGCTTTTTTTTTTTTGCCTCAGTTTCCTCATGAGAAAATGAGCTGGAGAGGAGGTAATAGCAAACTACTGCAGTGTCTTTGCCAAACGAACCCCAAATGGCATCACAGAGAGTCAGACATGACTGAAAAACAACTAAACAACAATCTCAATTAACTAATCGATAAACATTTATTGAAGTGTCAGGCACTGTGCTAAGTGCTGGGGATACAAATAGAGGCAAAGGACAGTCCCTACCCTCAAGAAGCTTACAATCTAATGAGCCCAACCTCATTGTACATGTGAAGAGACTGAGGTTCATAGAGGTTAAGTGATTTACCAAGGTCAGCATGGAGTAAGTGGCAGTGCTGGGAAGGAAGCCAAGGTATTATGACTCATAGAACTCCTTCCAACAGATGTCCCTGTTACTGTACTTGGCCACAATGTAAGCACATTCTTGTCTCATCTGATGCCTTCACGAGATGTGGAGGTGAGACTGGGTTCTTGAAGATGACACAAGTGGAACAAAACCTCTGGTCTATGTAAACCAGCTAAAGAAGCTTCAGGGTCCAATGACACATTGTGTCGAAGGTCCCAGGATCAGCCACGCTAAGTACAGCTTTAGGATGATTCATGTTGAATTCTTTAGTTGTGACAACCCAACAAATGAAGAAAACTTCACCATGGTGTTCAGTCCTATGCTGCACCTCTCTGCCTCTGCTCTGAAAGTACTGGTATTGGCAAAGGGGCAAAGTATGCCAGGATCCCAATGTTTACATTCTCTAAAGACATTAACCATTGGAAGTCTCAATGTGATGTCCTTATCCAGCACCTTGTGAGGAGATGAAGCTACCAAAGGAGCTGAGTTTTATTTACATCAATGTTGTCCATCTCAGTGAAACCAGAAGGGTGAACCATGAGGACCCTGCAGTTACAGGGGAGGATGACTCCAATGTTCTCCTTACAAAGGGTAAATACATAGAGAGGGTCATTTCCTCATGGTCCAAAAGGCACCAAGAAATGTTGTTCATCAGGCACTCCGTCATTTTAAGACCAGAAGCAAAAAGACCTCCGTGGAGACCATTGTAACTTATTTACTAACATCTGGGGCAAAGAATCGAGAAGTCAAGAACCTGCCGACCACAGGTGCACATGCTTTGATGGGTGGTGCCATCAGTATGAACCAGCAGGCAATATGTTAGTTTAAAGGGACATGTCATTTCACAATAAGCTCCCCCTGTGCAGTCAGCCCAGTAACTTTAGAGAAAACATACCAATCCCATTTTTTTTTTACAAAGAGTAAAAACTAAGAATGTACTGCTAGAATCTATTTTATCATTTCTACAAGGGGATTTTCTTTTTATTTTTAAAAGGTTCTTCATTGTTTACATTTTCTTTCTTACAATGATCTTAATGAACATCAACAAACATGAACATTTCAATATACAAAGAAAAGCCAAATAAGGGTATATGAAACAATTAACTTGTGTTATAGTTTTCTCCTACTATGTATACTTTATTTTTTATAAATAACATTTAACATAGTTTGAATACTTCTCTGTTTATCTATATCCCCTTCCCAATCAGTCAATCTATCTATCAACTCACATTCATTCAATGCCTACTATGTTCTGGGGATACTAAGAAAGGGAAAAGACAGTCCTTGCCCTCAAGAAGATCACAGTCTAGTTGGTTGAATGCAAACAAGTTACATAAATCAAAGATAAGAGTAGGGAGACAGATTCTTTCTCTCTGCTGCATATTATCTATTCTTTCTTTTCTTTTTTTCTTCTTTAAAATTATCACTACCCACTTTTCCTCTAACTCATCCCCCTCCCCAGAAATAGAATGCCCTCTCGTGATACATATGTGTATTCATTCGAAACAAATCTGTATGTTGGACATATGCCAAAATATATGTTTCATTCTGCACCTCAGGTTCATCACTTCTTTACTAGAGGGGGGAAGCAGACTCCTTCACTGGTCTTCTAGAATTCCAATCCATTTCATGGGAGTTCATTGGAATTCTTCATCCTTTCAGCTGTTTTTCTTTACAATGATGTATTACATCAATGATTCATTATATAAATTATTTTCCTGCTTCTACTTACTTTACTTTATACTGGCTCCTACAAGTTCTTCTAGATTTCTCAAAATTGGTCCTTTTTATTTTTTCTTATGCTGAAGTAATATTCTATTATATTTGCATAACGTAATTTGCTTACCGTTCCTCACTTTATTGATATCTACTTTACTAGTCCTTCACTTACAATAAGAAAAGCCATCACAAATATTGCTAGCATATGGTCTTAGAAAGTTACTCTTGCTGTGTGACCCTGGGCAAGTCACTTAACCCCAATTGCCTCACCAAAAAAAAAAAAAAAAAAAAAGAAAGTTACTCTTTATTATATTAATGAACAATTAATGTGTCCCTATGATATTTTTAACTTAAAGGAGTGTTGTATTTTGTGAAAAGCTTTTCTCTGCATACATTGATATAATCATGTGATTTTCATTGTTTTTCTTATTAATATGGTATGTTATATTTGTAGTTTTCTTAATATCAAATAAATCCACCTTCCTTGTAGAAATCCAATCTATTCATAAATATATTGCTCTAACCTCCTTCTTAATATTTATTCAACATTTTTGCATTGATTTAATTAGGGATATTGTTCTTATAATTTGCTTTTCCTGTTTTATATCTTCCTCGTTTAAGTGTCAAGACAATATTTGTCTGATAAAAGGAGCCCTGGGTAGAGTCACTTCTTTTTCTGTTTTTGCAAACATTTTATAGACCATTAGAATTAATTGTTCTTGGAATATTTTTTGGAATTTATTTGGAAATCCAACTGGTACTAGACTTTTTTCTTTTTAGAGTTTTTTTTTCTTTTTAATGACGTTTCATTTATTTTTCTGAGGTTGGGCTTACTTAAGTCCTCCATTTTGATAAGCTAACTTTTAAAATAATATTTACCTATTTCATTTTGTTGGCATATAACTAGGCAAAGCATTTTCTAGTATTTTCTTTATTTCTTCATTTTTATGAATTCTCATTTTTCATTGTTTAATCTAGGTCATTTGGTTTTCCTTTCCTTTTAAAAATCAAATTCTTTATGTATTTTTTTTTAGTGAGGCAATTGGGGTTAAGTGACTTGCCCAGGGTCACACAGCCAGTAAGTGTTAAGTGTCTGAGGCCGGATTTGAACTCAGGTACTCCTGACTCCAGGGCCAGTGCTCTATCCACTGTGCCACCTAGCCGCCCCTAAAAATCAAATTAGATATTGGTTTATCTATTTTATTAGATTTTTTTTAAAAATTAGATTTATAAATTAACTTTTTGTTTAAAATTTTGCTTATCTTTTCTTTTTCAGAATTCTATTTTTTGTTATTTAGGAATTTTTTAAAAATTTGTTGCTTTTCATACTTTTTTAGTTGTATGCCCAATTCCCTGATTTGTTCTTTCCCTCTTTTGTTGATATTTTTAGAAAAAAACACTTTCCCCCTAAGAATTGCTTTGGAAATATCCTAAAAGTTTTATATTGCCTTATTTGGTTTTCTTTAGTGAAATGATCTATTGTTTTTGTATTTAGTCTTTGATTCATAAATTATTTAGATTTACATTATTTTACTCTCTAAATTTCAATTCTTTCTTCAATATTGTTTTACAGATTATAACTATTATATAGGATCATTAAATGTGATCAATATTTTAGTTTTTCTGTATTTTTAAAAGGTCTTATGCTCAAGCATATGGTTAATTTTTATAAAGGTATCATTAGTAGCTGAGAAATATGTATATTCCTTTCTTTATCCATTCATTCAGTAATAACCAGAGATTTATCACATATACCTCTTCTAAAATTCCATTCAGGTTTTACATATCCTTATTTGCCACTTTATTAGATTTTTATTAGATATTATAGTAACACATTGTGGTCCCTAACTATGATAGTTTTGTGGTCTATTTTTCCCATTATTTGATAAACTTTTAATTCAAGTGCTTAGATACTATACCAAGCATGACCTAAAAGAGGGAGATAGACATGTGCCAAAGATATTTGCCATTTTCTTGGAATATGTCCCTTGTAAAGTCCTAAATGGAAAAGGTACTCTCTATAGAGCAGAGAATGAGAAGATTTAGGTAGGTTGTAATCAGTTCTGATGAAGTGAATCTCCACATTGATGTAGTCATGGAGCCATTGAAAACTACATTTTCCCTCTAAACCCTTTATATGGGCATTTCTGAGATTTTACCAAGAGGGTAATAATATCCTATGAAAAGACAAGTTACTTCTAGATATTTTATTAGTATTTTTTGTTATTCCAAAGACATGAGGCATAAAATGAGTCTTGATTTTAGTTACTGGGGATGGGCCAGTGGCCAGAAGACATCTGGGATACCATGAGGTTGGTCTTGAGGGTACTACTGCTTGTGGTGGTAGGAAAGCAGGAAGTTGAAATTGGGGAGTTTCCTATTTTAACATTAATTTTGCTAAATACTTGCTGAGCTCAAGTATTTCAATCTGCTAAAGGATGTGTTGTCAGTGTCTGCTCCAAACCCCCTGGGGCAGTGCCATGGATGTCCCACCCTAGTTTTTGTCTGGCTTATTTTTTCAAATTACAAAAGTGTTATTCATTCTTAAAGGATAGATTCACAAAGTGTACAAAAGCTTTATCTAAATGATGAAGTCCATTAGTTCCTTGGGTTCTTTCTTGTCATATAGTGAGCATCTGGCTTCCTTTGGGAGGTCAAGCCACTTCTTAATGTTAACATAAATTATCCTAGGGCAAGAGCCAACTCTGTAGAAACTGCCCTGATAAACTCCAGTCTTCTGAACAGAACTAGTTGACCTTTTTGTTATACATCAAAGTGTGACTGAGTATAGGACTGGAAAGGACTTATGAGTTCCATTTCTAGCCAGAATCCTGCTCTCTGTATTTCTTAGTAGTGTCCTCTTAGTTTTAAAGGACAATACTAAATTTTAGGAGAGAGAACAAAAGCTGCTTTTGACAAGTCTTTCTATTCTTGTGCACACTGCAGCAAAGGGGTTGAATGTCATGTGGCATGAGGGGGTGAAGAGGTGGAAATCATCAAAAATGAGGAAAGAAGAAACTTGAGTTAGGATGTTGTGGGATGAGGAAAGAACAAGGAAGAGAGACAGAGTAGTTTGGAGAAAATTCTCTTCCATGGGGTGCTGGTGAAAAAGAAACGAGGCTGGGAGAGGTAGAGCAGGATTGAGACCAGAGAATAAAAGAAAGAAGAAAAGACAAGGAGAGTGCCAAGCTTAAAAAGGATGGCAGCTCAGTATATTTGTGAGCAATCCAAAGCTTTTTGGCAGAGCCGTGGTCTAGGAATAAATGTCCCTAGATTCTAGTGCCAAGCTCTTCCACTGGCTCGTTGTTGGGTATATAACCGAAACTAACTGGGATTTGTTCACATTATTGACAAAACAAGGGGCAAGGCTTTATTAGATGGCTAATGTTGGTAAAGATTAGGATAGTCTATACCTTTCATTTAGAAAAAAAATCTTTGTTTTCATATTACTTTCATTCCCCAACATTATCTATCTTTCTATCTATCATCTATCTATCCATCCATCTATAGATATATATGTGGATACATATGTATTATATGTCGAGTTTTTTATTGCCCCTATCATATAGAAGTGGGAATATGGGATCCCAGATACAGAGCTAGAAGGGTTCATAGAGGCCATTGCTTCTAATATTCTCTTGGTTTACAGATGAGGAAACTGAGGCTCATGGAAATTGTCTATCATTTAGCAAATGTTAAGTTCCTATTCTGGGGTAGCATATATTAAGTGATTACACTGTGCTATGGGCTAGGGTTATAAGAACAAGAGTGAGGCAGCTCCGGCTTCCAGGGGACTTCCATTCTAATGGCAGCAAGGAGTGCCTATCTAGGTATGTATAGAATGCAGACAGAGTAGATGGAAGGTAACTCTAGAGAGAAAGGCATGGGGGGAGGGGGAAGGAGAAGGAAGGCAGCCTACAGGAAGTGGTGCTTGACCTGAGTTTGGAAGGAAGCCAGAGATTCCAAGAGACATAAATGAGGTGGAGCGGCATTCCAGGGAGGAGGTAAGACACAGAGGCTGGAGATGGAAGGTTGAGTGTGAAGAGAGGCAATGAGGCCAGTGTCACTAGACTGTAGAGCACATGAACATTACATAGAAGAAGATCACTTTGCAATGGAGCTAGAGCAAGAGACAGACCATCAGTTATAAGGATTATAAGTGGGTCAGGTTGGATGGGAAACAGAATCATAGGTAACCAGCATGGCAACCTAGGCTAAAGTGAGATAGACAATGTTAGGGCCATAACAACAGCAGAACAAGTTGAGTCACTCAAGCAGGTTTCTCTGTTCCTGATGGGCGCTCATAGATCAAAAGTTCATCAATCTGGAGCTGGACAGGACTCTAGAGGTCATCTAATCTGATCCCCTCCTTTTACAGATGAGGAAACTGAGGCCCCGGGGGGTTAAGAGACTTGACCAAGATCATACAGGGAGTGTCAAAGGCAAAGTTTGAACCCAGGCACTCTGAGTGCTTTTCCCACAACCTTCAGGGAATGGTTTACTATGTCTGAACAACTGAATTATACAGAATTCCCTTTATCCAGCATAAGAAAGTGTTATTTGCTAACCTAATGATTTATTAGATTAAATTGCATCTCTCTGCTTTAAGACCAAATAATTTATCTGCAGCCACATCCAGGCAGATTGCCTTCCAACATGTGACTGACCCCTCACAGGGCCGTTAGCACCCCAGACTTATGAATAATGCAGGGGAAATGGCAAAGTCATGTTTCATCTTATTCTCAAGTACAAACCCTGCCAGGGGATTTTATGATCCATAAATGGCCATCGTTGGTGACTACATTCTTCCTGATCATCCTGATACTTTAGAATGAAGGCCCAGGAATCATTCAAGTCCCTTCTATTTTTCCTCCCTGATGGCTGGGTCCTGTTATGCTGCTTTCAAAGAGTCGTCAGCATCCTGGTACCATTCTCCCTCTAGTTACCTCTGCTTTTGCATCTTCACTGAAAGAGTGCTCTCTCCTAGATGGAACGGTGCCCTAATTCTAACTTTGTCCAGGGCTTAAGATGGCAGAGGGACTCAAGGCCTATAATGGTCCTATCTAAACTCTGTTAATATGTTGCAAATATAATCGCAGGGTCATTTATTTGGAGCTCATCCCACTTCGTCCCACCCACTCAGGCCTTCTCCTGCCCATGTGCTGAGAAGATTGTGATGTAACATTGCTGGGCCTGGCACCAGCAGGCGTAAGTGTCCCTGCAGGTGCAGAATCATTCTCAATAGGAAGCCTGCTTCTGGCATTTTTCCTTGGTAACGTGTTGGAAAAGAGGCGGCAGATGTTATTTGAGCCCATGTATCGAGAGGATTGGAGGGGGGAGAAGTGTTAATACTGACATGGACCCAGATGTGGGCAGATGAAAAGAAGCATTCAAGAGGCTGTTTGCCCAACGGGAAGAAAAAAAATCCATAAAATATGAATTTCCGCCAGAGCCTTCTCTCCATCATTTTGAAGTGGAAAACAAACAGGTTGAGTAGGAAGCATTCTAATTACACGTCTCTCTTTCCTCTAAGATTCCATGTTGTTTATTTGTTTCATCTTCACTGCTAAGGTCGAGAGTTAACGGCCTGGGTAGACGGGGCTGTGCTTGTGGCTTGAATGATGATTTAAATAATAGCATAGAATGCAAGGAGGAGGTTCCCTGGCTTTCTTCAGGTCTCATCTAGAATTCATCCTTCAGGAAGCCTTTCCAAGTCTCCCTTGATGCTAGCGCCTCCCCCTGAAATGACCTGGTCTGTACATCTTGGCTGCTGTGTTTTCTCCCTTTACATGATGAGCTTCTGGAAAGCAGAGATTGACCTTTGCCTTTTTGCATCCCAAGGGCTTGGCACAATGCCTGCAGATAGTAAATACTTGTTGACTTTTCAAACTTTTCCAATGACATTCAATTCATAACATCCATTTCTTAAATATTTTGTATGTCACACACTGTGTTAGGTCGTGGTGACATCAAGAAAAAATAAAAACGTAGGTCACTGCCCTCAGGGGCTTACAGTCTATAGGTATTGTGGGCGTTGAAATTGGCCTCAGGCTCCCTGAGCAGAGCTGTCACTGCCTCTCCACTGGGGCTAAGCTGTGCTGACTGAAAACCTCAAGCCACGGGCATGTGCAACACGTGGCTCAGCCAGCCCTGGGGGTGACCAGCCCTGAGTTTCACCTGAGAAAGAAAATTAATAAAAGGGGATGCTAGAAATTTGGAATTATGCCCAAAGGGCGATAAAGCTGTGCATACCCTTTGACCCAGCAATACCACTTTTGGGTCTTTTTCCCAAAGAAATCATGGAAAGGGGAAAGGGACCCACATGTACAAAAAAATTTATAGCTGCTCTTTATGTGGTGGCAAGGAATTGGAAGTTGAGGGGATGCCCATCAATTGGGGAATGGCTGGACAAGTTGTGGTATATGAATACAATGGAATACTATTGTGCTGTAAGAAATGATGAGCAGGAGGAGTTCAGAGAAACGTGGAGGGTCTTGCGTGAGCTAATAATGACTGAGATGAGCAGAACCAGAAGAACATTGTACACAGTATCATCAACATTGAGTGTTGATCTGCTGTGATGGACTATATTCTTCTCACCAATGCAATGGTACAGAAGAGTTCCAGGGAACTCATGATAGAAGAGGATCTCCAAATCCAAGAAAAAAAAAAAAGAACTGTGGAGTATAGATGCTGAATGAACCATACTATTTCTTTTGTTTTGGGTGCTGTTGTTTTTTTTTCTATTTTGAGGTTTTTCATCATTACTCTGATTTTTTTCTTATAATAGGACTAATGCAGAAATAGGATTAATGTTATTATGTGTATATATATCTATACACGTGTGTATAGATATATATCTATATATGTATATGTATATAGATATATAGATATAACCTATATCAGATTACCTGCTGTCTAGGGGAGGGAGGAGGGAGGGGAGGGAGGGAGAAAAATCTGAAATTGTAAAGCTTGTATAAACAAAAGTTGAGAACTATCTTTACATGTAACAGAAAAAATAAAATACCTTATATGTAAAAAAAAAAACAAAAAAAGGGGATGCTAGAGACGCTTTGGGGGGACACTGAGAAAAAGCTAAGAGCAAGGTCATCGGAGGACTGACAGAAAGAGGACAGACAGAAAGGGGAATGCCGGAGGACTAGGAGGATGCAAGGAGCTCGGTGAGAGAAGAAGCACTTGGGGATTCATCACGACAGTACAGAAAGGGGGTTCGCTAAGGAGACTGAGGCTACAGTAGTGAGAGAGAAGTTAAAGAGTGAAGCCAGAAGAAAGGAGCTGAGCAGTGAAAGTGCAGGGGAGCTGGAGTGAAGGAGAAAAAGAGTGAAAGTGGGAGAGGACTGGAGGTGAACCGGTCCAAACAGCATACCCTCAGGCAAGAGGTGGCAACGCCCTTATTATATTAAAAGCAGTCAGGTCTCATATAACTATCTCTTACTTTTATTTTTATAAATAAACCCTGCTTTGATTATTTAATTAAAAGGCTTCTTAATCATTTGCTTATCAATTTGGAAGTGGAGCAGTGTGGAGAAATTTTAAAAGGCTCTAACAGATTGGCTCAGGAAATTAATAGCAGTCAGATAGCCAGCCAGTCAAAAATCCCCAAATTAGGCCCAGCTAGTAAGAAAAAGTATTTTTCCATTTGAATGGTGACCCGGATGGGACTTGTGGCCCAATTATAATTTTTCTTATAGTTTACAGTTATATGATGTTTCAGATTAGATTAGGATTAGTTAAATTAATTTTTTTTACACAGTGTTAAGCAGTCTTATGTAGGAATGATGTTAGATCACACAGTATAGAATCAAATAGATTAATCAATCAACATTTATTAAGTACCTACTGTGTGTCAGGCACTGCACTAAATATTGGGGGTACAAACAACGATAAAAGACAATCCCTGCCCTCAAAGTGTCACTGAATACTTGGGGACATGTACACAATGACAGTTTCTAAGTCATTGACCTTCGCGGTGTGGAAGAACCTGGAAGGTCATTCAATCGAAGCTCATCCCTCCCCCAAAGAACTCCCCAACAACACAATGATAAGTGATGCTCCACCTTTGCTGAAAGTCTGCCTGTGACAGGGAGTTGGTCTAGCTGGCCCCAGAGGCCCCTTCCAGCTCTAGAGGGTGAATCCATCATCTTTTTCCTAGTAAAAACCTTCTTTTTTCCGGCTCCCCTTCATCCTCTGCCACCAGTTTGCTTGCCACTCTTCTCTCCTGTAGCTTCTCCTTCTTCAGCCTCAGCTATCACTGTGGCCACCCATGGCCATATGTGGCTTGGTGCAATCACTTAATTTCCCTCAAATGGAGCACTGACCACAATTCTTTCCCCAGTGGAAAAAAAAAATAAAAAACCTTCCATTTTACTCGGTATCACATGTAACTAGGTACCAGGAAGGCCCCTGGTTTTCACACACACACATATAATATGTCCATATAACATTCATAGAAAATACATCTGCAGACAGCTACAATGTAGCATTCTCTAGTCATACATAGTAAATGTCTCTACCATAAACATTCCATATCCTCCATCATCACTTGTCTTTTTTCCCAGCATAGAGTACACTCCCCTGTATCACTAGTATCTATTTGTTATGTGAATGATCCTCTCACTCATCAGCACCTGTGCATTATTCATGAGCCTTGTCAATGGCTGCACACCCCAACACTTCTGTTATGACTCACAACCACAGCTAAGTTCTGTCTCTATTATTTGGGAAAGAGAAACTCCCTTTGTTCTGAGCCACTGGACACTTGAGATTTATTTGGACCATCTGATGATTTGGGCAGGACCACAGCAGGCATGAAGCTATCTATCTCTGTGCTTAGTTTCTCTAATGGGATGATAGATTTAGAGCTGAAGGGATCTTACAGGTTAACTAGTCCAATCTTCTCATTTTGCAGAAGAAGCTGAGACCTTAGCAGACAATTGAACAGGAGGCAGAAAGTGGGCTCCGTTACCTATGGGAAATTATGAGCATAATGTTTCTCTCTGAAACAAAGGTTCTGATCCTTCTTTTTTCTTTTTCTTTCTTTTTTTTTTTTTTAGTGAGGCAATTGGGGTTAAGTGATTTGCCCAGGGTCACACAGCTAGTAAGTGTTAAGTGTCTGAGGCGGGATTTGAAACCAGGTACTCCTGACTCCAGGGCCGGTGCTCTATCTACTTCACCACCTAGCTGCCCCTGATCCTTCTTAACAATGGTATTCCCCCGGCAAGTCTGTCTGGATACAAGTCATGGAGTGTCAGTCATTGAAGAATTAATGTTGCCAGTTACCCAAAAAGAAACGGGAAGGGCAACATGTTACCAAACCAAGATGGTCTGGCACATCAAGACCTGAATGAGAAATCAGGCAGACTTAGGATCCAATCCTAGCTTGGACCATTCCCACTGTATAACCTTGGGTACTTCTGACCCTTTGCCTTAAAGAGCCTCTTTCATCATCATCTAAGCCTACTTCACTGGGTTGTGAGGATCCAAGTTGAGGATGATGATAAAACACCTGGGAAACCATAGAACTCTATGTCAAGGTGAGTAATTAAGAACTGTAAAGGAATGGCATAAAAGACTGGATGACTACGTGTCATGTATATTACAGTTGGGATTCCTTTCCTATATGGGTTGGAATAGATGGCCTCTGGGGTCACTTCTAACTCCAACATTCCATTCTTTCATGATTTGGGTTGGAGACATCTTCAAGAATGATAAGGCAGACAGAATTCCTACCAGGTCAAAGCTTTCTCTGAATGAGTCGCATTCAAAATTCTGACTTTAATCAGAGTAGATTCTGGGAAGGAAGCCATCCATTAAGAAATATTTCTGTAACATTTGGTGATTGACAAGGTCCTTTGATTTGGGAGGTTTTTCATTCATTCACTTAACAAACATTAACTGTCTACTCTTCTCCTGATACTATGGGAGATGAAGTATCACTATATCATAGAGTGGGTGTCAACCAGATTCAGCCCAAGACATAGAAGAAGGATCTCAGATCACACCAATTTGATGATGAAAGCATGTTAGAAGTCAACTGGTCCAGCCCTCGTTTTAGTTTGGAAACAGTCCCAGAGAAGTAATATGACTAGTTAAAGGTCACATCACCAGCCAGTAGCAAGAACTGCAATTTGAACTCACTTTCTCTCGCTCTAAATTGGACATTTTTTTTTGGCCTAGCACCTCTGCTGCTCTCCAAGAGAAGAATCCCCTTGCCAAAAGCTCCCCTCCCCACAAAGGAATAAAATTTTAATCTTCCTAGTCTTGATAGAGCCATTGATCTCACCAGCTTGGTAGGCCCCTGAGGGAAGTCAGATATCATTTTCATCACATCTGTAATGTTTTAAATGAGAAGAACCCCCAAATTGTCCATATTGGGACAGTTACTGTGAGAGCTGAGAATTCTCAAAGCAATTATCTGATCCCTTCTTGGGAAATTACATCTTTCACCATATTAAACCAGAGATGTTCTGCACAGAGGACTGGAGGGGCTTAATAAGATAATCAATAAATGTATAAACTGCTTTTCTTCATGATGAAGTCACCAATTGAGGTAATGCATAGCCCAGGGAGCATTTTGGACCCCTGTGTCTTTCTGAAGAAGATTATAAAAGAAGAAAAAGAAAACAGTAAATTTTCCACACTGGCTCCCTGAGTCTGAGATAATTTTGGAACCGAGACCAGAGATGAGGAACTCCCTTCGGTATTTCTCAAATACATCCCTTAAAAGCTTAATTCAAACACCAAGAGCTAAGAGATTGGGGAAAAGCTTACACTAGGCCATTGATGCAGTTCCTTTGTCAATTCAGAGTCATTCTTAGTGGTCCACACTCCGGTGCTTGGTCAAATCTATCTTTAAATGACTCTACTCACTGGGCTTTCAGCTTGGTCTCAGAAAGCCTTGCCTTGGTCTATACAGAGGAAATGCAGGCGTATTTCCTGATGTTTCTTGAATGGGAAATGTCACCTCAATTCAGCCCTTGTGTCTTTTACAAGTGACACTCCTCCTAATGAGGGTCCATGGCTGCCTTGGGCTTGGGTCAGGCTGGCATAATGAGCCAGGCAAGTAACCTGGTCTCTTGTGAATTTCCACTGGTGATGAGTGTCCAGGCTGTGACAGTATTGATAATGGCACACTCTGTCCACCAAGAAGCCAGAGCTAACTTGTCTTTATACCGATCGCATCTTTCCCCAGCCTAGTAATTTCTGCCTAATAGAATAGATTCAATTAATTATTTTGACAAAGGTAGGGGAGGGGTCATTGACTAAAGACTACAAACTTCCTAGGGTGGGAAATTCTTTGAACTTCATTGAAGAAAAAAAAATCCTGTGAATCAATGGGTTACTTCATACTTTTGGATTGGATTGTTTTTTACTATTTATTTCTAGAATTTCCTCTTTTCCTGCCCTGAATTCACTACCTGTCAACTCAGCCCTTTAGGGCTGAGCTCAGGGAATCCAGAGAGAAGGATATTGAAAAGTGATGTGGAGACACTCAGAATTCCAGAGACTTCCCTCCCAGGGATGGGAGGCTGGGGGTGGGATTGCAAAGATCTAAGGAGAGGAAGTAAAAGTGCTCCTTTTACTATCAATACTGCCAAAAGAACCAAAACATTTACCCTTTTGAAAACTGGGAATCTATTGTCCTTCCTAACTGAGGTGACTCCCATAGAGTTGCTCATCTTTGCAGAACTTCAAGGGTCAGAGAACTGGTTCTGCAAAGATCATCAGACATTATCTGGTCCAACCCTCTTATTTACAGATGAGGAAACTAAGACCAAGGAAGGGAAATGACCCACCCAAAGTCAGGCAAGTCCTGTGAGAGAAAAGAAACATAGGTCTGGGACTAAAAGGTCCCTTGAGGGTCATTCTGTCCAACCCTCTCGTTTTACAAGGGAGGAAATCGAGGCATAAGGAGGAAGTGAAATGCTGTCTCCAAAGTCAAATGTCAGAATGTCCAAAGAAATGTCAGAAGTAGGATTTGAACCCAGGTTGTTTGCTTCCAAATCCAGTGTTATTTTCTTTCTTTTTCTTTTTCTTTTTCTCTTTCTTTCCTTCCTTCCTTCTTTCTTTCTTTCTTTCTTTATTTCATTCTTTCTTTCTTTCTTACTTTCTTTCTATCTTTCTTTCTTTCTTTCGTGAGGCAATTGGGGTTAAGTGACTTGCCCAGGGTCACAAAACCAGTAAGTGTTAAGTGTCTGAGGCCAATTTGAACTCAGGTCCTCCTGACTCCAGGACCAGTGCTTTATCCGCTGTGCCATCTAGCTGCCCCTCCAGTACTACTTTCTCTACATCATCCTGTGTTTCCATGTACAAGGGCTGACATTTCCATGGTTCTTTTTTGAAGTACGTTTCATCCATATTCTCATTAGAACCTCCTAACAACCCTTTGAGGAAGGAGCTACAGGTATGGGTAGACCCTTGCTAGTCATCTTGGAGCGACCTGGAACAGGGGATGTCACACCTAGGAGGGGTCTTAGAACATAAGATAATGATTGGTAACTAAGGGATGTATTAAAGTCTGCGAAGCACTCTTCACACATTTGTAATCCACAGACATGTCCTGAGCCTTTATTGTGTGCCAGGGCCTGGAGATAACAAACACAGAAATGAAAGCGGCCCGAGCCTCCACGAGCTGAAGTCTGTTGAGAGTGACAACTTGTACATCTATAAGCATATGCACAATTCATGTATATTTTGGGAAACTGGGTCTATGACTTCATCGATGTCCACTTCCTGTTCATATAGTAACTTGTCCTTCGCTGATTGTCTTGGAGAGGTGTCTGGTGGGCATAAGTTAAGTGACTCTGTGTCAGAGACAGGACTTAAATCCAGCTTGTTGGCTCCCAATTCCACTATTCCACACTACCTGATACAAAATGCAGAGTATCCCCAAAGTCTGAGTATAGCTTCATACCTTACTAGTTGGTGTCTGGACTAAGACTTTGGGGAAACTCTGTATATGCAAAATTCATATGAGGTGATTTTGGTGGGAGGAGGCACTAACCCCTGGGAAGAAGGGGGGTGCTCATGGAGGAAGTATTTGAGCTGAGCTTCAAAGGAAACCAGGAATTCTAGGGGGTTGAGATGAAGAAGCATTCTGAGCATGGGGCACAGCTGGGAATGGAAAGTTGTTTGTGAGAAGCACCAAGACCAGCTTGGCTGGATCTCCATTATATCATCCAATCCTCACACAACCCTCTGAGGTAGAAAATCCATCTGACAGGTGAACAAACTGAAGCTCAGGGAGATTAAAACCTCTCCCAGAGTCACCAGCAAGTCTCAGAGGAAGGATGGAAGGCCAGAGCTTGCTGACTTGGAATCCAATGCCACATTATTCCACCTATGCTGGGAATTGACCAATATGGGCAGCCTTATTTTAAGCCCATTGACCATTGAGTACATATTCCCTTCCTATTCCTTGTGGAAAATATATTTTTTGGATCACTTTTTTGCATCACTGGGGTTTTCCTGGAATCCCCCCTCCATTGCAGAGTCATCCCTTATAATAAATATTTTTTAAAGGAAAAGGAGGAAGAAAGAGACAAAAAATCAGAAAAATTTATGAATATGTTGAGCTAAAAAACATCTGCAACACACCAAAATGTATTTTCACATCTCCTTTTTGCAGACCAGTTTGTTCTTTGTAACTTTGCTGTATTCACTTTTGATTTTTTTATGATTGTTCTTTCTATTTACGTTGTTGCTTCTGCTTACTTCTCTCTGCATCAGTTCATGTAAGTCTTTATATATTTCTTTGTATTCATCATATACATTGTTTCATATAGAATTTAATATCCCACTGAATGTATATACCACAATGTATTTAGCTATGTCCCAAGTGATGGGCATGGACTATATTGCCAATTTTTTCAATAAATCAACAAGCAATTATTGTGTTTATTATGTACCAGGCATTGTGCTAAACTCTGGGAATACAGACACAGCAAAAAGGATAGTTCCTGTCCTCAAAAAGCTTATATTTTAATGAGGAAAGACAATGCATAAAACAAAGCTGAAGAGGGGGAGGAGGAGAAAGAACCCAACTTGAGAGAAGTGGAAAAGTTTAGAGAGTCAGGGGAAGATCTTGGGGAAAAAAATGAAGGACTGATCTTGGCTATCTTGAGCACTCCCTAAGAATGGACATTTGGGGAAGAACTCAACAGAGGAGGGGCTACAAGGGTAGAGACATATTCTTATGGTGACAAGATTTCTGGGGCATGACAAGAAGTCCAGAGTCGGGAACAAGGAGCTGGGAGAGCAATGACAGAGTTGGTACCACAAAAAAATGCTGTTATAAATGTATATGGATTTTTTTCTTAACATCAACTTTAGGAACATCTATGTAGCACAGTGGATAGAACTTCAGACACTGCTTGCCCTGGAGTTAGGGGGACCTGAGTTCAAATCCAGCCTTAGACACTTACTAGGTGTGTGACCCTGGGCAATTCACTTAACCCCATAGTGGTAGGCTTCCGCCAGTCGCAGACAACCATGGACCAGCACCTTGAAGAACCACAGGCCACAGTGTGGCTGGCAATCCAATAGGGGAGCCGCAGCTCCTGCCGCAATGAGGACATTGGAAAACTGCGCTTTCTGTTGCCTGTTGGTTCCTGCGTCTTATTCATTTTTCTTCCTCCAGAGCTTGGAGGCCCATCTCAGCTGCATGCAAGCTGCTCCTGAGTACTGAACTCCATTGGGCACGGTCCTTGGCCATCCCCAAATGCCTCAAAAAACCCCAACAACTTTGATTAGGTATTAGCCTAATAGTAATCAACGGGTTAAAGAGAATGGACATTTAGTCATTTTGTTTAGCTAATTCCAAATTCTTTTCAAAATGGTTATACTGGTTTACAGCTCCACCAAAAATGCACTAGTGTGCCGATCTTCCCACAACTCCTCCAACATTGATTATTGCCACTTTTTTCACCTGTGCCAATTTGGCAAGTGTGAGGTAAAACTTCATAGTTATTTTGATTTGCATTGCTCTTATTGTTAATTATTTTCACCATCTTTTCATATGGTTGTTAATAGTTTGCATTTCTTCTTTGGGGAATGGTTTCTTCATATCCTTTGACTACTTATCCATTGGGGAATGTATTTTATTTTTATAAACCTATTTGTTACCTATTTGTTTATAAACCTATTTATAAACCCCATTAAACTGCTTCACTAGTTATCCTTGATGCATTCACTTTTAGAAGCTTTTCAGTATCACATAATTATTGTTACCTATTTTATCTTTAGTAATTGCCTCTATCCATTGTTTGGTTAAGACTATATCTCCGGGGCAGCTAGGTGGCACAGTGGATAGCACACTGGCCCTGGAGTCAGGAGGACCTGAGTTCAAATCTGGCCTCAGACACTTAACACTTACTAGCTGTGTGACCCTGGGCAAATCACTTAACCCCAATTGCCTCACACACACACACACACAAAAAGATTATATTTCCTACTGATGGCTGTGAAAAGTATATGATCTACTTCTCTTCTGTTTTTATGACATGAACTTTACCATGAAAATCATGCATCCATTTTCAATTAACTCTGAGATACAATATAAGGTGGTACCAGAAAGTTCTCCTGTCTCATTCAAGTAGTTACATTACTAGTTCTATTTCCTTTTCTGAGATTGGGTTATTGAAAAATCTCTATTTGGTCTATTGGGCAGTGAGGTGGTACAGTGGAAAGAGTGTAAGGCCTGGAATCAGGAAAATAAGTTCAAATCCAGCTTTAGACTTACTAGCTGTGTGACTCTGGGCAAGTCATTTAACCCTGTTTGCCTTGGTTTCCTCAACTGTCAAATGAGATGGAAAAGGAAACAGCAAACTACTCCAATATTTTTGCCAAGAAAACCCCCACTGGGGTCACAATGAGTTGGAAGTGACTGAAAATGACTAAACAAAAACATTTGGTCTTCTCTTACCGAAAACCTGCCTATTTTTTTCCTAGCACTAGCCCAGGCTCTGTGGGGGAATGGGATAGTCTGATGCCAGCTGGCCTTGGTGTTATTTTTCTAGCTGTGGCTAAGGGTTTGTGCTGAGCAAGTGGTAAAATGGTTTGCCCAAGCAAGGAGGGATGTCTATGGCCATGGGATAGAGTTGTACTCTGTGGGTAGCTGAGTGGCCCCTAAGGAGACCTTGGCCTTGTTTGCTAACCACTTGAACTAACCAATCCAGGCAAATATGCTTACTAGAAGAGGGAAAATACAACAATAACAACAACAGCAACAACAAGTCATCTCAGGCTCCCAAAGGTATTCTTTCTGAAATGGCTTCCCAGGGAGTCAGTGCACAGTCAGCCCCCTTGAGCTCCCAGAACTTGGCTTCTAGGCCCATGACTATGTGCACAGCTAGATTACATAACTGACCATTCTTTCCTGTGATATTGGATGCAGAATTGGGTCCCACCCTATCTGCTCTTCTGTAGTATTGCTGAGATAAATTTCTTTGTGAAATGGAAAAGGGGCATGTGTCACTTAAAAAAAAATAGTTTCTTAAAGTTGATGCAGCTAAGAAGCCCACTAAATCCTCACCTCTCCCTCCCTCTCCTCTCCTCCTCTCCCTCTTCTCTCCCCTTCCCTTCCCTTCTCTTCTCTCCTCTCCTCTCCTCTGCTTTTTTCTGCTTTTCCTCCCCTTTCTTCTTATCCTCTCCTCCCTTTCCCTCCTTTCCCTTCCTCTCTAAGTGATGCTAAGGTGATAGCTTCCATGAATTGATTGACTGGCCATAGCCAAATAACTTTCACTCTTGGTCTCAAGTGTCCTCCTTTGTAAGGTGAGGAGATTGGACTCACCCACTGAGGTCATTTCCATTGCAGCATCTGCAGTTCTATATAAAGTCTCTTGCCATTTCTGAACATCAGTTTACTCCCCTGTGTAAAATGAAGGAGTTGATTCAATTCAATTCATTAAACATTTATTAATTCCCTACTGTGTACCAGCTACCAATTTGGCTAGGTGACACAGTGGATAAAACACTGCACCTGAAGTCAGGAAAATCTGAGTTCAAATCCAGCCTCAGACACTCACTAGCTGTGTTACTCTGGGCAAATCATTTTACCTCTATTTGCCTAAACCACTGGAGAGGGAAATGACAAACCACTCCAGTATCTTTGCCAAGAAAACCTATACAGGGTCATGAAGAGTTGGACGTGACTAGATGATTTAACAGCACTATGTACCAGACATTATGTGAGGTTCTGGGGATGCAAACAAGAAAAAGAAAGATAATCCTTGCCCTCAAGGAGCTTATGATTTTTTTTTTTTTTTGCGGGCCAATGAAGGTTAAGTGACCTGCCCAGGGTCACACAACTAGTATGTGTCAAGTATCTGAGGCCAGATTTGAACTCGGGTCCTCCTGAATCCAGGGCTGGTGCTTTATCCACTGTGCCACCTAGCTGCCCCAAGGAGCTTACAATCTAATAGGGAAAGATAACACAGAAAAGTAGGGATCACACCTGGATTGGGAGGTGAACCATGGAGCTGAATCATAAACCTGCAGACACATCTTGGAGAGAGCTAGACAGTCCAAATGATGCCTTCTACACAGGGGAGCTTTGAGAGGAGGTTAGTGCTCAAGATCCCTTGAGGTCTAACATTCTATGATGCCATTTTGGGGATGGTCCAGACCTGTGATTCCATCAGTGTAAAATTCTGGTCAGCAGATGATGGTGATGTTGGTGGTGGTGGTGGCTAGCATTTAAATGGAATTGTAGTTTGCAGAACACATTACAAATGTTATCTTATTTGACCCTCACAACAACCCTGGGAGGTAGGCACTATTTCCCCATTTTATAAATAAACTGAGGTGAAGCTGTTTTCCCAAGATTACATAGCTTTTTTTTTTTTTTTTTTTTTTTTTTAGTGAGGCAATTGGGGTTAAGTGACTTGCCCAGGGTCACACAGCTAGTAAGTGTTAAGTGTCTGAGGCCGGATTTGAACTCAGGTACTCCTGACTCCAGGGCCGGTGCTCTATCCAGATTACATAGCTTTTAAGTATTTAAAGATTTGGATGCAGATTTTTCCCAATTCTAAGATCAGTGCTCCATCTGCTGCCCCATACAGCCTTCTTCAGCTTATCTATGACCTGTGGTGTTAGAGAGTAGCTTCAGGAACTAAGCAGTTATGGGACTTGCTCAGGGTCACACAGCCAGCATGCATCAGAGGTTGGAATCAAACCCAGGTCTTTCTTGCACCATGGCCACTGCTTTGTACATTACCTCAGGATGCAGTTGACACCCAAGTGTTTTGACAGTAAGTCAAGTGTGCTTTCAACTGTCCTGAACTGCTTCCCTCTGGCTCAAAACCAGGGCATGTATGATCAGGGATACTAAGATACAGTGACCAGGGCTTCTGTCCAGTTATCAGAATTTTAGAAGAGCCAGAAGCATCATGGGAAGATTTATTTCCTTCCCCAGTAGCTGCAGCCTCAGGGAGGTCCTGGTCCCTCCTCTCCATCACCCCAGGTACAAAACCTCCCAGCTCAGATTTTGCCCAAGATGTCTGTCTTTCTCAGGCAGTATTCTGGGGGAGAGCATTTCCTTCCCTTCTCTGGAGGCTAACTAGGCATTGGTTCTGCATTTTGCAGTTTACTTATTGAGTTATTCTTAATGAGATGCAGTCTTATGCCCAATTTCTAAGAAAAAAGGTCATCCCAATTACATATCGTGTATCCTCTTGACAAACTCCTGGGGATTGTTCAACTGTCTTATTATATAGGAATTTCATTGTTTTCAATATTGCTTAGAATAAGTGGCCCATTTTGCCCCCTTTTTGTGATGTGAAGATTTCTTTTAAAATGATGTTTGCTGAAGCGGGATGTAGTATATACAGTATCTAGTTCCCATGACCAGCACAGTCGCAGAGGGTTAATAGGCATGCACATAGGAGGGAATAACATGTACCTATGAGGTCATAGATCCCTCGGGATGCAAATTGACCCTTCTAAGAGGCATCGGGGTTGGCAGAGCATGCAGCAATGAGAGGAGAGGATTGTCCCTCTGGCCTCTATCCTGCTCAGACCACATCCAGTTGTTAAATTCCATTCTGGCTGTCATGGGCTAGAAAAGCACTGATAGCATGGGGTAGGGTCAAGACTGAAGGGGGAGGGGCATGGGAGCATACTCTAGAGCCATGAACGAGATGGTCATCCAGTCCAACCCCTTCATTGTCCAGATGAGGAAATTGAAGCTTAGGGAGATCACAGAGTCATTGATTTATAAATGGAAGGGGCCTCAGCAACAATAGAGTCCACAACCAGAATGGATTGCCGCAGAAGTGTACCGGGTTCCCCTTCCCTGGCGGTCATCCACTAGAAGCTGTGTGCTTACTTGTCAGGGATGATGTAGAGGGGAATCCTGGTAAAGACTAGGTTGGAATCATTGGCCTTTGAGGTCCCCACCTTTTACCTTTAGAAAACACTATCAAACCCACATGATTCCCTTTCCTTTTCTTCCATGATGTGTTTCTATCCAGCATTACCCTGCTGCTTATATTCAGAGGACCCCCTCCCCAAGTCAGGGCCCACTCCCTTCAGTTCTGAAGGCCTGTGGTTTTGTGACTCTCTTTCCTGCTTGTTACTGATTCTATCAGATTTGCTTCCTTGGTTCCAGCTCTTGCCCATCTCATTTCCTGGCTCTCCTTTGTTGAGAAGCCCTACATTCAGTCTCCACATCTACTGGATAGCTCTCCTTGATCTGCCTCAGCTTCTCACCACTCCCACCCCCAAGGAAAGTATGCAATGATATAAATCAGGGAGGAGCACAGCCATTTCAGATGCTTCTGCAGCCCCTAAAGCCCTGAGGGGATTGGGGGTGCAGAGAAGGGAACCTGGCAAAAGAGGACTGTTCTTCCCAACAGTGAGGTCATGGAGTGAGCCCTGAACTAAAGGGATTGTTCTGTTTATCAGCATTAAGGCAGGACTGGGTGGGAATGTGTGTTCCTGCAGAAAAGAAAAGGGAACCATTAATGCTTTATTCTGTTTTCTAAAGGTACGTAAGGTAGGGAGAAAGGATGGAAATATACTATGGAGCAGTAGACAGGGAGCCAGCCTTAGTGAAAGGGCTTGGGTTCAAATCCCAGCACTGCTACTTCCTACTTGTAGGACCATGGACAAGTGGTTAAACAGCCATGTTCTCAGCTTTCTGTTCTATAAATAAGAGGATCAGATGCAATGACTTTCAATGTTCACTTCCATTTCTATTCTCTTATAAGAGTGTTATGTTAATGTACACAAAATGTGTAGGGGAAAATATAGTTATATTAAGATGTAGGAGATGAGGATGAAGAACAAGAGAGACATCATGGAGACTGAGGTAGAAGGCACAGTCAGAAATAGAGACAGTGAAGAAGACATATAGACTTGTAGATGAAGACAAATGGAGAGAGACAGAAAGATGCAAGGCAAAGAGGCAGCAAGACATACAAAGAGACAAACAGATTGGGACAGAAAACAAGACTGAAGCAGACAGGGAGGCTGAGAGGTCTTCCTGAGGATGTTTCAGACTTTTATCTCTTTCTTGGTATTCTGACATCTGTCTCTTTGCTGTTTGATGACATTGGCAATTCCCAAAGCATCAAAGGATGGCTTTGATCTCCAGAAATATCGAGATTTTAGGCTCTGAACTTCTATAAGGGAGGCACCAAATTGATTTTTTGACTCTATAAAATTCCCAGTGGCTTTTGCTGTCTGGGAAGCTAAGTTATAGGATATGTCTAAAAAGAATGTCATTCACACATCTCCTTAAAAGTCCCTCTTCTACTGAAACCTGAGCTACATCTGAGCATGGATACCCACTTTTATTAACAGGCTTTGCAGAGTACTCAAAAAAGTCTGCGATTTATTTAGAAATAGATTGTGGTTGCTATGGGTATCTCTCATTCCCGGGCATGTCTCCATCCTCTGACTACTTACTGTAAGAGATTTCTTCACTGTACTGGGTTGTGAAAATGCTGTCAGGATAAAAGCTGACCTTTCTTTCTCATGACTTTTTATATGAAGAGAGTTCCTACATTGGGAACACACTTGACTCATCTGAGCTGACTTTCCAAAAGGATTAGGGCAAGTCCAGAGGCAGCAGGGTAAAGTGGATAGACCTCTGGACTTGGAGGCAGGAAAACCTGGCTTCACTTCCTGCTTGAGAGACCTCTTAACTGTGTGACTTTGGACAAGTCATTTCTCTCACTTCTCTGGATCTCAGTTTCCTCATCTACAAAATGGGGGAGGTGGAATTGGTAACCTCTGTGGTTTCTTCTGGCTCTGTATTTAGGATCCTCTGAACTCATTTCATGACAAAAGGGAAGGGGAATTTTATGGAAATGTTTTTCTTCTTTTTACTTTCTTTTTCTTGTTAAGTAAAAACCAGAACAATAGAGATCATCAAGTGCTTTCTTGGAATTGATTGGAAATGCATCTGCGTCCAGATTCAATAATTTATCAAGGAATGAGACTTTCTGAGGCAAAGGGAGGCTGGGAGCCTGAGGAGCTTGGTATGATGTCACAGCTTTCTGGAATCCCTGATAAACAGGATTAACTACTCTGTCTCCCTCATGGCAATGCATGAAGATTGGAAAACACTGTGGGTCAAATAGCCAGTACTGAGCTGAGATGCTCCTGAAGAGGAGGGAGGTGGGAAAGGGAGAACATGGGGGTATTGACTGAGAGACAGCTTTGGTCATAGGGCTGGGACTGAAGAGGACCAAGGTCTGGCTGAGGAGTCTGCATGATCAATTACAATCCATAGTTGGAATAGACAAAGCTGAAATGGAGCCCATGGGACAAGAGGGAAGAGCTTTTTCTCCCTTTAAGCCAATGGCTCTTGTTTTCATAAGAACTTTCCAAGTTTGGAAGAATGCCCTGAATCCCAGAATCTCTGAAATGCAAGGAACCTTAAAGTGAGCTAGTCTGACTTGTATTTGAGCAAGAATCACTGCTCTCACACCCTGGCAAGGAGTCTGTCTCATAACCTTTACTTGAAAGGCTTGCAGTCCTGGGAAGCCCTCCCACCTTTGGACATCACTTGTCAGCAAAGATTTTGCCTAACATTAGCCCTTACCAATTAACTATTGTGTAAGCATTGGGAAGACAAATATACACAGGAATCCTTACCCTTAAGGGGCTTATACTCTAATGGGCAAAGGAACACATTCAAGGATGCTGAAAAGTAAGGGGAGGATGCCCTTAGAGGCAAGAAAGCAAAATCGGAGTGGCTAGACTTTTCGTGAAAGAGCAGTCTCAGGCAGGACACCAGTCTGCTGAGGGGTTCCAAGGGAAGAGGTATCTTCAGGGTGAAGAGTCTCTTGGCACTGAGGTTGAAGATGGAAGATGCCATAGCACAGTGTGGAGAGTCAGAAGCAGACCTGGGAGAGAAGTGAGCATGGCTGGCAGAGTAGCTTGAGTCACAGAGTGGCAGAGTCACAGCACCTGACTTCCTATCCTGGCTCTGGCATTTATTACTTGTGTGATCTTTGAAGAGTCATTTCAACACCTTGGAAGGCTCAGTTTCCTCCTATGACAATAGTAAGTGTTGAAGTGGCCCCTAAAATCCTTTCTGGCTCTAGGTCTATGATGTCCATCTTTCTTCATCTCAACCTTGCTGCCTCCTATTCCCCACCCCCAACTCAAATCTTTTCTCCAGGCTACATATCCTTCTTATGGGATGATTGTAAGGTTGGATCTTCATTCTGGTCATTCTCCCCTGGATGGCTTCTAATTGATAAGTGCCCTTAAAGTGTAGCACCCAGACTGGAATACAATACTCCATATAGGGACTTATTTAAAAAAATGGACTCCAGGAAAATCATCTCCCTCATTCTGGTTGTCTTCCCATAGTCTAAATTCACTTTTACTTTTCGGGGTGCCATGCCACACTATTGACTCATCTTGAACTTTCAGCCCACTGGAAGGCCCAGGACTTTTCCAGGTGAATTACTATCTGGCCATGCCATCACCTAGCTTATCCTTATGACACTGATTTTCACACCTGAATGCAAAGCATTTATCACTATAAAATTCCATATTATTAGATTCCATCCCAATGTTTCAGCAGGTCATTATCTTTTTGAGATCCCAACTCTACCCTTCATCTATCAGTTATTCCTCCCAGATTTGTGTGATTTTCAAATTTGACATCAAACCTATACTTTTATCCAAGTTAGTGACATAAATGTCAGGCACCCTAAGAGCATGCCCTCCATTGGCCATCTCCAAGTTGACATTGAACCATTAATGAGCACTGGTTGGACCCAGTGCTTCCAAGTATTCCAGATACCCGGAGCTGTCCAGCTGTTGAGCCAACACATCTCCATTTTGTCCACAAATTCATAGAAGAAATTTTGTTATGCACAGCAATGGCACAAATAGGAATTGATGAGATAGAATCTACATGTTCCTTGAAAAAGTTGGGCATGCTAAATCCCAAAGGATATCACAGCAGCACTTCAGGGAACCAACGTAGGGCATCCAAGTCCATGGCAAAATGGAAAACCTCCACCAGAGATAAAGTATTCATTTCAGCAGACTGACCATAAAGGAATATTTTTTCCGTAAGAAATCTCTTCCATTTTCATGCTAAAATGACCATGTGGATGCTTTCACATTTCATATGAAAAAGGCATTTATATGATTTCTGAAGGTGAGGATATATTTGCTGAAATGAATGCTCTGACTCCTCTTCTCTGCCTCCTGGCTCTCTTGACTTCCTCCAAGTTCCAACCCAAGTCTGACCTTCTCCAAGAACCTCTCTCAGACCTCATTAATCTTAGTGTCTTCCCTCTCAGATTATACTTAACTTACCCTGTACAGATCTTGTCTGTTCATTATTTAATATTGTCTCCCGCATCATACCATGAGCTCCTTGAGAGCAGAGAATGTCTTTCCTTTGTAGCCCCAGGAAAGAGCCTGTCATACAGTAGTTGCTTATTAAATGCTTAGCATTGACTTGAGCTAAGATAAATTATCCAAAGATATCAAAACCACTGTTTCATAATGACTATGGGAAGGAAGATTTTACCAACAAATATGTGACTGCAAGGCCAGATAGAGCAGTTGGGATTCCAGGGGTGGCTCAGACCAAGTGCATCAATGCTGGCCAATGGCAGGATTTCTATAGCTTGATTTCCTCAATGCGAAATGGAAATATTGGCTTGCCCTATGAGGCTGTTACTTGGAAATGACACCATTACTTTCAATCCTGTCTCTGAAATAAAATGCGGCCCATGGTCAAGTTTAAGCAAAATGTCCAAGAAAAATGAAAACACTCCTTGATGAATAATGATAGCATGATTGCAAAGGCCCCTGGGCATCTAGGACAGGGGGACACAGTGCCAGGAGTGCAGCATTGAGAGGCAGATGGCCATGGTACTTACCTAATGTCTGTGACCTGGAGAAAGACTCATATACTCAGTCAGTTGATAAACATTTATTACAAGCCCGCTTTGTTCCAGACACTATGCTAAGTTATGGGGATACAAAGAAAATCGAAAGACAGTGCCGGCTCTTGAGGAGCCCAGAGAGTAATGGGGGAGACAACTGGAAGGAATTATAGAATCTGGCCATAACCTCTGACTCTAGAGATACCTGCACTAGACATGTTGGAAGTCCCTCTCCAGCTTGGAGTCCTGCTATTTACTTATAGGGGAGGGGAAGGAGGGGAAAGCTTTTGCATAGCACCGACCATGTGCCGAGCATTGTGTATACAGCTGGTAAGTATTGAGGTCAGATTTGAACTCAGGCCTTCCTGACTCCAGGCCTAGCACTCTACCAGCACCATCAAACTGGGGAGGATGACAGAAGTCAATGAAAACAATTTTCCCTTTCAAACACCAGGGACACAGAAATCAACTTTGGCTCCTCCCTTTCCCTTACCCTCCATGATCATGTAGTCACTAAGCCCCTCCCAACATCCTTGGTATCTCCTCATATTCCCCCAAAAGTGGACCTACCTGATATTTCTGAACTGGGCCACGCTGAGGAAGTCATCTGAAGTTCCTGATTCTCAGGTGCTTCATCTGTAAAATTGAGGACAAGGAGATGGAGACAAAAAGGAGAGAAGGAGAGAGGGAAAACCGCTTAATTCCCACCATTCCACTCAATAAGTATATGGGTGAGTGTGAAACTAGACGTGTGGACTGGCCAGTTCCTTCAGTGAATCTAAGGTCCTCCTGCCCATCTGCCTCCTCTGAGGTCAGCATCTTGCTTTCTTAAGCATCTTCTAAAATCTCTTTGTTACAGCCCCTGAGTCCACTGGGATGCCTCAGCTGGCAGTACCAATGAGAAGGGCAGCCTTAGTCATGCCTCTTGCCTGAGCTGGTCAGCTAGAATGGCCCTTGGATTGCCGGGTGTACTTTTGTCCTCAAGGAGAAATTGGAAAAAGAAACAACCGGCAGTGTCACCATACTCCTGTATAATCACACTTCCATGTGAAGCCCTCTCAGGAATATTTCCCCACGATCCTCAGTTTTCCTGAGAGTCAAGTATTTCTCTGCTGTTTCTTCCAGATAAGTTGAAGTCCCGGCTCTCATCTCCTTCCTGACCAGTAGTTAAGCTGAATTTACTGTAAATGAAATTTATATTCAATTATTTCAATAGGAACTGACTCAAGTGCCCCCCCCAGCCCAACTCTCCTCTGCTCTCTGATAAAGATCGTTGTCTTTCAGGGATGCCTTAAACCCTTTCCAGGTAAAGACTTCTTGATCCTGCTGCACTGTTCTTGATGGACAATTTAAAATATTTTTAAAGGCAATTTTTCAGGCCAACTTTAAAACCTACCTCCCCCTATCTCTTGCAACTCCGTTGCTTATAACAACATCAGCTCCTCCTCTGCTCTCCCTTCCTCCCTTCCCCACCCCACCTTGGGAAAGAGAAGCACTGGACTTGGTTTTAGGAAGACCAGAGTTCAAATCTTGTGAACACTTGAGGCAATTTCTAGCTGTGTGATCCTGGGCAAGTCATTTAGCCTCTCTCAGCCTCAGTTTCTCATCTGTAAAATGGGGATAATAATAGCAACCAACTTCACAGGCTAGTTGTGAGAATCCAATGAGATAACATGCATAAAGCCCTTTACAAACCTTAAAATTGTGCCATTATCTAGTATATCCACCCTTTCAAGTTATCATAAGTCTAATCCCCCATTTCACAGATGATAGAACTAAGAGGCTGAGAGGCTGTGACTTGCCCAAGGTCCCACAGGTAGTAAGTAAGTAAGTAGCAGCCTACCCAGTTCCAATGCTCCATCCATCGCTGCTGCTCTTCCTTCTCTCCTCTCCTCACTCCAGGCCCTTCTTTGTTTTCATTTGTTTGTATTTTTCCCTTTTTTCAAACAGAGCTGAAGAAGCCCTATGGGCTATTTTTCACAGTTGGATGTGATACACTTACTTTTCGTCAAGTTGGCCTGCTTCTCTTAGTGAAAATCCAATGTAACCCCAGGGGATTTACAAGAGGCACAATTTCATTGATGGGAAGTTTAAAAATCAATTTCCGTTTTAATTTCAGGAAGGTAATTTATTGGCTCCACCAGGGTCTGCTTCACAGCAGGTCATTCAGCCAGAGCCTCCCTATTGATCATAGTTTCTGCCCTAAAAGAACAGCAATCTCTATTCATTTGGGTCATTGGCTTGGATGGTGGATCATTGGTAAATGGGAAATGAAGCACAACGTAAAAGCTCAGGTCTAGCTAGAAAAACATTAGTGCCAGGGATCCCCATCCACGGAGTCATGGTTAGTAAGGGGATGATGGCAAATCCTTAACCTCCAAGAACCTAGGGGGCATCCAGCCCACCTCCCTTGACTGATGATGGATGAATCATCCCAAACTACTCCTGACACTAAGTCTATCAACCTCCCTCTCATTTAGAGAACTCTAATTGTCGGGAAGCTCGCTCTGTACCAAAATCTGATTCCTTGTAACCTCCAACTGATGGTTCTGCTTCTCCCCCTCTCATACCATGCACAGCAAGTCTAGTGCTTCCCTCTTCAGGGTGACAGTGCTTTGAGGTCTGAAGACAAAGATTGGGAACACCCCCCCATCCCCCAATTATCTCTGCTCCTGGTAAAACACCCTGATTTGTATCTGTGGGCTGGCATGTGATAGGAATTGGAAAGAAAAGAAAAGAAAAGAAAAGGGAAGGGAAGGGAAGGGAAGGGAAGGGAAGGGAAGGGAAGGGAAGGGAAGGGAAGGGAAGGGAAGGGAAGGGAAGGGAAGGGAAGGGAAGGGAAGGGAAGGGAAGGGAAGGGAAGGGAAGGGAAGGTCAAAGCAAAAACTTATAAAGCTCCAATATGTTATTCTAGTGCATCCGTGATCATGTAAATGTGGGTTTGCCCCACCCCCCCCCCACCCCAAGAAGGCAGCTAGGTGGCAAAGTGGATGGAGCACTGGGCTTGCAACCAGGAAGACTCATCTTCCTGAGTTCAAATCTAGCCTCAGACACTTAGCAGCTGTATTCATCTGTAAAATGAGCTGGAGAAGAAAATGGCAAACCACTCTAGTATCTTTGCCAAGAAAACCCCAAATGGAGTCATGAAAAGTTGGATTGGAATGAAACAACTGAACAACTGCTCCCCTCAAGACTGAAGATCACCACCTGTCCATGCCTGTAGGACATGAGGAATAGCGTTAGAAGTAGGCAGTAAATCGATACTGAGATGAGATAGATCTAGGTTCAGATCCATACTTGGAACCTCCTGGCAATGTGACCATTGCCTAGTCATTTAATGTCCATGAAGCTCACACTACTCTGTAAATGGAGATAACATTTGAAGTTTCCACCTCTAGAATTGTTGTGAAATTCAAGAGCTAATATGCGTAAAGTGAAAACTGCAAAGTGTGATGTAATTGTTATCTCTCGTTTATCATTGTCTATCTATCTTTTTGTCCAACCCCCTGTTCACTTATTTGTTCATTTACTTGTTTGTTTAACTTATCTATCATTCTATCAATCAGATCATCACCATCTAACATTTATATAGTGCTTACCAGGCACTGTGTTAAGCACTTGACAATTATTATCTCTTTGTAATTATTGTCACTTTATGATTATTTGATTCTTACAGCAACCCTGGGAGGTAGGTGTAGTTATGAGCCCCATTTTATAGATGAGGAAACTGAGTCAAGGAGAGGTTTAATGACTTGCCTGGCATCACACAGCTAATGTCTGAGTCTGGATTTGAACTCAGGTCTTCCTGACTCCAGTTCTGTCACTCTATTTTTAAAATTTTATTTCTTTACTTAAAGGGACTGAGTCTCACCTGGATTGAAAGCATAGAAGCTAGTTTGGGACCCAATCCTGCTTCTGATTGTCATAGGAAATTGGCCAGTGGCAGCACAGGCTTGCCCCTCTTTAAGCAGCTCGGTGTCCCCCACTCTCAGGGGCTCATCATATTGATGGCAGACATAGTGTAGACACCCAATTTGCTTTTAACCTGCTGTATCTCTGTACTCCCGAGTTAACATGACTCTCTAGCTGTAGCTTCCCCAGCAGCAGAAACTAAGTTTATTCCCCCATACCAGGTATTAACTATTGTTTTTGTTATCACATCAGAATCCTTGGTTAAAAAGAGGAAAATTCAAGCAAAAATGGTCATTCAGTGAGAAAACATGTTTGTTTCACTGAATTGCACCAGTCTTTTCACCCAATGACCTGCCTCCTTTGTGCTTATGACCACAGCTCACAGCCTTCAAAAATCACCAATAGGAAGAAAGATGGCAGGATGGCAGAATGACGTCCGAGGCTTACTTTTCCCAGTTCCAAGAATAAATCTTTGGGGAAGACGCCTAGACTGTGCCCTTCTGAGGAAGTCCTCCATTTTCTGGTAAAATGGTCCCCAAAGACCCATTTAAAATATGCAGAGGTTGACTGGGGTGGTGTAGGCTTTGCAATACCAGCTACCTGGGAAGCGGAGGCTGATGGATTGCTGGAGCTGCAGTGGGCGATACTGAGCAAGCATTTGTGTGAAGTTCAGCACTCATATGGTGAGCTCCCAAAAAAGGTGGGGGGACAGATTGCCTGAGGAGAGATAAACCACTGTAGGTCAGAAACAAAGCAAGTCAGAGTTTCCCTGCTGGTTAGTCCTGGGACTGGGGTCATGAGCAGTGCACGCACTACCAATGTATGGGGAGGTGTTGGGGTAGGGTGATCCAATGTAAGAACACTGGATTCAGATTCAGAGGACTTGGGTCGAGATCATGGCTCTGACCCTTCCTGGGGGACCCTGGAGGAGTAGCTTTATTTTTCTGGATCATCTCCTTTTTTGTAAAATGAAGCTGTTGGATTTAATGAACCCAAGGTCCCTTCCAGCATTTTATAACCCCCTGGTCCATTCTGAGGCATGAATAATATGTCTCAAGTAGCTGATGCTTTCAAGATTCATCATCCCTGACTGTTCCAGAAAAAAAGTGCTGTCCTTTGTGGTACATTTAATCCCAGAAATAAAACACATCTGAGCACATAAACTGAAGCCTGACTGAGCTACCAGGAGAGCCAAAAGACCAAATGGAAAAATCGGAAAAATCTCCAGAAAAGGTGACAGTGGCTGCTGGCTCCTCCATGGCTGTGGGAGGAGCAGGTTCTTGGGTTATTTGCATCTATACCCGGTGTAGCCTGGTAGTATTAAGTGGCTTTTATCTGAGCCCAGTGTCTATAAGGTCCTTTGGCTTGGCTTCGCATGATCTTTCCACATGTCACGTTATCTGAGGGATTTAAGGTGTGTTTAAAATAGGATTTTAATAGACTCTGTAGAGACAACTTCCAAAAATAGTCGAGAGCAGGTGGCAGAGACCCCGCTGCTCTCAAGATGTTGGCTCCCAATGGCATGCTCATTATAGCAGCATCATGTGGCACTGTATAGGCAGGACTCTTGTGCTCACAGATCTTCAAGGCTCATAAAAACATCCTTGGCTTTGAAGGACTCATTCTTCCCCTTCATTTTCTAGGTCAAGCTGGTCAACAACAATGGTCCATAATATTAATTGCTAAAGGTTTCTTAGACCAGACCTTTCCTCTTCATCCCTCCCCCCCTCCATGTAGGTTAGACTGGCAAGTTAGAGCTGTATTAATTAAAACATCACTTAATAATAAGTTACACATGTATATATTTTACATATGTTAAAGGCATAAAATATTTAAAGAAAAAAATGTTGAATGATGGGTCTTTCAACAAATTCAGATAGGGACCAAGAGCAAATGTATTTTCATGTATTGGTTGTGTTTGTTTGAGTTTTCTTTCTTTTTTTTAATGTAGAGAGCATTCCATTGGGATTCCAGTGAGCAACCAATCTGATCAATTTATTCTACTGAGGCTCATAGAATCATAGGTTAAAGGTAAATGGGCCCATAGTCATCATCATTTTACAACTAAGGAAACTGAGACCTAAAAAGGGCAGTGACTTGGCCAAAGTTCCACAGAATATGTGGCAGAGTTTTGGGCCTGAGGCAGGTCTCTTTCAAGAGAATTCTGAAAGGTTCTTCACTAGATGAGAACTTAGTACTATTCCTTTCTTTGTTTTAAATAATAAACATTTTTATTTGTAGTATTGAGTTGCAATTTTTATCCCTCCTTCCTCTCCCCTCCCCCCTCCCTGAGGCAGTAAGCAGTCACATATGGGTTATACATGTGCAATTATGTAAAACATGATCATATTTGTCATTTTGTAAAAGAAAACTTGAATTAAAAAGAAAAAATGAAAGAAAATTTAAAAATAGCATGCTTCAGTCTGTGTTCCAACAATATCAGTTCTTTCTTTAGAGGTAGATAGTATGCTTCACCATTAGTCCTTCAGGGTTGTCTTGGATCATTGTATTGTTGAGAATAGTTATGTCTCTCACAGTTCTTCATCAAACAATATTGCTGTCTCTGTGTACAATGTTCTCTTGGTTCTTCTCACTTCACTATAAATCAGTTCATACAAGTCTTTCCAGGTCTTTCTGCAGTCATCCTCCTTGTCATTCCTTAGAGCACAATAATATTCTGTCACCATCATATACCACAGCTTGTTTAGTCATTCTCCAATTGATGGGCATTCCGTTGATTTCCAAATCTTAGCCACCACAAAAAGAGCTGATACAAATATTTTTGTATAAATAGATCTTTTTCTCTTTTTGGGGATGTCTTTGGGATATAAAACTAGCAATGGTATTGTTGGATCAAAGGGTATGCAGAGTTCTATAGCCCTTTGGGCATAATTCCAAATTGCTCTCCAGAATGGTTGGATCTCTTCACAACTCCACCAAGAGTGGATTAGCACCCCATTTTTCCCACATCCACTCCAACATCCAATATTTTCCTTTTTTGTTATATTTGCCACTCTTTGCAGAAGGTAGAACAAGTCTATTGTTCCCATGTACAGATAAGCAACTGAGGCCCGTGGTCAACAACTCTTTTATTTTTTGGTAGGGCAATGAGGGTTAAGTGACTTGCCCAGGGTCACACAGCTTGTAAGTGTCAAGTGTCTGAGGCCAGATTTGAACTCGGGTCCTCCTGAATCCAGGGCCAGTGCTTTATCCACTGTGCCACCTAGCTGCCCAGTCAACAACTCTTAAAGTTGTAAACACATTAGACCCAGGTCTTACTTTATTCCATGTTATGTCCTGGGCTTTTCCCATTTAGTTCAATTAGCTACAATTTAATTCAGTTCAGCAAGGATTTAAGTGTCTAGCATAGACAAGATACTGTGCTAGGTGCTGAGAATACATGGACAAAATCAAAGTCTTTTCATTCTCCCTCTATACCCCAACAACAACAAAGCCACAAGCAACAACAATCCTTGCCTTCATGGAGTTCTTTTCTACTGAGGGGAATGGGATACTCGTAGTGTCTCCCCGAAAATACTAGCATGGGAACCGGAACCTTCCAAGGCATGTGTTCTTGACCCGGGGCCCATGAATTTTGTTGTTGTTTTCACTGTCTTGATAACCACATTTCAAAATAATTGGTCTGCTTTGCAATCCTACAGCTTATGTTTTTAAGCACCCGATTTGGAGGAAGCGTCCCTAGGATTCACCAGGCCAGCCAATGAATCCAGGATTTAGACACACAGAAAGGGGAAGGACTCCTATTCCTGGCCTTTGGAGCAGGACTGGAGGGAACAGAAATCCCAGTCCCAATCTCAAGGCCAGTGGGATGGAGGCTTCCTGGCAGAAAGGCCTTTTAACAAGCTTCCAATCACAGTGAGCAGCTGGCTGCCAACTCAGTGGACACGAAAGGCCAGCTCTGGTGAAACAAGTCCCTCTTTATTGCTGCCTCACAAGTGAAGACATTTACAGTCCCTCACTACTCAGCCAACCTTTTTCTACCCTTGGAAGAACAGTAGGAAAGCCAAACAAATGAGATCAGCAGGCATGATTATTTTGGCCACCTAGGCCATTCATGGGCCGGATGGCCTCTGAGGTCCCTTTCAGCTCCTGGTCTATGAGCCTATGATCTCCCTGGAGCAGAGAGGCGTCATTTAGCTTTACTTGGGTTCTTAGAAAAATCATCTTTTTGGTCCTATGTGGATTGAAATGTTTGTGTTTTGTTGGTGATTTTGAAGTTCATAGTAATTAAGAGAATTATACTAAAAAACATTTCCCAAGAGGGAAGAATGCCTGGGGAGAGAGGGAGAAAGGGAGACAAGGGGATCTATCCCCACATGACATTTTAGTTAAAAGGGGATTTTTGTTATCCATCCAAATGACAACATAACCAGAATTGGGGCAGAGCCGCCATTTTCTGTGTGAAACATTCTTCCTATTTGATACAGCCAATTTGGTGGCTCTCTCCCTCTTCTTTTTTAGAATAAGGAGGGCAATGTAGTCTAGTGGTCAGAGTGCTAGAAGGCCTGGATTTGAGTCCTAACTCCAACCCTTATTAGCTAGGTGACCCTAAACAAATCATTTACTTCCCCATCTATAAAATGAAGGGGTTGGACTAGATTGCTTCTGAGGTCCCCTACAATTCTAGATTGATGTTCCCATGATCCTAAATCTAGGATGATCATAATAGCTTACAATTGTGTAGCACTTTATGTTCTGAAAAAAGCTTTGTCTCATGTGATCCCCTCAGTGACCCTATGAGGTACATGCTGTTATCATCCCCATTTTACAGATGAATAAAGTGACCTGAAAGAGATGAAGTGATTTTTCTAGAGCTACATGGTAGTGAAGTGTCAGAGGAAGGATTTGAAACAGGGACTTTTGGATGCTAGGTCCAGTTGTTGCTCGTATGTCAAAGAGCCTGAGAGAACAGGCTGGAGCCAGGGAATCCCAATGGTGAGTTCAAAGGCCCTTCTGCTTTGTTTCCCAGCTGCATTCTAAGGAGGTTTGCAACCCCATCAGCTCAGCCATGAGTCAGTGTTGATTGGGATCTGACTTGTGTAATATCACTTTGACAGATGAGTAAAGGAATGGATTAAAAAAGAGAAAGCTATTGCAATAATCCAAGTGAGAAGCAATGGGGGCCTGGCCCAGATTTGGTAGGCAGGGTCACGGTAGGACTGGGAGGGCATGGCACAGAGTAAAAGGGGGAATGGCTCCAGAATCAATGTCTAATGTTGGGCAAGGTGCCTGCCTCACATGGACTTTATTTCCCTTACCCCAAAGGCAAGAGTGATGGACTTAGAAACAAGATAGTTCAGGAGTTTTCCTAAATGAATTGATCTTAGAAGTTAGAAGGAATTACTGAAACAACCCAACAATAGTGTGAAAGTGTTTCCTAAATGGCCTGATAACCTAACAGGGGCTGGGACATTGCCATTCTCTGATGAAAAAAGAATTCTTGATCAGTTCTAGGGCACTGTAGGGCACTGACCATTGGATGAAGGCAACTGATGAGAGTAATGGGCTCAGGTGATTGGCTCGCACTAGAGGATGCTCTATGCCTTAGGTGGTCTTTATAAATCAAGATGCTTCTCTGAGAAGAGAGCTTATTCTTCACCATTTTTTCTTGTGCCTCTTGGAGAGGACAATAAGGAGGGAGGGAATGTCATTCTCTTTGCTTCCCATCCATCAGCAAAGGAGTCTTGAAGGAGACTTACATGCCATAGAGGACAGATGTTTATGTGCAGACTGAGAAGGAAGTTCCGTTGCTTCCTGATCCCTAGCCTTGGACATCACCACTCTGGAACCTAGCCTTTTGCCAAAGAAGGTCCTGTGGCAGTACCAGTTTTTAGAGCTCTATCTTAAGGGCCACTAGGTGGTGCCACAGTGCCCAGCATGCTAGGCCTGGAGTCAGGAAGTCTCATCTTCCTGAGTTCAAATATGGCCTCAGACACTTCCTAGCTATGTGATCCTGGGCAAGTCACTTTACCTGTTTGTCTCAGTTTCATGATCTGTTAAATGAGCTGGAGAAGGAAATGGCAAACCATTCCAGTATCTTTGCCAAGACAATCCCAAATGGGGTTGCAGAGAGTCACACATGACCCAAAATTGACTCAACAACAATAATGCTCAATCTTAATTTTGAGAGTTTCTAAGTTCAAAGTTTTCCAGTACCAGCTCTTCTAGAGCAAGGTTTATTAACCTGTATCTATGTGTGTGAGACAGAGACAGAGAGAGACAGAGACACAGAGGGAGACATAGAGAGACAGAAGCAGAGATGGACTCCTTTCACTTTCCAGTGAAGTCTGTGGACTCAATGTTTCAATTGCATAAAAGAAAATATATAGTATTAAAAGCTAATTATATTGAAATACGTAGTCATATAGTTATCAAACTACAAAACAAGTTCTTGCAGCCTAGATTATTATCTAGAACCCCTGTTCTAGAGAGAAGATTTTAAAATTTGCTTTACTTCTTATCTGAGCTCTGCCATTCCAGTATGTGCTGCTGACCTTACCTCCTGCTCAGCCTTCCTCTCAGATGTCCTGCCCTGAACATCTAGCAGACTCAACCCAGATAGGCTACACCAGGTTTACAGCTTTTCCTGTTCTCAAAGGCAGAGATTTATGTCAGACTCATTCGAAATGGTCTTCCCTGTGCCCAGGTCACCTGAGGTGGAATGCTTGTAATTGAAGGGGCCAGAGCTGGAGAGCAAGATTCAGAAGTGGTCACCCACAGAGAGGTGGTAGCTGAGTGTATGGACACAGTCAAGAATGTAGAGAGGAAAGAGCAGAATCACAGGACCTCGATATGGAAGGAACCTCACAGATGACTCTGGCAAACCTGTTCCAAATAGGAACAAATGGTGATCCTGCTTTTGCTGGTCTTTGGTGACAGGATACCAGGACTCCCAGGCAGTCCATTCCATTGTTGGACAGCTCCAGTGAGTAGAAAGTTATCTTCCTGAGAGTCCAATTAACTTGGTTTATTTTATTTCATTTTATTTTATTTGTGGGACAATGAGGGTTAAGTGACTTGTCCAGGGTCACACAGCTAGTAAGTGTCAAGTGTCTGAGGCCAGACTTAAACTCAGGTCCTCCTGAATCCAGGACTGGTGTTTTATCCACTGTGCCACCTAGCTTCCCCAACTTGGTTTATTTTTAGCTTCCAAATATTGTTCTTGGTCCTTCTGGCTGGGGCCAAGCAGAACAAGACTAATTCCTCTTTCCCCTGACAGCCTTTCATATACCTGAATACAACGAGCTTGTGTCTCCAGCATTTTCTCTAAGTCTTCTTTTCTTCCAATACAAGATATGGTACAAGGTCATGGTGTGAAATCCCGGCATGAGACCACAGCAGAAAGTCGTGGCACAGTGGAGGGAAATGCTGGCTTTTCAGGAAAAGGACACATATTCAGATCTTGGTTCCAACACTTCTACCTGCGTGGCTGTGTGCACCTTTCAGTGCTCAGGGAAAGCTCTTAACTTAAAAGTTGCATACCTGTGTCAGTGGAATGTGCTTTTCCTTGGGAAGCTATCAATATCGTTAACTTTTACTGATGAAATCACAGGTCCAGACTACCTACCTCGAGCTCTAAACATACTCACACATAAAAGTTCTATTATATAGGAGAGTGAAGCAACCGAGGTCAAAAGTGTGTGGATAATCTGATAGATGCCTTATAGATAGATGACAAGCATAATTCAAAAAAGGTAAGTACAGGGCAGTTTGTGAGCAAGACACCAAGATAAGCAAATATTAACAAGAAAAAATCTCCCAGTCCACTAACCAAGGAAATGACTTGAAGAATTCAGGTAGAAATATCTTTGCAACTTGGAAGAGTAGAGAAGCCATCCTATACTTCCGTTCTTAAAAGGATGGATTTGCTTTCAGAGAGAATGAGAAAAACATTGCTCAGCGGGAGGCAAAGGTGCCCAGAACTTTGGGATTAATTACTGTTAGCTGGAGAGTCGGTAGAAGCAGAACAATTGAAGAGACATGGAGAGAAATGATAAGTGGGGGAAATTAAAGATCTAGCCTATTCACCAATCATCCATCAGCAGTCTTGATGAGGAATTCTTTTATCAATCCATCGAGGCTTTATTCATTGCCAATCAGCCAGCATGGCTGAAATGCCTACTGTGCACCCTGTTCTAGGTGTTGGGACATAGAGATGAAAGTGAACAATCACAGTCCTCAAAGAGTTTACATTCTACCAGGGGAACAGTGTGTACACACTGATATGCACAGAATAGCCACAAACTAATGCAATGTTGTTTAGGGAAGGGTTGAGAGAAGGCACCAGCAACCGGGGAATCATCAAAGGCTTCAGGTAGGAGTGGGGAGTGGTTGAGCTCTGTGTCTTAAAGAAGGAAGTGAGGGATCTTAGAAGAGGGAAATGAGGAAGGAGTGAATTCTGGGCACGAGGAATGGCCGATGAAAAGGCTTGGAGCCAGAAGCTGGTGTCATGTGTAAGGTACAGAGACGAGAGTAGTTTGGTTATATGTAAATGTGTGGGAAGAGAAACAATGGATATGATAGCTAGGCCAGTATGAAGGGTTCAAGCTATAAAGATTTTAAGCATCAATCAGAGGACTTTGTATTTGATCCTAGAGGTAACAGGGAGCCAGTGAGGTTTATTCAGGAGGGAGGGTACATATTTACACCTCTGTTTTAGGAAAATCACTTTGGCAGCAGTGGGGAGCACCCACTGGGAAGCAGGGAAATTTGAAGTCAACTAATCAATCAGAAGGCAATAGTCCAGGCAAGAGGCCATGAAAGAGGGCCTGAACTAAGCTGGGGACAGTCTGAGTGGAGATCAGAGGTAGGATACAAAAGTGGCTGTGGAGATAGAAATAGCAAGACTTGCTAACTGGCTGTGGTCACAATGAATGAAGAAAAGTAAAGAGTGGAGGTTAACACTGAGGTCAGACACCTGGGCTAGGTACTAGGGAGGCAGAGGCAAGTCAGCCTCAGCAAGCTTTCTTTTTTTCTTTCTTTCTGGGGGAGGATCAGAACTAGGGAAAATGCAAACATGAACACTTTTCCCCTTGGGAGGGAGGGAGATGTGAGATGTCTAGTGTTGGCTTCATTTGGTTGGTACATGAGACAGATTGACACCTCCTCTGAAATATCTGGCTTTAGAATATCCTAGAGTACTGAGGGGTCAAGTGATTTGTCTAGAATCACACAACCAGACTTTGTCAGAGACAAGACAGAGGTGTTGGGGAAGGCACTAAGAGTTGGGGGATCAGGAAAGACATCATGTCAGAGGTGAAAATTTGAGCTGAGACATGAAGGAAGTTAGGGATTTTAAGAGATAGAGGTGAGAGAGGAGGACATTATGGGCAAAGGGAATAGTCAACAAAAAGGCATGGAATTGAAAGATGGAAGCTGTTGTCAAAGACCAGCCAGTGGCCCAATGTAACTGGATCATAGAATGCGTGGAGGGGAGGAAAGTTTACATGAGAAGATCAGAAGGTGGGAAGGGGCCAGGTCATGGGGAGCTTTCAGTGTCATGCAGAGGAATTTATATTTAATCCTCCAGGTATCACAGAACCTCTGGAGTTTAGTAGGGTGGGGGAGGGGATAACATGGCCAGCCCTATCCTTTGAGAAAATCACTCTGGCTGCTGAGTCAAGGGTGTTACACTTGAAGCAGTTAAACCACCCACCAGCCTGTGACAATGGTCCAGTTTTGATGTCATAAGAGCCCACATCTGGGTGTTTGCAGTGGAAGTGGACAGAAGGGGATATAAAAGACGTAACCAGGAAGGTAGAAATGACAAAATTTGGCAGCAGATTGATATGGGGAGTGGAAGATAGTAAGGACTTGAGGATGATTGAAGCTTCAAGGTAAAGTGATTGTAGGATGGTAGCACTTCAACGTTAATATGAAAGTGGGGAAGATGGGAGGGCTTGGGAAGAGGTCATTATCAGTAAACATCTCATGAAAGAGATGGGACTTGAGCTAGGCTTGGACAAAAAACAGGGATTCTACTGGGCCAAGGGAGGTGCTCTGTCCCTTGCTGGAAGTCTCCTGCCCTTCAAGATACTAACACTTTCCCATGCTCCATCACCTCTGGAGTCCCATGAGCCCCAAGTACCTACTCACTGCCCTGGATTTCAACAAGGCTCATTGTTCTTTCTAAAGAGATCCTCACAGTCTGAGCATGACTACCCCGTTGAGACATAGGAATCTAAAGGTAAAAACCAAGCGATGCACATCCAGCAAGAATGCTGGGCAAGGGAATTTGGAGAAAGCTCAAATGTGAGGGAGCTTCTGATCTGCCTAAGAGGTACACAGGCTGGGAACTATTCTTTCTGCTCCCAAAACTGTTGTCAATTTCCATTCCTATAGCAACAGAATGATGCCAGAAATATGTGGCAGAACCTCGGAGGTGAGCAGCTCCCACTGAGGCATCACTATAGCTTGTCTTAAACACTAGCCAAAGGAACAACAAGGTACAGCCCTAGCATCTCGCTCTCTAGAACTCTAGGAGAACTCCATACAGAACCAAGAACGACATGAAAGGCTGTAGGGGACAAGCAGTACAGGGGAGATATCCCCAAAGTCTCAATGTGTTTGTACTATGTGATATTTATTAAGCTACAAAAATATATTCTGAACTTTGCAAAAAGAAACTTTTAAAAACCACCACTGAATTATAAAAAATAGAGACAGAGGCAAAGATAAACAGACAGGAAATACAGCTTTGCTGAGTGTGGCCTCAGACTTCAGTTCAAGTGGCCTTGGGCTACTTATTTACTTGCCCACTCATAACCTTTCAATCAGCCACTGAATAAACATTTATAAATCACCTACTATGTGCCAGGCACTGAGTTAATTGTTGGGGTTTTAAAGAAGGCCAAAAGACAGTCCCTGCCCTCATGAAGCTTACCATCTAATGGGAGACCACAAGCAAAAAAATATATACAAAGTAGGCTATTACCAGAATAAATAGGAAATAAATAACAGAGGGAAAGCACTGGCCTTAGGAAGGGGTAGGGAAAGCTTCCTATAGGAAGCAGAATATCAGTTGGAATTCACTTCTTCGCCCTTGACCTTTCCATATAGATAGAGAGTATAGATTTAGTTCTCAGTATAACAGATAGAATGCTGAATTTGCAGCCAGGAAGACCTGGACCGCTATAGACTATAAAACCCTGGGCCAGTCTTTTAACTTCTGAAAGTTAAGGCTTCAGACTAAAAAATATAGAGCAGGCACTAAAGTGCATTGGGAAATAAGATAAGCATTTCCTCCCCAGGAGTTCTCTACATGAATGAAATCACAGGTATGGAGCCAAAGGAAGAGAGAGTAAAAGAGAGAGAGAGAGAGAGAGAGAGAGAGAGAGAGAGAGAGAGAGAGAGAGAGAGAAAATGAGAGAGGGAGAGAGAGAAGAGAAGGAGAGAGAGAGAGAGGGAGGGAGGGAGAGGGAGGTATATATATAAACCCTCATATACACATGTATCTATATTAATAGTAAATATGCATATTAACTATACTGATGCTGCTGCTATTCCCATGCTCAAGAAGCTTTAGTGGATCCCTCTTGCCTCTAGACAACAAACTCCTTTGTCATTAAGAGCCCGTCACCATCTGATTCCACACCATCTTTCTAGGCTGATTGCATATTCTCCCCCTTCATATACTCTCTTTTTTTCCAGGGCAATGAGGGTTAAGTGACTTGCCCAGGGTCACACAGCTAGTAAGTGTCAAGTGTCTGAGGCTGGATTTGAACTCAGGTCCTCCTGAATCCAGGCCTGGTGCTTTATCCACTGTGCCACTTAGCTGCCCCCATATATTCTCTTTAGCAATCAAACTGGTTTACTTCCCATTCTCCCTCATGACTTTCTTTGGGGGGGGGCAGGGCAATGAGGGTTAAGTGACTTACCCAGGGTCACATAGCTAGTAAATGTCAAGTGTTTGAGATCACATTTGAACTCAGGTCCTCCTGAATCCAGGGCCAGTGCTTTACCCACTACACCACCTAGCTGCCCCTCTCATGACTTTCTATTTCCCTGACACTTTGCCTTTGCAAAGTCTGAGCACCTGGAGAGCTTCCCTTTCTCATCTGCACCTTTTCAGAACTCTGAGCTCCCTTCAAGACTCAGCTGAAGTGCTTCCTTCTGTGGAAGGCTCTTCCTGATTCCCACAGTTTTGCTTTGCTCCCTCCCCCAAAAGACCTCTCTTTCTCTCCCCTCCCCCTTCCTACCCCCCACCCTGTGTGTGTGAATATATGCTATATGCATGTGTATATAGAAATACATACTTAACTGCTTCAACATATTACTCATGGTAAATATTCAAGTAAGTAATAAATAAATATGTGTTTATACAGAAAAAGACCCCAAGGCATTCCCTCTCCTTTGACATATTTTCCCCAGATTGGGAATGATAGACAGGAAAAACAACTCAGGGCATTGAAAACAACCCCAATTTTCCTCCTTCTTACTCCACTTTGTCTTTGGCAAATGAGCTTCCAAAGAGAAGCCCGAAGGAGTTGTCTGTCATGAACATGCTTGTTCATCTTTTGACGGTTCCTACCAGGATGAAAGCCTAATTTGTATGGTCCTCCATGTCTCTTGCTTTCAACTGTCCAAGAGACATAAAACCTTAGTCTTAACCCTTTTGCCTTCACCTCCCCCCCCCCAACTCCCAGACAGTAGGAAAGGCTTCCCTAATTCAACCCTGGTTGAAACTTCAGGGATGCTAATTAAAGGCTTAATGCATTGATTTCCTTAAAGGACCCTCCAACACCAAAGAATAGGAATGTTTCTTAGAAGCAAAGTAACTCCCCTCCCACTGGGTCTCCTTGAACTGTCCCTTTAACCCTCCACTCATCTTCAATCCATCAAAGAGGTTGGGGCACCATCAGAGGGGAAAGCTAGGCAAGGTCTGCAGCTGCATTCCATCAGTAGAATAAGGCAAGAAAAGGAATTGTGTGTCCCTTTGAGCAAGGTATTCCACATGGCATACTGATGGAGGAAGGAGGGAGGAAAGTATCTCTGTTACCATAGCAACAATCACAGTTGGAGGTGGGTGCCAGTGAGATCTCCCATAAAAGTTAGTCTTGCCTTAGACAGACTTAACTCAGGCAAATATATTTTGTGGAAATATTGCATTGGGTGTTTTCAGATGGGAAGAAGTAAGTGGATGGAAAGATGGAGTGGTCTGGAAAGAACTTAGAAGAGTTTTCTCTTGTCCTTCCTTCCTGTTTCATCTGGCCTTCCTAGAGTCACTGTCTAATCTGCCTTCTTCCTCCTCCCTCTGTTGCACTTTCCTATGGTCTGTTAGAAAGGGTAAGAGATGGAAATTAATTAAAAGCTAAGTCCAGGGGCAGCTAGTTGGTACAGTGGATAAAGCACTGGCCCTGGATTCAGGAGTACCTGAGTTCAAATCTGGCCTCAGACACTTGACACTTACTAGCTGTGTGACCCTGGGCAAGTCACTTAACCCCAATTGCCCTAACAACCAAAAAAAAGTAATGCAAAGTAATTTTAAAAGGAAAAGAGTCCCAGTGTACTCTCAGAGGATCAGGAGAAGGATCTCAGGAGGCAGCAGCTGAGCTTTGAAGTTCAAGAGTTGAGAGGAAATACATGGAGTTGAACAGTGCAAAGATGGAAAAGTAAAAGGCAATTCACATTCTTTCCAATATCAGGAATACAGTTATGTTGTTAGCAGTTCTGAGTTTTCTCAGGGATATTTCTAGATGATTAAAGTAAAAAAAATGGATGGGTGTTCTTGAATACACAACTCAATTCTTTTAATTCTTGAAAAGAAAAAGATATTATTGCATATCAAGGTCATAGGACTCAAGTCTTGGATCTGGCCATTATTAGCTATATGATGCTCAAGAATCACTTCTCTACCCCTCCTCTATTCTTCTTTCCATGGGACCTCATAAGATGATCCTGCCTGGGTTCATCTTTTTTTTTTTTTTTTTTGCTGGGCAATGAGGGTTAAGTGACTTGCCCAGGGTCACACAGCTAGTAAGTGTCAAGTGTCTATATTGGATTTGAACTCAGGTTCTCCTGAATCCAGGGCCAGTACTTTATCCACTGCGCCACCTAGCTGCCCCCCTGGGTTCATCTTGAAGTTACTCTGCCTGACCTCAGCTTGCCCTTCTCTGCTGCACGACAATCATTTTATCCATTTCCGAATGAATCACAGAATCAGAGTTAGAGTCACAGAATATGAGATCAGGAAGGGAGTTCAGGGGCCATTTGGTCTAATCCATACCCAAAAGGAAACCCCACCATGGTGGCCCTAACAAGTAGTTATCTAACCTCTGCTTGAAGACATCCAAGGAGGGAGAGCTACCACTCCCTAAGGCAACCCATTCCAGTTTTGGATAGCTCTCATCCTTGGGGACATTTTCCCACCCTTAAGCTTAAACCTATCTCTCTGCAGCTGCTCCCCTCCAATAGTCCCAGTTCTGCCTTGGGGAGCCAAGAAAAACGAGTGCCACTCTGCTTTCTCCATAGGACGGTCCTTTATATTTCTTGTCACATTCCTCAGAGAAGATGTTTAGAACCTGGTCCTCAAGCCCCAACTCCATGTATACCCACCTCCAACCCAGACCTCATTTCTACCTTATTCATGTATGTCCACAGAGACTTGTCTAAATGTCTCTTGGGGCAGAGAGGGAGCAAATAAATAATTGTGCGATTTCACTCATCATCCTCCAAGGGAAATGCTTATTTCTGCCTGGAGAAGAGGAGGAGAGTTAGACTGCAAGCCTGGAACAGAGCTTTCTCCACCAATATGAATAATGCCAACAGCTAGGTTTGAACCCCAGGTTACACTTAGACTCTTTGGTGAGATTGCTCCTCTCTCTTCCTTCACATCTTAAACCTCTGCATCTTTCATCCTCTTTGCTTTCCCTCTGCTCTCAGAGAATGAGGTCGTCACAGGCGATCTCTCTGTTTCCTTGATTCCATTTTCCCATTCCCTACCACAGCTTGTGGGACATTGCTCCATCACTCACTGACCGTGCTCATCCTCATTTCCCACCTCCCCCTCTCTGTACCATCTTTCCTCTTTGGTAACAGATGGGTTCAGTTCTCTCACATCTTCAAAATGCTGCTTCTTCCTTCTCAAGATTTGGTCTTATCCCCTTCCCCCTCTGTATCATTAGACTTCTGGAAGAAGTAAATCAGTGTTTGGTGTCCACCTGCTTGCTATTTACTACTTCCTCAGTGCTGGACAATCTGGCTTCCATCCTCCCCATGCCATTCAGTGTGCCCCACCCCCACCTACCCTGATTATCAACAACTTCCTGATTGATATCCTCAATAGCTCTTTGGTCATCAGCTCCCTTGATCTTCTTGGGTCATTTGGCACTACTGATCCCCTGCATTAAAACACTTTGTAAACTTTAAAGTGCCATATAAGGATGAATTAACATGTTGATTGTGATTATCATTATTAGACAATTACAAAGAAGTGGCATAAAGGATACCAGAGAGGAGACTGATGAGTGAAAATGGAGGTGGGGAGGTCCTTGCCGAGAGAGAGAGAGAGAGAGAGAGAGAGAGAGAGAGAGAATTTCATGAAAAATCCACGTTTCGTTCTTATCTATGCAATGTCAAGGGACCTAAAGTATCTCACACACACACACACACACACACACATACACATACACACACACACATACACACACACACACACACACACACACACACACACACACACACACACACACACACACACACCTGCATGTTGGGTAGATCCCTTTTGGAGGATTGCTGAGAGGACATAGAGAATAGCTACACGTGAAGAGAGCATCTGCATGTGCTTGGATCTTGACTCATTGACAAGAGTTGCCAAAGTATTTGTTCACTCTCTTCTATATAAGAAAACAGGCAAGCCCAAACACCAGAGTCCTCTTCCCATAAGGACACACAGGTAAGTGTATTTATTTTGCATTTCCTTATCTGTGTACAAATTGTTTCCCCCTAGTCAAGTGTGGACTTCTTGAAGGCAGGAACTGTTTCATTTCTGTCATTGTACCCCCTGTGCTGAACTCAGTGTCTGGCAAACAGTAGGTAGTCAATAGATGCTGATTGAAATGAACAGCATTTGAACCCATTTCTCAAGACTACATTTCTACTTCTGTTTCTAACACACCACCAGGCTCTTCTTTTACAGAAGCTCAGAACTACAGACTAATGGATATGGAGGTTCTTACTCAAATAAAAATAACTCCTGGTGAAATCCGAAGGCATTGTTCCTGGTGGCCTTGTAAGCATATACCAGAAATATGCCACCTGCTGACTCAACAAAGCCTTCTCCTCTAGCATGAGTATTCCCAGCATATTTAACAAGATGTGATTGGATGACCCCTTGTTAAGTATGTTACAACGTGATATAGTGGGAGCTTCTTTCCTGTACTTGTTGAACCAGGTGTCTGCTGAGGCCCTTTTAACATTTAGAGTGGTAATTTTGTGATGCACCCTTTGCTGCCTATGCATTTGAATAAGCCATCCCTCACCCTTAGAATGCCCTCCTCAGGCTACCAAAATACTCCCCTATCAAGGTTCCCAGGGGTGACATACCTTTCCCAGGCCATAGCTCAGTTTGACTTCTCTGTCCTTCATCAGATGGGGGGAAGCTGAAGGCAGAAGGATTATTTTGAGATCTCTGAAAAGAAGATACTTCTTATGTTTTTCATAAAAACAAACCCTGCATGGGTTTTCTGTGTTATGGATAGGATTTTTTCTTGTTTTGTTTTTGTTTTTTGGATGTGTGGTTTGTTTTATTTGTTTGTTTGTTTGTTTTTAGCAATGTATGATGTATTTGTAAAATGAATCCTGGAGACATCCATTGGCTTTCCTTCAGCATCTGTGGAAATGAGGGGAAGAACTGACCTGATTCCAGCATCAGTGGTTCCAGACACTAGATAAAACCAAGCCATAATATGTAATTGAGATAAGTTAGAGGCATTCCCAATAAGATCAGGAGTGAAACAGTGATGTCCATTATTATCTCTATTATTTAATATTGTACTAAAAATGTTAGCTTTAGCAGAGAAGAAAAAGGAATTCAAAGAATTAGACAAGAAGGAAATGAACTCTCACTCTTTGCAGATGATATGATAGTATACTTAGAGCATCCTAGAGAATCAACTGAAAAATTACTTGAAACAATTAACAAATTGAGCAAAGTTTCAGGATATAAAATAAATCCACATAAACCATCAGCATTTCTATACATGATCAACAAAGTCCAGCACCAAGAGATAGAGAAATTCCATTTAAAGTAACGGTAGACAATATAAAATACTTGGGAGTCTACTTGCCAAGACAAACCCAGGAACTATATGAACACAATTACAAAACACTTTTCACACAAATAAAAGCAGATCTAAATAACTGGAAAAATATCAATTGCTCATGGATAGGCTGAGTTAATATAATAAAAATGACAATTCTACCCAAATTAATTTACTTATTCAGTGCCATACCAATCAGACTACCTAAAATTATTTTATAGAGCTAAAAAAAAAATAACACAATTCATCTGGAAGAACAAAAGGTCAAGAATATCATGGGACCTAATGAAAAAAATGCACAGGAAGGTGGGCTAGTTGTACCACATCTGAAGCTTTACTATAAAATAGCAGTCATCAAAACTATTTGCTACTGGCTAAGAAATACAGTGATGGATCGATGGAATAGGTTAGGCACAGGAGGCACAGTAGTAAATTACTTTAGTAATCTCTAGTAATAGTAGGCTTCCACCAGTCGAGGACGACCATGGATCAGTGCCTTGAAGAGCCACAGGCCCAAAACTCCAGATTCTGGGGTAGGAACTCCATATTTGACAAAAACTGCTGGGAAACCTGGAAGATATTATGGCAAAAACTAGGCATAGACCAACATCTTACACCATATACTAAAATAAGGTCAAAATGGGTACATGATTTAGACATAAAAGGTGATATCATAGGTAAATTAGGAGAGGAAGGAATAGTTTACCTCTCAGATTTATGGAAAGAACAGTTTATGACCAAGCAAGAGATAGAGAATATTATGAAATGCAAAATGAATGACTTTGATTACATTAAGTTAAAAAGGTTTTGTACAAACAGAAGCAATGCATCCAAAATTAGAAGGGAGGCAGAAAGCTGGGAAACAATTTTTATAGCCAGCATTTCTGATAAAGGCCTCGTTTCTAAAATATATAGGGAACTAAATCAAATTTATAAGAATCCAAGTCATTCCCTAGTTGAGAAATGGTCAGAGGATATGAACAGCAGTTTTCTGATGAGGAAATCAAAGCTATCTATTTCTATATGAAAAAATGCTCTAAATCACTATTGATTATAGAAATGCAAATTAAAACAACACTGAGGTACCATCTCATACCTATCAGATTGGCTAATATGACAAAAAAGGAAAATATTAAATGTTGGAGAAGCTGTGGAAAAATTGGAACACTAATGCATTGTTGGTGGAGCTGTGAACTGATCCAACCATTCTGGAGAGCAATTTGGAACTTTGCCCAGAGGGCTATAAAGCTGTGCATACCCTTTGACCCAGCAATACCACTATTAGGTCTTTTTCCCAAAGAAATCATAAAAAAGGGAAAAGGACCCATGTGTGCAAAAATATTTATAGCTGCTCTTTTTGTCGTGGCAAGGAATTGGAAATTGAGGGGATGCCCATCAATTGGGGAATGGCTGAACAATTTGTGGTATATGAATGTAATGGAATACTATTGTGCTGTAAGAAATGATGAGCAGGAGGAGTTCAGAGAAACCTGGAGGGTCTTGCGTGGGCTGATGCTGAGTGAGATGAGCAGAACCAGGAGAAAATTGTACACAGTATAAACAACATTGTGTGTTGATCAGCTGTGATAGACTTGGCTCTTCTCAGCAATACAATGGTCCAAGATTGTGCCAAAGGACTCATGATGGAAAATGCTCTCCAAATCCAGAAAAAAAAAACAACTGCTGAATCTGGATGCAGATTGAACCATACTATTTCTGTTGTTGTTGTTGTTTTTCTTTTTTTGAGGTTTTTCCCTTTTTCTCTGATTCTTTTTTCACAGCATGACTAATGCAGAAATATGTTTAATGTGATATTATGTGTGTATGTATATGTATATATATATATATATATATATATATAAACTATATCAGATTACTTGCTGTCTTGGGGACGGGGGAGGGAGGGAGAAAAATTTGAAACTAGAAATCTTAGGAAAACAAATGTTGAAAACTATCTCTACATGTAACTAGAAAATAACAAAATACTTTTATGATTGAAAAAACCACCAAACCATATATACTGAGTAGAGGTCAATAGACTCAGTGTTTTTACTAATTTGTTCAGATTCCAAGTTAAATCCCAGTGCTCAAGTGTGGACTTGTCATTTCTGGAAATTGTGTGAACATTTTCAAGGCATGAAGGTATAGGCAACAGTGTGTGTGTGTGTGTGTGTGTGTGTGTGTGTGTGCATACACACGCTTGTGCATGTGTGCATGCTCATGCATGCTCGTGCATACACTCTCGCATATTCAAAAACCAGCTATGTTACCTAAGAGCTGTGAAACCTCAGGAATGTGAATCACAGTCATAGAATTTGAACCCAGAAGTTCTCACTGCAAATCACATGCTCCTTCCATACTTTCTGAACAAGACTGATAAATCCTCATTGAATTGAAATGTCATCCATAAAATGTCTTGTGAATCCAATTGTTAATTATTATTAATTTCCCTCACACCTCCTAATTATAGAAGGTAGATATCTAATAATTTTTAGATAAGGAAAGTTGAGAAGAATGTTAACAGCGGCCATTTCTACCACATAATCCTAAGTGGACTTGCATGCCTGGGTACCTAGTATGTGGGTATCCCAAGCAAGATGAGATCCCACAGCCCTTTAGTCCTTTGACCATTAATCATCTCCCTGAATGCCCTGGCTCTAGTTCTTGAGCTCTGAGCATCTCCTGCAGCTGAAGAGGCCAAGATACCTTCACATTTATGAAAGAACCAGTATCCCCTTCAAGGGCTGACTTGGCATCCAATTCTTCTGCCTCCAATTCTTGTCAAGTTTCATTTTGCCAATATGGTTGTATTGTGTCAAGGGGGAAAAATGTGCTTTTTGTTTCTGAGCAATTGCTATGGAAACCAGTAAGCCAGTCAAATGGACTCTGTGCCAGAAGCCCCAGCATGCTCAGGCACCATTTCAGAGGAGTGATGGGCCTTGGAAAGAGCCAAGGTTTCTAGGCTGATAATAAGCACATTGCCCTTGCTGCAAAATTTCCTGGTAGAGACTTTGGAGGAAAGTTATATCGGCTCTAACCAACACGGCTAATTCCAAGGTGCAGAATGACATTTGTAGGGAACCAGGGACAGCAACAAATTTCCAAACTAAAAACATGGTGTCCTACTTCACAGTTGCAATGCAAAATTACTTGAAGAGAAGACAGTGTGCTGAAAGCAGCACAAAAAGGGCTTAAGATGAAGGAGAAGAAAACTGTGAGGACAATTTGGAGGACCCTGGGATTATGAAGAAGGTGAGAGATTGAATTTGGAGAGCACAGTGAATATGGGAGGACTTGAGAAGCTACGGAGAAGGGTTCAAGCTATAGGGAAGGGCACTGAAGAAAAGAATGACAGGAAGATCTCCAGGGGAAGGCAGGTGTTGAGGTTAGAAGGAAAAGGGAAAGGAAGTTGACTGGGGCTATCAAGGCATTATCAAGATGTTAAGAAATTTAGAAGGAGAAGAGTTTTTGAGAAGAAGACCCCTCACAATGAGATTGCCAGAGCAGTTCTCCAGGGTAGCCATTGGCAAAAATGATAAAGACTGAGGAATCTCCATAACTGAAAGTATGGAGAGCAGGGTGACTCTTTCAGTGACAAATATGAAGTAGACAATGCTTGTATTTAAGCATTGAGGTGGAGCAGTAGATAGAGCACAGTCCTGGGAGTCAGGGGGACCTAAGTTCAAATCCACTTACTAGCTATGTGACCCTGGGAAAGTCACATATCCTATTTTTTTTCTTTTCTCTCTTTTTAGCTTTGTTTTGTTGTTGGTTTTTTCAGGGCCATGAGGGTTAAGTGACTTGCCCAGGGTCACACAGCTAGTAAGTGTCAAGTGCCTGAGGCCATATTTGAACTCAGGTCCTCCTGAATCCAGGGCCAGTGCTTTATCCACTGCACCACCTAGCTACCCCCACACATATCTTATTTGTCTTAATTCCTCATCTATAAAATAATCTGGAGAAGGAAATGGCAAACCACTCCTCTATCTTTGCCAAGAAAACCCCAAATGGGGTCACAGAGAGTTGGACACAACTGAAACAACTCAACAAAAGCAAAAATGCTGCTGGTATTTATGCCCCAAGTACAGGCTGTTCTCTCTCCTAGCAGAAAACATAATAGTATTCCATGAATGCCCCTCTACTCTCAAGATTATCAGAATGAAATGTTTTTTAAAATGACTACTCCAAATCTATTACCGTCACCACTACCACCAACAAAAATAAGAAAGATTTTGATGTGAAAAAGGGGGTGGGTGGGAAGGATAACTCATATCCACTTGTGGTGATTGACATGGAATAAATGATACTGCCAGAAGGAGTAAGAGAATATTGTCAATGATAATGAAATCTCAGACAAGAGCCTGAAGATGAGAGACACAGGTTCGTGCTTTCCTCAGTGTTGTCCATTGAAAGGCAAGGGATGAAGCAGAGGAAACATGATTTGGGAAATGAAGACTTCACTAAGATGGAGGCATCTGAAGAAGGGATGTGGAGTTTTGTACCACAGCTTAAAATAGAAAAAGCACCTGCCCCAGATAGGACCTTCTTCTCCCTCTTTCTCCCCAGGCTGGGTCACTTGCCTCAATATATCCTCACACTATCATCTCTGGTGTTCCCAGAGCCAGACCACCTGGCACAAGGCTCCATCTCTCTTAGTGTCCTGAGGGTCACCCAGTTATGGTCAATACCCTTGGGTACTTCCCAAGGTAGCTCCTGAGCCTCTACCACTGTGCTTCCCATTTATGCAATATCAGTTACCATGATAATCCCAAAATATTTACCTAACAATAAGGTCAAAGCAAGAGAAATTACATCACAGTTACTAGTATAAAGCAAATCCAGTAACAATCAAAACATCCCCTAAGTGTGATAGACTGCTGACCTATAAAAATGTATGTGCCTGGGATTTCATAGAGCTATTATCCATCAATAAACCTTTATTAAGTGCCTACTGTGTGCCAGCCACTGGACTGAGCGCGGAACACAAAAAGAGGCAAAAGACAGTGCCTGGCCTCAAGAAGCTTTGAGTCTAATGGGGAGGGGTGCGGTGGAGACAACATACCAACACATGAAGACAAAGCAAGTCATATACAAGAGAAATAGGAAGTCATGAACAGAGGGAAGACACTGGAATTGAGAGCGGTTGGGAAAGCTTCCTGTAGAAGGCAGGACTTAAGTTGGGACTTAAAGGAAGCTGGGGAGGTCAGCAGTCAGCGTGGAGGAGGGATAGCATCCCAGGCCTGGAGGACTGACAGGGAGAGTGCCCAGAACCAAGAGATGGACTGTTTTGTTCATGGAACAGCTAAAAAGACGGGTCAGTGGATCGAAGAAAATGTAACTGTTAATCTGATGAAAACTTAATGTCTTCAAGGCTGAAGAAGTGCTAAAATGCACAAAGCTCAATATTATAGAAAATAATGACACTGAATGGAGAAGAAAGGCAGCTAAGACACTTCAGAAATTTGTAGGTGATAATATCCAAGAAAGAAGTCAATAGTAAAACTCTTAAGGCCTCAAGCATTTATGGGTAATGTTCAAAGTTTAGACAAAAGTCATGAGGAATTAGTGAACCTGATGCAAGGGGCAAATTTGACCTCAGGTATGACTGAGTCTTGGCAAGATGAAACCCATGACTTGTAAATCACTTTTTAAATGCATAACCTTTATGCGACATAAACAGGATATGGAAAAGCACAGAGTATTATTGTATAATGAAGCAGTCATTGGGTGCTGTGATGAACTGGGTTGTTCGACCCCTCCTATTTGCCATGCTCATCCTACTACTGGCTTGTTTCCCAGAGAGGATTCCTGGTATAAATTCTCCTTCCCTGCTCTGGGAAGTTGTATTAAATAACCAGTAATTCCCTCTATTTCTTGAATCTCTTAGTCTCCAGCCAGAGGCAGTGATCTGGCACCTGAACCTCCTTATTTCCCAGAAGGACACCCAGATTTTCAAAGGACTATGGTTAATATTGTGTATAAAGACAAAGCAAACATTTAATATGAAGAAATTAACACATTTTCCCATGGATAATATGAAAGGCTCCAGCTTTCATGAAAGATCCAACTAAAAGAAAGGAGATACAAGATCAAGACCTTGTAGTCATTAATTCATGAGGATTTCTGCCATCTTTAAACACAGCTTCTCTCCTGTCATTCCTTGTACATGAGCTGCCCAAGCCACTCCACTGTCAGAGTCTTGGCCACTTTCCTTGCCTGCGTTTTGACTTTCTCAGATGTCCAAGGGACAAGAAGACTTGTCCCTTCCACCCATTCTCCAGTTCTGGGCATCTTCACTACATCTCCCCAAGAACCAGGCTCCTTTTGAGTCTGTATGCTGGACTCAAGACAACTGACTTTTAAATGTCTGTAAAGTGTAGTGAATCATTCTTCATTTTGTCATGTTGCTTCCTTTCTGATACATTCAAGGGGATAATTTGTACCATCAAAAGGGATAACCTAGCATGGATGCATATTTTATGTTTATTTTAATACCTGAATCCTTTTCTGGGATTAGTTCTATGACAAACCAACCCCCTTAAAAAATAACAATGTATACTTATATGAAAAATCCAGGAATCAAAGGTTTAAACATGGGGGAGAGCATAATAATGAATAGAGGGAGAAACAGAGGGGACTTTTGTCATCAAGTATGCTACAAACCACCTAGACAGAAAGAGGAAATAGTTATAACATTCAGGAAATAGAAGTAGACTCACACAGAGACATAATGTAATGGTGATAAGGAATTTTCATTTTTTCAGTCATTTGATGGAGCCATCTCAGTGCCAAAAGCAAAATAGCTAATAGCTTCCTGACCTTCCTCGTTGACTATTTTATCATTCCAAAAATCCTATAACTAACCAATGGAAATAAAATTGTGTTCTTGATTTTCTCCTAACATGTAGGAACTGGTCACTCAGTGGAAATGATAGGAACTTTAAGCAAAATTGATGCCTATCTCCTTGAGTTTTAGTCTAAAAAGGAACTGAAAGCTGAACATAATGTTACAGGAGTCCTAGATTTGGGGAACACATATATCCAAGGGTTCAGGGGAAGGCTATGTTGGATCCCACAGAATAAATTGTTACAGAGAAAGTCAGTCTAAGAAAGATGGGAAACTCCTAAGAATGAGATTCTAAAAAGACAAAGAGAAACAATTCTAATGAGGAGGAACATTGAAAACATCTGAAGAAAACAAAGTGAATGCAGAAGGAAGTCACCAACCACCTTAGATTTTTAAGACACATAGAAGATGGAAGCAAAGACAGAGAACAGTAGCAGAATATAAGAGCCTGGCAAAGTCCTTTAAAATAGTGTCAGAAAAAAGGTCAGCTTACACCTTATACTAAAATAAAGTCAAAATGGGAACATGATTTAGACATAAAAGGTGATACCATAGGTAAATTAGGAGAGGAAAGAATAGTTTACCTCTCAGATTTATGGAAAGGAGAACAGTTTATGACCAAGCAAGAGATAGAGAATATTATGAAATGCAAAATGGATGATTTTGATTACATTAAATTACAAACAGAAGCAATGCATCCAAAATTAGAAGGGAGGCAGAAAGCTGGGAAACAATGTTTATAGCCAGTACTTCTGATAAATGCCTCATTTCTAACATATATAGAGAACTATATCAAATTTATGAGAATCCAAGTCATTCCCTAGTTGAGAAATGATAAAAGGATATGAACAGGCAGTTTTCTGATGAAGAAATCAAAGCTATCTGTTGCCATATGGAAAAATGCTCTAAATCATTATTGATTACAGAAATGCAAATTAAAACAACTCTGAGGTACCACCTGACACCTATCAGATTGGCTAATATGACAAAAAAGGAAAATAATAAATGTTGGAGAAGCTGTGGAAAAATTGGAACACTAATGCATTGTTGGTGGAGCTGTGAACTGATCCGACCATTCTGGAGAGCAATTTGGAATTATGCCCAAAGGATCACAGGAAGTAAAATGAATAATTTTAACTGCATGAAATTTAAAAGGTTTTATACAGACAAGCCCAATTCAGCTAACATTAGAAAGATAATAGGGAGCTGGGGTGTGTGGGGGGGGAGGAGTGATAGCAAATTTCCCTGATAAAGACCTTATTTCTCTAACATTTAGTAAACTGAGCCAAATTTATAAAAATATAAGCCATTCCCCAATTGATGACCATGTCGTTTTCAGAAGAAATCAAAACTATATTTAGTCATATGAAAAAAATTCTTTAAATGACTTTTGATTGAATACAGAATGAAATTTTTAAAACTCTGAGGTATCGTCTCACACATAAATAGTGGAGAAGATGTGGGGGGGGGGAAAGTACACTGATACACTGTTTCAAGGCAGTTGGATCGTGTGGTGGATAGAGTGTCAAAACTAGAATCAGGAGAACTCATCTTCTTGAGTTCACAACTAGCCTTGGACACTTATTATCTGTGTGACCCTGGGTAAGTCATTTAATTCTATTGGCCTCAGTTTCCTCAAATGTAAAATGAGCTGGAGAAGGAAATGGCACACCACTCTAGTATCTTTGCCAAGAAATCCCCAAATGGGTTCACAAAGAGTTGGGCATGACTGAAATGCCTGAACATGTTAGTAGCCCATGCATTATGGAAAACGTTTTGGAACTATGTCCAAAGGGCTATAAAACTGTGCATGCCTTTTGACTCAACAATACCACTACTCAGTTTGTATCTCAAAGAAATCAAAGAAAAGGGAAAGGACCTATTTGCATAAAAACATTTTTTTTTCGGTAAGGCAATTGGGGTTAAGTGACTTGCCCAGGGTCACACAGCTAGTAAGTGTTAAGTGTCTGAGGCCGGATTTTAACTCAGGTACTCCTGAATCCAGGGCCGGTGCTTTATCCATCATAAAAACATTTATAACAGCTTTTTTTGTCATGGCAAAAAGTTGGAAATCAAGGATATGTCCATCAATTGAGGAATGATTGAACAAGCTGTGATATATGATTGAGATGGAATACTAATGTGCTATAAGAAATGATGAGGATAGTTTCAGAACTGATGAACTCTGAGTGCAGATCGAATCATACTTTTTTCACCTGATATTTCTTGCTTTTTGTTGTGAGGATGGTGGTAGGTTGTTTCTTCCCTCTTTTATATTATTTATTTCTAATATTTCTATTACTTATTATTATAGGGAAATATGTTTTGCATTACTTCACAGGTATAATTGATGTCATATTGCTTTCCTTCTGAAATAGGAGCAATGGGAGGAAGGGAGAAAATTCAGAACTCAATTTTTTTATATGTTAAAAATAAATAATTTTGAAAGTTTTATTGGGGGAAAGAGGAAAATCAAAAAAGGAATAGGACAGCTCTTTGGAGGGTAAATGAGACAGAAGATTTTTCTCCATCCTTATTTTCCTTCTGTTTTCTCTGCCAAGGAGAATTTGAACTGGAAAGGACTGTACAATATGGTTGACAACGAGCTGATATCTTAGATAAGGAAGGAAATAGTAAGAGAATGCCTAACTGTTTGCAATGGATTCAAGTCACCTGTCCCAGATATAACACATCTTTACATATTGAAAGAACTGCTATCTGGGACTGATGAGCCATTTTCAGTGATATTTGAAATATCATGGAGAATGAGAGAAACACTGCAAGACAAGAATAGGACAAGTATTCTGAGTTTTTAAGAGGGAAAGAACAGTCTATAAACTATGGGATACAGATTTGCTTCTCATTCCTGGCAAAATTCTAGAACAGAACATGAATGAAATGGGTAATGAGCACCTGAAGAAGGAAGGCTGTGAACACACAGAACAGGTCATGCTGGCCCAGTGTTCCTTCTTTTGTTCATAGAATTACAAAACTAGTAAATCAGAGTGATGTTAGAGATATATTTTGATGAGATTTTACAAAAGCATTTGATAAAACATACTCCTGGGGAAGAAATGGAAAGGTATGAATTAGACAATTATGAGTGAAAAACAAGACAGAGCTGCTCAATTCTTTGGAGGATGGAGTAATACAATTAGATTCAGAACTGACTGAATGGATAGACTCAATGAGTAGCCACTAATGGTTCAGTGTTGCCTTCAGTCTTCAGTAGAGTTCTCAGGGATCTCTGCATAGCCTTTTTTTAAAATTTTTTAAATTATGATCTGGTATAAAGACATAAAAGGCATGGTTCTCTAATTTGCAGATGATATGAATCTGTTGGACATAGTTAACACAATGGATGACAGAACGAGTTTCTAAAAGAATCTTGGCAGGCTAAATTGAATCTAATAAGATAAAACATAAAGATTAATATAAATTAATATATATATAATATATAATAATATAATTAATATAAATTCTTATACTCAGATTCAAAATACCAACTTCACAAGTACAAGATAAGAGGCATGGCTTCACAAGAGTATTTGACAAAGATCTGTGAGTTTCAGTGAACTAATAGACTGTAAACTTATTGTAAGTCAAGAGCATGGCAACCACAAACAATCAGAAATTCATCTCTTGGGAAATCCGTCATGACATGGGCTTCTTCATGCTTGTAAAGAGATTGTCCTCATACTTGCAGGTCTTCATATGAAGGTGAGCTTACTTTTGAGCTAAACATCATAGTTCTTATGATGAGGTTTTGTAGCCATCCTCCAGATCATTTCATAGAGACCCTGTTATATATATATATATATATATATATATATATATATATATATATGTGGGGGGGGGTGTGGGTGTGGGTGTGTGTGGGTGTGGGTGTGTACTCATGGAGGATAATGTAGTGCTCACATTAATTTGTATTTACACTGATATGAGGGACATTCATATACTCTTTTAAATATTCCTGGTATCCGTCATTCCTCCTGGGTTGCCATCTCATTTGTGACATGGACTCTAAGCATCCATGAGCAAGGGATTTCTCATCTTGGCTGCTTACTTTCCCTATCTGCAAAATATATATAATCACATCCATCTCATGAGGTTGTTATAAATGTCAAAGGCTATAATGGATATGATCTACTTGACATGACCTTAAGGAGCTACATAAGTGTCCGTGATTGCTATTATCATTATCTATAAGCTATGTCCCTGCCTATCTCTAGGAATTGATTTCCTCTTCTGTCAAATAAGCAAGATGGACTAAACTCCTGTCCCTAAGGTTTTTCATCTATAAATTAGGGAGGACATGGACAAGAGTCTAACAAGTCAGGAAGGCATTTATGGCCTACTATCATTATTGTTATGAGGAATCACCACATCCATGAGATCACAGACCAACTGAAATAAATTGGGAATGATAGTATCTATGGAAGCTATGTGGAGTAAAGGAGATCACTCCTCTAAAATACAGCACAGGGCCTGATGCTTGTTAACTGCATGGATGGCTCTTTTCTGGGCACTGGGGATACAAAGATAAAAGTAGAATCATCCCTGCCCTCAAGGAGCTTACATTCTATTGAGAGAAAACATACATACATAGGTAAGTGAAATTAAATATATATTGCAAAGTAAACAGTAATTGAGTGGGGAGGACACTAGCCCTGGTGGTAGAGGGTAGGAAAGGCCTCATATGGGAAGGGGCACTTGTCACTTGAGTTCATCCTAGAAGAGATCTAGAAATGGTAGAGTGGAGGAGAGAATGCATTCCAGGGATGGGAGGGGGCAGTCAGTGCAGAGGCACACTGGCAGGAGATAGAATTTTATATGCAGGACCAAGGAACTTTCTTATAAAGAAGGAAGAAATGAGACAGGGAGAGAAAAAGACTTAGGGGTGGGACTACCAACAAATGGGAGAGGTGCTTCCAAGACTCCCATGTGCTGTACTACTTACCCCTAGACCAAGCTGTCTTCCCCTCATCCAATTTTGTTGGGGACAGCTGGTGCTTGGTGGGTGAAGCAGATGTCTGGAAGGCAGGATCATATCTCCGGGGAATTATGACAGTGCTCTGAGATCCTTGAAGCAGAAAGTGTTGCGGAAACCCCAACTAGTCATTATCCATTTCCCAAACATAGCAATAATTGGGTAGCCCATTGTAAGCAGGCCTGATGTTTTCAACAGTCACAAGTGGATGAGAACATGATATTGGTACAACAGACCTTTAAAAATGTGACAAGGAAGATGGTGTTGGAAAGCGGCCCAGAACAGCTGCAGCATTAGAGGGTCTCAGAGCCTGGGAGTGGGGGGAAAAGAAGAGTCCTTGTTTTCTCCAAACCTATTCTCCATTCTGTGAATCTCCATATCCACGATAACACGGTGACACTGTACTTATGACAGTGTAATTGCATATTAATCATACAGCAATTATCGGCACAATAGTAATTAAGGGGAATCCAACAGTGAATGTGTTAGAATTTCTGGGATAGGGAACAGCTTCTGATTTTATAAGAAACTGAATTTCCCATTAAGTCTGGAAATCTTGATTTCCCATTTGTATGTCTCATCCTGTTCTTTACAGTTCTGTATGTTTTGCTGCCTTGGGGACATCTCTACCTGGCTGTGCTGGATGCATCTTAAATTCAACATGCCCAACCCCCAACCTCATCATCCCTCCCCTATTAAAAAAAAACTCTGCCTGATCCTTCACTCTGCTGAGCTTCCCTAGTTCTGTCAAAGGGCCTCACCATTTCCAGGCCACCAGGTTCCCAACCTGAGTCATCAGAAGCTCCTCTCTCTCTCCCTCATCCCCCATATCCAAGCAGCTGCTAAGTCTGGTCAATTCTGCCTCTACAGAATGTCCTCACCCAAGTCCTTCTATCCATTTACATAGTTGCCATGCTCCAGTCCTCCATCACACCATGCTTGGACTATTGAAGGAACCTCTTAATTATTCTCTTTTCCAAATCCGCACCCTCTCTGTCCTATAACCCATCAAGCTGCCAAACTAATAATCCCAAAGCATAGGTCTGATCAGGTTTCTCTCCTGCTCCAGAAATGCAAGTGGCTGCTCCTTGTTGACAAAAATAAAAGGCCATCTCCTCCCTTTGACATTTCAAATTCTCCCCATCTGTCTTCAGTCTCTTTTTTTCTAGGCTGGTAATGATTACTGCCCTCCACATCCTCTGTGGTTCAGCCAAACTGACCTGTGTGCTGTTCCCTCTGTATCTTCACCCCTTGGCACCTGCTCTTTATGGCCTCCATATTTCCCTTGGCCTCTTAGAACCACCAGCTTCCTTCAAGGCTCAGTGATATGACAACATCCTGCATGAGGTCTAGCCTGGTACTCCTATTTCCCCTCCAAAAACCAGTCATTTGCAGTTATTTCACGTCTATTTGGAATTTGGCTATCTATGGACATGTTTTGTCCAGTAGAATGTAAGTGCTTTGAGGGAAAGGATGGTTTCATTTTTGTCTTTATGAGCCTGATGCCTAACTTGCTGCTTTCCACACTGCAGCCAGTGTTGAATGAATGACTAAATTGCTTCTGCCTTTGTCTATTGCAAAGAGACTGAAGTCATCCTAGCTCAGTAAGAAGATGTCACCTTTAACCTCAGATCCTGACCCCTTCTCTGATCACCATTCCCACTGTGGGCCTCTACCTCCAAATTTCCAGTCTTAAGTCTCTTGCCACAGATTTTTGGGTCTCTTTCAGGAAAGAACTATTCATCAGGACATCCTCAAGTAACTAATTCATCCTCAGTGGAATGGGGGCATCAGAAGCTACTGAAGCACTGGTACACAGTGTTCTCTGAGGCATTTTCAGGGAAACTTCCTGAGCTCTTTCCTAATTGCCCAGAGTACAATGAAGACTGCATTGTGATAAAGGATGAATTCTGGAGACCGAGCTTGGGGACAGCTGTGGTCATCATGAACTCATCGAATTTCACATGATGTTCTTATAGGATAGTTGACAGTGGGCCCCATTTAGAATCAGACACAAAAGACCAATTCCTCCAAAGAGGTAGCTTTCTGTTCCCTTGGGCAACCTTCAGTTCCCCATCATCAAAGGTGGCCATAAATGAACCCTAATCCAAACTGATTTGCTAACAGATGTACTATATCCCTCCAGGTCCCTGAGACACAATGGAAGTTACAATGAGTTGCCAACCTGCACTAATGAAGGGAGTTTCTAAACTAATAAATTTCTCATAGAGATGAAATTACAGTTACGAATTTTTAAAAAATTAATTTTGAGCAAGTAATTTATTTAATTCAACTCCAGAAGCATTATTAAGGGGCTACTCTGTGCCAGACCCTGAGTTATAGAACTCTTCTAGGGACTCACCCATCCATGCCCCCAAGCATCTTATGTTCTGTGCTTAAGGGTTACAGTATGTACACAGATACAGAAATACAAAATATGTACAAAGCAAATCGAGAGTGATTTCATGGGGGAGAGCAAAGAAATGGGGGGACTAATGTTGCATATTGTGTCATTCTACCCTTCTCAACTTGGTACTTTTATCCTGTCAGTTGGCTCCCCAGAGAATAGACTATTCCAGATTCAATTTACTCTGTGCCTTTTTTTCCTTTTGGTGGGGCAATGAGGGTTAAGTGACTTACCCAGGGTCACACAGCTAGTAAGTGTCAAGTGTCTGATGCCGGATTTGAACTCAGGTACTCCTGAATCCAGGCCTGGTGCTTTATCCACTGTGCCACCTAACTGCCCCCTACTCTGGACTTCTAAAGTTATAGTTTGTGAGCCCTCACTGTTGCATTTATTTTTAATAGTAAGCCAGAGAGGGGCAGCTAGGTGGCATAGTGGATAAAGCACTGGCCCTGGATTCAGGATGACCTGAGTTCAAATCTGGCCTCAGACACTTAGCACTAGCTGTGTGACCCTGGCCAAGTCACTTAACCCTCATTTCCCTGCAAAAAAATAGTAAGCCAGAGACCAATTAAGGTACACTATCCCACCACCACACACAACAGCAGCGATGGGAAGAATGGGTGTAGAATAGAATAGAATATAGAATCTCCCAATGGAGACATGGACACAGAGGGTGTACATGATGCCCAAGTAACACACTTCTGATACTGTAGGCCCCTGATGAACTTTCTCTTCTCATTGCATTCTACCATTAATTTTCTGAGTACAGCAACTCTATTGAACAGGTTGCTCTAGGAAGCTACCTGGGCCTGCTTCTCTCAGCTCTCGATGGCTACTGCCAAAGTTGGCTCTCTTCTGGATCTGCAGTGGACCCTCTTGGCCTGCTTTCTTTTGGGTTTAGTGTCTCCTATAGCTCCACCACAAGACCCCATGGCTGATGTGAAGAAAGAGAAATCCTGCCTCTTCCTCCATCATAAGAAACTTCTTTCTCAAGCAAGGCTCTTTCTCCTTTCCACTCACAGAACTCTATTCCTCTGAGCTGTCTCTGTGTTAATCCATTCTCTATAGAGTATGTCTTCTTAAGGTGTCACTAGAGGTGTATTTAAACAGGGAGTAACATGTGAGGGACATACTAGGCATCGCTGAGATTTGGTGGAAAGGGAGTGTGCAGTTGGACAGTGCCTAGCAAAGTATCTCAGCACCAAGGACAGAGCATAGCACTCAATTGGCATTTAGTAAATATTTGATTATTGATTTAACAGGAATACAGGCATACTTCAGAGATATTGGGGTTTGGTTCCAGACCACCCCATTAAAGTGAATACCACAATAAAGTCGGTCACATGATTTTTTTTGGTTTCCCGGTGCAGGTTGTTAATATGAATATATGGATCACCTGGATTTGATGGAGGTGCCTTCTTATCCACAAGTATTTTTTAATGAAACCATGGGGATTAATAAGAACAAAATGTTCTTCAACTGAACTCCAAACTGAACCCAGATAGCTAGCAGATAAAAGTCCTTAACTGGTAACTTCTTTCCCAAAGGACAGTTAAGTCCCTATCATATGGGGGCATCTGGGCATCTTCATCCTTGCCAAACCCTTTTTTGGAATCCTGTAATCTTATCATGATGCTTCTGTATTTCCCCCATACTTGTTATAAATGAAATTGTTAAACTGCTTTTTTCTTCTGGGTTGATTTTTGTATCATACTATCGAAACTGACAACACTCTGTAATCAGACAAAAAAACCTCTCAGAAAGAGGAGGGTCTCAGCTTTGTTCCGAGGAGGGGGGTCTCCAACAATGATCATGCTTATATTTCTTCTTGGGACCAAATAAAATGTTATTGTGTTTTTCCTATCCATTCTCTGATCTGGTTTCTGTGAGGTACCTACTTCTGGTAGGAGAGGCCTTCTCTGATCTGAACAAATTGTAGGAGATATTATTGATGTCTCTGACCTGTTAATTATCTTGTAGGAGGATGGGTATGAAAACTATAATTAATTTTCAACAATATAAAAGCTATGTTTACATTCTACTGTAGTCTATTAGGTATGCAATAATATTGTCTAAAAAATGTTCATACCTTAATTAAAAAACGCTATTGCTAAAAAAAATGCTATCATGTGAGCCTTCACTGAATTATAATTTATTTTTATTTTTATTTTATTTTCCTGTTGGAAGTTCTTGCCTCGATGTTGATGGCTGTTGACTGATCAGGGTGGTGATTGCTGAAGGGTGGGGTGGCTATGGTAATTTCTTAAAATAAGACAATGATGTTTGCCACATCACTGGACTCTTCCTTTCACTTGAAATCTTGGAGGATTAATTGACCTAATTCTAACATTGTTGTGTATCTGGAAATAGGGAGATCCAAGGAGATAGAGAGACATAGGGAACAGCTGGTCAGTGGATCAGTCAGTGTGTAGAATACACACATTTATTAATTGTTTGTTATCTTATATGGGTGTGGTTCATGGCACCCCAAAACAATTACAATAATAACATCAAAGATCACTGATCGTAGATCACCGTAACAGATAATCATAATGAAAAAGCTGAAAATATTTCAAGAATAACTAAAGTGTGACAGAAACAAGATGTAAGCATGTGCTGTTAGAAAAATGGTGCAATAGATACTGCAAACCTTCCATTTGTAAAAAGCACAGAGACATAGTTTCTGGGTAATTCAATCATTAATAAGGCTGACATGTTATTAATAAAAGGATGGTCATTTGTCCATCTCTCTTAGACTAAAGATTCCTCATGGTGGTAGGCTCACAGTTTGTATGCCCTTTGAAGAGTAGGTGTCCCTCGGGGTTTCCAATCAAGTCTAATTGGTTAACACACTGGGAGGTGGGCCATGTTAAAATTGGGGTCTAGGGGTCTGTGACTTAGGTCACACAAATCTTGGTCAAAGAGAAATCAATTCCCATATCATCTGCCTTGAAAGAAAGGAGGAATCAAGGTTTTCCCCAGACTGTCTGAGCAAACACAATGAGTATTAGCCCAAACTGAGAATTTCTTTTATTCTGATTAGATCTTGGGCTTGCTAAATCTTTAATATTCCCCACACCAGTTGTTTTCCAGATGAGGAAGTAAAAAAGGGGGAAAAAAATAAGTCCTAATACAACAATTAGTTATTAAATACAAGAGAGAAATATTCATTTCTCACAGTGCTAACTAAGCACTAAGGATAGAGATAAAGGCATAAGACTGCCTGCTCATAAGGAGGTCACAGGCTAATGGGGAAGCCAGCATAAAACCTGACTTATTTCACAATGAGAAGGGTGGTGACATCTACACCTCTTTTCTAATCTTTCCTACCTCTCACTTTCTTTAATATACACACAATATACATTATGTATAAATGCACATGTATGTGTACACATGTGTGTGTACATATGTGAGTGTATATATCACTATGTGCAGGATCAAACAAGATTTGGATTGGATAAAATGGGAGATAGGGGTGGTAATTAAAAGAGAGAGGTGCTGTCATTAACCTCCCTCAGCCTGTTTCATCACTTATAAAATGAAGGAGTTGGATTGGTGACTTCTCATATCCCACATTTCTAAGACTGTGATTCTCTAATTCTTATAAAATAAAAAGCATGGAGCAGTTTCATTGTATGTTAAAATATCTTCATGTGAAGAAAATCATAAATAAGCAAGATAAGAAGTACTGAGGGATGGCATTTGAGAGAAATCCATGGAGGGAGAATCAGAGGACATCTGGGAAATGGTGGAAGGGAACGCTGCTAAGTTAAGGATGGGACTGGGCGGCCCCTGAGGTCTTTTCCCATTCTGATATTTACAATTCAAGCCCAGTTTCTGCCTGCATATCAATGACCCTTTCCATGACATGGTTTTCTCCAGATTTGACATCCAGATACAGTATTTTCTATCTTTTCAAGTTACCATGGGAGAGACTTTAAATGCTTTCATAATTCTTAAGGCATAAAGCACAGTGTCTGTTGAACATGCAGTAAACCCAAACCTAGAATCTTGAAGCATCCATTAGACATTCCCAGGCACCAGCTGGGAACTAAGTCTGCCTGGTGGCAGGATCTGCCTCTCTGTGAAATGAAAATAAGCAGGTAGGCATTTTACTGAACAGAGATGTGAAATTTTACTCCTAATCCCAAGAATACCCTTTGGAAGGTATTCATTAGCCGGGGGGCTGGGGTGGTGAGCCTATGGTGCCTGGTACTTCAAGGAGATTAAAAATCCAATGATCCTCAGGTATTAGGGATACAGGCTAGTTTAGCTGACCCTCTCATCCTATTGGACACTTAAAGAGAAACAAGATGATCTATTGTACCCTCCTTTTGAACTCTTGTGTGGTGGCTTCCACAATGGATAGTTGGTACAGACATTAATCATGAAACAGATTTTGGAGTCAGAGAAACTGGTTCAAATTATGACTGCCACTTATTGATGTGATTTGGACAAGAGCCTTTCTCTCTCTTGTTCTCAGTTTCCTTATTTGTAAAATGACATGGTTGGATAGCATGGCATCTTCCATCTTTTCCAGGTCTAGAGCTGCCATCCTTTGTACAATCTTATGAATATATGCATTGTCATGGGTCAGAGTCCAAAGTGAAGAGTAAACTCAACTTGACTCATATTATGAGGAGAAGGAGAGTGGCTTCTATGTCTCTTTTCTATCCCTCTTCTACCTTCTATTTTCCTTAATATATAAACACAATATACATATATGTAAATATGTGTTTGGGTTCAGTCATTGCAGTTGTGCTTGACTCTTCATGATTCTATTTGGGGTTTTCTTGGCAGAGATCCTGGAGTGGTTCCAGCTCATTTTACTGATAAGGAAACTGAGGCAGATTGAGCTAAGTGACTTGCCCAGCACCACATACCTAAGTGTGTCTGAGGCTGGATTTGAACTCAGGTCTTCCTGACTCCAAGACTGGCACTCTCTTTACTGTGCCACCTAGGTGCATATGAATGTATGCATGCATGTATACACATTCATATATATATATATATGAATATATATATATATGAATATATGTGTATATATATACACATGCACCTGTGTGTACATTTGCACATATATGCCCACAAATTATATACACATGTGGATATGTGGATAAATATGTAGGTACATAGATAGATCCAGAATAAAATGGGATAATACTTATAAAAAGTGCTTAGCCCAGTGCATGGAACATAGTAGTGATTTGGGATGGAATTAGGGTCAAATTGATCATGAGTCATCCCAAAAGAATTACAAGACTCAATGACTCATGTTCCCAAGTTTTATTGAAATACTGTAAATGATCACAGGGAGAGAACCAGAAAAGTGGAAAGGTATCTTTTGAATTAGGAAAGAAAATACAGTGATAGTATGGATAAATTGATTATCAGTCTCATTATAATAATCTCCATCTTTGGGAGGTACAGGGGAGGACTTATCCTAATTTGGAGTTCCTGGGGGCTTAAGCCAACCCTTGAAGCAGGTATCTTTTTCTGTGAAGGTGTATTTTTGGGGTTTACACATCATAAGGTGAATCTGGGGACAAATTTGACCTTTTCTGCACGTGTCACTTTTTGATTCCCATGGTTAGTTTCAAAATATCTTCATTTATCAGTTTGAATTTCTATATCCTGTCAATGTATCATTGCATATCATTGTTATAGTTAAGGTCTTTTTGACCTGCCTCTTTATGTTCTTGTTATGAATGGTGATTAATGTGGGCAAGAGAACCTAGCTCCAGACTTGTTTCCCAAATCTTAAATTATCCATTAACTGGGGTTTGAATCCCTCTTAGAGCTCATATCTGAATTAGAGTTTGGGTCTTAGGTTTGTCTGTTAACCCCTTTTTTGCCTCCTGCATCATTAGGTGCTATATAAAAATGTTTATTCCATTCCTAAAAATCCACTAACAATTCTGGACAAATTTAGTGACTTCTTTCAGTAATGGTGTCCTCTATAAGACATAGGACTGTCTGCATTTGGTCCTTGTGTGTATTTACAGTGACAGGATCATGAAGCCAGAGCTGGAAGAGACCTCTGAGGTCCTTTTCATACCCCAGCAGAATTTATGACTTATTTCCTGGGAGGACGTCCTGGGACCATCATGAGTTGGTGCCTATGAAACATTTTAAGATCTTTTGGAAAAGCCCATCAAATGTTAACATGCATCATTTCTATGTGAAAGGGCTAATACGAACATTAACATTGGCCTAAAACCACATGACTAGTGTGGGGGAAGAGGGTGACTAGATCCTCAGATTTCTGGGTCCAAATCTTGGGCTCATCCCTCTGCATTGCAGCGTGTCTCCTTAAAACTCATCTTGCCATGTGCCATGTTAGCAGTGTGATGTGGTAGAGTCAAGACTTGGATATCAATCCAGACTCTGACACTTACTCTGTGATAAGTCTCTTAAGAAGGGAAGGGGTGAAGGAAGGAAGGAAGGAAGGAAGGAAGGAAGGAAGGAAGGAAGGAAGGAAGGAAGGAAGGAAGGAAGGAAGGAAGGAAGGAAGGAAGGAAAGAAGGAAAGAAGGAAGGAAGGAAAAAGGGAGGGAAGGAAGGAAGAAGGGAGGAAGGAAGGAAAAGAGGGAGGGAAGGAAAAAGAGAGGGAGGGAAGGAAGGAAGGAAGTGTTGGGGGGACTTGTGACCTGGTTTGGAGGGCTAGCTCACCCAAAGAACTGGAGGCTCATCACAAATTGTGTAAAATAAAGATATTATTAGGAGATAGGAATATATAGCCTGAAAGAGATAACTATGGGGACTGTCCAACTGGAGTAAGAGAAAATCTGGTCTTTTGTATGTTCACCAAGCACAGGGAGGGAAAGGCAAGGTAACTGGGAGGGCATCTTTTGAATAATGGGGTGTCAGAATATGCAGCATCCATCCATATCCTGCATATCCTCTTTTTTTCCTACGTATCATCTTGCAGACCTTGATATTGTTTATCAGTGTAGCAAGATCATTATTGGCCATACCTTATTCCTGAGGTGGGAGACATAGTTGCTTTTCCCTTGGGAAAGTTTTAAGGATTCTTTGGGGGTTGGGATCTTTAGGTTTCTTGGGGTTCTGCTGCATTCCCACAAGAGAAGGGAGGAAGGAAGGGAGAGAAGGAAGAGAGAGGAGGTAGAGAGGGAGCATTTATTTAGTGCTTGTGTCACGTACTATGCTAAGCACTTTACAAATATCTCCTTTAATCTCCACCTCTGGGAGTTAGGTGCTACTTTTTTTTGGTGAGGCAATTGTGGTTAAGTGACTTACCCAGGGTCACATAGCTAGTAAGTGTCAAGTGTCTGAGGTTGGATTTGAACTCAGGTCCTCCTGAATCCAGGGCCGGTGCTTTACCCACTGCCCCACCTAGCTGCCCCTAGGTGCTATTTTTTTTTGGTGGGGCAATGGGGGGGGGTTAAGTGACTTGCCCAGGATCACACAGCTAGTAAGTGTCAAGTGTCCAAGGCCGGATTTGAACTCAGGTACTCCTGAATTCAGGACCTGTGCTTTAACCACTGCGCCATCTAGCTGCCCCTAGGTGCTATTTTTAATCCTTATTTTTCAATTAAAGAAACTGAAGCAGACAGCAGTTAAATGGCTTGCTCAGGGCCACATACATAATAAATGCCTGAAGCTGGATCTTCCCCATTCCAATGAGAATTTTCTCACTTTATAGCTGAAGCACAGAGTGGTGAAATTACTAACCTAAGATCTTTCAGGTAGAAAGTAGAAAAGGCAGGGTTTGAAGGCAAGTTTTCTGGCTCCAAACCTGGTGCTCTTTCCTTGCCAACACATTGCCTATCAGGGATTAGTGTGGATGGTGGGACAGGATGATAGGGGTATTCTGGTCCCCCTAAAGATCTGTCTCTCATTGAAAATGGGTAAATTAGAATTTGCCTCATAAGCTAATGTCTTGAGAATTTTATAGGCTGGATTGCTGTCCTAGATCCTGGATATATCTAGGGGAACTGACCAAATGGAGCCTCTGGGAGCCTAGAGTCAAGGACTCCCATCCTTCCCTGAAGCAACCCTTCTAGGGTGCTCCTGCAGTCTGAACTGTGAACCTTCTTCTCTAACTAGTCATTATCAACATCCAGGAGAAAGTATTCCATGTGGAGTAGAGCCATATGGGGCTTGGGTGGGGTGGGGGAGGGAAGAAAAGGACAGTAGATAACAGTTTGATCAGTCATGCTGAGTGAGGAGACAGTCAGGTCCTTGGGCCCACAGGGATTGGAGGAAAGAAGGATCTGGGAGAGCAGCACCATAGCAACAAGACTTTGGGCTTTGAAAGCTGTTGGTGTAGACCAAAGTTGAGGAAGTATGCCCCCGCCCAGAGGCTGGCTTCCTGGGACAATGCCTCACTTACTTCATCCTAGTAACAGCTCCAAGCTGCATTAACCCCCAAACAGTGTGAAGCTAGCTAGCCAAGAGAAACCAGAATCAAGGATCGAGAGCTCATTATCACCACCATCCAGCCCTCAGCAAACATTTGCTCAAGGTCTTTTACATGAACTATTCTAAGTCAACCAATACAGAATCCATTTCCTTATTAGGAGCTAGAAATTTCATCTGTTAAGAGACCCCAGTGATTTTTGTCTCCCAGGCAGGATGCAAATGTATTTTGAGTGTTTATGACTAGCATGGTGCAGCGGTGTCAATGAGAAAAGTGTTGGAATTTCAGCTCTGACTGGGCTCATAAATAAGTATGGCATGTCAAGGTTGAAGGAAATAGGAGAAAATGGAAAGAACATTATCAATTTCAAGGCAAAGTGTTCTGTGGTAGATTGGGAGAGAAGAGTATGGGCAATAAGGAAGGAATGTAAGGAGGATGTCTACCTGCAGCTTTGATCATCTCAAAATAAGCTTCTGAATATGTTCTACTTTATGGAGTGATGTAGGAAATGCCTTGGTTTTGGACCCATGGCAAGCCACTGGTAGCAGGTAATAATTGGTCCTGATGGAAAAAAAAATTATTTTTAAAACCCCAAATTTCCCAGAAGTGATCTAATTCATTTAGGGGAGGGACACTAATCTGTCCCAAGCCTAGTTACCCTAGTTTCTTTCAAGATTCAAGTCAAGTGCCACCTTCTGCAGAAGATCTCTCCAGGTCCCCCAAGATGCTAGTGCCCTCCCCTCTGCAATTACCACCACCTCCTCTGTTTATATCTTGTACACAGCTAGTCATTTACATGTCATCTCTCCCCGCAGAGGAATGTATGCCCCTGGAAAACAGGAACTGTGTGTGCCATTTTTTGTGTGCCCAGTGCTTAGCTTAACTAGAGGGAATTTAGAATTTCTGACATAATTTTGTTTTCTAGATCACATTTTCTGCATGTTTCTTATAGGTTGCCTTAATTGGGCAGCATAGCATTAAGATTTTCTACTGGGTACATAATAGAAATGTGACCAATACAGCAGATATTGTGACCTTCCAATAACTTTCTACAGATTTTTAAAAACTCAAGTCACTTCTGCCATGATGGTGTTTGACATGTGTCATCACCCTCACCTTCCTCACCCTCTTCTTCCTCAACCTCACCTTCCTCATGATTATTAGTGGGAGCACATAGGGTAGAGCATTGAGGATGCTACAGAGTCTACAATCCATGCTACATTAAGGATGGCATCCAATAAAAGAAGTGGCAGTGTCTATTCTAGAAAAATAGGGAGGGGAAATGACAGTGCCTTGAACTATTCCAAGGACTGTCATGTGAATGAGGGGTTAGACATGTTCAGCTGGGCCCCAGAGTTACGACTGGGATCAGTGAGGGGAAGCAGCTATGATGGAAATTTAGGCTTGATGTCAGAAAAAAACAATCCTGACAATGAAAAGTGCCCCAAAATGGCCTGGGCCACCACTGGAGGTGTTGGGCTCCCCCTCATCTGGGTCTTTGGAAGAAATCTGAATAGCAACTTGGCAGGTCCCTTTCAGAGGGTATTGGAAGCCAGGTATGGTCATGGCAAGGTGGTCTCTGAAGGTCCACTTCTCTCTGAGGTTCTGTGAGGGAATTGATCTATTTCCCATAACAACACAATTTCATAGTCATAGAATGTTCGAGTTGGGAGACAGTATAAACCCTGAATCAGGAGATCTTTCTGGGGTCTGTCATTGTGAATTAATCAACAAGAGTTATTAATCATCTGCTTTGTACCAGGTCCCATGCTAGGTGCTGGGAATACAAGGGAAAAGAAGGAAACCATCCCTCCTGAAAAGGAGTGTCCAATTCTAAGACAAAATATACTGCATCTTTCTGATTGATCTCAGGTAAGTCAGCTAACCCTTATGTGCCTCAGTTGCCTTTTCTGTTAAATAAACGTTTCAGACTGAGTGACCCCTTAGGTCTCCTGCTGAAACTTTGATTTCTTCACTTTGGAGCTGCACTGAGATCACTTGTGGGCCAGTGGAGAGAATGGTGATTTGGGGATTAGAAGAGGACCATGGGCAAGTCAGCCCCCTGAACCTCGTTTCCCAAGGGGACGCCCTAGGTGGCTTCTGAGGTTTCCTTTGAGCCCTAGATCTGTGATTCTATCATCCAACTGTACAGAAATGAATGCTTCTGAACAACTCAATTTACTTAGTTCCCAACAAATAAAAGAAAATGATGGTGGGAAGGCAACATGATCTGATCCAGGGATGGATCTCTGCTGACAAGGAGACCCTCCTGGAGATGATCCAATGTCCCAGGGGCAATTTTTCCTACCTGCTCCTGACACAAGCTTTCAGGAGCCTGGGGACCCTTCGGAGTCCCTGCATTCCACACGTCCCTCCCAGAGTAGATGGCTTCCCCAAGGCAAGTTTCATCAAAAGCCAAGAGATGAGAAAATAATAGCTGGTTTTCAGGAGAAGAAACCTGGATGGTGAAACATTTGGGCTCTTGTTGAAAGCCTCTCAAAGACCCGGGGGAAGAATGTGACAGGCTGTGGCCCACTGCCAAGAGACACCAGGAGGAGGAAGGCACAGTGCTGTTAGGAAGCTGTCCAGACCAGAGGCCCCGGGTACTGACTGAGGCAGAGACCAAGGACTGCCCAGAGAGGGATGGACAGAGGACATGCTGTCCCCATGGATACATGGGTGCATGTGCAGGGAGACAAACACACATTTTGACAAATGCACATACTCAGAGGCTCTTCCAAGAAGCAAATATGAGACTCCCCAGCCTTTGGATCCAGAACAAGGAGACTCAGAATTTATGAGCCTTCCTAAGGAAGAGGTAACTGGGCAGGTAAAATCAGGTAAGCACAGTCACTCCCAAACACACACACACTCACAGACTGACACAAATACACCTATAACTGCTAGTACAAAGAAAAACACACACAACAACAACACACATCAAATACAACCATATAGATATGCCCAGTAGGATGAGCACATACAACACACAGACACTCAGAATCTTCTGCTGTCTACAAACATGAGTTCTATATGAGTTGGCTCCCCCACTCACTACACATAGAGGGCTTTTCTCTATGTAGCCCCATGAATATTCATGGATATTCTCTGATAAAGCCTTGGGCACCTTAATTATATTTATCAGCCCCTCCCCTGTGGGCATCTTCTGATTTCAGACAAACCAGATTCATATTTGAAACCTGGTCATTGTGAATGGGCATAAAGACAGGTACCAAATACAAACACATATAAAAATATACACACAATCCCACAACATACAAGCACATGCACAAAAATGCACATGAGCACAGTCACATACAGTGAATGCACACAAGGGCAAATATGGACTCATACAATCACACCCAGACACATGTCCAATAATTACAGATGATACACACATTATGTATAAAACATAAAAAACATACAAGCATTTATACCAAAACATGTGAATACCACACTCACGCATTCACATAACTATATCCAAAATAATATATAATAAAAACATAAGTGGATACACCAAATACAAGCATAAATATGTACAAACATATTCACGATAACACAAACATAAATAGTAGCACAATTACAATATAATACAGAAATGCATAAATACACACTTGCAAAAACAATCATGCACAACAACACAAATGCAAATACCCACAGACATATATACTGAGTCACATATAAAAGCTCAAATATGCAAACATAAGATCACACAAAAACATAGATACAGTCACACAATGTGCCAATACATTCACACAAACATATATGCGTCAAGTTCCAATCATACACTACCACAACACAAACCCCAGATCACAAACCCACTCATCTTAAAGAACACAAATACATTTACCAAAGACAGGTACCCATAATCACACAGCAATACTTATATAACCATGAGCACACACATGCCCCAATATATATAATCATGGCTAACTGCATGCAAGCACAAATACAAATCCAGCCATTCTATGGAAAGAATATTACATCCAAAATGACTGCATGACTACTCACTATTTGTGTGATCATGGCCAAGCTCTGGGCCTCAATTTCCTCCTCAGTAAAATGAGGAACTATATGATCTGTAAGGTCCCTTTTCACTCTAAAGCTCTGATTCTGTGTAATAGCTCATGAACACACACACACACACACACACACACACACACACACACACACACGCACAGAGATGCCAGCCTTTAGTTTCCAGAACTGGTCAATTACATCTTCCAAGGACTTTGCAGCATCAAGGTAATTGGCTAAATAGAATATCCCCCCACCCCACCCCACCCCCGGGGGGCTGCTTATTACACTTTGGAAAGAGATGAAGAAATGATGGCTGGAGATGGTCCTTACTGACACCCAGGACATCCTCCCCAGCCCTGAGTGGGTTTCTAGCTTTATAAGAGTCAAAGAAAGGGGGCAGCTAGGTGGTGCAGTGGATGGAGCACCGGCCCTGGAGTCAGGAGGACCTGAGTTCAAATCCGGCCTCAGACACTTAACACTTACCGGCTGTGTGACCCTGGACAAGTCACTTAACCCCAATTGCCTCACCAAAAAAAAAAAAAAGAGTCAAAGAAAATCTGCCTGTCAGGATGCTGGCTCAAGCCCAATTTGGCCTAGAGTAGCTAAAAGGAATCCAAAGGGCGGAGCCCCTGTTTCTGCACCTGCCAAGCCGCTGTCCACAGAGGTCTTCGCCCGGTTTCTGGCCACAGCCATAGCTGTTGGGCTGGTGCTGCCTTGCTGGATAGAGGCTTCCCACAGGATGGACTGTAAGAGTGCTGGGATCTGAGCACAAATCCCTCTTTTGACACTCACTTCCCATGTGACCCTAGGTAGGATTATTTTACTTGCTAGGGCCTCAGTTTTTCTTCTGCAAAATGGGGTGGTTGGACTAAGATGACCTCACGAGTCCCTTCCATCTCTAGATTTTTGAGGCATGACATATTGTCTGTGTCACCCAGGGCAAGTCACTTGGCTTCTCTGTGGCTCAGGCAACTCTCCAAGACACCAGAAACACAATTCATGACCTCAAGGGGTTTTTAGTGTTGGCAACGAAGGTAAGTCATACATGTGCTGGTAGGTACAAAGTGCAGTTGCTAGGTGGCGCCATAGTGCATAGAGTGCTAGGCCTGGAGTCAGGAAAACTCATATTACTGAGTTCAAATCTAGACTCCTACACTCACTAGCTGTGTGACCCTGGGCAAGTCACTTCTCCCTGTTTGCCTCAGTTCCCATCTGTAAAATGAGCTGGAGAAGGAAATGGCAAAGCACTCTAGGATCATCTCTGCCAAGAAAACCCCAAATGGTGTCACAAAGAGTCAGGCATGACTGAAATGACTGAAAAACAACATACATCATAGATATCAAGTATTGGGGGGGAGGTCAAAACTAGCTAGGGTTAAGGGAGGAGAAAGGACGGAAGGATGCTTTTAAGGTGAGCCTTGAAGGAAGGCAGCAAGGAAGAGGTTTAGAATTCCAGGCAGGTAGAATAACCAAAGCTAAGGCAAAAAGATGGGAGATGGTGTATCATGTGTGAGGAACAGAAAGGAGGCTAATGTCTCTGGATGGTGGCGTACCGGAAGAGAGGAAATGTAGGGAGGGGTCAAGCTGTGAAAGGCTCTAAAAGTCAAGCAGAGGATTGACACTTGATCCAGAAGGCAATAGGGAGCCACTGGGATTTATTGAATAGGGGGGAGGTGGAACAGACCTGCACTTTTAGGAAAATCCCTTTGGCAACTGAGTGGCAGGTGAATTGGAGAGAGAAGAGATGTGAGACAGAGAAGCCATGGAGAAGGCTATCTTAGAACAGTCCAGGCTGAGCTGATGAGGAGCCTACCCCTGGGACAGGTGGTGGCTATGTGATTAAAGTGGGGTATAGAAGGGTTGTTGTGAAGGGAGAATTGATAAGACTCAGCAACAGATGGGTCACATGGTCTGAGCATGAGGGGGTCAAGGATAATGCTGGTTGGATGACTTTGTATGTCTGCCAGAATTATATCTACCTGAATGGTAAGAGGCACATTTAGAAAAAGGGTTAAAAAAAAGAGTCAGTTTAGGGAGAAAGGTGAAGAGTTCTATTATGGACCGGCCAACTTGGAGATGCCTGCCAGATTCCAACTGGACCACGAGGCCTCTCTCAAACCATTTCAGAGGACCAAGAGATACAACATATGTTGTAAGAGGCTGCCTGGATTCTAAATACACACATCCAGGAATGGCAATTTCATAAAACATTGATAATATGTGTCCAGTGCTTTGCCAACCTTAAAACACTGGGGGGGGGCAGCTAGGTGGCACAGTGGATAGAGCACCAGCCCTGGATTCAGGAGGACCCGAGTTCAAATCTGGCCTCAGACACTTGACACTTACTAGCTGTGTGACCCTGAGGAAGTCACTTAACCCCTATTGCCCCGCCAAAAAACCCAAAAAACCAAAAACACTTGGTAAATGCGGGTGGCATGATGATGGTGGTAGTGGTGGTGATGGTGATGATGATGGGGACCCTCTTCCTCCTTCTCCTTATCATCATTGTGATAGAGTTCAATTCAATGTGAGATTTGACAAATTCATGCAGTGTGCCCTGCCTGAAGGCTCAAACTTTATCTCACATCAAATCTTTGGTTTCAAATCCTTTTGGAAGGCTGACTTAACCTTTAAAGACTCTTAGTGATGTGAATTATATGGTTTTGACTGATCTCTATCACTTGTTTCATCTCAGTCAAGTGGAAGCCTTCTGAGGACAAAGATGGGCTTGCTTTTTATCTTTATAATTTCTACCTTTCCTATCACAGTGCCTACACACATAGTAGGTGCTTAATGAATGTTCACCTGCGCTATTGCAGTAGAATCTTTTAAACTGCTCTTTCAGGGGTCAGCTAGGTGTCACAGTGGATAAAACACCTGGATTCAGGAGGACCTGAGTTCAAATCCAGCTTCAGACATTTGACACCTACTAGCTGTGTGATCTTGGGCAAGTCACTTAACCCTCATTGCCCCACAAAAAAGAAAAAGAAAAAGAAAAAAGAAATAAACTCTTTCTTTATCCAGCCTCTCATTTTCAACCAAACTTAGGCACTATAGCTCTCAAATTGGTCAAGCCATGCCACTCCTCTACTCAAGAAGCTTCAGTGGCTCCCTTCTGGTCTTTAGGGTTAAGTATGAAGCCATCTATTTTGCATTTAAAACCCTACTTTGCCTGGATGATTTTACATTATTCCCTTTCAGCACTTGACAAATGAATACACTCCTCTCCATACTCTGTGAGTGAGTGTGTGTGTGTGTGTGTGTGTGTGTGTGTGTGTGTCCCTCCCTCGCTCTCTCCCTTAGCATAGGCTTTTTTTTTTTTACAATCCACAAGTGTTCTTTTTTTATCAGTTCTTTCTATAGGGGTGCATAGTAAGCTTCCTCATTAGTTCCTTGGGATTGTCTTGGATCGTTGCACTGCTGAGAGTAGTTAAGTCATTCACAATTGCTCATTGAACAGTACTGCTGTCACTATGCACAATGTCCTCCCAGCTCTACTCACTTCACTATACATCAATGTTCATTAGTCTTTCCAGGTTTTTCAGGGATCATCCTGTTTGTCATTTCCTGTAGCACAGGACCATTCCACTACAATCATAAAGCACAGCTTTTTCCATCATTTCTCAATTTATGGACATTGCCTTGATTCTCAATTCTTAGCCTCCACCAAAAGTTGCTATAAATATTTTTTTGTACAATTTTTCTCCCTTTTCTCTTTTTCATGATTACTATTGTTAACTGTTTCCCTTCCATCCTATTCCCTTCCCCATGATATTTATTCTATTATCCATCTTCTTTCATCCTATCACTCTTCAAAAGGGATTTGCTTCTGTCTGTCCCCTCCCCCACTCTGCCCTTCCTCCTTTTGCCCCTCTCTCTTTATCCCCTTCCTCTCCTATTTTCCTGCAGGGTTAGAGAGATTACTCCACCCAATTGAGTGTGTATGTTATTCCCTCCTTGAGCCAATTCTAATGAGATTGAGGTCTTTGAGCCAATTTTGATGAGTGTTAGGCTCATTTACTGCCCAGATTAAATAGATTACTCCACCCAGTTGGGTGTGTCTGTTAGTCCCTCCTTGAGTCAGCTCTGATGAGTTTAAGGTCTTTGAGCCTTTACTGATGAGTGTAGAATTCATTTACTGCCCTGCTCCTCTACCATCTCTTCCCCTACTCCATAAGTCTTTTCCTGTTTCTTTCATGTAGGATTTCACTTCTGTCCTTCCCCCTCCCCCAGTCCATTTCTCTCACCCCTCAATTTAACCCTAAAAATGTCATCATGGGGAAGCTAGGTGACACAGTGGACAAAGCATCACCCCTGGACCCAGAGGGATCCCAGGCAAAACCCGGCCTCAGACACAAGACAGTCACCCACTGTACAACCCCAGGTATGTCCCCCAACTCCAATTTTTTATAGTTCTCTAGGGTCTTGTATTTGAAAATCAAATTTGCTATTCAGTTTAGGTCTTTTCATCATGAATACCTGAAAGTCCTCTTTTTCATTAAAGTCCCATTTTTTCCTCTGAAAGATTATGATGAGTTTTGCTGGGTAGGAGATTCTTGGTTGTAATCCCAATTCTTTTGCCCCCTGGAATATCATATTCCATGCCCTCCGGTCCTTTAATGTAGAAGCTGCTAGATATTGTGCTATCCTGACTGGGGAACCACGGTACTTGAATTCTTTCTTTTTGGCAGCTTGCAATATTTTCTCCTTGACCTGAGAGCTCTGGAATTTGGCTATAATATTCCCAGGAGTTTTCCTTTTAGTATCTCTCTTTCAATTTGGTATTCTTTTAGTTTCTATTTTAGCTTCTGCTTCTAGAATTTCAGGGCAGCTTTCCCTGAGAATATCTTGGAAGATGATGTCTAAGCTGTTTCCTTGATCATGGTTTTCAGGTAGACCAATAATTTTCAAATTATCTCTCCTATTTTCCAGGCGAGCAGGTTTTCCCAGAAGATATCTCACATTGCCCTCTATGTTTTTTGTTGATTTGGATTTGCTTTATTGTGTCTTTGTTTCTCATAATAAAGTCACTGGCTTCCATTTGTTCAATCCTAATTTTTAGGCAATTATTTTCATCAGAGAGCTTTTCCATTTGACTTTTCAAGTTGTTGACTTTTTTCTCATGTCTTTACTGCATCACCCTCATTTCTCTTTCCATTTTTGCCTCTACCTCTCTAACTTTATCTTAAAAGTCCATTTTGATCACCTCTATAGCCTGAGACCAATTCATATTTTTCTTGGAAGCTTTAGATATAGGGGCCCTGATATTGACATCTTCCTCTGAGGGTGCACCTCAATCTTCCTTGTCACTAAAGAAACTTTCTATGGTCCTCACCTTTCTCTGTCTGCTTATCTTGCCTTTCTTTTACTTGACTTTTAGCTCCTTAAAGTGGGGCACTGTATCCAGGCTGCAGTATCCCAAGCTTAAGAAGTCCCAGGTGGTATGATTTAAGGAGAATCAGGTTCTTCACTCACCCAGCCTGTTCCGTGGTCCTTAGATGACCCCAGACCAACTTGCTAATCAACCAGCTTTCTATGTTATGGTTGTTAGCTCAGATGAGCCTGTGCCCCTCCCCCACCTGGGTCACTGCTACTCAAGCCTACCTCCTGGTTCCCAGCAGGGGTGAAAAATCCAAGTTCTGCCTCAGCACCAGCATAGACCCCTGTAGTCTCCCCCCTGCCCAGGGCTCAGCCCTCTCACCAGACTGTGAGCTTAGTTCCAGATGACACTGGTGCTTCAGCTGATTCAGAGGCTCTGGGGGTCTCCTTCTTTGGTGCAGCCTTCCTGGGACTGGATCTGTGTCAGGGTGACTGTGGGGTTGAGCTCGACTCATGTATCAGCACAGCAGCTCCCTCCTTCTGACCTTCCAAGCCATTCTTGGTTAGAAGATGATTTCAGCACATTCTTCTGTGAGTTTTGCTGCTCCAGGCATTTTTCTATGGTGTTATTTGGATTTTTTTGGAGTGATCGTGTCATGAGTTTGGGAGCTCACTGCCTTTCCTCCACCATCCGGCATAGGCTTTTGGTCATGCCTTAAATGTCTTTCTTCTTCACTTCATAGGATGATAAGGTCATAGACCTAGAATAAGGCCACCTACCCCTACAAAGCAAACTTTTGGCCCATAGTAGGTGCTTAATGAATGTTTGGTAGAGTGTAAAGGTCCCAGCTCTGGAGTTAGAGGCCTTAGATTCAAATCTTGCCCCTGTGTGACTTTCACACTTTACCTCCCTTCTCTAGGATTGGGATAAGAGAACTGGGCAGCTGCTAAAGAAGTATCCTGAAGTCATAGGATGAATGTAACATCTATTCTCTCTCTCTCTCTCTCTCTCTCTCTCTCTCTCTCTCTCTCTCTCTCTCTCTCCAGGCCAATGAGGGTTAAGTGACTTACCCAGGGTCACACAGCTAGTAAGCATCAAGTGTCTGAGGTTGGATTTGAACTCAGGTCCTCCTGAATCTAGGGCTGGTGCCTTATCCACTGCACCACCTAGCTGCCCCTAACAGCTATTATCTTGTGCATAGGTGGAGACAGGCCAACCTTTCAGGGCTATTTTTAGTATGAAAGCACCAAGGAGGCCCCAAATTCCACCTTCAGGCACTACCTGCCCCAAATATAGAAACCTGCCTAAGCCTCCTATGCCCCATCCCTTTTTTGGATTAAAGTGCAGAATTGTGGGGAAATGGTTGCTCTGTCTGTTTCCTTGCCACAATCATTGGTTTGGGGACTAGGTCAGCAGAGCTGCTTCACTGGCTCATCCCAGGCTGATTGTTTCCAACAAGAGCCACAAGCCACTGAAGTTTCCTGCCTGACTCTCTGTGGCCAGGCATCTTTATTTACATAATTCTGTCCATCGTGGTGAGGCGCTGCATACCCTCCAGGAATCCCTGGCCTGAGGTTCAGAGGATTTCTTTTGTTTACTTTAGTTTTTCTGAAAATGAATATTGGACACTGGGAATATCTTTGTCTGAAGGAAAAACTGATGGGTGTGAGCCAGGCTCTGCTCCAAGCTCAGCTTTCCCACATCCCTCCTCATGCCCTAAGCAGGACTGGGCTAGGTGAGGAGACGCACCAGCTTGGCCCATTTTCACCCCCTTATGCCCTAAAGCCTGGACCTCTTTATCCTCATTTGGGCTCAAAGGCCTTGGCTAGTTCTGTATATTTCCTTAATACCAAGCCTTCTAACATTTCCTTGTGTCTGTATTGGCAGAGTTAATTCAATGAAGTTAACAAACATCCAGCTGGAGTTTGGGAGACTATTTTTGGTGCTCTCTCTGTGCTGTCTCTTTTCTCTTCTGTTGGCAAGCTGTTTGTTTCCCAGTTCCTCCCTCTGCCTCACCTGCTCCCTGCCCCCACACCCAGTCAGTGACTAAGTCTTACCACTTCTCCCTCCCACAATACCTTGGGCAGCCATGACCTTCTCTCTGCTCACCTAGCCACCACCATGGTCCAGACCCTCTTTAGCTCTTGCCTAATAAGTATTTACTGGGTGTCTCTACTAGACCGGTCACTGTGAGGAGCACGGGGGAGCAGTCCTGCTAGATTTCATGGCGGCTTAAACCTTCTTGTCCATGGGTCTCTTTGGTGGTCAGTTACCTGACTGACTCCTCATGAACCATGATTTTAAATAACTGAAGGAAAATGCCAAATTTGAATTAGAGGTTAGTGAAGATAAGGTAACATCTGTATTCCCATCCAAGTTCCCTGACTCTTTGGAATCTAGCCATAGACCCCAGGATAAGAACTCCTACTTAGGGATAATTTGAGGAAAATGAGAACACACCCAGTGGTTGGATGGACCAAAATGGGAAACCCAGACAGACTGGAATCTAGATAATACAGTCAAACAGGAAAGGCCCAAGTGAGAGGCTTAGACCAGACACGTGGGCAGAGGTGAGGGGAGAGGTGACCACTCCAGTAGCGGGTGATAGGATAAAGTCTAGGAACACAGTCAGAGCAGGCCTGATAATTGGTGTCATGGATCCAGGCATTGAGATGTCAATATTTGTGAAACTGAGGAGAAGAAGGGCCAAGAACTTTGGTTCTAGAGAAATCAGGGTATTGTCGGGGTCACTGAAGCACATGGGCCAGATAGGAAGCAAGTAGAGACCAATTACTGGATCTGGGGCAGAAAGTAGGGTAGAGTCACATGAGGTATGAGTTTATCACAGTGTTACAAACTGGGACCGGGGGGATCATCTGGTCCAACCCCTTCATTTTATAGATGAAGAAACTGAGGCCAGAGAGGGAGACAGACTTGCAGGGTTGGAATTTGAACTCAGGTCCTCTGACTCTGAACCCAATGCACTGTCTCAGTCACCCATCTACAAGGTCAAAGTGAGAGCCAACGGCCATGTCTGTTTCTCTGCATCTCAGCTGGGCTGAGTGGGTGCTGCTGAGTCATGAGCAGCTGCTGGCCCGGGGCTCCTAATATTCCCTATGCCAGCAGCCGAATTGGTACCAGCATCTGGGGAAGGGCTGAACCTACAAATAGCAATTTAAGTACATGGCCTCAATTGTGCACACCGGAAGGATGAAGCAATAGGGAGCTGGACAGGTTGAATTAAGGGCAGGAAGGCACCTTGAAGGCTCTCTTGCTTACCCTCAATTTCTAATCATGGCAAGATGCAGAGAAGTGACTTGTCTAATGCCATGCAGGCGATATGTTTCTCAGTTGGGACTGAAACCCAGATCCTCTGACTACAGATGCCATGTTCTCTCCATGGTACCAAGTACTATTCTATAGCATCCCTTTTTTTGCTGGGGATTTAATTAGAGAAACCTGAGCTGGAGTCTTCTCAAGATTTTTTTCTGCCAAAAAATGTTCATAGGTTCATGGTATTGGAGGGGAGAAGGATTTTAAAGGTCACATAGTACAACTCTCCTTTTTACTTCTGAGGATACTGATGCCCATATTGGTGAACCAACTAATCAAGGTCGCACAGCAACTTGAGGAAACCTGTTCTTAACTTCATTTAAAATATTTTCCTTGTTTTAATCAGCCAAGATCTGTCTTCCCACTTTACAAGTCCCAGCCCACCTCCAACTGAGAACACAAGAAAAATAAAACATGATGATTGGGTTCAGAAGGGATGCTTCTATCAGCTCCTCATATTTGAATATAAGCAGTTTATATTTATTTAGTCCTTTACCATTGTTCATCTATGTTTACTTTTTAGTGTTTCTCTTCTCTCCTAAAATGTTGAAGGTTCTCTAGAGCACTGGTCTCACGGGACTTCCTTCATGTTGCTTTGCTTGTATTATACATTCTTTGGCTTTAACCTTGCTCTTCAGAAGGATGGCTTTTCCTGCTTGTTTTTAAAGGCAAAAAGGCAGCCAGCATTTGCCCACTCAGTAAATGTGGAGAAAATCTTCCCTAGTTATCTAGGCACGGCAGATTGCAAAGATGTAGAAGTGTCCCATTTCCACTTGGCCTCATGTCCACCATTTTACTGCATCTGTATTCAGGTGGGATAGAATGAAAGGGGACATCAATCTTGTTCATGTTTTGTGAAGGTTTGGAAACTTTTATGTAAATTTCCTATTTTGGTGTTTGCAAATCTGCCTCTGTCTTGGGAAGCTGGCCAAGGAAAGGAAACAGCCGTGTGTTTGTGATGGTAAGCTTTATTTTTTCTTTTTCTTTGGAGAAACTAGATGCGGGGGTGGTGAGAAGGAGATTCTGGACAGGGTTTCTTCCTTCTGTAAGCTGCTTCTAAAAGCTTTATTAAACTTACATTTAAAGTTTGAAAAACTTTTTCTGTTCAAGTACTGATTGCAAGCTTAAGCCTAGAAAACAGATTCTCGCTGCTTAGGCTGGGCCTGATCTGGCCATTAACAGAGGCATGCCCACTTGCAGATGGTCATCCCTCTAGAAATGGGTCATAATGCAAATAAAAGATGACACATTATTTAATCAAGTGCCCCATCTTGGAAAATCCCTCTAGCACTGATGCTAGAGACTGGAATACCATTGTAGGATCTTACTTTGTTTTCAGGGTCAGGGCAACAGCATAATATCATAAATCTAGGATTTGTGTATTGTTAAAGTACAGATTTTCTCCTGGTTTTTCTCACTTTCTTCAGTATCATTTCAAACAAGACTTCCTAGGTTTTACTGAAGCTTTCCCTTTCATCATTTATTAAGGTGCAATAATAATCCGTTATATTCACATACCATAATTTGTCCAGCCATTTCACAATTGATGTCCCCACCCCTTCTCTGGTTTCCAGATTTTTGCTTCTTTTTGGAGTATACATCTATTAGTGATCATTGCTACCCTGGTATTCCTGGGTCAAAGGATATGTTCACTAACTTTGGGGTCATTGTTCTAAATGGCTTTCTAGAGTGGCTGGACCAGTTCATAGCTCACAGTGCCTCAGAATGCTTATTTCTCTACAGCTTTACCAGCATCTAACATTTTCTTTTTTTGTCAACTTTGTCAAAAGGATGTGTTTAAGACTGAACTTTAGAGTTGCTTTAATTTGCGTTTTGACAATTATAAAAAATTTGGAGGATTTTTTCATGTATCTATTGATAGCCTGAATTTCTTCCTTAGAAAACTGCCTGTTTATATTGTCTGGCCATTTGTCAATTAGGAAATGGCTCTTGTTCTTATGGATTTGAATCATTTCCTTCTGTATCTTGTAAATGAGACTCTTAACAATGAAAGTTGCTTGAAAGATTTTTTCACAATTATTTGTTTCCCTTCTAATTTTACTCATATTGATTTTGCTTGTGCAAAAACTTTTTGAAATTTTTAGGTAATTATAATTGTCTATTTTATTTGGTCATGAAGTCTTTTCCTATAAAAAGCAATTTCTTCCTCCTTCCTTTAATTTGCTTATGATATCACCTTTAATGCTGAAGTCATATATCCATTTGGAGATTATCTTGGTGTGCAGTGTGTAAAGCCAGTCTATCCCTAGCTTCTACTAGATACGCTTTCAATTTTCCCAGAAGTCTTGGTCAAGTAGTGAGCTCTTAACCTAGGAGCTGGGGTCTTTGGCTTTATCAAACAGCAGATTACTAGGTCACCTATAAACTTCTGGCAAAGCCTGACTTGGTTTTATAGTGGGGGAAGGAACGAGAGAAGGAAACTGTCTCTCCATCATCAGCTCCCAATATCTGGTTGGTCCCGTGGGAATTTCCTTTTCGAACTGATGGCTAGGAGCCAGGAGAATATACAGTCCAAAGTTTTCTCACTGTCTTCTCCCTGTGACAACTCTGGTCAGAATAAAAGAGTGGCTACTTGCCAAGTACACACTGCCAGCCTGGGGCTAGAGGAAAGGAAGAGAAGGAGGGAGGGAAGAACGGAGGGAAGGAGTAAGAGGCAGAGTCAGAGACAGAGACATACAGACACATGGAAATTCAGAGAGGGACAAAAGGGGCAAGAAGGAAACCCAGGGATAAAGAGATGGAGAAAAAACAGGGACAGAGAGAGATCATAGCAGTGGAAAAAAAAGAATGAAAGCCTTAGTTCAAGAGATAAAGGGAGAGAAAACAAAAAGGAACAAAATAGAGAAAGAGGGAGAGTAAGAGAAAGTAAATGTGAGAGAGATAAAGAAAGATTTCAGTCTTGTTTTAAAAAAATCCCAGGCAGCTAGGTGGCGCAGTGGATAAAGCACTGGCCTTGGATTCAGGAGGACCTGAGTTTAAATCCAGCCTCTGACACTTGACACTTAACTAGCTGTGTGACCCTGGAGAAGTCACTTAGCCCTCATTGCCCTGCCAAAAAAAAAAAATTTAAATTAAAAAAAAATTTTAATCCCCTAGAGTTTCTGACCTATGAAACCCCGGAAATCTGTCCTTGACAACATCCCAGGCTAGTGTGATTCACCTTGGAGCCACTTGTGAGTCCTTTTTGGTGCCCAAAGAGGCAGAAAATGCAGGGGAGACAAAGACCTTGCCCTCAGCAGGACACTGCCATGGCCAGTCCTGTGGGGTCATTGGATGCAGAGCTGAAAGAGACCTTGGTCCAACCCCCTTATTTTGCAGATGAATATGGGAGGGTGAGGGAGGAGGGTAAATGATTTGCCCAAGGTCACAAAGCTAGTGAGTAGCAAAGTAGAAATTCAAACTCAGGTTGTTTGAAATCAAAACCAGTTCTCTTTTCAGTGAAATGCTGGACATGATTCATGAAAAATGAAAGTAAACTCAATGAAGTTTGTAAAGTATAAGAAATTTCACTGGTTTGTGTAGAAAAGATGGATGGTACCATACGAATAAGGCATCATGAGGGGAACATCCTTGTTATTTTCTGCCCTGGTTAGGCATCAGAAGTGTTCTACTTAGCTCTGAGTACCATATTTTAGGAAGGGCATTAATGAGCTGGAGGGTTTCCAGAGAGGTTACCCAGAATGAAAAGGAGCCTTCAGTTCATGTTACATTAAGATTGAATGAAGGGATTGCGGTGTTTAATCTGGAGGACAGGAGATTGAATGGGAACATGAGAGGCATCTTCAAAGGCCGGAAGAGAGATCAGACTTTTTCTGCTTGGCCCTAGAGGGCAGAATTAGGATCAATGGGGAAGGGGCAAAGAAGCCAATTTAGGCTTGAAATTGGAGGGGAGCCCTGTTAACCCCACAAAGTGGAATGGTCTGCCTGGGGGAAGGAGGGGAGGGGAGGGGAGAGTGTCCCCTCTCACTGGAGGTCTCCAAGAAAAGGCTGGATAGCCACTTGTCAGTTACATCATAGAGAGGATGTGTGGTCAGCTCTGGATTGGCCTAGGGGGTAAATGGCATCTCTTCCAGCTCTGAGATTTTGTGATTCCAATTCTTTAAGTGTTATCTAAATTTTTGTACCCCTTCTGACTATCACAGGGATATTCAGGGCCAAGAAGTAGCATTTTATAATTATATATCACTTATTGGTTGTGTGACTTTGGCTAAGTAATTTTCCTGCTCTCAGCCCCAGTTTCTTCACCTAGAAAATGAGGCAGTTGGTCTAGATGAACATTAAGGTCTCTTGCAATTTTAAATCTTTGCTCCCACAAGATTGTTTTACTGTCTTCAAGTCACTTTTACTTTTTCCTTGAAATTCATGACACTTCTATAAAGTCAGAAGAGCATGGTTCTTCCCCATTTTGCAGATGGGAGAAAGTGAAGCTTAAGAGGGGTTATATGAGTTAAGTCTAAGGTTACATGGAAAAGACAGGGCTTCAATCAAGGTCTTCTGACTTGTCCAGTTCTCCCCGCCCCTGCCCCCAGCATAAAGATATCTAGAATCAGCATTAATCTCTTTGACACATGGGGTCACTTTGTAGATGTGCCCATCACTAAGGAGCAGTGACAATAGAGGATCAGTGGCAGTTTGGTGGCTTTAGAAGAAAGTAATTAATTGACTGTCATGTATAAATGGCTTTTTAGTTTACAAATCAACTGGGGTTTTTTCTTTCATTTTTGTTCTGTACTTGTAGAGATGGCTCTCTGGGAAAGGAAGGGGGAAGGATATATTGAGACATGAAAAATGATGCAAAAAAGTATTGTTCAAAACTGAATAGAGAGTTTTGAAACTGTTTGACATAAAATATATCACAATAACCCTGTGAGATTGGTTCCACCAGTACATTTATCCCCATTTTGCTGAAAAGAAAACTGATGCCTAGAGAGATGAAGCAACAAACATACACATAAACAAATACTTCGATGAAATAATTCAGGAAAAGGAAAAGAAAGAGCTCAGATACAGCAATAAGCTACGCTGAGTGGGTTCTCATTTCTTACATGTTCTGTTTTGGTAAGCAAAGACAATGACAAACTACAAATCCTTCAAAGTTTCAAATGTTCCAAAAAGGGAGAGTAGGGGCTTTAAGACCACATAAAATGTGGGTACACACATCTATAAAGCTTCCCTATTCGCAGGCTAATGGCCTGCATTTCAGTCATGCAGGGATAAAAAGATACTGCTTTATTTTATTTTATTTTATTTTTTTCTAAACTTCAGCACCAAAATAAAAGAGCGTTTCATGAACCCGGTTGACCACAAAATGAGGATCCTACATGAAGCTATGAATCCTCTACTACTTTCAATACCCATTTCTAAATACTTTCCCTTTTTAAAAATGCAAATTCTCTACTCACATCTGAATAGACAGGATTAAAGTTCTGAGTTTTTAATGGGATGGTTTCACTTCAATTTACACGTGCTTATTTCCAATGGGGATAAAGAAGAAAGGTGCCTAGGAGAACCCAACTGCCATGTTGTTCTGTTAAGACACTACCAAATCCATATCCAAGTACAACCTGATAGCAACAGAAGGTCTAAAATTCATGTTTCAAGCTACACTAACAGTTCACTAAAATAAACCCTTGACCTTTTTCACAGCTCTATTGCAAAGGGGCTGGTCGGGTGGAACAGAACAAGGAAGAAGTCACTTCTCACCTCCCTGGGGAAACTAAGTCTCTTCTTCTATTTCCCAGAACTATTTGGGCATCCTCTGGAATGCCTTTAAGAGCAGATTGGACTCCATCTTGGAGCCTTCTGAAATTTCTGGGCAGTATATTTATGGTTCTTTTATTTTTTGATAATTCCTGATCTTGGAGCCCTTTTGAGGGACACTATGATGAGCCTGACTCAGGAAAGGATCCCTTCAGCTTGATGAGCACCTCAGCTCCCTTGAACCCCTGGATGTTGGACATACTTTGGTTTTTATTTTTTTCTATAAAGAAAAACAGCATAGGATGAAACAAGGGCTACCTAAGGAAACCTGGTGTACCTTGTGAAGGTAAAGTACACTATGAAACATCTATATTAGGAGAGTGGATTTATGGGGAAATACAGCTCACCAACTCCACAATTCTCTGCAAAAAAACAAAGTTGTAAGTTATCTTAGTCAAATCCCTCATAAGATTCAGCAAGACTTATGGGTAAGCAATTTAATAAAGAAATAGATTAACAACCTGCCAGGGACTTAGTGATAATCACCTAGAAAGAAGGCAAGGAAAATATCCTAAGCCCCACAGACAGATCCAAAATCACTTCACAGAGACACCAGCAAGAATATATACCCGTTTTGTTTTGGGGGTTTTTTTCTATGAAAGGCCAATCTTCATGTTGATCTTGAATCGATCTGATCTCAACTTATGAGCCAAATCCTATTTTCTTGACCATTTGGCAATTTATGAAGAGGAAAAAAAAAGTCCTATTAGGGAGACCAAGGCTTCAACCTGTTCCATAGATTTGGATCTTTTCCACTTTCTGTGCAAGCAATGAAGGTCAATCACCTTTATTTTCTTTCAGACTAGATGAAAAACCTGATGCCATTTCCCCACATTGTGAGTCCCATCAGGAAGGATGATTTCACCTTTCTGGGGGCACGTGTTTTTCCTTCCTACTTCTCTTCAAATCAACCCTTTTCTAAATATGGAGCCAAATCATTTAAAAGTAGAGCTCCAAACAATAGACATCAGTGAGAATGATTAGGAAGAGGAATCCCTAATGCCTTAGCAGCTAGATGCAAGGACAGATGATGCTCTCCTACTGCAACCTCCCAAAGACATCTGTCTGAAGGATAGCATTATTCTAGTTCCATGAGGTCTGGACCAGGTATTAGTTACCCTGAAGATACAGAACTTTACATGGAGGCAGAACCTCAACTCTTTTAGAAGTCATTTTTTAAGAGGCAGCTAGGTGGTACAGTGGATAGAGCACCAGCCCTGCATTCAGGAGGACCTGAGTTCAAATCCGGCCTCAGACATTGAACACTTACTAGCTGTGTAACCCTGGGCAAGTCACAACCCCACTTGCCTCACCAAAAAAAGAAAAAAGTAATCATCTTTTAGCTTTTATAATAGAGTTCTTCAAATTTAATCATCCTAATCCAACAGCAGAGCTATAGGTCTCTTTTTTTCCCCTCACATACCAAAAGTGATGAAAAATACAAATAGCACCACTTATCCATCTCAAACCTCTTTGCGAACACCAATGAAGGCAGGTCACTGGCACATGAATGTCTCCATGTAAGTAATGCACTCCATGTGAGGAGTAATGTAGAATCCACCTGGAAACACAGGGAAGAGTTGTATTATGAAGTGGAGTTTGTGTTTTATCCTAGAGGCAAGGGGTTGCTACTCAAGCTTATTGAGAAAAAAAGCTAGAGAATCAGAGCCTGGCTATTGGTATATTCATTTGGCAGCTACAGGGAGGGTTGGAGATGGGAGAGCTTGGAAGCTATTTCATTAGTTTATGCAAGAGTTTCCTGTCTCTCCCACCCCCCAGCCCCAGGGAGGAGTCTTCTAACATCTTCTAATCAGTTTTACAATTGTCCAACACTTTAAACATAATAACAATAATACAATTTCGGAAGAGGGAAGAGGAAGGTAGTTTCTGGTACCCCCCCCCTACCCCATTTGCAAGCTTATGGCAAATTTCCCAGGAAGCCCAGGACTTTTAACTGTTAAGCGGCTGCTCCCTCTATCTAGGACTCCATATATACAAATGCAGGCTCATGTTTATATAAGCACATTGTTAACAAAGTATTAGTATCCTCTATATTAAAGATGAGAAAACTGAGTACCGTGGAGATGAAGTGACTGATGAAGATTATCTTGAATGTCCAGGCTTGTAGATCTAGATCCCAAAGGAGCCATGGAGATCCAGACCAGTTCCTTCATATTTCAGACAAGGAAATCAGAGCCAAGAGAGAGTGAAGTGAGAGTTAACAATCCTGCCTCCTCATTTTAAAGATGAAGAAACTAAAGTGAGTGGTGAAGGAACTTGTCTACCCTGGTAGCCAGTGGCCGAGCCGGGATTCAAATCCATGAACTTTGATTTTGGATTGATGGGTATTTCAATCACAAAGGGCCACCTCTCCCACCACATGGACATTCCAGTTTTCAAAATCTCACTTAGACCAATCCAGGCTACATTCTAGAACCGGTCTCCCTTTGCCTCTGGTCCACCCTGCTTCATGCCCTTCGGAAGAAAGGGGTGGGATTGAAGGAGTTTGGAATGCACTTTTCTCCTCTCCAGGTGTCTTCCCCCCTCACCACCACAAGTTTTTCTTTGCCCAGAACAGGTGTGGGAATTATCAAAGGTACTCACAGGTCCTGCATCTTCCTCTGCCCCAACCACACCCAGCTCATCCTGCCTTCCAAAATGTGCAATATGCATTTTATTTGGCCATATTGTAGAATGATTTTCCAGTGTATTTAATGCCTCTGAATGAATGGTAAAGCTTGGTATGTTCTAAGCATAGTGCTAAGCTCTGGAGATGCATATACAAGCCAGTCTGATATGTCCTACCCTTAAGAAACTTACATTTTAATGAGAAAGCAGTCTTAAAGTGGACAGGAGTCAACATGGTTTGGAGATGATGGCTGGGAAGTGAAGGAACCAATGCACTAATCCATCTTGCCATCCATCTGTAACTCCTCATTTTAGAGTTGTCTGGGGCACTGAGAGGTTCAGCAATTTCACCAGGATAACACAGCCAAGATATGTCAGATGCAGAATTTGACCTCAGGCTATCTTGACTCTGACCAGCTTCTCTATGTTATGCCACCTTTCTTCAAGACTTAGACAGTATACATGTAACAGAAAAAAAATACTTTATTAATTTTTTTAAAAAAGAAAATTATCTTTACATGTAACTGGAAAGTAATAAAATATTTTATTTAATAAAAAAATAAAATGAGAAAGAAACCGAAAAAAAAAGACTTAGACAGTAAATAATGGCCATAGTTTCTTTTATTTTCATTAATTCTCATGCCTCTTGGTAGATGAAGTTTTGATATCAGGAGTTCCCTAAAGTAATCAAATCATAAAAAAATGTGCATACATCTCATCTTCCTAAAGAGATTGTAACATCTGATGAGGACATGTCTTCCACTTCAAGGTGTAGTGACTAGAATGTTTGACCTAGAGTCCAGAAAACCTGGACTCAATTGCCACTCACTCCCTCTGCTGCTTTGACCAAACTGCTTTGCTTCCCCTCTCTAGTCCTCAGTTTCCCCATCTGTAAAAACAGAAGGTATTGTTATGCTTTTCAAGATGTACTGAATTTTGAAGCAGAGGATCTGACTCTGGTTTTGTGTCCCATTCTGGCCACTTTCTTATTACCTGTGTGACATGGAAGGGACACAAAAAGGAATAGATGCCTAATAAATGTTTGGGGATCGATTGATAGGTACCTATGACATATATATATACATATATCATATATTGATAGATAACATATATAATATATATATAATCACCAAAACGCAAGCAATAAACCATAGATATGTATATGTATATATTATATATACATATATATGATTTATGCTTGCGTTTTGGTGATAGTCAAATCTCATAACTTTCTAAGCCTCAGTTTCCTCATTTGTAAAATAAGTAGCAACATCTATATGTATTTACCTCACAGGGTTGTTGTGAGGCTCAAATGAGATCAGTGAATAGTCAGCACTTTACAAAGTTTGAAAAGTGTCACAGAAATGTCATTGTTATCCTTTTATATGCCCCCTCAGAATCTAACGGCCCTGGGGACATATTAGGCATTTAATAAATCCTTGAGTGATTGCATGATTAATTCACTGCCCCAGTAGCTGCCCTGGCATGGAAACAGTGATACCAGATTCGATTGTGCTTTGGGGTTTCTGAAAAAACCTAAAAACCTTGCCCACAAATGCCACTCTCTCCACGACATACTTTTTTGCCTTGATTAGTGACAAAGGAACACAGAGCTAAAGCTGGAAGAAACTCTAGAGGTCACTAAATCTAATCCCCTCAATTCATAAATGAGGAGTTTTCGACTGGGAGGGGAAGTAGCTTATCCAGGGATGTTAAGACTAGCAAGTGTCTAGGTCAGAATTTGAACCCAGGTCTTCTTGCCTCTACCACACCACCAGCTGTCCATCAGTTGACAGCAGACATGGATTTCTCTTTTAAATCTATACTGGGTTGTTTTTTTTTTCATGGAACTTTCCAAGTAAGGAATATTTGCCTTCACAGAAAGTCCCATTCACTCCTAGCAAAATATAGCCTGTAGCACTTTCCCTTCCCAAGCTTAAGGGCTGGGTGGACCCAAGGCACCAAAGGACCAAATGTAACTACTTGACAAATGGAAAAATCTCTCTCTTTGAGGATAATGGAGACCTTGACTCTTCTGGTGAGTCAGCAATGAAGGACATTTGGAAGTTGACAAAGCCATCCCTCTAAATACTGAGTAGAAAGAGCCAGTGATTCAGTGGACCTTTAAAAAGGGAGTGACTAGACCCATGGTTCTCATCTTCCTTGGACTGTCCATGTGGCCAAGTAACTCTCCTATCAGTGGAGAAAGGAGGAGAGTCTGCCCCCCCCCATGCTAATCACATGGCAGATAAAGCATATGTCATGCCTAGGGAAGCCTGACTCTGGATTTGGGTTACTTCTTCCTTGTGTTTCTTTGTCAAATCTCAGGTCAACAAACAATGATCTCAAGATGAACATTTCCAGATTTGGAGGAGGTCTTGTGGGTTTGAAAGATCTGCAGGTCCTAGGTCCCTTGAGTGGAACTGACTGAGGGGAGGAGCTTCTACACTGGAGACCTCCTCTGGTAAGAGGACATCTGAATGGACAGGTCCATTCTGCAGCACATTTTTGTGACAATCAGGAGGTATCACTTTGGAGTACGTAGGTGGCCAGATAAATTCCAGGGGAAGGAGTAAGTTGATTGCTTCTAGTATAGTGTTTGACATGCTATGGATTGTCACTAGACCTTTGCTAATGGATTATCTATCATGGCATGCTCACTTCTCTCCAGCCATCTCCTTCGCAGCCTCGCCAAACCACCTGGTTGCTCACACTAGAGACTCTAACCAGGAACTTCATACTAGGTCTCCACCATCCTAATTACTCATTGACTGCTTCTTTTGGTCCACTCTTTCAGCAAAGTCTCAGCCATACTTCACTTTCCTCCTTACTCTATGGTCACTTCATCATTGTCACATATATACCCTTTTCTCTTTATCTTCTCCCCCCAATTTCCATTTTTTGAATCGTGAACCATGATCAAATCCACTCTGACACTGTTCCTGGATGGGGTGTGTCAATATACTCCTCTGTATCCTTACCATAACTTCGTTTTCTTGAAATTTCTGGACCAAAGTGTCCCTCCCTGGCCACCACTCCTCCCATTAGAACACAAACTTTTGTATTTATATTCCTGGTGACTAGCACAGTATTCAGAACTTAATAAATTCTTTCTCATTGTTCCTCATTTCCTCTGACACAGCCACCACCTTGACACAGACCCTTCTCACCTCATGCCTGGATTATTACAATAGTGTTGACTGATCTTCCTGCCTCATCTCTCCCTACTCCAATCCACCCTTCAATCAGCTGTCAAAGTGATCTTCCTAAAGTGCAGGTCTGACCATGACCATTTCCTTGCTCAGTCAACTCCAGTAACTTCCCATTAGCTCCAGCACCAAATATAAGCTCCCCTGTATGGGTTTCAAACCCTTTATAACTTGGTCCATTCCTACTTCTTCAGTCTTCTTACACCTTACTTTCCTCCACATAATTCTGGCCTCCTTGCCATTCCTCAAACATGAAATCCCATCTCCTGCCTCTGCTTTTGCACTCTCTCCCCTGTGCCTGGAATCCTCTTCATCCTCCCTCCACCTTCAAGTCTCCACTAAAATCCCCACCTTCTTTTTGCAATAAAGCTTTCCTCGGTCCCAACCCCCACCCCACACAGTCCTGCTAATACCTTCCCTCTGAGATTACCACCAGTTTAACAGGCAAGTATCTGGGATGTTAGTAGGCATTGGGATGGTGTCTCCCCTCTTAGGATGAGAGAGATTTGATAGCAGGGACTGTTTTGACCTTTCTTCATCTCCCCTTAGTGCAATGCCTGGCACACAGTAAGGGCTTGATAAATGCTTGCTGATTCCATTAATTTTATAAACAACTTTCCAATATTTTTCCCCATTTGTGGGTTACTTAGCACTGCTGTTTGAAACATGCTGATTTTACACACTACCACTCACTGTTCCCACCCCCAGCTCTCTGTCTCTCTTTGTTTCTTTCTCATTCTCTCTTTCTCTGTCTCTATCCTTCTCTGTCTCTATCTGTCTGTCTCTCTATCTCTTTCTCTCTCTCTCCCCTCCCCACTTCCCTTAACTGAACCAAAAGTGGAATTGATATGCACATTTTTGTTATTTCTTATATGCTTTAAAAATATTCTGTGCTTCTTGCTCTTAATTTAAAGATCAGGTGAGCTGAATGCTTCATATTTTGCTCTTATAAAAACTAAATTATGGGGGCAGCTAGGTAGCGCAGTGGATAAAGCACCGGCCCTGTATTCAAGAAGACCTCTGTTCAAATCTGGCCTCAGACACTTGAAACATACCTGCTCTGTGACCCTGGGCAAGTCACTTAACCCTCATTGCCCTGCCAAAAAAAACACCTAAATTACATTGTGTTTTACAGGTTGTAGCCATGAATGAATGACTCCCTGCCCCTTCCACCCCAACTTTGGTGTATTAGTACTTTTGATTTTAAAAGGGCTCAAGGCCTGCATCCCTCTTAATGAATTCCCCACCAACACTGAGACAATCAAAGGGCAGCTATGGCTAGGCTCAAGAGGAGTAAACAGGAAGCTTGTTGCATGTGAGTTCATGTCTCAGAGCAGCCCCACTGTGCCTCTCTCAGGCATTGATAGCTGTTTACCAGGGTTTGGGTCTGACTCATAATTCCCATATCTATCACTCTTTTGATTTCTTTTGCTTCATCCTCCAGGCTATTTTGCCCTCCTACAGATGTCCCCAGATCCAGAGGCACAGAACTCGGCAGAACTGCTTCCAATCACTCCCCATGAGATGTCAACAAGACCTGTAATTTCTCAGAATAAAGAAAGATCCTTCTAAAATTGCTTTCCCCCCAAAAAAACCTCATCTCATCTCCAGAGGTTGTCTTGCATTGTCATGTTGACCTGGTGGGCCAAGAGAATTTTCCAGTATCTCCTCAGGAGAGGACAAGGAGGAGAAGAGGACTTATAGAAAGGCACATTACCTTTCAGTCTGTTCTCTGGCATACTTCCTCCACAGTTTGAGTGAAATATATTTTTGGCCAGGTAGGATGGGGATTTTCTTGGAGCTAATACAGAAGCAAGCTGCACTACCATCTTCCTCTGATACCTCATTATGGTGTGCAGGGAAGCATGGGATTTTGAAGACAATGTCAGGAAAGCATGGGTTCTACAGGGTCTGAGTAGGCTGTGAAAGCTCTAAGCATGTGACTAATAATGGACCATGTAGCTAGTGTCCAAGGAATAGCCTACCTAAGCTTGAAGACGTTCACTGACAGTTTGGCCATAGCCTTCCCATGGTGTAGAGTATTTGGATGAAGGTCAGCAGAGGCAGACATAGAAGAATAGTTCTCAGATTAAACTACAGACCAGAGAAGCAGAAGGAGGCAATGGATGAGGCATATGGTAAATAAGCCATAAGCCTGGCACTAAGGTATGGGATTACCACTGGAATGGGACATTAATTACCTGGAGTTCTCTCTCTCCCAAAAGGAGAACAAAATTTCCCACTTTACCTTTATAATAATTTCATCCTTCAAAATGTGATTGAAGTGATGAGGGAAAATGCTTTCTTGGATCCTAATATCCCTAAAAGGGAGGAACTTGATGCTGCAATAAAAATGATGGGAACCGTGCGAGCAGGTGACCATTCCATTTTGTAATTTTTGAGAAAAAGAGGAAAGTATTTCATAATCTGGCACCCACCTAAGATACAGATTCCCAAGGCTTCAGAGTCAGTTTAGGTAAAATCCCTGAGATTCTGCAGGGAAAGTCACCCAGGAGGGATGGAAGCTCTGAGTAATGAAACATTAAAGAAATGAAAATAAGCAATTCTGATGAGGAAACGAAGGCAGAGCCATGTGAAGAGACTGGGCAAGATACGCAAAATTTAACAACCCACTTATATTTTTTAAAATTACGTCCATAGAAGCACAAATAATAATATAGAATGAATATAATGTCATGAGACAATCCTATAACAATAGTACCAGATGTGCTAAGGTTCAGAATGGGATGATGCTGATGATGAAAACTAAGGACAAACCCCGTCTTCCTAGCCCTTCCCCCCCACCCCGACCAAAAAAGGCTTCTTGCAGCTGGCATAATGGGTGGAAAGCGATGGATGTGCTCAGGAAAACCCGAGTTCAAATCCTGCCTTTGACACTTTTCTAGTTGTTTGGTCCTGGACAACTGACTTTTCTCCTTGCTTCAGTTATCTCACCTGTCAAATAGGTATAATAAAAACACCTTCTTTCCTGGATTGTGATGAGGATACAGAGATATGATGATGGGGTTTTTTTTGTTGTTTTTCATTCATAACAGCATTTTATTATTTTCCAGTTATGTATAAAGATAATTTTCAATATTTGTTTTCATAAGATTTTTAGTTCCAAATTTTTCTCCCTTCCTCCCTTCCTTCCTTTGCCAAGACAGAAAGCAATCTGATATAGTTTATATATGTAGAATTGCATTAAACTTATTTCTGCATTAGTAATGTTGTGAAAGAAGAATCAGAGCACAAGGGAAAAACCTCAAAAAAGAAAAAAACACACAAAAAGTAGAAAAGTAGAAAGTATGGTTCAATCTGCATTCAGAATCCAAATTTCCTTTTTCTGGATGTGGAAAACATTTTCTATCATAAGTTCTTTGAGATTGTCTTGCATCATTGCACTGCTGAGAAGAGCCAAGTCTATCACAGTTGATCATCACACTATGTTGTTGTTACTATGTACAATCTTCTGCTGCTTCTGCTCCTCTCATTCAGCATCAGTTCATGTAAGTCCTTCCATGTTTCTCTGAACTCTTCCTGCTCATCATTTCTTACAGCACAATTACATTCATATACCACAACTTGTTCAGCCATTTCCCAGTTGAGGGACATTCCCTTGATTTCCAATTCTTTGCCACCACAAAGAGCTGCTATAAATATTTTTGTACACGTGGGTCCTTTTCCCTCTTCTATGATTTCTTTGGGATACAGACCTAGTAGTGGGTATGTACAGTCCCATAGCCCTTTGGGCATAGTTCCAAATTGGAGACATGCTCTTTGTAAAGCACTTTGGAAAGCCTAAAGCTCTCTACAGATGCTAGTTATTATTGTTGTTATGCTTTGAAAAGAGAAAGCTCAAGGAATGGATAGGACTGCTGCTCAGGTCAGACAGTAATGACAACTAGCATAACTTAGGTTTTGTATCTTCATCAAGTAGCCCAGGGCCAGACACATGGAAGGGACATAACACATCTTAGTTGATAGATGATTGAAAAGAGAGAATGCTAGGCTTCTCAATTCATATTTTATATCTGTCTTTTCAATCAATCAAAATTTTCTTTGATTAGGAAAGGACAGGGCATGGACAGCTAGGTGGTTCAGTGGATAGAGCACCGACCCTGGAGTCAGGAGCACCTGAGTTCAAATCCAGCCTCAGACACTTAACCCTTACTAGCTGTGTGACCCTAGGCAAGTCACTTAACCCCAATTGCCTCACTAAAAAAAAAAAAAAAAAAAAAAAAAAAGGAAAGGACAGGGCAGACATGGTTAATGCAGAGTAAATGTAAGAGTTAGGTCAGAAGATAGAATGCCCTGAGCTGTCTTTGAAGTCATCTTACCAGAAGAAGTTGAACTGTACCCCTAGGCCATAAAAGAGCTAGAAGGTGTAGTTGCCACAATCAGCGACCTCTGAAAGATGGTAGAAACTGTGAGAGGTGCTAGGGACTGAAAAAAAAAACAATTTTTTTGGCAATTTTAACAAAAATAATAGAATAAAATCTGGAAACCATTCCATTGATTTTCACTTCTATTCCTGGCATATATAATATATATTTAGATAGATAGATAGATAGATAGATAGATAGATAGATAGATAGATAGATAGATAGATAGATAGATAGATAGATAGATAGATAGATAGAGATAGATGGTGGATTGATGATGGATGGATGGATGGATGGATGGATGGATGGATGGATGGATAGATATAGATAGATTTAGGTTCTTGGCATATTTACTTTGATTCTGGCGTGTATTAAAAGGATGGCTAGTAAACATCTAGAAAAGGAAGCAATCATCACAGAAATTCAGGATGAACAGATCATTCCAGAATATCTTCCTTAACTAGTTGACAGGATTTCTTAATGAATAAATCAGGGAAGTTCGGTCTACCTAGATTTTAGCACCATGTTTAATAAAGTTTCATGCTATTGTGTAGAAATATTTTAAATGATTTGCCTGATTTGGGGGCTAAAGCTGACTGGGGTACTAATCTGGGGACTTTTGACTCTTTGGCTATCTGACTACTGTTAATTTAATGTGGGCCATTTATAAAGTTCCAACACACTGCTCCACTCTCAAATTGATAAGCAAAATATTAAGAAGCCTCAACTAAATAATCAAAGCAGAGTTTATTTATGAGATACTATTTCAAATTAAGAATACAGGGAAATAAAATGTACAACCTGACTGCGTTCCTGGGTGCTTTCACCTGCTGCCCCTGGAATTTTTTCAATACAATAAGAGCCTTAGCCACCTCTTGTCTTAGGGCACTCAGGTCCTTTATTCTAACTCTGAGCCCCTTTCACTTTGTAAATCCCCCTGCTTCTAACTTTCCTCTCCTTACTGCCACGGCTGAACCCCTGTGTTTCTCTCTCACCGACCTTCTGTCTGTCTGCTTCGTCAGAGCCCTTTGGCCTCTCTGTTCCCATTCCTTCTCATCTGCCGGCCTTTCCTCCTTGCTCCTAGTCCTTTAACCTTCTCCTGCGTCCTTCTAGCCCCATCTCTTGTCTGCCACCCCTTTCTGCCTTCTCCAACCTTTCTAATCTCGTCAGCCACCTCTTGACCCCTTCTCCCCCTTCCCTAAGTCTAACCCCCCGGTCTATCTCCACTCAAATCTCGGGGCTTCCTGCGTCCCACAGACCAAGCTAATCCACTAGCCAGGGCTGCGGCTGGTGGCGGGGGCCGGGGGGGGGTGCTCCAGCCTCACGTGCCTCAGCACAGGCTACGCCAGAGCCCAGCATCTCTCAGATACCTCTGTTCAGGTCGGAGGGAGCTGGGGGCTTTTACCCCACAGCTGTCTGACCTGGTGTCTTGTATAGCCCATGGGGCTTTTTGGCTCAGCTGAAGCTGAGGGGGAGGGGGTACCAGCACCTCCCACACAGAAGAGACCCTGAGGGCCTAAGGCTTTCTAATCTCAGCCTAAAGGTAGGGTCCCCAAATCAAAATAAATTTCCACAATTGCTATGGAAAAGATAGAAAGATGTGATATAGATGAAAGTCTAATTTGGTGGGTTTGGAAGCAATTGAATTGGAAGGTACACAAGGGACTTCATATTAATGGTTCAGTATTAACTCCGGAAGTTTTTCATTATTGGCATGTCCCAAAAATTTGGTTTGTTAATCATGTGGTTGGGTGAGTTGGCTAAAGACATTGACAATGTGCTTATCAAATGTACAGATGATAGAAAACTGGAAGGGGAATTAATAACCCAGTTGGTGGAATCTGGATCCTCCCGGATCATTCCTGGAAGTAACATTGGGCCAAATCTAAGATGATGAAATCTCACAGCAATAAATATAAAGTCCTACACTTGTTTTAACATATAAAAAAGATAAGAAAAACATGGCTAACCATCAGTTCATATGGAAAAGATCTGGGACTATGAGTGGTCTACAATTGGAAAGTGAGCTGACAATGTGATAAAACAATGAGAACAAGGTAACACCATCTTAGACTACCTTAAAAGTGACACAGTGCCTAGGACTAGGGAGGGAAGCAATAGTCTTGTCACACTCTGCCCTGATCAGACAACACCTGAAGTATCATGCTTAATTCTGAGTGTCACATTTTAGGAGACACCTTGACATTCTGGAGGACAACCAATGCAGTGAAGAGCTTTGAGATGACTTCACGTAAGGATTAACTGAAGAAACTGAGGATGCTTAACTTGAAGAGAAGACGGGGGTGGAGGGTGGAGACATAATTTCTCCAAGGACATGAAAGGTTGTCACAAAGAGAGATTAGAATTATTCTACGTGGAATCCAAGGTCAGAAATAAGGCAAATGAGAGACCAATTTCAGCTGGATAGCAGGAAAAACTTCCCACCAACTGGTGTGGTCCCAAAAGGGAATTGGCTCCCTTGGGAGGTAGTGAGGTCACCCTTATCTGAGTTCTTAAAAATAAAGAGATCAATGACCCCTTGTCGGGGATATTAGAGAAGGGATTCTTGCAATTTCTCGGAATGAACAAGATGCATCTGAGACTCCCTCCAGCCTGGAACCCATCACTCATTATCATACATACTTATGGATCTCATGGAATTTAGGAAAGGTCCATGTACCAGTGGGTCTTCCACCCATCATTGGATTGTGGATTAAAAAGCAGGAAGGGGCCCTAAAGAATTCTATTACAATCAAAATAGCACTCACTGCACTTGGAGTTAAAGGACTTGGCTGTGACACCCATCTCTGTCATTCAGTAAGGATATGACCTTGGGAAAAGTCACCCTCTCTGAACCTCCTGTTGCGTAATATGAGTGTGGGGGATGATGTGCTTTCTGAAGTCCCTTCCAACACCTGAATCCATGATGCTGTGGGGGGAGGGGTGTCCTCAAGTTGTTTTTCTTCTCTTTGCTAAATCTATCTCCATAATTCACATCTTTTAGCGGTTTTATATTTATCTCCATTATTTATGTCCATTCCTCTCTTCTTTTCTTTAAAAAGAGCAATGTGATTTCTTCCAGCTGTTTAAGGCGATGCCTTGAGATTTCCTCTTCAATGCTGATTTCTCACAACCTCCCAGCTCCTCCTGATTTGTTCTTGATTTCCTTCAAGCCCTCAGAGCCAAAGCTCTTCATCTGTCCAATAAATCTCCCAATGTTAATGGCCATGACATTGTTCACACAGCCTTGCTTCTTTGCACAGTCAGGAAGTGAACTTGTTCAAGGTCTGGAGGTTGGGGCAAATTATATTTCCTTCCCAGAGACAAATTGTGTCACCAGCTGTGTTTAATAAGGCTCCCAATGCTTCAAGACTTCAACCACCAGTGATTGGGTCCATGGCCCTACTTCCTCTGCTGAAGCAGATTATAGCCCTTGTCGGATGTACTCTGCATTCCAGGCACACTGATCTACTTAACTATTTCTTGTATATACATGAGATAGTGGACAGAATACTGAATTAGAACATGGAGACCTGGGTTCATATCTCAGCTCTATCATCAAGTCCCTTCTGTTTGCTTTGGATGCTCACATAAGCTTTTGGGCCTCAGCTTCTTATTGGTAAAATGAACATTGCATTGTCTGGTCTCTGTTCTTGAAATTTTCTCCCTCCTTACCCCTGCCTTGGAGCCTCTGGCTCCTTTTAATACTCAGTTCATGTACCACCTCCTTCATAAAATCCTTCTAGATTTCCTCATTTGTTAGTGCTGCCCCTACCCCTTTTCTTTGGAGAGTTCTAGGAAAGTATTCTTGTGGATTGTGGCTAATGAAGTCAGAAGTGCTTGGCCTTAATTCTTTTTTTTGTTATGTGTGTGTGTGTGTGTGTGTGTGTGTGAGAGAGAGAGAGAGAGAGAGAGAGAGAGAGAGAGAGAGAGAGAGAGAGAGAGAGAGAGAGAGAGAAGGGGGCAAAGGGGCACATGCAGAAATAACTGACTAAAAGGACATAAACAAAAATTTTAAATAAAATTAAAGGACTACCCCCTTCAAAAAACATGCCATAATAGAGTTCCCCACATGGGAATTTCTGGTCATTATCACCTTCTCCAGAGCCCCAGCCTTATTAAAAAGATGAAAAGAAGCCCAGACTCAGAAGACCCAGAAATAAGCTGTCTCTGACAAAAGCTGACAAAAGTGTGCCCCTGGACAAGTTGCTTAGTTTCTCTGATATTTGTAGTTTTTATCAACCTAATGTTGAGGAAAGGACCCTGAATTTGCAATGAAAACAACAGATTTAAGTCTGTTGGATGCTAAATAACCTTGCAATATCCCTTCTCCCCTTGGGGTTTCAGTTTCCTTATCTGTGAAACAAGATGATTCAACCAGCTGCCCTTTGACATTCTTTCTAGGTTCTAGATCTTAGGAATATGAAATTAAATAACCTGTGTCCCCCACAGGAATGATTCGATGAAAGCTCTTTGGGTTTTGGGGGGATTTTTTGGTGGTTTTTGGTGAGGCAATTGGGGTTAAGTGACTTACCCAGGGTCACACAGCTAGTAAGTGACACCCCATTTGAACTCAGGTCCTCCTGACTCCAGGGCTGGTGCTCTATCCACTGTGCCACCTAGCTGCCCCACGGAAAGCTCTTTGTAAAACTCATGGCTAGAGAAATATTTTTTTATCATTCCTATTGTTGTTATCATCACTTAGGGTTAGATAAACTTACATAGGAAATGAAAGACTCAAGGGAATTTATACAAGTACCCAAAAGATGAACAGAAGTCTTGTAACCCCAGCACATAGCACAGTCCCTGGCATATCATAGGTGCTTAATAAATGTTGATCAATTCTGCCCACCTCCTGCCTCCCTGCCTTGTACCCCATTCCTGGGATGTTGTTCTCCCTCCTTACCTGCATGCCTTAGATTCCTTCAAAGCACAGGTCCCAGGAGCCATCTTCTCCTGAGCGCTTAGTCCATGCTCCTCTCTCCAAATCATTTGTATTCCATTTATATCTACTTGTCTATGTACTTCACAAGGGCAAAGGATCTCTCATTTTGTCTTTAGATCCCCATACCTGGCACAGGTAAGGGCTTCATAAAAATGTTTAAACTGAATTCAATAGAGTATTAGAAAACTCCCTCTCTCTACCCCAAATGGGATATTCCCTGCCTTGCCCCACCATGTTATCAACATTAATCAGCATGAGGCATCATATGGTATGTTCTTGGAATTTCCATAACTGAAGCCATTCCTCCTGTCTCAGCTTGGCGCATTTCTTTTCCTCATCTTTCTCCTTCTTGTCTACTTTCTTTTTCTTCATCATCATCAGAGAACCAGCCTCTATGCCTAGAAGGAAATGAATGACCTGTGGCTCTCTTCCAAAGGGCTCACAATACCCTTGAGATGGATGAAATACAGATGCCAGAAATAGGATGACAGAAGAGACAGCCCACCCTCATTCCCACACCCCAACTCATTGCTAATGGTGTCTCCTGAAGAGACATTGGGCATCTCCTTTGTCTATGTGTGGTATTCACTTCCTGTTCATGAGTTCTTTTCTCCAGTAGAATGGAAGTTCCCTGAGGCTAAGAACTTTCATTTTCATCTTCGTAGCCCAGTTCCTGACACACAGTAAGTGCTTCCTAAATTGTTATTGTTGTTCGTCCTTAATTCTCAAAGAGGACCAATGATATCAAGAGAGCGATGTCTTGACTTGAAAGTGAATTGGATTATTTAAGTGAAACAAGGCTGTGTAAAGTCACCAAATTCACTTTCTCCTCCAGGGTCATCTGAGTCCAGTGGCAAGACATGGGCCAGGATGATTGGCAGTAGCCCTGGATACAGTGGGAAACCCTGGCATTTTTGAGCTAGGGTCTTTCCCAAGTCTCAGTTTGTCTGTGGTAACATGAATGAATGATAATCAGATACATCAGTGAGGGCCATATTTACACACACACACACACACACACACACACACACACACACACACAGTTTGCTTGTGTTCTATTCCATGGACTGATGGAACATTAGACCTGGAAAGAACGTTAGAGATCACCTCCAACCCCTCATTTTACACATGATAATCCAGACCCAGAGAGTGAAAGAGACTTGACCAAGGCTATATAGCATGTTATAGCAGAGCTGTGATCAAGCATTTCTTATTCCCATACCAATATTCCATGCACTGCTACCAATGCACAGTCACTGCCCTGAATGCACACACATATGTTTGCATACACAAGCTCCTTTTCCAAACTTGCCTGTGTGTAAGTCATCTAACTTTTGAGATGGCCATGGGGCGCAGCGGAGAAGGCCCCAGCTAGGACACCTGGGTGCTTGTTTTGACTTTGTTACTAATTAAGCTATTTTGAGCAAGTTATTTTCCTTCTGGGTATCTCAGTTACCTCATCTGCAAAATGGAGCAATGTGCCCTGCCAGTTTCACTGGGATTAGGCTGCTTAAACGAGATAACACATGCAACAGTGCTTTGACAAAATGTGCCTTGTTATACCCATGAGTCACCAATAGATCTCAGAACATTGTATGGGGTCAAGAAAACTGAATTCAAATCCTGCCTCTGACATCATCATGCCCCTTCTATGAGGCCCAGTTTTCCCATATGTAAAATATATGTACCACCTTCCTTGGGACAGCTTGGTGGCACCACATTGGATAGAGCCCTGGGCCTAGAGTCAGGAAGACTTGAGTTCAAATCTGGCCTCAGACACATCTTAGCTATGTGACCCTGGACAAGTCACTCAACCCTGTTTGCTTCAGTTCCCCCATCTATAAAATGAACTGGAGAAATAAATGGCAAATCAATCCACTATTTTCCAAGAAAACCCCAAATGGGGTCACGAAGAGTTGGACAAGACTGAAACAACTGAATACCAACAAAAGACCTTCCTTATATGGCTGTTGTAAGGTTCCAAGGAGAAAAAGTCCACAGAGCATTTTAGAAAAGTGAAAGTGTTCTGTGTCAGTGGTTATTAGACTATTTCAGGATAGAGACTGAGAAAGGGAATGACCTGTGAGTTCACTGGTGTAGGGAACCCTCAGGTGAAGAAATCCCAACTTCAACCTCCCTTCTCTGCAACCTAGATCTTAGAGTTGCCTAGAACTCTGAGAGGTTACCTGACTTGCACAGGGTCACATAGCAGGACTTGACCTCAGGTCTTCCTGGATTGGAGTCCAGCTTGCTATCTATTAGAACATTTCTCATTATGCATGAAAGGGATTATTTTGAATAAGGTAGCACTTACAGGCTTCGGGTTGACTTACTCTCCTCACCCACAGTCCCTACAGCAACACTGATAGGTCCATTTTCTAGAGCAAAGCTACTTACCCATCTCTCCTTGAGATTCTAGGGGTACCACTGAGGGGCTGTGTGTTGTTTTTAATGCAACTATTCATGAACCCCCAAGTGGTGAGTTCCCCCCAACACTAAAGTGCTCCAATATAATTTTGCTGAGTTGATTTCTCCTCAATAACTAGATCATTACCAGGGCAATTTCCTCCCTTCATCTTCCACTGGACAATCTTTTGTTTGTTTATGGGTATGTCTAATATCTTTTGTTGGACTGTAAGCCCCTCAAAACCAGGGACTGTTGGTTTCTTTATAACCTCAGTAGCTCCCAAAGTGCCTTACTCATAATAGGTTTTTACTAAATCCCTGTTTGGTTGAATTAAGTTGAATTCAACTGAATTGGGTTCCATGAAGTATTCTGCCTTTGTAATAAAGCCTGGTTTCACTGACAAAGAGAAGCTGTGGAAAAATGCATATTAGCTCAATAAGTTATGCTTTCTTCCAGCTTTCATTGTGACACGCCTCCAGAGGTCTCACACGGATGCCTCACCATGGGGTAAAGTGGCTCCTGAAAGTTATAATGAACACCATGTTTACACTGGGTATTGTGCATATCCTTATATGAGTGTGTACTGTCTCTTCCAATGAAATGTAAACTCCCCGAAGGCAAGAACGGCTTTGATTTTGTCAGTTCCTGCTCCAGGAGCCCCACAGCCTCTAATATAAAATGCAGATTCATCCATTAGTTATCTAGCATCCCCACAGTCTGACTCCTGCCTTCTTGGTTAAGCCCCTGCCCATACTTTATAGTCTGCTTCCCTTCATGTCGTCTGAGCAAAGTGACAAACTCGCAGCTCACTCTCCATGATGTTCCAGCCCCAAGCCTTTGTACAGGCTGTCCCTCATGCCTGCAATGCCATCCTCCATTTCTACCTCTTGGCACACAGAGCTCCCTTCCATACTCAGCTGCAGGACCACAGCCCTTCCCTGATTCCCTCAGCTGTTAATCATCCCACCCCTCTTCTGCTCTCACTGAAATGAATTAGAAGATGTTTTGTGATTCCTTATTGGTATAGGTGGTGTTCTACTACCATCCCCACAAAACATAAGCTTCTCAGGGGCAGAGCTTGTTTCACTTTTGTCTTTATATCCCTACCTGCTAACACAGAGCCTGGCACATAGTAGGTCCTTCATCAGTGCTTGTTGCTTGGATGTGGGCTCATCTTTCTCTTTGGTCTTTCCAATGTAGAAAATAAGCTCATTGCAGGCAGGATGGGTTTCACCTTGGCACTGTATCCAGAAAGCCTAGCACAGTGCCTGGTACACACTGAACACTCCATAAAAGCTCAACTCCTGTTGGATTCATTCTAGAGGGGCCGCAGAAGCTGGGCCAAGGTCAGAGCCAAGCACAAAGCAGCTTTGGGAGACATCCCATAACCCCAGGAACTTTGCAATCCAAACCAGACCCCACAGCAACCCAGATCCTTTGGCTAAACTGGACTTTCTCTGCCCGTGGAATATTGCTTGAAATCAGGAGACATGACCTGACGGAGTGCACGAGTTCCAAGTGTCCTGGAATGTTGTTGTTGTTGTTGTTGTTGTTGTTGTTGTTGTTGTTGTTGTTGTTGTTGTTTCACAGACTTCAGACCCCTCAGGTCACCTCTATGAACCTCAGTTTCCTCATCTGTAAAACAATGGGGCTAGGCTATGTGATCATTGGAATTGCTGTCCAGCCTGAGCATAATAGCTAGCATTTACATCACACTTTAAGGTTTGGAAAGTGCTTTTCAATTATCATCTCATTTGATCCTCATGACAATCCTGGCAGGTGGGTGCCATTACTATCCCTCTTTTCCAGATGAAGAAAGTAGAGCAAATGGAGTTTGACTGGCTTAGATCACACACTTGGTGTCTGAGGAAAGATATGACCTCAAGCCTTCCTTAATCCCAGTACAACGCTCTATCTGCTCTATCCACTGTGCTGCCTTGCTGCTCCTAAACACCGTCTGATTCTCTAAGCTGGCGCATAAGTAAATATCTTTTCCTCACTCCAAGTGTCCACACAGACAAAAGGTTTTTCATTCCATCCAGAAACTTCAAGGAGGGATGAGTATTTTATTTTAGAATGCTTAGTCTCTCCTTGTGTGATGGCATAGCGGTGGGTACCAAATGAAGAGACAACACCAGAATGATTTCCTTTCTCCCTTTCCTTTTAAAAATAGCTTAGAAAGTTGGAATGCCCATCCCACAAGGAGTAGAGGAAGCTGGCTCAAATACTAAGTGTCATTGTTGGCCATTATAGAAGCTTTTCATTGGCCTTCAGTTTAACACATGTATATGTATCATGTTCAAAGCTCTGAGCTGGGTGGGATAGGGAAGTCAAGTATGGTCCCTGCCCTCAAGGCTCTTGCCATTGACTTGTTAGTGCACTTGATCTAAGGCAGTTTTCTCTATGGCCCAGAAGGCAGAAAGTGCTGCCATGACCCTGCTGTTGGCGCACCCATGTCTCTCTCTGTCTCTCTCTCTCTGTCTCTCTCTCTCTCTCTCTCTCCCCCCTCTTTTTCTGTTATCTCTGTCTCTCCTGCCCCACTCCCACCCTATATTAGAGAGAGCCATGGGTTCTCATCTTCTTTTATGGTAAGAAGCATCTAGGCACCAAGGAGCTGGTGTTCCTGGATGCCTGTTTTCATGTGTTCTGTTCTATGCATCCCCAGGGTATGTGCCCTGTGCTAAGCCATGCCAAAAGCAGCCTGAGGTCTTTGGAGCAGAGAAGGATGCCTCAGTGGCACAAGGTGATTGATGTCTGTGTTCTTGGGTCCACTTTCTGTTCCTATGTTTGTTCTTATGCTTTCAAGGCCCCGACAGAAACCAGTGTATGACATAGCTTGCTCCTTCTCAGCTCATGATCCTGGTTGGTTTAGTTAGAGCAATGTAGAGCTTAGGGAACCAGCTGTTCCAGAAGAAGGGCTGACCTTCTGAGCTCAGCAGCAAGGTTCATGTCCCATCCTTGCCTTATGCAGCAGTTGCCCCTTTGCTGCGTAAGCCCACCTGATAGTACAAATCAGGAAAGAACAAAGGCAAAAGAGACAGAAGAAACAAAAACCTTGATCACCTTCTGGGGTCAGTGAGAATAGCTACCAGTCTTCTTTGGGCGGTGTCTGCTCATCTCTATGTCCTCATCACAGGATCAAATAATTTTTTGAGTCAGAATGGACTGGAGTCCATCTAGTCCAACCTATGACTAAGCGAGGCAGAATTCTTTCCACCATACACTTTTCTTTTTTAATAAATAAAAGTATTTTATTATTTTCCAGTTACATATAAGGATAGTTTTCAACATTTGTTTTCATAGGATTTTTAGTTCCAAATTTTTCTCCTACTTTCCCTTCCCTCCCTCCTCCCCAAGATGGAAAGCAATCTGATATAGATTATATATGTACAATAACATTAAACATATTTCTGCATTAGTCATCTTGTGAAAGAAGAATCAGAGCACAAGGAAAAAACCTCAAAAAAGAAGGAAATGACCAGTCCAAAAGTAGAAACAGTATGGTTCAATCTGTATTCATAATCCACAGTTCTTTTTTCTGGATGTTGAGAACATTTTCCATCACAAGTTCTTTGAAACTGTTTTGGATCATTGCACTGCTGAAAAGAGCCAAGTCTATCACAGTTGTTCATCACACAATGTTGCTGTTACTGTGTACAATGTTCTCCTGGTTCTGCTCCTCTCACTCAGCATCAGTTCAGGTAAGTCCTTCCAGGTTTCTCTGAACTCCTGCTCATTGTTTCTTACAGCACAATAGTATTCCATTACGTTCATATACCACAACTTGTTTAGCCATTCCCCTATTAATGGGCATTCCCTCAATTTCCAATTGTTTGCCACCACTAAGGGGGCAGCTATAAATATTTTTGTACATGTGGGCCCTTTTCCCTCTTTTATGGTCTCTTTGCAATAGAGACCTAGCAGTGGTACCACTGGGACAAATGGTATGAACAGTCCCATAACTCTTTGGGCATAGTTCCAAATTGCTCTCCAGAATGGCCAGATAAATTCACAGCTTCACCAACAATGCATTAGTGTTCCAATTTTTCCACAGCTTCTCTGATATTTATTATTTTCCTTTTTTGTCATATTAGCCAATCTAATAGGTGTGAGGTCGTCCCTCAGAGTTGTTTTAATTTGCATTTCTCTGATCCATACACCACACACTTTTCTCAAAAGCCTCTGGGAAGGAAGAAACCACAGTGTCCAAAGGGACTCAGACAAAACTGGTCTCTTTGAAGCTTTCCTCTGGTTTTCCTGATTCTGCCCTCTGATATAAGTAGAAGAAGGTTGTTCCCTTAACATGGTCTTTGAATGCCAGAAAAGAGCTTAAAACCTGCACACAGTTCAACAGTGCCTTTGGCATAAGAGAGAAGCCCTTTGTTGGTGGCTTACCAGCCCTTTAAGGTCAGGTCAAAGCCCTAGTTATGTCAGGACATCATTACAGAAAACAAGAGGCTGTCATTTCATGGTTGTCTGGATGTCAAGCTATGAGACACATCCAGACAGTAATGGGTTCTGCTGCTGAGATACATCTTGTGTGAAAAGCCATAGTGCTGATTGAGAGTACTTCAGTGGGATTGAATGAAGAGCCTCCAAAGTAGCAAACAGGACATGCCTAGAAAAACCAGTGGGGCTGAGAGACATGGGGTCAGGCCCTGTGGGCTTAGTGTGGTGGTCCGGCCATATGGCCCAAAGATACAGGCAGCAGCACATATCCCTCCTTGACCAGAAATGGGGAAGTGAAAGCCCTCCCAACTGGCTAATCAACCAGTCAATTAGCCAGCCTTTATTAAGTACCTACCACGTGCCAGGAATTTGTTATACAGAAACAAAAATGAAAAAGTTACTGCCTTCAAGGAGCTTTCATTTAACTGGGGGGGAGCACTGCTCCCACCAAGACTCCACTGCAAGAAGAGCCCAATTCCAAGGTCACCTGGGCATAGGGGCCTTGGGTGCCAACACATATTCATGGTCTCAGAGGAGATAGAGTCTTCACCATCCTTCAGAACACGAGGAAGGTATGACAGGCCTTGAGTAAGAAGGAAAGAAGACTGGGGAGAAGGGGAGGTAGGACTTGTCATGGTTAGGCCAGCAACTCATCACTGATGACAATATACAGAAGATGCCAAGAGGGAACAGCTGGGTTGGTTTTTACTATTCTCCAGTCTTTCAGGGAAAGGGCGAGTAGGGGGAGCAGGTTGGAAGAAAAGTCAGACCATCTTGTGACAAGGGGTCATAAAATCGTGGCCAGGTGCTGAGCTGTCAGTTCAGGAGAAGGTAGCAGAGAGGAAGAACAAGAGAGCAGAAGGAGACCTCCTTGTGGCAAGAATTTGGGTCCTGGGTGACCTTCTTTATGTAGCTATTCTTGAACTCTATGCTAGGTGTGTCCCTGGTGAAGACTAAGAAGCTCTAGACTGTCCTGAAAACCTTTTCCTCATCAGATCCTAATGGCATCTGCTCTCATGTGGCAGGTAGAGAAAGGAGTCTCATGTAGGTGAGCAGGAGCCAGCTTCCCTATCTCCCTTTGCTTCCTTCCTAGCTGACTAAACAATAATCTTGAGATGGATGTGTATGGGCTGTGAGGTGATCTTATGAGTTTGAGACATTGGAGATGTGGGGTCCATCAGCCATACCTGACTGACAGCAGTAAAAGTTCTTCACCACAGAAAATGACCAACCATTAGAAGAGGAGCCTGAGTTCCTTGACTGACTGGCCAGGAGAGAGGAACTTTGAGGGACAGTGCAGGGCCAAGGTGAAATGCAGCAGTTTCTATTCAGCAGTCCCATAAAATAGCTTCGTGTTCATATGAGGGTTTAAGTCTCAACCTCCAGTGAGAGTTTAACTATAGTTATAAGGTAACTTACTAAGTTCTCTTTTAAGTTGTTCTGGTGTTTATGACTGTTTTGTGTTAGCATTCCTTTTAGGTAGAGGAAATAAATAGCCACCTTATGCCTGATTCATTAATATACCTTTGGGGAAATTGTAGAAATGAACCCAAACCTACTCTATAAGTAAACTGTCTCTGGTGTGGCTGTGTGGCTAGAGTCATAATGAGCAAAACAGTACAAGAAAATGATTCTAACTCCTGTCATGCAAGGACAGACTCTCCCTAGCATAGCACCCTGGGTCTAATTTAAGTGGCTTTTAATTTTTGACAGAGGTTTTCAATTGACCACTTCTGATTGGCATCTTCTTGGGAAGGAAAGAATTCTTTTATTTTTGACTTTGTATATCCCTAGCAACAAGCACAGTGCTTGGCATATATAGTCATTTGCTGAATAGAATTCAGAGGTCCCAGTGCATCACCTCTCTTTATGAGTCCTCTTTAAAATCCCTTCCTATATTACAGCTATGACCTTTCCCTGAAACTAGAGAAAACACAATTATTACAGATGTTTTCATTTTTAATCTCTGTGAGATACCTGGCTTAGGTATTAATGACTCCAATGGGCAGATTCACTTTTAGTTCTCTGACTTCCATTGGGCTATGATTAACCCTTGTAGCTACCCATCTGACACTGGGAAATAGCATATGCCCTTAGACTAGAGTTCCCCACCCATTCTCATTTAGTAGGGCTGTGATGCTGACTCTCTGATCTCTAAGACTCTTTACCCTTCTTAAACCTATTGCATCTGTCCACTCCCCTCTGCTTTAGCTGACTTCCCCAGATTTGACCTTCTTTGCATTTTTTGACTGGTAGCAGTTGCCAGTCTTCTCCCATTTATCTTAATTTTTGTCCTTAGTCCCTCTTGGCTAGCCCATTGCCATTGCCACCTATCCCCTAGTGTGAGAGAGGAGTCAAAAGTTCAATAAATACAATTCTGAGCTTCAAAGATAAAAAATGGATTGAATTCAATAAGGCAGATGTTTATTCAGCATCTCCTCTGTGTCAGGCTCTGTGTCATGTGTCAAGGGTACAAAGGCAAAAAAACAATAGTTCCTGTCTTCAGGAAGCTTTTGTTCTCCTGGGAAAGATACGTGTGCATGGAACAGATAAAATATTCTCTGTCTTCATATAGTTACATCTTCAAAGAGGAAGCAAATGCTAAGGCAGAGACTGGAGTGGGAAATCAGGAATCTGTAAGGAAGAGTGAGTGCATGCCAGACATCATGGGGGTGGGAAGCAATTGGGCAAAAGCAAAGAGGCTGGAGATAGAAGGATTCCATCAACAAACTGATCAGCTCATTCAAATCTGTGACTATCTAGAACCCTCTAAGACTAAGTTATTGTAACCAATGATACTTTCTTCTTATTGTCGTCATTTTAATTGGAAATACTGCTAACGTATATTACAGATGTGTCTGCCCTCTAACATAGAGTGTTCCAATGATAATTTCAACATGGCTCTAATACAGCTCCATGTAGATGTATCCTCAAACTCAATGTGTCCCAAAAAGACATCATGATGCCTCTTTCTTTCTTTCTTTCTTTCTTTCTTTCTTTCTTTCTTTCTTTCTTTCTTTCTTTCTTTCTTTCTTTCTTTCTTTCTTTCTTTCTCTTTCTTTCTTAATATTATTTTTCCAATTATGTATAGTTTTCAAAATTCATTTTTAGAAGATTTTGAGTTTTAGATATTTTCTCTTTCCCATCTCCCCCACCTCCCCAAGACAGCAAACAATGTGATATAGGTTATACATGTACAATCATGTTAAACATATTTCCACATTAGTCGTGTTGTGAAAGAAGAAACAGAACAAAAGGAAAAAGCAACAAAAAACAAAAAAAAAGTGAAAATATTATCCTTCAATCTATCTGCACTCAGACTCCATAGTTTTTTCTCTGGATGTGGAGAGCATTTTCTATCATGAGTCTTTTGGAGTTATCTTGGATCATTGTATGACTGAGAAGAGCCAATTCTATCGTAGTTGATCATTGTACAATGTTGCAGTTACTGTGTACAATTTTCTACTGGTTCTGATCACTTCATTCAGCATCAGTCCACTTAAGTCTTTCCAGGTTTGCCACTTACTTTCTAGGTGGCCTTGGATAATGCCATTTCAGTGTAATGATGAAGAGGGTGGGGTAAGTTGCCAAACTGGAAGGGGTTGAGAAGTGAGTGAGAAAAGCAGTGTTGCTGCTGCTGCTGCTGCTGTTCATTCATTTCAGTAATGTCTGACTCTTTGTGACCCCATTTGGGGTTTTAGTGGCAAAGATGTTAGAGCAGTTTGCCATTTCCCTCTCCAGCTCATTTTACAAATGGGGTGTAAGGGCTAAAATTCTAGCTATACTGTCTAATATATCTAATGAGTGGTCGCCAATAAATTATAAGCTTTAGCAAGAGTTAGACTTTTAAGCATTTATTAAGGAGAATAAGAATTTGGTAAAAAGAGAGAGAAAGGCCTAGATTCATCTATCTATTAAAGGGAGAGTGCATTTCTAGCTCCCTTCTCCACCAGGGTCCTGAGGAAAGAGAGTCAGCCTGTGTGCCAGCCTCACCCTTCTTCCTCCCACAAGCCAACGTCACTTCCTGACGCCAAAGGAAAGATGCATGGTCCTGCCTTCAGAGGCCATCTCCTCATGTTGGAGCTTTCCTACAGTAAGTCTCCAGCAGGTGGCATCATTCCAATCATTACAGGGGAACTGAGGGAAACATGGTGAAGTGACTTGCCTGGGGTCACACAGTAGTGTCTGAGGTTAGATTTGAACTCAGAGGCAGTATAGGCATAGTATATTTTCTAGGAGTTTGTCTGTAAACGGGAAGAAAGATAAAGGAGTGTAACTTGAGGATATGGAAGATGAACTTTCCAGATTGCTGAGTTCTGGATAGATGAGGTTGCTAAGACATACAGCCTGTGAAATCTGACACCTTTCAAATGTCTTGGATGTTTCTAACAACTACACATAGTTTATTTCCTGTTAAACCTTCAGACATATTATTTCAATCTGCATATTTCTCATTCAGTAATTTTCGTAAAATGTTTTTAAGAAGATTCATTTCATGTCCCAAAATAGCTTTTGGGTCTTTTCCTTTATTCATGCCGGAGATTCATTTTTTGTCAATTACATATGACAAAAACCAGAAAGGCTTAAGTTTAATTTTAAACCACGCCACTGAGAAGCTTCTAAGGGCTCTAACCACAGGGAAAATCATTAGTTTCCTGATAGGCATTTCCCCCAAGACACTATATGAGACAATACCTGTCTCACTTTTTTTCAAGAACTAATAGACTATAGCTCATCTTGTCTTATTTTTAATTTCATTATAGAATGAATATTCTTGAGATGGTACAGTTCTTGTTTTGAAATTCAAATGATTCTTAGAAAGAGGAAATTAAGCCTAAATTTTTCATTTTGGTCTGTTGGTGAAAATTATATGTGAAAGTAAAAACTGAGAGGTCTAGACTTTTTTAAAGACATTTCAAGAAGTTGGAGTCTTGTGAATTACTGGAAAGAGATCTTTAATTTCCCAACCAATAGTTGACTCATGAAGTAACATTGTTAAGAAGTGGCTAGAACTGCATGAGTCTCTATCTCTTGCTCAAATTAGGGAATTCCGGCCTCTACTCTTCCCATGGGTCTGCTCCCAATAAGAAGCCCAGAATCGTCATCCTTCAGAGCTAGAAGGGACCTGGGGGCCACCTAGGCTGCCTCATACATGGACTGGCATTCCCTGACAAGCCACTGTCCAGCCTCTGGTTCCAAAGAGGGGGAGCCCCCACCTCTCCAGGCAGCCCTTTTCTCTTTGGGATGACTTTCGTAGTTAGGAAACTTTTCCTGAAATGCAGTGAAATCGTCTTTCTGATTCTACCTTTTGAGGACAGGCAGAATTAGACTAATCCCTCTACTGGAGGAAGCTCGGAATTGACAATGTTTAGAACTGGCTGAGCCAGACGAGGTAGACATCGGCTTGCGATGAGCCCAAGCGTACTGCAGATAGCACCTTTGGGAGTTTTGAAAGGACTGACTCATATTAGTCAATCAGTTCTCTCAAAGTGGCATCTGTAACCAAGTATCAGATGCCATTTGAAGGGAACAAGGGCTCTAGGGGCTAAGAGAGAGCACAGGAAAATGGGGTGATGCCACACAATCTAGCCAGCCTTAATAAGGACCCTATTCTGTGATGGGCTCCAAGGGGGGAAAGACAAAAACATATACAACTTCTGTCCTTAAGGAGCTTGGACTCTGCTCAGTGGCTATGGTACCTGCCCAGATTGGCAGAGTCAAAGGGCTTACACAGTCGTGCCAAGTGATTTCCCAAAGGAGACAGAACATACACATGGTGAGATAAGGCAAAGCCTAATAGTGGCCACCTGAGCTCTGCTTGGAAGGAAGCAGGCAATCCTAAGAGTCAGAAGGGAGGGGGCATTCCTGGCAGAGGAGACAGGAGTGCCAAGGCACGGAGGTCGTGCCTCTAACGTTTAGACAACTCAAGAGACTCTGGTACGATGCCCACCTTCTCTCCCCAAAGGGCCCCTCTTGACTCTGGCCCATGCATAGGGTCTGGGCTGGGTTCACCCCTCAGGGAGCCTGGTCTCTAATGAGAGAGGCCGAGCTCCATGTTTCCTCTTCCCAGATTCTTTGACTCATTAGCCCACCAGCAGCAGAAGTAGCTCTAGCCTAGATCATCTGGGGGGAGTGAGAGGGCAGAGGGGAGGGGGCAGGGTTGAAGTAAAATGGTCCTTGTGGTACAATTTGGAGAAACAGGTGTAGAACAGATGGCTGTTTCTTAGCCACAAAAGAACGGATAAGTCCAAAGTACCAGAAAGTTGGGGTTTGACAAAGCACAAACACAAGCTCGTTTTAGCACCAATTATTGTTTTCTTGTGCTAGAAGATTGATCTTTAAACCCAACTAAACACGGGGACGTTTGTAGGACTGCTGAGCAAGCATTTGGCCCTCCACTGGGGTCCCAGCCCCAATCCCAGGTGAGGCCGACTAGGCCAGAGGGCAGGCTCTTCCTCCTCCAGGGAAGACACTTCCCTTGCTTGTGCTCAGTTCTACTTTTGTGGGGCCCAGATCTCTGGAGATGGCCTTGATTACCTACAGAAAACATCCAGCGGGCCGATCTGATTTGAATGGTAAGTTTTGGGGGGCCCAGAATGTGAACTCAAACTGGAAAGGGAGGTGGGAGTCAGACTGTGGAAAGCTTTCAAAGCAGCCCGGGGAGTCTGTATTTAATCCAAGGGAGTAGGAGAGGGGAGAATAGTCCCAGCTTTGGAGTGAGGAAATCTGGCTTTGAACGTCAAATCTACACTTTGGTACTGGTGTGACCTTGGATAAATCATTTCCTCTCTCTGACTGTTTCCGCATCTAGAAAATAGGAAATATGGACCAGGTCATCTCTAAAGTGCCTTTCCAGCTAATCCTTTCAGTAGAAGCCCAACAAGTGGGAGCTAGACCCTTGACCTTCCTTGCTCATTTCTTTCATCCTCACCCCTGGTCTCCAGTCCACCTCTTCCTATTGCTTTCTGTCCCCATCTTCGGCCCCCATTCCAGTGCCAGCAAAATTGAAATCCAGTAGGATTGGGGGCTTAGGTAGATGGCCTTCACAGGACTAGAAAATAACAGAACAGGACGCTGGTAGCCGTTATATCTCCCTTTGCTGCTTTCCAGACACTGCCCTGGAATGTCCAAGTTCCCGGGCCTCTGCCCCCAGATACTTGGAAGGAGTCGTTCCCCGTCTACCTCTGCCCCTCCCCATACACCAAGGACTCTCTCCCGGAGGCCGTGGTTACCATTGGCAGGAACAGCTGAGATGCCGTTCCCACGTAGGGTGCATCTTCCTTGTTTTAGGATGGGGCGGACTTAAAAGAACATCTCCCCTGACTCAGTGAACTTCAAGGGCTTCCTATTACCTCAAGGATCAAATCAAAACTCCCCTTTGGCATTTCAAGCCTTTTACCTTTTGGCTCCAAACTGTCTCTCTAGGTCTCTTCAGCATGACTTCCCATCATGCACCCTGGAGTTCAAACAAGCGACACAACATTCCATCATCCATCACTCCATCTTCTAGGCATGGAATCCACTGCCTCCTCCCTTCCACCTCTAAGAATCATAGCTCTCCTTCAAATCTCTCCTCAAGGGTCACTCCTGCAATGAGACTTTTCCTGAACCCGCAGCTTCTTAGGCCTCCCCCCCCCCAATTCATTCATCTGGAATATCTTGTAGAGGCTTCGTAATGTAATGACTACAGATCTCAGATGGCCTGAATTCAAATCCTATTTCTGAGAATACCTCCTGACTCTGCAGAGTCACCACTCTTCTCAACTTCCAGGAAACTCTGCAAGACTAGAATCAGCAATGAATGTACCACCCTGCTTTAGAGGAGGAAATTCCCTTACCTGGGAGTTTCCTCTACCAGTGAAATCATAGCTTTGGTCCTTATTTCCTATACTCGTATTTTACCTTTGCTCGTTTTCATATATTTACATGTTCACATAGATATGTTCATATTGTGAGATTTAAAATTGGATATTAGATCATAAATCTCCCCTACTTAACCTTTCCCTTAATTTATCTGCCAGACTAGTAAATGGAAGAAGCTTTTGGTTTTCTAGATAGACCTTTTATTGTTACGGTAGTCACAAGGTGATGTTGATTAGAAGGATAGGAAAGTAGAAACACAATACAAATCGTCTTAAGTCTAAGCTTAGTCTATATTCCTTATAAAAACTCACCAAAACCGAAGGCCACCTTTGGAGAGAGAGAGACCGTCTGTGCAGCGCAGGCAGGAGACCAGCAGAGCAGGAAAAAGCTCCACTTCCGTTCTCTCCTTGCCTTTTAAGCTCGCACCCCGGAAGTCGAGTGCGTAGCAGGCAGTCTGACATGCGCAGCAGGCGGACTTTGGTCTCCTCCCCAAAAGGGGGGTCCTTCAAAAAAAAACTGGAGTCTTTCAGTTATCCTAACCAACTGTTAAAAAACTTTCATATTTTTTTACCACAATATAATTGTGTGTCCCAAGAGGGTAGTGTATGCAGTGACTAGAGAGATGACTTTGGAGATGGGAAGACCCAGATTCAAGTTCTACTTCTGACACAAAATAGCTTCATCTAGTTTAGTAAGAGAAATAATTTCCCTGACTGACTGAAAGGAGACATGGGTCTAGCTTAGTGGGTACAGTGTTAGATCTGTAGTCAGGAATACCTGGGTTCAAATCCTACCCTGAACACTTTCTAGCCATGTGATTTATGGAAAATCCTCTCTCTGAAATGTGTTTTCCTCATCTATAAAATGGAAGGAATAACTCCTGCAGCACTTACCTCACTGGTTTAGCCTGGGGTTCCAATGAGATAACATCTGTAAATCGTTTTGCTAATTTTAAAACAATATATTAATGCCTGTTAATATTATCAGTATCTTAAGAGTCATTAAATAAAGACACAATTAACATTGTAACAATATCTAGAAATGAGTACAATGTAAAACCAGCAGGTATGAGCAAAACTCTTTTTTTCAGCTTACAGGTAACACAAAGTACAATGGATAAATGGATGCTACCTTTGAGTTAGCTTCAACACATCACCAGTGATGGTTTGAATGTAATAAACAGTGAAGCAAACATAAAAGAAGACCACAGAAGGAGGTGAGTCAATCACGTGACAAATAAATGTGATATTTGAAAACATCTCAGAAGACATTTATTTAGCTCAGCAAGAGCAGCACAATTACATAACCAACGTGCATTGGCAGTGAGCCTTTAACACTAGAGACATGAGTTGCCTCCATTTTCCATTCCCTGGTCTCCCGTGTTCCTTACAGATGTGATGTTCATGAGTGATCTCTATGGGGGTCTATACTTCCCACTGATGGTATGCTGATTTCTGGGAGAGTCTGCTTCAGGTTGCACATTCTATTGTGACCTTTCTGGCGGTACTATTTTATTCAATGTCTTTGCTTTGAATTCTGTCTGCATCATGATTGGTAAAAGTGTCTGTATTGGGAGGTGCTTATGAGCTACAATTTAGAATAGATGCCAACCTGTAGTGTGCCTAGTCCCTGGGGATAGCCAGGGGAGCCATGTGTAAGAGGAAGTGTCCCAGATGCTATAGGAAAATTATTTTGGCAGCTGTATACAAGATGAATCGGAAAGCAGAGAGACTGGAGGGAAGAAAACCAATTAGCTAACTACTGCAATAATCTAGGCAAATGATAAGAGCCTACACCAGGGTAGTTGCCCTGTGAGTGGAGAGAAGGAGACAGATGCAGGTGGGGCTGTTAAGGCAGAATCAGTAAGACTTGGTGACTTCTCCATATGAGGGTGAAAGAGAGAAGAGACATACTGGTGTCTGCATTTGTAAACCTGGGTGCCTAGAAGGATGGTGGGACCCTCAAGAGTAATAAGAAAGGTTGGATGAGGCACAGACTTGAGGGGATGGAATAAATTTGGAAATGTCAAGTCTAAAATGATTCTGGAAATTCAGGTGGAGATAGATGTCCAGCAAGTAGATGGGAGAAAAGTAAGGATGGGATATGTAAATGTAGAAATCATTTACCCACAAAGGATTATTTAATCCACAGGAGCTGATGAAATAATTGAGGGAAAGAGTATAAAATAAAAGTAAATCAGGTTCATCATAGCCACTTGAAGAGATCTTAGAGGTTGTTGATTTTTATTTAAAAAAATTTTTTTCAATCTGATTTTTCTCTCTCCTACCCTTCTTCCCTATTGAGAAAGAAAAACCATGCAAGTAAAGTCAAGCAAAATTGGCCATGATTTAAATAAAGCCTTAATCCTCATTCTGAGTCCATCAGCTCTCTTTCCCTCTAGGGTATCTGGAAGTGAGTAGCATGTTTCATCATGAGTCCTTTGGAATCATGTTTGGTCATTGGATTGGTCAAAGTTCCTAAGTCTTTCACAGTTGCTTGCCCTTACAATGATAGTGCTATTAGATCAATTGTTCTCCTGGGTCTACTCACTTCAATTTGCATCTGCTCGTACAAGTCTTCCAAAGTTTTTCTGAATTTATCACATTGGTTACTTCTTCCAGCATGATAGTATCCCATCACATTCATATACCATAATTTTTTCAGTCATTTCCAAACTGATAGGTACCCCCTCAGTTTCCAATTCTTTCCTACCACAAAAAATAGCTGCTTTAGACATGGACCATTTTCCTCTTTCTTTGACTTCTTTAGGATAGAAATATCCCTGAGGTCAAAGGATATGTACAGTTTAGTGGCTTTGGAGACATAGTTCCAAGTTGTTTTCCAGAACGACAGCATGAATTCATGGTTCCACAAACAGTCCACTAGTGTATCTACCTATTTGTCCAGAGCAAGGAGCACCTCTGTCAAAAGAATAGGAGATTGATGAAGAGCCACTTAAACACATAGGAATCATCTGTATCAAAGTGGGAGGCAAAGATATGGGAGTAAATGAGCTAGCTTAGGAAGAAAGGATAGACAGAAGAGAGAGGTATCAGGGGGTGATCTCTAAGCACAACCACATCAAAAGGTTTGACAGAGGATAAGGTCAAAGCAGGCAGAGAATTGGTTAGAGAGGTAGGAGGAGAATAAGAAAATAATATCTCAGAAGATAAGGAACCAAAGACTATCAGGAGAGAATGGTCAGTTGTGTTAAAAGTTGCAAAGAGCTTACTTGGTATATATTTGTATATGTACATGTTGTTTTAATAGAATACAAGCCCCTTGAGGGCAAGCACTAATTCATTATTGTCATTGTATTCCTGGTAGCCAGCCCAATACATGACATGTAGTAGATGTTTAGTAAATGCTTGTTGACCTACAGTCAACGTAGTCACATGGAGAGAATGTTAGTCTTGGAGAAGGAGAGACCTGAATTCAAATCTTGCCTTGGGCATTTACTAACTCAAGGCAGCTCATTCAATTTCTCTTGGCTTTAGTTTCAAGGAAAGAAGCTCTGTATGTTGCACAGAGCACTGACTGGAGTCCAAAAGCCTGGGCTTAAATCCTGTCTCTTTTATGTAGTACCTATGACCTTGGGCACACTACTACTGTAGCTCTCTAACAGGGGGAGAAGAGGAATGGCAGGAGTCTGTCATTGGAGAGCTGCTTTTCAGTGTCTCAGACCTTGGTGATGGGGCCATTTTGAGAAACACTGAGGGTAAGATGTTATTAGCATATAGCTGGAAACGGGAGAAGGAAACCATTGGCCTTGAAGTGGGGAAGGAATTTTGGTGCGTGGCTGATAGAGGGTTCATCATCATGACTTCTGAAGTCCTTGAGGATAATGGCAGCGGTGAGGATGAAAAGTCTGAACTAGATGCTAAGTTTGTAAAGGGAGCTGGGAGAATTACCTGACTGTTCAGTGGCAGCAGTAAGAATGGAGAGAGAATGGAAGGGAGGTATGGACCTCAGACACAGAACATTAAACGCAGAAAAGACATGGAAGTCTAGTGAGAAAATATCTGTAAGTTGGGGGGAGCCAGGCCCACCCTTCCTTCTGGCTCTAGGGTGGACATCAAGCAGGAACCAATAGGCTGAGGTGTATGGAACGAGCAGAGGACCCCAAGGTCTCATCGAAGCGACCAGTATTGCTCTGAAGAGCTCAAAAAGAAAGAGAAGCTTACTGACCAGGGCTTCTCCCATGTGCAGGTCGGACTGGACAGCCACAGAGTCCCTTCCAACTCTCAAAGTTGGACTTTGTGACTCTAGGGAAGAATCCTTTATCTGTTTGCTTTGGGTCCAGAATTATTATTTCAGTAGGAGTGAATGGCGTTGAAACTCACTCAACTTCTACAGAGTGGCAAACCTTCTGTAGCTGATGGTTTTAGAAAGTTACTTGGGAGTACTAGAAGATCATAGATTTAGAGCTGGAAGAGAATTTAGGGATCAAATGAGAAAAAAGAGGGGGAGGAGAGAGGAGAGGGAAAGGGGAGGGAAGGGGAGGGGAGGGAAAGAGGAAGAGATGGGGAAGGAGGAAACAGGAAGGGGAGGGGAAGGAAGAGAGGGAGGGAGAGACAGAGACAAAGACAGACAGATGGAGAAAGGGAGAGAGAGACAGATGGAGGAAGAAAGGGAGGCAGGGGGAACAGAGAGAGGCGGACAGAGAGACACTGACACAGAGAGAGAAAGGGAGGTAGAGGAGAGAGAGATGTGTGGTGCTTTGCAAACCTTAAAGCACTATATAAATGTTAGCTATTCTTATTTTCTAGTACAATCCTTTATCTCCCAAAGAAAGACACTGAAGTTTGGAGGCTAAATTAACTCCCCAGGATTGTACAGCCAAGGTATCAGAGCTGGGATTTGAAGACAGATCATTCTCTTCAGATTAAGTGGCTTATTCATGGTCACGGATCAAAGGGCAGACTTGAACCTGGCTCCCTCCGACGTCAAGTCTGGCCCTTTACCTGCTATGCCACCCTGTGCCTTGACAAGAATAATGTGGGTTGAGAAGGCATGGATGGGGTCATAGATAATCTGCCATGCTGAATAATGTGCCCACGGTGATGAGACCCCAGATGCCCAAAGTTAACATTAAGAGAGAGGAAGAATTCCCTTCAGTGCTAGGGACTTATCTTCTAAGCACAGTCTGGAGACTTTCAGGAAAGCTCTCTGTCTGTTTCTAGCATCTGCCAGAATGCAATGTCTCCTCCCTTTTCACATCAGCCATAGATCTCTCTCTATTCTAAAGGGTCAGAATTTTCAGATCTTAGCCCAGGAAAAGGCCACTGAGATCAGCAAACTCCCCTCCCCTTCCTCTCAGTTCTATTTACCAAGCTGAGCCTCTCATTTGGAGCTCTCCAGAGGGCTCTGTCAACTCCAGCTGCACAGCGGTAACCAGAGCCTGGGGTTGTGTTACTGAGCGATGACATGGCAACGGGTGGATTAGTTCTGGCTTGAGGTTGCCGGGATGCTTTCTTCATTATTATTTATTGTTGCAGGGAAGGTTTTGAAGAGCTACCTGCCCCACAGGGAAGCAGGTGACTCAAGGGATTAACGTCAAGCCAAGGAGATGTTTCTATCTTGAAGCTGCAGATTGGAATATGGACAAGTTCTGATGAACGATCAGGGAAGCACGGGCCACTGACATTCCCTTTCTCTGGAACGTCATGACTATAGGGAAGTCCGAGGCTGGGCATAAGGATACACTTTGGCCCTTCCCTCCCCTTGGCAAAGATGCTTTCTAGACAATATCTTTTTGATCTCAAGGATACAGTATAAAATCACACACACAAGATAGGAGGCACTGCTTGGTGATAGTAGAATTGTACTTGATGGGTTTTCTGCCCCCTCAGTTTTGTGCACCTGAGTCACACATCTTACTCACCTCACCCTTGTTACAGCTCTGGCTACAGCCAAAATGACCATTAAGCACATTTCCAACTCAGACTCAATTTCACGATTCCAATAAATTCAGCAAATGTTTGAGAAGAGCACACTGTTTGCATAGTCCTGTGGTAGATGCTGGAAATGTGCAGAGTTCAGCTGAGATATGGTTCTTGCCTTTGTGGCATTTATTATCTAGTAGAGGGGGCATATGCAGATAACCAATAAACCAATAGGCATTTAGTAAGAGCCAACAGGCACTGTCCCCAGCACAAAGAATACAGAGAGAAAGACCCAAAGAATCCCTGCTCTTAAGAAGCTTACATTATTCTAACTACAGTCACATAGGGACTTACTGTACAACTGTAATAATATGTATATGTCTGTAGATATGATAGGTAAAAAATTTAATGAAAATGTGGGTTGGTTGGGAGCTGAACCTGTGGTTTTACTGGTATGAGAAACTTTCAGTGAGGAAACTCAGCACCCACAAAGATCAGGATCTGTTCCCCGAATTATGGTCTCAAAGAGACTGAGGCACTCAGAAGCCACATGCTTGTGCGGTTGTGAAACACCCCCAGGGTGAATCAGAGACAGGGTTTATTTCGGCTCTTCCCAATTCCAAAGCTGACTCTATCTAGCGGTGTCAAACCCCAATAGAAATGGATCCCATGGGCCCGTATAGACACAGAAAACCACAAATAAATACCATCTATGTTGTATTGTTTGTGTACTTGGTGAAACATTTCCTAATTATTGTAGTTCAGGATATACTTGGGAGTTTTGCCAATGAGTTTGAACCCCCTCTGCACTATACCATATCTACTTTATAGCACATTGTTGTTCAGTCATTTCAGTTGTGTCGGACTCTTTGTGATCTCCAATTAGGGTTTTCTTGGCAGAGATACTGGAGTGGTTTGCCATTTCCTTTTCCAATTCATTTGACACATGGGGAAACTGAGGCAATCAGAGTTAAGTGACTTGACCAGAGTCACATAGCTACTAAGTGTCTAAAACTGGATTTGAACTCAGGTCTTCCTGACTCCAGGCCTAATGCTCTATCCACCACCCCACCTCTGTCCCCTTACAGCACATTATAATGCATTACATTATTTCATCTCATATACGATGCTAAGTTTATGTTGGTCTGTGTTCTTCTGTTTTCTCTGTTCTTCTGTACTCTCCCACCCCTAGCACCAGACATTAAGCCTCATATATAATAAGCACTTAATATTTATTGAATGAAGGAAGGGAGCTCGTGGGTTTGTTTTCTTTACTGCCTTTTGCTATTTTCTGAGGTATCATTACTCAACATATTTCACCATCTTCCATCATGGTGCTTTACAAGTAAGTGGATAAAGAGCCACCTTGGGAATCAGGAAGATCTGGGTTCAAATCCTACCTCTAAAATATAACATTTTTTTTACCCTGGCTAGGTCACTTAACCTCTGAATGCCATTCTCTAAGATTATAAATTGCAGAACAGGCACTGACCCGCGTGGCTAGAATGGATTTCTCACTAGGAACTCTCTACACCTCTGAAATCATAAGTCTGGCCCACGATAAATAATTTTGTACTCATAGCCACCCTTACACTTGCCACCACGTCACTCTGCCTGGAAAGCAAATGAAGGGAGTTTCTGGGCTCTTCATTATGGTGTGTGCTTCATGGCACTTAAACCTTTGCAGGAAAGGTTGACAACTGAGGCCTACTATGCACCCAAGCCTTTTTCCATTTCCCACCGCTTGACAGTGGGGGTTCCATTTGAAGCCACGGCACTTATTCACAGTATTTGCTTCTTACCTTGAGCCTCTTATCCAACTTGAGGCAGATTTTGACCTGTGACCTAACCAGCCAATGGCCCAACCTCACCCATACAGCAGATTCTGAAATAATTCTCATGTCTGTGTCCAGCCATCACTTGTCTTCTAAGATATAATGAATTTAATTTTATATGGTAAAACAAGAGGCATCTGGAAAAAGGGGGTCATAACACTGGCCTCCCAGGGCTCCTGTGAGGATAAAATGAGACCATCTTTGTCAAATGCTTTGCAAACTTGAAAACACAAAACACCGGCTAGCAGCATTCTGCCTCTTCTTGTTTGATTATTTTTCATCAGTGTTTCCTAACTCTCTTTGGAAGGTTTGAGCCAAACCTATGACTGGCTGCAGAGTGATCTCCAAGCCATGGGCCACCATTTCTTCTTAAATCCAAGCCACATTTCCAATACCTGCTGACATGTTCCCTTAAGCTCATCGTGACATTCAAATCAGTCAGCATCAAGGTAATGGCCAGTGGGACTTGGAAGATCACACCAGTTATATGGAAGAATGTCTATTTTGTCACTGCTTACTGCAGATGTGAGCTCAGGCTCACTCCATTATTTGCAGAGGTAATTGCTGAGGGTGTATAACATACATGATGCTTAACTTAGCTGATTGTTGGGTGGTTTTCCTGAGCTGATTTTCCTTTTCTCTCTTTTAAAATATTTGTTCTAAGGGATAGTTCTCTGGATTGGAAGGGGGAACATATATATATATATATATATATATATATATATAATGGAGGTCTTGTATAAAACAAGAGTAATAAATTCTTTTTTAGAAAGAAAAAAGGTATCGCAGGAATGTATTTGAAATTGGAAGGTTACCTAATACAACCCTTTCATTTTACAGGCAATGGAGGCCCCAATGTGTTAGATCCAAGGGGAGAAAGTGTAGGGAAGGGGCAAGCATTTATTAGGTGCCTACTGTGTACCAGGCCAAGTGCTTTCCAAATATTATCTCATTTGACCTTTGCTACAACTCCAGAAGCAAGGTGCTATTTTTTATCACTATTTTACAATTGAAGAATTCAACTCAGTTAAAGAACTGAACTGAGATTAAGTAACTTGCCCTGGGTCACAGAACTAGCAAGTTTCTGAGGCCAGATTTGAACAAAGGTCTTCCTGACTCCAGTTCTAGTACACTATCTGTTGTGTCACTTATACACATAAGGAGTAACTGAACAAGGAAATTAGATTCAGGTCTTCTGATTCTAATGCATAAGGTACAATTATCTTCATCGTGTTTTTTTTTAATACTCACCATGAGTACTACAAGGCTGGATGACCAAGATCCCCATGAAAAGATATTTCTTATTACTTTGGGGAATATGACTGAATCAATGCCAAATCAGTTATTTATCTCCCAGTCGACCCACAGTCATTTATTAAGTCCTACTGCATGCCAAGCAAGTGCTAGGCTCTCTTTACCTGCAATCTCATTGTATCTTCTGGATCCCATTATAGCCAATGTTGATGTGGTCCAGTTCCCACCAGGAGTACATTCCTTGGTTCTTGGGCTAGGATCTCAGAAGGAGAGTGACAATGTAAAACTCACATTTATACAGATCTTCTCAGACACATCCTGTTTGTGTGACTCTCAGAAAGCTACTCGGCTACTCGGTGCCTCAGTTTCCTACTCTGTAAAGTGAGGAGGTTAGACTTCATGGCTTCTAGTGTCCTTTCCAGGTCTCAACTCTATGACGTACAATGCTTGGAGATTCAGGTTCACCTCTACCTGCTGATAAAGTACCAGGGTAATATTCTCATTGAGGAATCAGTGTTGACGTATGGAATTGCCTCTCTAGAGATTTATAAAGCCCATTCCTCACAACAAACTCATGACATAGATTCTCTGCTTTTGTCCCCACTTACAGATGAGCAAAGCGAGGCCAAAGAAGATAGGTATTCCCCATGCCGGGCACAGGGGATGATAGATAATTGTCACCAAACATTTATTAAGTGCCTACTATGCATTGAGCACTGTGTTAAGTGCTGGATACTAAGATGACTGCTGTCAGATTAAGTGATATGACCAGTATTGCACAGATTCACACCTGGGTGAATCTCCTGTTTTCAAGTAATTTTGCATTTCTTCAAGAACCAAAATGCCTTCTGAATGAATGGAGGGAAAGAATGAAGTAAAGAAAGACAGAAGTCTAAGCAAAGAATGAGTGTGGTCTGAGGAAGCTCATTATAGAGATGGCATGCCACCAATAGTGTCCTTAGAATTAGCTCACTAAACTTCAGAATAATTTACATTGTGTGACAGCATTGTGGGCATGGCACTGGGCCTGGGGTCAGGGAGACTCATCTCACAGAGTTCAAATCCTGCCTAAGACACTTATTAGTTGTGTCACCTTGGGCAAGTCACTTTACCCTGTTTGCCTCAGTTTCCTCATCTGTAAAATGAGCTAAAGGAAGAAATGGCAGAGCACTCCCGTATCTCTGCCAAGAAAACCACAAATCGGATTGTGAAGAGTCAGACTTCACTGAACAACAAATTGTGGGAGTTGACTTCTTTTGGAATTAGAGTTAGTGCCACTAGGGGGCAGCTAGATAACACAGTGGATAGAGTCCCAGGGCCTGGAAGCAGGAAGTCCTGAGTTCAAATCCCACTTCAGTCACTTTCTAGCTCTGTGAGTCACTTCACCTCTATTTTACCCCAGTTTCCTCGACTATAAAATGGAGCTAATCATAGCATCTGCCTCTGTGGTGAGGCTCAAATAATATAACAATTGTGAAGTGCCTGGCACATAGTAAACACTATGTATTGGCTGTTATTAGCAGTAGTAGTGACGGTTTTTTGGGGTTTTTTTGCTTTTTGGTTCAAATGTGTTGTTGTTTTTTTAATAGATGAAAATTTTCTTACAGTCATCAATCCCCGAGCTGAGGGAATCAAGATTTTTCTTTTTTGAAAATAATAAGTATTTTTATTTAGTTTTGAGTTCCAAGTTTTATCCCTCCTTACATGTGCAATTATGTCAAATATAGTGAGTCTTGAAGCGCCTCTTAGAGTCTTTCTCCTGCCTGGGAATAGATCATGTGATTTACTTGGAGCTGGAAGTGGCCTGAGCAGCCGGTCATCTAGTCCAGCCTTGTTCCCACGCTATCGATAAGGAAACCTCGGCCCAGAGAGGTTACATGATTTTCTTAAGGTCAGCTGGGCTTCCTTAGCACCACTGTGCCTCAGTAGGCAGAACACAGACTTGGATTTCTCCAGTCCCAGGCACTGGGTCTGGCTGCAGGCTCTGTCTGGTGCAAGGCTTTCTTGCCAAGACATCTTGTTGATTTTCTCAGCATCCCTGTCGATTGTCCCGAAGTAGCATCTCATCATTGGCTCCCCTGCTCTGACAGCACTCCTGAATAATACAAAGGGGAATAATGAAACGCTTTCAGCTCTGGTGAAATAATTTCTAATCACATTAACCAGGAGGACCCCTGCCGCTAATCCTAGCTCTGGGCCCTCTGGGCTCTCTGGACCCGGAAAGTAAGCCTGGTAGGGAATTCAATTAATGACCCCAGCGGATGGAAGAGGAAGCTGTTCAGTGGTCATAGCTGGGGAAAATGGATTCATATGGAAAGGGGATGGAAATAAAAAATCACCACTGGGCCCCCTCTGCCGCTCTCAGCTGCCAACACTGTTTGCCTCTTTCCAAAGGGAAGGGCTGGATAAGGGGGTGTTTTGTCGGTTGGTTGTTTTTTTAAAGCTGTTGTTCCTCAAATCAAAATTCCCACTTTTGATTCTATTCACTGATCACCATCTGCGCAGCCTGGAAGATTACGATCCTGTGTTTAATTATTCAAATTCGCTCTGTCCGAAGGGCCTTTCGGGCTGGATTTGGGGTGGGGGAGAGGCAAGAAGAAAACAATAGTAATTGGGTTTAGAATCACTGATTTCTTTCTTTTCTTCCTTTTTTTTTTTACTCTGGAGACTGACAGTGTGGACCAGTGATTTCATTTGTTTGACAAACTCCCAACTGAGGAAACTCCCTCCACCAGGTCAGGTCAGCACCTTCTCTGAAATTCATCATCTTAGACAGTTGCTTAGAGCTTTACAACTTTAAGCAGGGCCACAGAGCCAGCATGGACCTGTGTCCTCCTGACTCTAAGACCAGCTTTCCCCACTAGAGCACACTGCCTCTTCTCTGTGAGGAAACGATTTAAAATTGTTTGGGGGTCTAGCCATTTTTCATTTCAATCTCCCTTTTGGAAAAAAAAATGCTATTTTACTTACATTAGTTGATTTGTTTTTTTCTCATCACCCTCATTTGGAAATATACCATCCTGTACACATATCTATCCAGAGGTGTGTATGCATGTATTATATGTGTGTATGTCTATGAAGTCGTATGCATATTTGTGCATCTATACGTGTAAGTACTCCTCTATTGGTATCTATGCATGTACATGCATTGTGTGTTTATATACATACGAGCACATATATAGAGAGATCAATATAACTCTGCACATGTGCACACCCATGTTAATCCAATTTGGCTGCTGCTTGGCCCTGTCTTTGACCTTTTTAGTTCAATTCTATTTGCATGGTAAGCACTGCAGGACCGGGGATGCTGGGGTCCAAGTGGTTCCAGACTACTTGATAGAGCAATGTGCTCAATAATCTCTTCGACCATTTCCCCGTTTTCCTTCTCTTTGCCATCCTTCCTTCTTCATCACTGAACATCCTTGAGATGACTTTGCTCCCTCAGACGTCTCCTCAAACTTCCTCCAGCCTGCTTCCGCTCCCCTCTCCTCTGCCTCTCTCAGCATTCTGAGGTGATACTGTGCATAATAAGCCATTGTACTCCTTTGAAAGATTCTGTGCAATCATCATAATACAAAATTATTCAGTGAGTCTGTGGAAGATGAGCTGACATCCCAAGACTTTTATTCAATTACAAATAGCAGAAATGTTATCTCCCTGTGCAATGGTCTAAAGAACATGATATGAAAAAAACAATAGCAGGAAAATAACTTGTTGTGGTCCCTTTCCTACCTGACCTCCATCAAAAATAATGAGGAGAACCAAATGTCGATGGCAATATTAATAATAATGCGAAGGCATGGCGAATGATTTCCTCAATCCCACCTGGCTTAAATAAAGTGATACCTAATCAATCATTTGCATGCAAAGGCATTAAACTAAATGTGGTAAAGTCATTTGAAGTATATTAAGATCATACAAGAATCATGTTCAGATAGACCAAGGAGATGTGGCCAAGCACTATCTATAAAGTAACAAGCTAGAGACCAGGAATCATTTGAGTGGTTGAAGTAAACACAGTATTCTTTCACATACTGAGGAACACAGGGAGAAGGGAGCTGGGACAGAAAAGGAAGATACCAAGGAGGGTCATTGTCCCTTCAGGCATCTCAGATAGAAGGCCAGGGCTGAGAGAAGTCCACAGAAAAGGTCAGGGTTAACTCCTTCCCCACCTTCCCCTACTGGAGCCTATCCACAAAGACTATCTTATAACCTGCTACATCACTACACAAATATTTCCAGTGAACTGAATTTTCACTCAATCACAGAGACCAGAGACTAACTAGAGAAAAATAGGAACACAACCTCTGCCTAAATGTTAGGAATTTTCCTAACTAGGGATTTGGGAGAAATGTGATTAAATTCATAACATTTCATTTCAAATAAACACTGAAGAGAAGGGAACCACATGAACCTTAGGGGCCATTATATTTCCCCTAAGCTTAAATGAGCTACTTATTATAACACAGTGTTGCAATAAAAATAACTGATATTTCTATAGCACTTTTAATAAGAACCTTTGCCAAAATCTAGGTTAACTATGTCAAGAGCATTCCACTCAGCCTGTCCAAAGAAGGAACCCATTTTGGTAAAGCCACGTGGACCCTTTCTATGCCCTATGTCCAACAGCCCTCTCTGTAACAACCCAGCTGAAACGGATCTGGAATCAAAGTCAATTTCTCTTCCATGACAGACTTTCACACACTTGAAGTTAACAATGTGGCCACTCCCAAGGTTTCTCTTACCCAGCCTAACTATCTGCAGTTCTTTCCCCTCATTATGGTATAGTCCCCATTCCCTTGTATTTGTCACTTTCCAGCTTCCTTTGGGGATTAGTTCCCACTTTTGATTTCCAAATGTTTGCCAATTCCTCACTCCATCTCATCAGCTCTGTCCTCTCCTAGACACCCATTCCTCCTGCACATTACCCTGAGACTTTAGCATTCTCTTTGTTAAAAATACTTTGGGCTTGTTTTGTGTTTACTTATGTCATTTAGTTAGTCCTTTCTCCCAATAGAGTGTGAGCTTCTTCAGGGCAGAGGCTGTTCTAATCATCTTTTTTCCTTCCAAAAATCATTCTTACCTATAAATCACCTGATCTAGGCTCTCAGTAACACATGATTACTTCATCCTAGAATCTCTATTTTTCAATCTAGCCTATGTAATGGTACCAGACTTATCTTACTAATGGCTTCTTTTCATTCTGTCATGTCTTTGCTCTAGAACCCTCGGTAATTCCCTACTATCTACCTTTTTATAGAGGTTCCAAGACTCTGATGGTGTGGAGTCCTGCTGGTTGATACCTACTGCACTCAGTAGATTTGATTTGACCTTACCTGGGTGTGCAGCAAGATGATCCCCAATACTTTCCTCCACCTTGACATTCTTTGCTTCAAAGTTAGAGCTCCCCCCCAATATGTACTTTTGCATTTTATTTTTTTAAACTTAAGTACAAGACTTAATGTAGATAGATTGGCATCAATCAACATTTTTAAGGGCCTCCTTTGTGCCAAGCACTGGGCTGAACTCTGGGGAAGCAAACACAAAAGTGAAGAGTCTCTTCCCTTACAGAGTTTACATTCCATCAAAGGGGACAATATGTGTGTGTGTGTGTGTGTGTGTGTGTGTGTGTGTCTATGAGAACAGACAGGATGAGGTAACCTTAGGCAGTGAGGAAGTGAAACTTTGGGGATCAAAAATGACCTGGCATGGCTTTCTCCAAGTATGAAAGAAGTCAAGGATTCCAAGACGTGGAGGTGAAGTAGGAGAACATTCCAGTAATAGGAGACAGAGATGGGAGCCGGAGCACTGTGTGGGATGATTAGGTCAATGTGGCTGGACCACAGAGGGTAGAGAGAAGCCATGGGTGAGTCCAATGGAAAGGTGGAAAGGGGACAGATTGTCATAAAGAAAAGTTCTGCTGGATCCTCAAGAGACCAGGCAGTTTCTGGAGCTCGTTGAGTGTGACATGGACGATGGATGGATGGAGGAAGATAATGTGCTCAGATCTCTGTGACTATTTGGAGGGTTAAAAAAGTGAAGGAGAGACCAGAGGCAGGACAACCAATTGGGAAACCATTGCAATAACTTTGGTGAAAAGTGATCGGGATCTGAACTAGATTGATAGCTTTGTGAATGGAAAGAAGGGGTCCTGTAGGAGAGCTCTTGTGAAGACTGGAGTGACAAAATGTACCCACTGATTTGATAAGTGGGCTCGGTGAGAGTAAGGAGTCAGTAGCACTAAGCTCATTGGTGGCTATGGGTGATTAGGAGGGTGGAAAGTTCATTATGACTTGTTCTTAGTAATCACAGGTTTCTTTTGTTTTTCTTTTGAAATTGTGTATTATCTGTTCCAGAAATGTACTAGGGTCTTATACAAAGTGGGTAACCTTCTAGATAGCGGATATGCGATTTTATTATCATAGGGAACTCCCAGAAGAGAAAACAGCCTCCACCAATGCAGGTTGGCATCTTGTTGTCTCAGAGAATTGCCCAGAGAACTGAGAAGTTGTGACTTGCCTAGGTTCACACAGCCAGAGCCAATGCCTGTCAGAGGTGACAGTTATACCCAGGTCTTCCTGTCTCTGAGGCCAATCGTCTAGCTACCATACCTCACTGCCTCATTATAGTTTTCGAAATTCTTTTTTTTTTCCATTTTTGGAAACCAGAACAAAATTTGCCTCTCCTGAGTCTTCTGTCATCTCTTCTATTTTCCATGATTTCCCAAAGATTACTGGCAATGGATCAGCAATCACACATGCTAGTTCTAACAGCCCCTTGAGATATAATTAGTCTGGGCCTGGAGATTTTCACTCATTTAAGGCAGCTAAGTGCTCCCAATACCTTCTGCCCCATCTTCGTGTTCAATTTCTTCTTGACAGGGTTATTGTCAGACACCAAGGATGCCGGCAAGGGGCAGGGGGAACAGCTGGGCACCCAAACCCACAGAGACATGCAGCTGCTGGGAGCTGCCAGTATTCCCCGGGCCTATTTAAGAAACATTAGACGTGATGAGAAGAACCAGCCCCTGGCTGTTATGGGTTTTCAAGATGTGAGTGAATGCCAGCATTCGGTGTAGAGGCTGAATGTGTGAGAGAGAAATAGGTTTTGATTGTCAGAGAGAAAAGCTGATCCAAAGTGGGGTTGGGTGAGTCAGTCTGGGCACACGGGAGAGACAAGGTTTCCACTGCTTGATGACATGGAGTATCCAGAACTTGGAGCTCCAGCTGTTTCCTCGAGAGAATCTCAGAGGGTACTTAAAAGAAGTGGTTGGCAAGGAAAATGGCAGTGGCTCCCCAGCAGGTGAGTAAACACTTGGGGAATGTGAAAGTCACCCAGGGCTGTTCTGGGTCTCAGTGCCCTTCTTGTGTGACAGCCCAGTCAGAAGTTCCTGAGCTCCATCTGGGCATGACCACACTGCTCGGTGTGAAATAAACCTTAACCCTCTTTACATTATTCTTATTAAAGGAACTCTCTAAGGACCTGAGAAGAAAAGTCACCACCCTCGTGCTTTGGGACTGGTCCTTTGTGGGGAGTGCTTCTCCCAATGGAGCCTTGCTGCACATCTGAGTCCAGCAGAGAGGTCCCTGTGCGATGACATTGGCTTCTTTACTTTCCCATTTTCTTCCACGTCAGTCTTACTTTCTCAGAATCTCTCACCTTCCTCAGCCATACTTTGTATGAGACTTTGTAAACAAGAACAGTTCTCCAGGGCTTTTCCATGTACTTTCCTGTAGTCAAGGGGACCTGGGCCACAATGGCCCACATCCCCCTCCTCTCCTAATCAAAGACCAAGAGGTTGCTTCTACCCAATCCAGCCTGATGGCAGCAATAGTCATAGTAATAGCCATCCTCTTGGTATCGAGCTGGCTCTGTGCCAGGCACTGTGCCAAGTGCTTTACCATCATTATCTCATTGTGATCCTCACCACAGCCCTGGATATTATTATCCCCAGTCTGTGCTGATGAAACTGAGGCTGCAAAGGTGAAGTGACTTGCCCAGGGGTCACCAGCTGATGAGTGTCTGAGGACAGATTTGGACTGCATTCCACCTGATTCCAGGAATGGTGCTTTATCCGCTGTGTCCCCGAGAGTGAGGCCTGTGAAGCCAGGGCCTGGGCTCAAATCCCACTTCTGCTTCTCAGCACGTGTCATCTTGGGTGTCTCGTTAACTTTCCTGGCCTTGACTGGACCGAGGTGGCCTCTGAGGTCCCGTGCAGCTCTATAGCCATGGGCACTGTGAGCTAATTGTCTTTCTTTGTCAGTCCAGATGAAGTTCCCCGACTCCTTCTTCTACCTTCTGAATAATGAACTTGTCAGCAAGGCCAGGCCAGACCAGAATCTTTCAGATGCTCAATTGTGAGCACAACATGATCTCCAACAGGGGAGTGGCCGAGTGGTGGAATTACCCTTTTATCTATACATCTTGCCTTCTGGTGATTTTATGTTCTATTTCTAGGGAGGCCAACACCCTGCTCTCCACCTGACAGGATAGGTGTCAGTGTAATTGCCTCATGAAGTCATATCTATTCCTCTCTCTTTGTCCTTTATTTACACACTCTCCCTCTGGGCTTCTAGTCTAAGGTCATGGATTTCTGTATGTATGTATATCCCCTTGGCATCTGGACTTTGTCGCCACCCACTTCCTGGTCTTCTCTGAATTGGAATTAGACAGTTACTTCTATTGCTATGCACAGAATGACAGAATCTGAGGGTCAGAAGGGACCCCAGTGATCATCAAGCCCACTCATACTTGAACCACAATCTCCTCTCAAGACGCTTGAGAAATAATACTGACCTCAGCTTTTGGGGGAAGGCTTCCAATGAGGGGGAGCCCACTACATCTCAAGGCGGCCCCATTTTTATCCATCAGTCAATGAGTATTTATTAATGCCTTCAGTGTGCCAGGCCTTCTTCTCAGTGCTGGGGGAACAAGTACAAAGCAGGAGATGGAGCCCGATCAGAAAAGTTAATGTTCTAATGGCCGAAACAGCACATACATGGATAAATACGTGCATCATAGAGAGAATGGAGACCATAAGCATGAAGTGAATAAATACAAAGAGATGCAAAGGAGCTGGATACCAGGTAGTTTAGAGAGCTACTAGCAGATGGGGAATCAAGAAAGGCTTGGTGCACAAGGTGGTGCCTAAGCGGCATCTTCAAGGAAGAAGACTCCAAGAGACAAAGGGAAGGGGGATGTGCATTCTAGACACACAAAATGGCCAGGGCAGTGGCACGGACACAGAGAATTGTGAGTGAGGAATAGACAGAAAGTTTGGTCACAAAGTCCAAGAAGGGGAGCAATGCCCAATGAGGATGGAAAGGCAGATTGGAGCCAAGTCGTGAAGGGTTTTGATAGCTAAATAAAGGAGTTTATATGTCTCTAGGGGATATCCCTGGCATGTAGCATGGGATGTTGGTGTATGGCTCAAAGAGAGGCAGAATAGATATGTTTAGCCTCTTCTAGCATCACCCCTCCACCTCTCCCCAAGGGAGACTAGTTCCTGCCAAGAGAAAAAGCAGGAGGTTGAGGCCAGAAGTGTGGCTGCTCTGCTGTTGTCAGAGAGATGGGCTACAGAAATAGAATTGTATTTATCTGCTCAACTAAATATTTTTAGTCTAGGAGATGTGATTTTCAGGTTTAAGCTAACTTCTGATCATTATTTCATTATCAAAGGAAGCAGGTCTCCAAGCTCTATATGCAAGGCTTGACCCTTTTCCCATCAAATACTAGTTCCACAATGAGCATGCATATAGCAGTTAGCTGCTATAAACTCAGTTATCCAAATCAGTAACAAAAAATAGAAATCGGAGAAAGTGTACATATGAGAATATATAGGGGACAGCTAGGTGGTGCAGTGGATAAAGCACCAGCCCTGGATTCAGGAGGACCTGAGTTCAAATCCACCCTCAGACACTTGACACTTAATAGCTGTGTGACCTAGGGCAAGTCACTTAACCCTCATTGCTCTGCTATATCTACCTATCTATCTGTATATATATATATATATCAGGCACTGGACCTGAATATATACTAGTGAAGGACCTTTCCCATAAGGAACAAGGTAACTCAGTTTATCTGAGAGAGACAGAGAACAAGACAGAGATAGAGAAAGAATCAGTCCTAGGTCTCACTCAAGGAGAAGTTCTCTGAAGTTTCTTATTAGCAAGCTAAAGATGGGGACATAATGGATATTGCTGGCTCCTCTCACGCCAGCTTCTTTCCAGTCTTTTCCTTCAACAACCTGACATGGGGTTGGCATCTTCTGTCTTCTGTCTTGAAGTTGGAAGCCAGAAGTGCTAGAAGCAACTGCATAGCCAAAAATGACTTGGAGAATTCTTGAAAAAACCCAAAGAATTCAAGTAATACTGAAGAGATTGAAGAGCCTGGAGCTTACCAACTCTACCTTCTCCCTGATGCAAGAACAGGGCATTAACTTCCTCCAATAAGAAGAGAGTCATGCAGCAATAAGCTTTGCAACTGGGAGTATATACTAAAGGCAATGAGCTACCGAAGTTTATAGGGGAGTCACATGGTCAGCTATGAACTTGACGAAAATGACTTTGGCACTAGTAATAGACTAATCTCTCAGAGCAGTGAGAGAATTGTAGTAAGAAGTGAGAGACCCATTCTAGAGGCCGTTGGAATAATCTAGGTCAGAGTTGCTGATGAAGTAAGGTGGTATCTGCATGAGTGGAGCAAAGGGGTCAGATGCAAGAAATGTTCTGAAAGTAGAAACAAGATTTGGCCACAGATTGGCTATGTGGGGGGAGAGAGACTGAAGGGTCAAAATGTCAAAGTTACAGACTGGGAGATTAAGAAGGTGGTGATGCCATTGAGATAAATAGAAAATTTGGAAAGGGGGAAAGGTAATGTGTTCATTTGTGAACATGTAGACTTTGACATCCCAATCAGGGTGTCCAATAAGCAATTGGGGATGAAGAAGAGGATATTCCCTTGTCCCTATGATGACTATTCCATGTCCTTGAAGACAGCCATCATGTCCCACCTGAGATTCCTTTTCCTGAGATGAACATTCCTACTTCCTCAAATGACTTCTCACCTATTTTACCCCTGAGGTCCCTGACCATTCCCATCTCCCTCCTCTGGATGGTGTCCAGCTCATAGGTATTCCAGGCATGGGTCCCTTCCACCAACTCTTGATCTGTGAGATCCCAATTACACATTTGAATTGTCTTTTCAGATCTTCTTTTCTAGGCTCAGTGCTTTCGTTTATAGACCCCTGAGGGCCCAAGCATTGATACCAAGATCCTCTATCCTCCAGAGAGTTACTAGAGATCTCTTTCACCTCTTTGGTCCCTTCTCAGGTGTGCCCACCTCCCTCCATAGTACCTACTTTTGCATTTTATCTGAACTCTTTTCTTCCTATTCCTTCAAATGCCAAATCCTCTTATCTGGCAAGCCATGTGGCAAGCACACTCTTCTTTGTCTTAGGCACACCCCAGGCCTGGCCAAGAGCCTGGCACTTTTGTATTTCATGACATGGACCAGAAGACCAAATCCCACTCCCAACCAGCTGTTTACTTCCTTCATCATCCTTTCTGTTCCAAAGCCCTGCCCATTCACTCTGAGTAAGTCAATTCCCATGTCCGGATCTGTATTTCCTCATCTGCAGACTAATGAGGCAAGACTAGACGATCTCTGCACTTACTTCTAGCTCTAACTCAGTGATGCTGCTATCTTCAAGTAGTCATTACCCAAATGGATGGAGAGGTTGGAGGGAAGAGGGGCTCCAGGAGGAAACTGATGCATTCCATGTTGAACTGTGGAGTTTGGGAACCAGAAAACATTGAGGTGGAGTTGGCCAATATGCCAACCAGCTTTTACTTGAATAAAATGAAATGAACCTGCTTTCATTTGCCATCTGCTGCTCTGCTTGATTCCAACTCTACCACCACCATTATCCATCAAGTTCTTCTTCTACATTCCTTGGTAATACCTTCCCACTCGCTGGGAACTTCCTCCCTCCTCACCTCTGCCCTTGGAATTCCTGGTGCCCTTCAAGCTCAACACATGCATCATTTTCTATATGAACCCTTTTCTAATCTCTGAGGTGCAGCTAGGTGGCACAGTGGATAGAGCACAGAGCCTGGAGTCTGGAAGACTCCTCTTCCTGAGTTCAAATCTTCATCAGACACTAGCCGTGTGACCTTGGGCAAGTCAATTAATCCTATTGGCTTTCGTCTCCTCATCTGTCAAATGAGCTGGAGAAGAAAATGGCAAACCACTTTGGTATCTTTGCCAAGAAAACCCCAAATGGGGTCACGGAAAGTCAGACAAGACTGAAACGACTCAACAAGGACAAGGTTCTAGATCTTTCCTCTAAAATGATATTGTTTCGGGGCAGCTCGGTGGCGCAGTGGATAGAGCACTGGTCCTGGAGTCAGGAGTACCTGAGTTCAAATCCGGCCTCAGACACTTAACACTTACTAGCTGTACGACCCTGGGCAAGTCACTTAATCCCAATTGCCTCACTTTAAAAAAAATGATATTGTTTCGATTTGGTGTGTGCGTACATATACACATGTGTATATATCATGTATCTGTACATAGACATAGCTTGTGTCTTCATAGATATACACAGATATCTTGTATTTATTTTGTATATATACATATGTGTATATTGAAGCAGCCAGGTGGTTTAGTGGATAGAAGGCCCAGCTTGGAGTTAAGAAGAGCTGAGTTCAAATTCAGCCTTAGGCACTTACTAGCTGTATAACCCTCAGCAAGTCATTTAACTTTCTCAGCCTCGGTTTCCTCCTCTGTAAAATGGGGGTAATAATCCCAGGGTGAAGATCAGAGGAGATAATAATTGTAAAGTGCTTATCAGAGCGCCTGGTGCATGGTAACTACATTTGTTGTTGTTGCCGTTCAGTTTTTTAGTTGTGTTTGACTCTTCATGACCCAACTTGGGGTTTTCTTGGCAGAGATCCTGGAGGGGTTTGCCATTTTCTTCTCCAGCTCCTTTTACAGATGCAGAAACTGAGGCAAACAGGGTGAAGTGACTTGACCAGAGTCACACAGCTAGTATCTGAGGCCATATTTGAACTTAGGAAGATGAGAGTCCTCCTGACCTCAGGTCTGGCACTCTATCTACTGTGCCACCTAGCTGCCCCCCAAATGCCACATACATGTTAGTTATTATTAGTATTATTATATGAATATACATATACATGCACATGCACAGCTAAACTATAAGTTTCTCAATGACAGGGACTACTGATTTCTCTCTCTTTATATCCCCACTGCCTAACACAGTGCCTGGCACATAGTAGGCACTTAATACTAGATACTGATTGATGGACTGGGATGGTGTGTAGCCCAGAAGAAGAACTGATCTCCCTGCCCTAGGATATTATGTGCAATGCTATGTCATTATTATTCCATTTTAAAGATAGGGAAACTGGGTTCAAAGACCCACTGTCTTGTCCCATGGCTAGTTAGCAACAAAGCTGGGATTCAAACCCAGGGGACTCAACTCCCTGTGCAGCACTGAAGTGTCCAAGAGACAGTTTTATGTATGAGCTCTCTTGTGATCCATTGTGAGGTGTGTATTCTCTGGCCACAGGAGGTTTTTCTCAAGGTTAAGCCAAATGGTTTTAATGGGAAGGACAGGGAGACCCTGCACTCTCACTCTCAGAGAAATGTCATTGAAAGGTGCTAACCATCCATAGTTTCAATAGTTCCTGGCAGGTAGGGGGCGGCATCACGCCTGAGCTGGGGAGACTTTCAATGGACTTCATGGAGGTGAGGTGTAAAATACAATGAAATATACACACCATGCTGCTTCTCTCCTTTGCAGTGTGGTGTCATGGATGGAACGATGTGCTTGGAGTAGGGAAGACCTGAGTTCCAGTCCTGGCTCTGACATTCTGACTTTCTAACCCTGGGCATGTTACTAAACCCCTTGGTGCCACCAGATAATTTTCTGAGGCTCTTAAGAGATGTGAGCTACCAATCTGCGGTGGTAGAGGAAGTTTTCATACTAGGGGTTCCCTACACTTATTAAATCAATGGTCCATTTTATACCCCCCCCCCAAAAAAAAAGTACCAATGACATTTTCAGAAAACAACACATGTTCAGGAAACAGTTCTCCTGCAGATGCCTGGCAAGAGGCACCCCACCTATATGAACTTCAGCAATTTTTTTTCCTTGGTTTCCAGGGAAACAAGGGAAAAATGCAGCAATAACAGGGAAAAGTTATATAATCTCAGACTGCAGACCCTGGAGAAAAAGATAATAATGAGCTACTGTACCCTGTCCTGTCTCTATGGGAAGTACAGAAGCCTGGGCTCTGTGCCTTGGCTCCATTAGCTGCTAGATATGTGCTCTTGGGCCAAACACCTTCTCTGAACTTTGGTTGCCTCAGCTAGTAAAAAAATAGACAATGGGGATCAGTGAGATAAGGTGAAAGTGCTTAGAGAAATAACAAGTATTCATGGAACACCTGCTGTGTACCAGGCACTGAGCTAGGTGCTAGGGATATAAATACAGGAAAGAAGAACAGTTCCTACCCTCAGGGTGTTTGCATTCTATGTAAACATAAGCAAATATGAAATATTTAGAAAATAAAGAGAGATTGGGGATCTTTCAGGGGCAGGAGTTGAGGGAGTCTTAGCAAGGAGGGGGAGGAGTTGGAAAAGCCTGAATTTAGGAAGGAGCATGAATAGAGGCTTTCTCCCCAAGAAGGGGGGAGGAAGGAGTGATTCCAGGCATAGGGAGCAGCCTATGCAAAGACCCAATGTTATGGAAAGGAAAGAGGTGTTTTGGTCAGATCATAGAGTGCATGAGGGGAACTAAAGCTCAACTAGCTTGGGAAAATATGTTGGAGTTAGATTTGGAAGACCTTTAAATGCCAAACATTGTCCTAAAGGCAATAGGGAGCAAATGAAGTTTCTTGGAGAGAGAGAATTGACATGAGAAGAATTGTGTTTTGGGGATAAAACTTTGACATCTTGTGGAGGAGGAACAGGAGAGAAGAGAGATTGGAGGCATGGAGACCACTCAGGAGGTTATTGAAATAAAGGGTCCAGGTCAAAAATGAGAGGGCAGTACCTCCATTACACTAGTAGCCATGGGGGTAGAAAGGAGACAGATCATGACATATTTTGTCACCTTCAAGTGCTCTGCACAGGTATTGAATACTTCAATCAACAAAAATATATTAAGCACCTACTGTGTGCTAGACATAGTGATCAGAGTAGGCACTTAATGTTCTCAAACATCACCACATGGTGTCCTTTACCAAGCTTTTTAAAATCCTTTAGTGGTGACACTTAAAATTTAAGTAGGAAAGGTCTGTCTTTGAGTCTGTAGGAAGCTCATTAGCAAGAAAGAAGCCAACCTCTGGGGTTTTCTCTCCTCGGATACATCCATCTAGGAGATTCTCCAGATGTCTCCAGGCAGAATGGAGCCACAGCCAATGAATTTGTCAAACCCAGATCACTGCTTCCCTCCCTTGCCCCTTCTTTTTCATTCTATGAGTTCAATGCTCACTCTCCTCCCTTACTCTAGACTCAAAAGTCCCTCTCCAACTCAATGCATCTTTTTAAGGTCAAGTTGTCTCATGTCCTTGATGAAATGTAAGCTCCCGGAGGACAGGGACTTTGGACTTTGCAGCTCTAGTGCTCAGTTCAGTACCTGCCACATACTAGGGACTTAATAAATGTTCATTCATTTTATCTTGTATCTTTTGTATAGATTTTATGATACTGCTCTCTCCTGGTTGTTCTGCTTCCATAATCACAATTTAGCAATTTTAATAATCACAAATTCTTACAGTTTTATCATTTTATGACACCTCTCCCCTGATTTTCCTCTCAAGTTGGCTACTTTGGGGGAAGCTAGGTGACGCAGTGGATAAAGCACTGGCCCTGGATTGAGGAGGACCTGAGTTCAAATCCAGCCTTGGACACCTGACACTTTTTAGCTGTGCGACCCTGGGCAAGTCACTTAACCCCCATTGCCTCACAAAAAAAAAAAGAAAAAAAAGACTGCTCCATCACGTTGACTACTTTTCAGTGCCCTTTGTTGCCCCATCTTCCTCCTTCCATCCACTACATGTCCCTCAAGCTTGCTCTCTTCTTTGCCACTTAGTCTTTGTGTGACCTTCTGCAAGTCACCTAGCATTGCTTCACCCCATTTTCTTTATCTGAAAAATGTGGGAAATTTGAACTGAATGGCCTCTGAGGTCCCTTTTACCTCTAGACTGACGATGTAGATGATCTCTCTTTTCCTCAGTTTCCTCATCTGTAAAATGGGAAGAATATAACTTGCCTCCCAGGGTTGTTGTGAGGATCAAAGGAGATAATAATTGTAGAACGTAGCACAGTACCTGGTACCTAGTAAGTGCTATACAACTTTTAGCTATATGATAATGATGGTATTGTCTCCTTTTCTTCCTACATCCTTTCTTGGTAATCTCCTATGCTCTGGGGAATTTAATTATTGCTGCTCTGCAAAAGGATGGCCCACATGCTCACCTTCACTGCCTTGTCCCCCACAAGACCTTTTTGATTCCAGGAGAAATTGAGAAAAGTTCCAGAATACTGGAAGGTTTGCCTTTGGAAAAACATGGATCAGAGTGGAACGGATAGGTAGGCATGGTTGGGTTGGGAATCTGAAGTGTCTGGGGGAGCTGCCTGATCAATGAATTCCCAGAGCCATTCAAATATCTGAGTGTGCAATTGATTTCCAAGTCTAGATAACCAAACAGAGTTTCTTCCCTAACTTCCACTTCCCCTCACTGTTCCAGTAACATCTTCAACTCCAACATCCCAGACTGAACTCATTGTCTTCCCCGTCTCCTCGCAAACTTTCCTATTTCTGCTGATGGCTTCATAACCCACTTTGGTGCCCATAATCACAACTTCTGAATCATCCTTGCTCATTTCCTCACCTTCACTTCTCTCCAAATGGTCACTGAAAAACTCATCCACTAATCTGCAAAGTCCATTCTATTCCCCCTCCATCACATCTCTTGAATCCATCCCATTCTCTCCACTTACCCAGAGGCATCTCTCTCACTGAGGACCTCATCTCCTCTGGACTGTTGCAGTCACCTCCTCAGTGGTCTCTACTGTGTGCTAGACATAGTGATCTTTCTTTTCACTAATCTCTAACTGAAATTTATCATTTCCTTCAATTATTTAAAAACATGATTCTGGGAAAAATGATCAGTAGGCTTCACCTGACTACAAAACAGGTCAGCAGCATACGCCAAAAAAGGCTAGGAACAACTGATATTATCTGACCCCTTCATTTTAGTGATGAGGACTCTGAGGCTCAGAAGTGAAGTGACTTGCCCAAGGTCACACAGCAAACTCATAAGATTTAGATGAAACTGAAGAGGGCTTTTGAGACCATCTAGTCTAACTTGCTCATTTTGTAGAGCTGTCTGGCCCTGAGGCCCAGAGAGGATATAGGTGACTTTCCCTAGGTCACACAGCTAATCAGTAACAGTCAAAATTCAAACCTACACTCCCTGACTGCAGATCAGGGCTCTCTCCACCATGCCATGATGCAGGTTTTGCATTGTATGCCCCTGTGAGATAGCTAATGCAAGCATTTTTATTCCCACTATAATATAAGTAAGCCAAGACTCAAGAAAATTAAGTGACTTGCCCAGGGTCACACAGCTAATCAATGGCAAATCTGGGACTCTAAGTGTGTGTTCCATCCACTACCCTACACTGTCTTTAAGGATCTCTAAGCCAAGTATCTAAGGCATGAAGGTGCATATCCCACCCACAGAGCCCATGGATAAGCACTGAGAGACCACCAGCATACCAAATGGATATTTTTTAAGGTGAGTTTTCCCTTCTGTTTATTCATGATTATTTTTTTGCTTCAGTTTATTTTTCCTACTTCCCTATACTTGGAGTGGACACTGAGGAAAGATAACTGTTGGCTAGGGATTTGTGGGCAAGAATTTCCATTAGCTGGAGGCTTCCCAGGAGGAATTTTCATAGCTTGTGGCCTATGACATCAGCAAATGTTCTTCACAGGAAATTAGTATCTCACAGCCAATACATATATTTAGAAGGGCAGCACAGACTTGGAGGAATTCTTAAAGATGTGAGCTGAGCCCTGTAGTCAGTTTGTGATGCAGAAAAAAAAAAGTGTTTTAAATTTGGAGTCAGAGGAAGAAAATGTGTGGCCTTGGACAAGTCACTGACCTTATCTGGGCAGGCTCTCATTTCTTTTTCTGTATATTAATAGAGTTGGGTTTGATGATCTCTTGGGTCCTTATCCTCTCCAAGATCCTTTGATCTTGGTTCCAGATGATCCAACCATTGGATCACCCCCAAACACCTAGCCCAATGTTTTTCTTCCAGTAGGCCCTGGATGATTTGTTGAGGTCTCGAGTGGAGTGGTCTGGGGTGTAACATGTAGTGGCATGGAATGGATTGGCACACAGTGTCAGAGAATGCAGCCATCATCTTCCCACTGCAAGCTGCCTGGGATCGGGAGGATACTACAGTTCTGAGTAGGTGGACTGTTGGGGGAAAAACCACTTCCCAGAGAAGGCGAGAGGGTGTCACTGCAATAGTCTGGTGACATCCTCCCTCTATAGAAAACCAAGGAATGTGTGGGACTGTGTCTCAGGCTGAGCAGACATTTCCATTTCAAAGGAAGCACTTGTATAGGATTCAGAAGACCTAACTTCTCAACTGGATCCCAACATTTACTAGCTGCATGACCCAGGTCAGAGAACAATGGCTCCATTCTTAGATGCCACCTCCCTCTTCCCTCCTCATTGGAAGACACGTTAAGGGGGCTGGACACAAGGACTGAATTACTTTTACCAGCCAGTCTAGTAGTAAAGTGGGATGGCTGGAGAAGCTTACAGTAGAGTTCACGGCCCCCAGGGCTATCAATCTGCCCCCTTCTGAGGACTCAGAATGAATGCACGCTCTCTTAGGCAGTGCCATGGCCTCCATTCCCAGAAAAAGTCAAAATAGAAGGGGCTGGATTGGAAGGTGAAATAACATAAGCTGAAATACATTTTCCCAAAGAGATTATAATATAGTGGGGGGCTAGCTTCCTGACCAAGAGGCCAATGCCTAATGTTTTATAGAAATGGCCCCCAAAGTCCTATTTAGTCAACCCTATTTTTTGTCCAGACCTGTGATTTCACTGGCATGTGGAACTCCTGGTGGGAAAGCTCCTTCTACCCATGCACATAGGCAACTGTTCTGCACCTTAGAGTCAGACACTGGGCAAACGATAACTTCAATGTTGCTGTCTAATAAGAGTAATTAATTGTCCCTGTGGCCTTATGGAAACAGCTGAGTTAGAAGGAGGTTAAGTAGACCCCACTCATGCCACACTGGCCAGTGGCACCACAGCCAAGCCATTGTGATGGAAAGACTCAAGCTTTGGGGGAATCAGGTTGAATCATGCAAAAAGTCAGCTCCCCCTGCTCTCCTCTCCTACAGATGCCCTTGCCCTGAATCGCTGCCCATGAACTGCTCTTCCCAGTGAGGTAGCTCCTGGCCTTCAGTGTTCTGGACATACCCTACAGTGTACAGTCCTGAGGTGGCTTTTCAAGTTAAGCTGGTGATCCTCTCCATTCTGACAACTCCTTCTCTGTTCAAAGTAGGAATAGCCATTTCTCCTCCTGGGGATTCTCCTGATCTCTGGCACTTGTCACCTTGCCTTGCTGTCTGATTTCTCAAAATGAAGGTTTGATGCTATGATGAAAGATCTGCCCAAAATATTGTCTCCTCTCCCTTCTCAGAGGACTTCAAAGATGAAGGCACCATCATCTCTGAGAGCCTATGAAGGCAGCAAGTTGCACTTAAGATTTCAAAGGACACACACACACACACACACACACACACACACACACACACACACACACGGTTTAGAGAACATTTTCTCTCTTGCAGTTTTCCTCCTACCTGTCTGACCACTCCTGCTTAGTCTATTTGGCTGGATCACCACCCATATTCCATCCCCTAACTGTAGGTCTCCAGCGTTCTGGGCCAGGCACTCTTCCCTTCTTTGCATACTCCCTCACTGGTTAATTCCATCAACTACCAGAGTGATTATCCCAATCACCCAACTCCCTAACTGGTCTTCCTAAAGCATATATCTGACCAAGTCACTCCCCTAGGTAATGAACCACAATAGCTCCCTATTGATGCAAGGATACAATATTATTTCATTTTGATCTCATACTTTTAAATTTTCTATTTTTATATAAGCTGTAGAACATCCATAATTATTAGTGTGAAGGTAATCTGCAGTAGTAGCTAAAAAACTAGCCTTGAACTCAAGGATGACCTAACACCTATAGGCTATATGTATATGTATGTAAATATACATATGTGTATATATGTGTGCATCTCTATATACATATACACATATAGACTTTCTTTATTAATAATAAATAAATAAGACACATATCAAGTACATAAATGCTAGTATGTATGCATATACAAACATGTATATCACATATTTTCTAACTGGATCTCTGATTTTATCATATTTTTGGATGAAGAACTTGCATTAGTAGTGTTGAAAATTAAATATAGTTTTTATCTGCCTGTCTCCTGTAAAAATTAATAAGCAGATAAGATAAATTAATTTTATAATATCTCCTACAAAAAAACAGATCAGAAAATATGTTTCCTCCAGGATAAAACCAGATCAAATCAGAGAAATTGTTTTCATAATTTCTCCTACAGGAAAAACCAGATCAGAGACAGGTAGGAATAACATAATACCAATGTATTTTTGTCCCAAGAAGAAAGAAGCGTGATCATGTGGAGACCCCCTCCTAAGAAGGGAACTTGGGGACTCCCTCTTTCTGAGGGTATATAAGGGTTTTTTGTTCACTGATTACAGAGTGTTATCAGTTTCAATAGTATGATACAAATTCAACCCAGAAGCAAAAACAGTTTAACAATTTCAGTTATAACAAGTATGGAGGAAATACAGAAGCATCATGATAAGATTACAGGATTCCAAAAAGGAGTTTGGCTATGATGAGAACGCCCAGATTTCCCCATAAAATAGGGACTTACTACCCTGAGGAAAGAAGTCACCAGGTAGGGACTTTTATCTGCTAGCTACCTGGGTTCAGTTTGGAGTTCAGTTGAAGGACATTTTGCTCCTATTAATCCAGGGTTTCATAACAAAATACTTTTGGATAATGAGGCACCTCCATCAAATCCAAGGGACCTATACATTCATATTAACAGTAGAGATAGATCTTCACTGAAAAATCTGATAAAATCACAGGTCCAGTTAGAAAGTGTGTGATATATATGTGTGTATACACATATACATATTAGTATTTATATTATTAATATGTTTTATTCTTTGTTATTTATTTTATTACTAATAAAGTAGAAATACATATATACATACACAAATATATTTTAGTATTTATATTACTCATATATAGGTTTTATTTGTTACTTATTTTATTATTAATAAAGTATATAGGGGGCAGCTAGGTGGTGCGGTGGATAAAGCATGGACCCTGGATTCAGGAGTACCTGAGTTCAAATACGACCTCAGATACTTGATACTTACTAGCTGTGTGACCTTGGGCAAGTCACTTAACCCCCATTGCTCCACAAAAAAAAAACCACCAAAAATAAAGTATATATACGTATATCTTAGACTATATATTAGAAATTAGCAAATATGCATTACATTGTCGAAGATATATGATCAAATATTTTTCATCAATGGGATACACAATCACCTAAGTTGGGAGACAGCCTCTCTGGTCCATGCAGCATCCAATTGTGACTTCAGAGGAGTGGGAGGTGGCAGGCCACAGGTGTGGAATGAGGCATCCATTTCCCAACATGGCTGGTGGGTTGATATATTGTCCTCAACTAGTCTTATTTTTCACAAGGGAGACTTTTACTGAAGGGAAGGTACCAAGAAGTATCAATAGTGTCAAAAAAAAAAAAAAAAGACTAGAGCATTGAGAGAATCGTTTTAAAGAAATTAAAAGGGAATGGCCAGTTTGATAAATAAGAAATGGAGTCAATGTAGCACATAACTGGTTATCAGGAATGAATAGGGAGGCCACCTCAAAGTTGGGAATGCTGATACCAAAGGGGACCTTCTAAGGTACCACGGTGCCAGGAGGTATGAGCACTGCTCCAACCTTGGTGTCCCCTCCTTGACAGTATCCATCCTTTCCCCATCTACAGAAGCTGCTCTAAGACATTCCAGGGCGCATGAGCCAGTTCAGGCACCTAGCTATATATACCTGCAGTCACAGAAATGTTCATTTCAAATCAGGAATTCAGCAGGAGCATGGAGTCAGCAGAGTCACAACAATGAAAGAGTTATTTCAAAACTATGGCAAAGCATTCAGCAGAGTTTCTTTTGGATTCCTATGTACAAGATAGGGAAATATGGGCTAGATGTTGGTTAGATGGCTAGAAACAAGGAGAAACTTTAAAAGTTCACTAAAAGTGTGTGTGTGTGTGTGTGTGTGTGTGCGCGCGCGTGCGTGTGAAAATTCAGTGGACCTGAACTTGCCCTACTGCTGCCCACAACTTTTATCCATGATTTAAATAGGGCTTCACTGACATCCTTGTCAAACTTTTCTGACGCACAGCTTGGAGCAATGGCTAATATGTTGGTTGAAAGACTCAGGATCCCAAAAGAGCTTTACAGATCGGAATGGTAGTTTGTATCAAGTAAGTGACTTTTAAGAGGACCAAATGTTGGGGGCAGCTAGATGGCACAGTGGATAAAGCACCGGCCCTGGATTCAAGATGACCTGAGTTCAAATCCGGCCTCAGACACTTGATACTTACTAGCTGTGTGACCCTGGGCAAGTCACTTAACCCTCATTGACCCACAAAAAAAAAAAAAAAAAAAGAGGACCAAATGTCAGGTTGTACTCTTGGCTTCAAAAAATCAATTTGATTCATACAAAATAAAGGGAACCTAGCTAGAAAACAGTTTGTGTGAAGAGAAAGGAAAAATCTGACTGTCTTAGGGGACTGCAAGCTCAAAATGAGTCCATAGTGCGACATTAGTCAAACAACAATCAAAATATATTTACTAAGTGTCTACCACATGTCAGGCCCTGTGCTAGGTACTGAGAATACAAATAAAATGAATATAATAAACCATAATTTAAAAAGAACTTAAATTCTAATGAGGAAATTAGCAAAAAAATATTATTGTAATCTAGTCTAATTAAGAAAAGCATAGTATCCAGTACAGGAGAAGTGACGGTGCTGTTTATTGTAGTCACAGTCCTCAAACATTTTACCGAACATGTTGCTACTTAAAAAAACAAAAACAAAAATAAAAACAATACCTACAGTGTTTTCTGTCCCTGTTCACATTACACATTTATAGACTGGATTCAAGTTGGCTTTTTGCTGTTAACACCAAGTCTCAGCAATGCTCGTGAATAATTCAAGTTGGGGAAGAATGAATGCCTTTCTGTTCCAGCTAAATAATTTCTAATCACATCCATCATATGCCTCCCTATTGCTAAGTTGTGTTCTGGATGCATCAATGATCGCCATTTCAGAGGCAACCTCTGGGACTGAAGCAACCCTAATGCTGATTGACCTCCCAGATGTTGCTCCAAGTCTGAGTGGTCCCTTGGCCTTTTGTTCATGGAAACCACAGCTGGCCAGCTCCCTGACAGAAATGTAATTGACACCATGGGGACCCATGAAATGATACAGAATAACGGAGCGACTGTGTGGGAAGGGACCTCAGAGGGTCATGGACACCTTAACAAGAAGCCCAACCAAGAAAGAATGAGAAGAACTTAAGAAGGCAAATGGTGATGAAACATAACAATGAATGACATTTCTGGAGCTCTCCCAGATTTGCAAACTCTCTTACAGAGGACCGCAGAATCAGAGCTGGAAGGGAGCCTGGCAGAATGGCTGGAGAGCCAAGTGACATGAAATGGATGGAAGTCACCCGTCGTGTGCAGAAAGAGAAAATTGGGTAAGATAACTTCTCAGGGCTTCCTTGGAGGTAGGGGCGGGTGGGGGGATTCTTGTCCCAGTGGGGGCTGAACTTGTTGGTCTCAGGGCTTCCAATTCTGAGACTCAGTGACTTGGAATCAAGAAGACCAGGGGTCAAATCTTATGGAAATTTGCAGCTGATCAATCTTGGTTAAGTTACATCAACTCTGAGCAGGAGGAGTTCAGAGAAACCTGGAGGGTCTTACATGAGCTGATGATGAGTGAGATGAGCAGAACCAGAAGAACATTGTACACAGTATCATCAACATTGAGTGTTGACCTAATGTGATGGACTATATTCTTCTCACCAATGCAATGGTACAAAAAAGTTCCAGGGAACTCATGATAGAAGAGGATCTCCAAATCCAAGAAAAAAAAAAAAGAACTGTGGAGTATAGATGCTGATTGAACCATACTGTTTCTTTTGTTTTGGGTGCTGTTGTTTTTTTTTTTTCTATTTTGAGGTTTTGCATCACTGCCCTGATTTTTTCTCTTATAACAGGATTAATGCAGAAATAGGATTAATGTTATTATGGATATATATATATATAAATGTGTGTGTATATATATATATGTATCTATATGTATATGTATAGAGATATATAGATATAACCTATATCAGATTACCTGCTGTCTAGGGGAGGGGGGAGGGAGGGGTGGGAGGGAGAAAAATCTGAAATTGTAAAGCTTGTATAAACAAAAGTTGAGAACTCTCTTTACATGTAACAGAAAAAATAAAATGCCTTATATGTAAATTAAAAAATTTTAAAAAAATTTTAAAGTTACATCAACTCTCTGAGCCTCAGTTTCCTCCATTATAAAATAAAGATAACAATATCTGTCATACCTACTTCCAGAGCTGTTGTGGCTTAGCCACGTCCGACTCTCTGTGACCCCATTTTGGGGTTTTCTTGGCAAAGATACTGAAGTGATTGGCCATTTCCTTCCAGCTAAAATTAACAGATAAGGAACTGAGGAAACAAGGTTAAGTGACTTGCCCAGGGTCACACAGCTAGTAAGTGTCTGAGGGTAGATTTGAACTCAGGAAGAGGAGTCTTCTTGATTCCAAGCCCAGTGCTCTATCCACTGTGACACCTAGCTGCCCAGAGTGGACATGAGATTCAAATGAAATAACATGTAAAGGTCATGTCAAATCTTTGAAGTAGTATAGAAATATATAACCTATATATGACTGCTTGCTGCCTCGGGGAGGGGGAGGGGAGGGAGGGAAGGAGTGATAGAATTTAGAACTCAAAACTTTAAAATAAAATGTTTATTTTTTTTAAAGAAGTCCTGTGGAAATGCTATCTCTTATTATCTGGACCAAGCTTCTTATTTAATAAATGACTACAGTGAAGGCCTAGTAAGGTTCAGGGATTGACCCAAGGCCACAAAAATATTTGGCACCAGAGCAAGGATGTGAACTCCTGTCCCCTGACACCAAATGAAGCTTTTGTTATATTTCACCATGTGGCTGGTGGTTCCATGTAAACCTCACAGCAAACCCAAGATTGGAACACTAGATAGAATCGCCCCCATTTTACAGATGAGGCCAGGTGGGTCAATGGACCTTCTCTCCTGATCAGAAAGTCGATGTCAGAGGAAGAATCCCAGCCCAGGTCTCTCCTGGCCCCAGGTTCATTGCTCTTGCCACTATGTAAGGCAGTGTGTCCTAGTGGATGGAACGTTGAAATTGGAGCTGGGAACACCTGGAACTGACTCCTGACACTCGCTTACTTGCTGTGTGTGTGACCTTTAGCAAGGTGATTCATCTCTTCAAACCTTAATTTCATCATCTCTCCAATGGGGATAATAAGAGCACCTTCCTCATAAGACTCATAGGAGGCTTTAATGAGACAATATACATTAAGTGCTTTGCAATTCTTAAAGCAGGACAGAAATTTGAATATTAATAGTGTTATTATTATGCCATGTTATTTCATAATGAATATCCCAAAATAACTGCCTCTCACACTCTCCCAGTATGTTATTTTCATTATCAAATGGCATTTGAACTTGTCAAGAGGATGGGTGGGGTAGATGGAGGGGTAAAGGAAAATATATGAACTGCATCTGTGGGGCCTCACATTCCAGTGACATGAGAACAAAGCAGCACTCTAACTTTGTGTCCTATCATGTAACTGGTATTTCTTGCTGGAATAAATGCTCATGTTCCATGAATTGGCAATCCTGACAGCAACATCACTGCCCCAGAAAAGCTTCAGGTCAGGGTCAATGCCTCCCCCCAAAAGAGAATGGGAAAGCACAGAAGATGACAAGCATGAGGGAGAGGGAGAGGGAGAAAGCTAAGGAGAAGGACAGGGACAGGGAGGAACCAAGGAAAGGAGGGAGAGACTAGATCTGAACTGACAGGAACCAGCTGGCCACTGATAAGGAAGTCATTTCAAAATCAAGTGTCTTTGGGGCAGTCAGATGATCAACTAATTAGAGCAAAAATTTCAGTAAGTATTGATTATAAGAAAGAATAAAGATGAGAATCAATCAATGAACATTTAAGTGTCTGCTATATGTCAGGCACAGTGCTAAATGCTAGGGATGCAAGTACAAAGAATGAAACAATCTCTACTCTCAAGGATCATGCCTTCAACCTAACCTGGACTCAACTGAGCCTTGAAAATGGGAAATGGACAAAAGTCAAAAAATTGGATTTGATTATTATCATATTTTAGAAAAGCTTAATTGATATAAGGCAATTGTTATAATGAAGGAGTCCAAAGATCCCATAACCACCTCAGCCAGAAAAAAATTTATGTCCTTGCCAAGACATGGTATCTTGAGGCAACTCTAGATTAGAATAAAAGTTTAATGTTGAATGTTTAAAAGGAGGATGGCAAAAGATGATGAGTAGCATCTTTTCAAAGGATGGAAAGAAGCTAGCTATGGAGTCCACAATGATCCTGCAGACAATTTACTAAGCCAGACCATTCCAAAAATGTTAATAGTTAAATCTGGAAATTGGACAAATGGATGAAAAATGGTACAGATTTGCCACCATTCCTGTGCTGTCTTATTTCCAGCTCATGACAGTAGAAACACCTCATTTGACCTCTAACCCCTCAATTTTTTTTTTCGTAAGACAATTGGGGTTAGGTGACTTGCCCAGGGTCACACAGCTAGTAAGTATCAAGTGTCTGAGGCCGGATTTGAACTCAGGTCCTCCTGACTCCAGGACCAATGCTCTGTCCACTGTGCCACCTAGCTGCCCAACCCCTCAATTCTCAATGAATTAAAAGAGCAGATAGGAAATGGGGTTGTGGTACATCAAGTACACCTGAAAGGAAAAACCATGATGGTGCTGACACTGCTGGAGGCAGTGAGCAACCAACTTTTAATCTAGAATTTTGGAAGATGCCAAACAATTGCCATGGATCATATTATTTACCAAAAAGAGTCAGTCAATGAAGACTTGTGTGACCATGGACAAGTCACTTAAACTCTCTGAGATTCCTCTTTCTCATCTGTAGAATATGAATAATAATGTGTCATATGGACCTTGCAGGGCCATTGTGGGGTCAAAACAAATAATGGACTTAGCAAATATTAATGTTCTATGTAGATGTCAGCTATTAATAGTAGTAGTAGCATTATCATTATTATTGGTAGGCTATGGCTTCCAACTCATTTGCCTACTCTTAAGTTCTGTAAAATATGACAATGATTGAGAAATATATCAAAGATAACCTAGACGAAAACATAAGACAATAAGTTGAGTTTTTTTTAATTTTGCAGGGCAATGAGGATTGTGACTTGCCCAGAGTCACACAGCTAGTAAGTGTCAAGTGTCTGAAGCCTGATTTGAACTCAGGTCCTCCTGAATCCAGGACCAGTGCTTTATTCACTGAGCCACCTAGCTGCCCAAGACAACAAGATTTTACAAAAGGTATTCTATGGAACACTTCATCTCCACTATCACGATTGTCTGAAAGGTACAAAGAATCCTTTTTCTCACTACAATGATTTTGGGGGGTTTTGTTTGCTTGTTTTGGGTTTTTTTTAAGTGCTCACTTCAATGTGGTATAATGGGAAGAATGCTGAATTTGGAGTCACATGACCCAGGCTAAAATCCTTACTGTGCCACTTAAAACTTTGTGACCTTGGACAAATCATGTCCACTCTCTGGGTCTCATTTTCCTTATCTGTCAAATAAAAGGTTGGACCAGGTGGTCCCTAATGTCCTTTGTGGTTGTCAATGTATAGTTCTATGATCCAGATGAGAAAAGTGTGACCCAAGAGACTCCTTCAGTGCAGAGTTTCCATGCTCGCCTTGAGATCATGCAAGATTTCTTGAGAGGCAACCACAAGCCTTGGTCAAGGATCCTCTAATGAACAATATCAGGCTCCAAACTGGGAGTTGTGCTTGACTGCAGTTCAGGCTTATTTCCTGGCATAAGGATTCCCTCCACTGGTGTGCGATGTTCCAAGAAAGTAAACAAGAAGCAGCCTAAGGCTGAGCCACTAATGAAGCTAAATAAGGTGTCTAAAGGAATCAGGTTTTAAGCACTTCTGGATTGGAAACGCCCTAGGGAAAAGTGCTGTTTGACTAGGTTTATCTGGCCAGCTGTGGATCAGACAGTATGGGTCTGTCTTGCCGGTACAATTAGAGACTTTTCTTGTTAAATATTGTGGTATTGATCCTGCCAGCATTAAACCCACTCCATTAGGCTATATTGAGGTTAACTTGGACTGTGTAATGCAGTTGAGCTGCCACTAAAAGCTCAATTATGAGCCTAATGGAGATTAACAATCACCAGAAGGGTTGGACTCCTCCCTAAACTCCTTTCATATGGTGCCTGTGACATCTGATTCAACTCCCCAAGCATGATTGTGCCCAGGAGAGGCAGGAAGCATATCAAACCTCACCCGCTCCTGTAGGAAAGCAAAGAGGATCAGAGGGTGATAGCTGGGATGGATGAAAAATATCCTCTTTCCAGCCTCTTCATTTTACAGAAGAAGAAACAGAGGTTCCAACAAAGCAACACCCAGCTTCCTAGTTCCCTGGTGCCCACCTGCCTGGCACAACTGAAGCAGAAGATCAATCAGGTATGAGTCCATCCCTTTTTTATCAAACACCAGGCCTCTTTCTGCATCATCCCATTTGTTAAGGCAGCCCAGAAGCCTTGTACCAAGGAACTAGAGCAATGATGGAGAGCCTAGCATGACCACAATGCCAGCTCAGGAGGATGCCTCTGAGCTGCATCAATTTACACCCTCCCTTTGTGGGGTTTCAAGATTACTGCATCCAAACCTATGCATCCCCCTGTCCAGAAATCCAAGTCCAAATCCCAGCAATGCCACCTGCTGTCTGTGTGACCTTGGCAAGCAACTTCAGCTGTCTGGGTCTCAGGGAGTCGGGCTAGATGTCTTTTAAGGTTCCTTCTGGCTCTAGATCTCTTCCCTGGGACAGACCTTTAAATACTTGAAGACAGCTGTCCTGTCTCTCTTGGGTTATCTTTTCCTCAGGCAAAAAATGATCCAGTACGCTCTAAGGGGATGCAGAATGCCCATGGCCAAGACCATGGGTGGAGAGCCCATAGAGCTGGTCCATCAATCTGTGATTCTTGGGCAGATATTGAGAATGGATGATGAGCTGAGCCCAGAACGGAGCAGGAAGTAAAGGATGGGGCGGATTGTGTTTGAGAAATGCAGCAGTGCCTGGAATGATCCTAAGCTTCTCCCTGAAACAAAGATCCTTCTTTTTAACCTGGTTCTCCTTTCAGTGATGTTGTCTGGATGTGAAACACTGACTACCACCATTTGTGAGGAGTTGGCATTGGGAGTCATCTCTGAGGCAATGGAGAGCTGGCTGATGGGCATCAATATGCTGCTGAGTATCAACAATCATAGACAACAGGCCAGATGTGTTGGGAAAGCTGTCATCAAAGAGCTATGGGGGTAAATGACGATGTGGACTGCAGATGACTGAGCAGGGAACAGATAGATAGCCCACATAGGTAGTTGCAGCGATACTCAGATGATGTGAAGATATTTAGAGGCAAATCCACAGGACACTGGGCCATTCATCTTTTTTAAAGGCTTCTCAGGAGCACAAGCTTGATAAGATGGTGTGGTTGACTGGTGCATCACTGGAGGGAGTTGCCCCACTGAGGAGATCTCAGGTACACAGAGTGCAGCTTTCAAAGTGCAAGCTTGGAGACAGGATGGGTGTTTTTGTTTGTGTGTTTGTTTTAAAGGAAAGAATTTTCAGTAATCATCAGTTCCAAAATGCAGGCTCGTGTGAAAGGCAAGGAAATGACTGAAGAAGCAGGAGTGAGAACTCAGTGTCAGAGAAGATGAAAGGAACTAGCAGTGACTCATAGGGCCTGGCAGCATCTTCTCTCTAATGGAGTTTGCTGATTCATAAAAGCCAATTAATGATGACATATGAGGAGCAGCATGCTGGGGGAGCTGGAGATTCAATCTAGAACTATGACTCTCACCTGCCTTCCATCTCTGGCTGGGACTTTGCCTTTGCTAGTGCTTCAACTCTATTTTCATTTTGTTTTTCTGGACATTTAAGGAAAAATCAGCTCAAGGAATTGGGGATACTTAGTGATGTCATCGTACCTAGCTCCAACTATCTGGATGGATTAGGCATAGCATCATAAGATATGGAACCACATGGGATGTTAGAGACCCACCCCCCAACAGCCACATTTTAGGAATCAGATGATCACAGCTTTAGAGCAAGAAGGGACTTGAGAACCATGGGACTCAAACCCTCTATTTTGCAGATGAGTAAAGGGAAGCTCAGAGAGGTCACTGGCCTCTAGGTCTGGAGGTAGAAGTGACTTCAACAACCAAGGCCCAACCCCCTCATTTTATAGATAAGGAAACCGAGGCAAGGAGGTTAAGAGAGTAGCCTACAATCACATACTCCATAAGTGTAGGAGAAAAACCAACCCAGTACCTTCTTGGCCAATTCCACTTTTACACGATCCAAGTTTTTTGTATTTGAGTGTCTGATCTCAGAGCTCCCTTTGGAGTGAGGAAAACAACAGATTCTTGGTCGTATCTGAGCAGTAATTCTCTGTTTGTCATTTGATCCCTATCAACCCTACCATTTTTTCCTCAGGCTTCATGATAGAGTCAGGATGGTGCAGTGGACATATCATGAGATTTACAACTTTAAAAAACACTTGGGTTCAGAATCTGGTTCTGCCAGATCATTTCACCCGAGCTAAGTCATTTCTCCTTTGTATATTTTGTCATCAGCTTCCTCCTCAGTAAAATGAAGGGATTGGACAAAAGGGGCTCTAAGGTCCCTTCAAGATGTTAAATGAGAACATGTGTCCTTTGTTAGAATGTCAGCTTCTCGAGGGTACAACTGTTTCACTTTTGTGTGTGTGTCACATGTACAGCTAGCACAGTGCCTGGCACATAGGAGATGCATGACAAATGCTTGGGGGTTGATCAATCCCTTCTCTATACAGTGATCCTGATGATATATTCTCCCTAATCCCCTTGACCTCAAAATCAAAGCTGGCATTTGCTCCAAGAACCACAGGGCATGTGCAGGAGAGCTTGGGGCCAAGCCAATCTCTCAGGATGGTCCTAGGTGTTCAACTGTGGCAGTTGAGTGGAGCCAGTAATAACGGGGTAGGGGGAAGGTGGGAAAGAGTCCCTGAGCCTGCTGTAGGGGCCAAATTTAATATGGGGAGAGTTAATTGGGTGGCTTGCCAAATATTGGGGTTCAGAAAACAATGAGGGACCTCTAGGTCCAAAGTTTCCTCCCCTCTGAACTGCCTTTTATAGTTATTTCTCCCAGGCCAATAAAAAAGGAGATTAACAGACTCTTTTCCACAAACAAATCAGTTTTTTTTGATGGGAATAAAATACACAGCAAAGGTGAAATTAATAAGGTTAAGGACAAGGGAATAGGGAAAGAGGAAAATGGATAATCTCCCTGGCTCCAGCAAAGGCTGTCTCAAACCCAAACTAGCTTTCAGCTCAGCTCATTCAAAGAGCTAAATTTTATTAACTCAGCACCAGGGGTCTGTAATTTCTATGGGAGTCAGCTGTTCAGCCTGTCTCCAGTCTGCTCCAAAAGCTTCTCCCAGGCAAGAAGTGCTACTTCATGTTGGGGTCCCTTTTTCTACTTTTTTCTCCCTCCCCCTAAGGGGAGGTCCTTCAAGTTATATGGCTGAGAGTGGTTCCCTGTTGATGACAAAGTCCACAGCCTCTGAAGGCACTCCTCAGGGCTGGCCAAGTTTAGACTAGGTTTAACAGGGCTGGCCAGGTGTGGCTCAAAATATAATCATCTTAAGTGGGTACTTAGTAGTTAATCAAGTCGGACTCCTGGGCATCTTCCAAATTCCATTATTTTACCACACTGCTCATATCCGCATGAAGGATTGTAGGATGGTCACTTGTTTAGAGCTCCTTGGGTTATGGAAGGAAATATAAAATAGAGTCCTTTTCCTCCCTCTTTCTAGAATTTGAAGTTGGGAGGGCATTTCAAGAAGAGGGGAAAGCCTGAACAAAGACAAAGAGGTGGGAGGTAGAGACTGAAGAATGTGTGAAAAAAATGATATGTAATAGGTTTATCAAGGCAGGTTGGAGCCAGGGCATATTGGGCTTTTCTTTTTCTTTTTTTTTCTTCTTTTTTTGGTGGAGCAAGGAGGGATAAGTAACTTGCCCAGGGTCACACAGCTAATAAGTGCCAAGTGTCTGAGGCTGGATTTGAACTCAGGTCCTTCTGACTCCAGGGTTGGTGCTTATGTTGGGCTTTGATGACAAAAGGAGTTTGTTTGCTGTCCTAAAGGCAAAGGGGAACCTCTGGAACTCTCCCACCACTGCTCGTCCATCAGCTCTGGAAGTCCCAGTTAGATGGGCTTGGGCCTGTTCCTCCCTAGCCACTCTTCCACTTTGCATTCATTTCCCCAAGCATAGCTGAGTGATCATTGGTTCCGAGATGTACATTTCTCACCCTGAAGACCATTGTGTCCTTTCGAGAGCTCAGAAGGTCCTGAGGCCCTTAGGTGGTGGTGCCTATAATCTGGGAGGACCCACTCCACCTCCTAGAGTATTTGTTGGAGGAGATGACAGGATAAGGAGTCTAATCTTAGCCTCAGCTTTCCAGGAAATGTGGATTTTGGGAGAGACAGTGTGGAGTTTCACAAAATGTCTCACGCCTTGAAGTTTTAAGTATAATCATAGTTAAAAGTTCCTTCTTAATGTTGAAGATTTTTGTCAACATGTGCCTTGTAAGTTTTGTGTTTCTAGCCTTTCTTTTGTATTGAGGAAATGAATTGTTACAGTAGGCCTAAGAAAACCAATAAGGAATACCCCATGAGCCCCCATAAGTGATCTCTTCCCAAACTTCCTCAAAACCTGGAAACGACCTTGGATTCTCAAAGGCTATTCCAGCAGATCCCAGGCTATGGGGGATCTCACAGAGCTGGAAAGGCTTGGAGGATGGTCTCTGAGGATGGACTATGTAGAGCCCAAAGACCAGCCTATTTAAGTACAGAGGGACTCATCTCCAGTCAGCTGGCCGCCAGTGAGTGACCTAGATGTCTTTGGCCATAGTCATTTGAGAAATAAAGAATATTGGAAAATGGCTTTGGGGACCCCTTAGGTTTCCAAAGGTGATTCCAGTGGAGCTGGGGGAAAGGGGACAAAAGGGACAAAAGGATTTGTAGAACTTTTGACAACATTAATTCAACTGGCAGTTATGACATGGATCAGGAAGACCTGAGTTCAAATCTAGCCTCAGATACTTACTAGTTATGTGACTCTGGGAAAGTCACTTATCCTCTGTCTGCCTCAGTTTCATCAAGTGTAAAATGGGCATCAGGATTTCACCTACCTACCAGCATTGTTGTGCTTGTCAAACCTTAAAGAGCTATATAAACACTCGCTATTAATGGTGGGTCTTGACAAATGAATCTATTCCTACCAGAATCGAGTCTGACATCATTGCTTTCAGAGTTATGAGGAAAAGAACTGAGTCACAGAGTAACAGTGATGAATAATGGCCTAGGAGCTGTTATTCTTATGAAATGTAAAAGGAGGCCTTGGGCCTATTAAGTAGATTCCCTTCTAGAGTAATCATGGGGTGGAGATGGGATGTCACAAACCCATAGAACAATGGCGGGAGACCTTCAGAAAACCATAGATCCCTTGAATTGCTGGTGCTTAAGCAATGGCCCATTGGTAGCACAGGCCTAGAAAACCTTTTCTTCATCTATGCTGTGAACCACCCGCCCAACACTCCCACCATTTGTTGGACCTGTCTTCCAATACCTCTTTTCTCCTCTCCTTTCCACACACAGCCACCTCCTTTGTTCAGACTCATATCACCTCTCATCTGGACCATTGAAATAGTCTTCTAATTGACCCTCTTTCCAATCCATCCTCTACACAATAGCTAAAATCATGTTTCTAGGGTGCAGGTCTGCCCTGGTCATGGAATCTTAGGTCTACAGGGCCTTAAGGAAAAGACCTCAGGTCACAGGTATGAAGTGATAAAGTGTTGGTTTGAACTTGGGTCCTATGATAGTAACAAACACAAACCAATAGTCATTGCCATCAACACTGAATCTGAGGAGTGAAACAGTGCTGGGGGGAATCAGGGGAGGCTTCCCATAGGAGGTGGCACCTGAGATGAACTTCAAAATGAGTCAAGGACTCTAACAATTGGAGGTGAGAAGGGTGACAGAGGGCACTGCCCATGTATGTAAAGGCATGGAGATGGAAGATGGAATCCCAAATCTGGAAAAGATCCAGTGGGTCAGTTTAAATGGAAAATAGAGTATGCAAAGGCCTAAAATCATGCTTCCCCAACATATTCTTCTTCCTTTCCTGCAGTTCCTCTGTGGCCACATAAGAGCATCCGTGCATCTCTCATATCCCCCAAGAGAATTTAAAATCCTTGATGACACTGACGGTTTGTTTGGTTGGGTTTTTGCTTTGTTTTGTTTTTGATCTATATCCCTAGCACCTACCAGAATTGGGTTAGGAGAATGTGGGCACCAGGGAAAAGAGAGGAGAGTAAATCACTGTTATTGTTGATTAGTTCTTTATTTGCTTTCCTATTGTTTAAAACCAGGCTCTAACTGGCAATGTTGGAATCAAAAGCCCAGTGAGTCATAAGCTCCTGTATCATCATGTAAGAGGTTCAGGTGTGTGTATACATTTGCATGATGCAGACCACATCTCCCTTGGGCTTTGCAGTCACTAAACCAGGTATGTCTGGAACTGGGTTCTAGGTACACACCTAGCAACAAAATTACTTAGAGTCTATTGCAAAGGAAGAGGAAAATCATGGTTAATTTCCACCAGAGACCACAGGACTTTGTCCATTGTCAAAGTATTCTGCTATAGCCTGGATCCTCCATGATTCTGGATAGCCCAAGTATAAGGTATTTGGGGTAATAATATGTTCAGGGAAGACTAGTACCTCTGGGGTGAAGACTGCTGAGCCCTTTCAAGGCTGCTCATCCACCTTTAGTGTCTACCTGTCACCCAACTCTCACCTGTGGCTCCAAGTAGCTACAGCATGTACAGCATCCACACCCCAGTAAAACCATCTTGGCAGAAGGACTAAACCCGGTTGAGGGTAACGAACATGCCTCAATTCCATTCATGAATCAGGGGGATGTTCACCTCAATCATGTGAAGACTTCCCCTGATGGGAAGATGAGAACCATTGTTCCACCAGCTATGAAAGTGGCCGAAGCAGGTGCTGTGGAGGGCTTCGTGTTTGCTCAGACATCCAAGACACCAAGGTTGTCCACTGCATCCCAAGCAATCACCAGTCATCTTGATTTTTTTCTTGCCACTAGATTTCAATGACTGTGTGCAACTCTGCCTCACTTAACCAATTCACATGCAAGTCAAGACATCACTCCATCATGTCATTGGTTCATTTCAAAAGGACAAACAATAACATTTTGGGTTGTCATAGTTATGAAGCTCAAACCACCATCTATTGCCTTCTCTAGCAACAGGCCAGGGCGAATACATAAATCAAATAGCAAAGTATTTAATTATGATGGAATAGCAAAATGAATAATGAGAGAAGATTAAGTAATTGTTCTCTTGCCCCTGTCCATAATGGTATATAATCTTCCACAGACTCAAATTCTCATAAGTGATAGTAAACATCTGAGTGATTAGTGAAAGGCTCTTGCATTTTTGTGTGCCTGTAGCTAATTATGCTTCCTTTCTGTCATACTCCACCTCTGTGGCTACTACTCTTCTTTGTCTCTGAAGCTGCCATCTATTGCTTCTCCTTCAAACCATTGCTGTTGTTTTGGGTGATATTGCCTGTTTCAGTCTGTCATTGATATTATTGGCTACTGATGCTTCTTTGTCCTCAAAGGAAGTATTCAATTCCAAAGCATTTATCAGGCACCTACTTTTTAATAAGGTGGATACACATACAAAAATGAAACAATTCCTGCCCTCGAAGAGCTTATATTCTACAGAAAGGAAACGTGTACATAGGTAATTAAGTACAAAATATATACAAAGCAATACAAAGTAATCTCAGGAGTATAGGGGGATCGGTACTCACCAGGGGGATTGGGAAAAACTGAAGGCACATTTAGGAAATGGAATCTGAGTTGAACTGTATTGGGAACTCAGGAATCCAAGAGAGGCAGGTCATAAGGCAAAGTCTGCCAGACAGAAAATATTGGGTATATGAAACCACAACTAGACCAGTTTAGCAGAACAGAGAGTGTATGAAGGAGGAAACCAGTAAGAGAAGATAGGTTGGGATTAGATCAAGAAAGCTGTTAAATGCCATACAGAAGTATTTTAACCCAGAGTCAATAGGGAAGTGATGAAGGTCCCTGAGAAGGAGAGTGACGTTATCAGAATTGTGCCCTAAGGAAACCCCTTTGGCAGCTGTATGTAGGGTGGAATGAAGTGGTGAGAGCATAGAAGGCCACTGCAGTAATCCAGGCAAAAGGTAAGGAGGGCCTAAAAGGGAGGTGGCAAGGTGAATGAAGACAAGGGGAGATATGAGATATAGCGGAGGTAAAACCAACAAGATGACAACTGGCTGGAAAGGATCATGGTGGAAATCTAGGCATGACTGGAGGCAGGAACTGTCTACTCTTTGGTGAGACTGCGGACGAATCCTATTTTCAAGCCTTCTTTCAAATCAGTCCCACATCCACAGACACAAAAGGATCCCTGGGTAGCTGTCAAAAACTTTTCAACTGTAACTGCCCCACCCTTAAGGGAAAGTCCCCCAGCCCTCCCTCCTAGCCGAGTTAGATCCAGCAAATTCCTGTCAAATGCCATCATGCCCCTCCTGGCCATTAGTGTCCAGACCTCGGTAAATCACCTCAAGGAGGAACTTGGCAGCGGTAGAGGGGGATTACAGAGCTGGAGACCTTACTTAGCCCCACATTCCTGACACTTTTGCAAAAGTCCCTCAGCCCTTCTGAGGCTTAACCTAAGGCCTAAAATAGAGCTATCCCCAAAATAGAATAGGGTCCTGGGGAGATGATGGGTTCCTATGCAGCAGAGATCATTAAGCCAGCTGACCACTTGGCACGTATGTTTGGAGGGCTTTCTTGGCCAGGTCTGGCCCCTGAGGTCCCTTCTGACTCTGAAATAAATTTGCTCATGGGTGCAACTTACCTGGGTGTTGTGAGGGTGTGACCACCATGGGACTGGCCCTGAGCAGAACTAGCTATCGGGTGGTCAGAGGGTACCTTGAGTGCCTCCTGACGGGCCTGGTGCTGCATCTGATTCTCCAAAGGTGCTGCATCTGATTCTCTGACTTTAAGGTCAGAGTTGCACTCTGTGCATCACCTTTGAGAGCCTTTATGACTGAAATTCTGTGTTTCTTTCTACTATTACATGTCCTCCAGTCTTCTTCCTTAACTTTCCTGGACTGTCAGGGTTGGCAATGGCCTTGGACATCATTGTTCAACTAGCTTATATGAATGCACTTTATGACAATATAATGTCTGACACATAGTAGGCACTTAACAAATGCTAGTTGACTGACAGATTACCTGGGGTCCAGAGAGGGGCCAAGAGGCCCATCCAGAATCACACCATTAATGAGTACGACAGGGCCTCCAAAGGCCCAATCCTCTGTTCACACCACTACTCCACACTGCCTCTCTTTCCTAATCTAATCACGTCAGTCAGGTGCCTTCAATGCTATGGTGCAGAATTGCCCTTCCTTCTAGCTCTGGATACCCCATCCCTCCTCTTGCCATCCATGCCAATCTCTAAGCTGGCAAGAGTCACACATTGCTCAAAAGGCCTTCTCCTCTTCCTCTACACTCTTCGCAGTATTTTGTTTATCATCCTCTCAATTTGTCTGGCTTTATCTCCTTTGTCACGTTTGTAACAGAGTCGAATCCGTGTGATTCTGAAATCTAAAAAACAAAATCAAGAGCATTTAACAACCAAAAGAAGCAGGCAGGGATAATAGTAAGTAACTAGACAGCAGGTGACCCAACTCCAGGTGTTTTGTGGGCAGAAGTTGCCCATCTTATGTTTCAAATCAAGAATTAAAGCAATGCAAATTAAAACAATTGAGATCCCACCTCCGATTCCTGGCAAAAGTAAACAAATAGAATTAAATTCTGATGGGACTATGGAGAAGCAGCCATTCTAATACCCTTTTGTGAATTGGCATTATCTCTGTGGTTTACAACTAGAGTTACACAACTGGGCAGACCCTTTGGCCCTGACCCACCTCCTAAGGCTATACTGTAAGGACGTTAGCAATGAAAAATGCTTGTATCCAGGACAAGTGCCGCTAAATGAAACATCAGATCTACTTTTTTAATACAAAAAGCTAGACTAACCCGGATCATATCACATGTCAGAGAGAAAGAGAGAGAAAGAGAGAGAGAGAGAGAGAGAGAGAGAGAGAGAGAGAGAGAGAGAGAGAGAGAGAGAGAAATCGATTGATCGATTGATCTGCGGACACTGGGTCCCATCAGCAGAATCAGAGTTCTCATCACCATCTTGTCCAACCCATACGCTAAAGGAATCCTCGCTATAACCCACCTGACAGGTAGTCAATCGACCGGTCTGTCTTTGCTTGCAGACTTCGAGTGAAGGGTAAGCTGCTCCCTACAAGGTAACTAACCCGCTTTGGGATAGCTCTCATGGTTAGGAAGCATTACCTGACACCAAATCCAATTGGTCTTGTGTTAAAAATTATTAGTGGTAAAGATTAATATTCCAGGGGCAGCTAGGTGGCGCAGTGGATAGAACACCGGCCCTGGAGTCAGGAGGACCTGAGTTCAAATCCAGCCTCAGACACTTAACACTTACTAGCTGTGTGACCCTGGGCAAGTCACTTAACCCAATTGCCTCACCAAAAAAAAAAAAAAAAAAAAAAAAAGATTAACATTCCCGTTTTTAGCTAACTCATTTGGGAGGGGCCACACCTGGGCCGCCCCGAGTTTATGAAGGACCTCCCCTTTTGGGGGAGGGGAGATTGAATGCTCCTGGAAGGGAGGCAGGCTACTTCTAGTACTCTAGGTGGCTCTCGTCCTTTCTGCTTGGCCCCGTGTGGTGGTGGCGCGCTTGCGTTCGTGCTCTGTCACAGGCGACTGCTGTGACCAGAGGGTCAGCAACTATAAACTTTCAGATTAGGTGAGCTACTTACAGAAAATCCTAAATTCCTTTGAACTAGCTAAATTGGAAAGGGTCTGGGTTAAGCTTAGAGTTAAGAATATCTATCTGTATTTTTATTTTCCTATTTCCTTATCTTTCGTTTTTATTAATTTCACCTTTGTTGTTTAAGTAATTCCCAAGTAATAAAATCAGATCCTTTTGTGAACTAAAGCTTAGAGGCTCCTTTCTTATTGGCCTAGGAGAAATATCTAAAAAAGGACTGTTCAGAGGGGTGGGTTAAACCTCAAAGGTCCCTCATATTTCTGGGACCCCAATATTAAGGCGAGTCACCCAAATAACGCTCAGTATATCAAATTTTGGCCCTCACAGTCTCTTGGCAGCTCCCCAGCTCCCCCACAGTACGTCTTATTCTTCTTCCATGTTGGGTCAAATCCCTCTTTGACCTCATAGCTCTTCAAATACCAGAGGAAAGCTATCTTAGCAACTCAAGAGTCTTCCAGGTCCTTGAACCAATTTCCATATGATGGGCACTCAAGGCCCTTTGCCATGCTCATTGTCTTCTTATGGATGCCCTCCATTTGGTCAATGTCCTTTCTAAACTATGACACCGGGAACTGATACAATCCTGCCCATGGGGACTGACCAGAGCAGAGGACAGTGGAACAGTTACCTGAGATGAGCTTTCTTGGCTGCCATAGTGTTCTGCTGACCTCTATGGTGTGGGTGGTCCACTACAACCCTTTAGTGGTTTTTGGCCAAACTGTGAGTTACCTGCATCTTCCCATTTTGACTTGTGAAGTTTGGCTTTTGAGCCCAAGAATAAGATTTTAAAATTTATCCTCATTGAATTTCATCTTATTACATTTAGCCCAGGGCTTTAGCTGCCAGGATCTTTTTGGTTCCTCACTCAATCATCCAATGTCTTATCCTTCTCTTCCAGCTTTTTGATATATGGCAATCTGATGAACATCATCTATGACTTCACCCAAGTCATTGACAAAAATGTCCAACAGCCCAGGGCCAAGCACAGATCCCTGGGGCATTCCACTGGAGACCTTCTACCAAGTTGACATTCACAACATTAATTCCAACTCTGAATTCAGACCAGATCTGAGTCCATTTAATAATTTATCATATATCCTACATCTCCATCTTCTCCCTAGGAATAGTATGAGATGTCTTATCATATGCTGTGCTGAATGTGGATAAATTACAATGATGGTGTTCACCTGATACGTCAATTTAGCAATCCTGTCAGAGGAAATAATGTGAGTCTTATATGACTTGTTCTGGATGAAGCCATGCTGGCTCTTCAGAATCATCATTTCCTTTTCTAACCATCTCTTTAACAACCTCTTCTAGAAATTTCCCAGGAATTAAAATCATCCTCTCTGGCTTATAATTTGCATTCACTATTCTTTTCCCTTTTTTAAAAAACTGGGAAATTTGACTTGCCCTGTCTCTGTAGACCTTAGACAGCATAGGGACACTACTGGGGTGGCTAATACCCCACAAGGGGTAGCAGGGAAGTGTTAAATGAGGGATGAAGGACCACCAGGAGAAGAAAGTATATCTTCCATTACTTCCTATTCTAACAAATTATTCTTACTAACTAGAGGCTAAACTCAGTTGTTGCCACGATCCTGAAGGGTTGATGATAAGTACTACCAATGTCTTCTGAATTTTAGCACCCTGGGGCAAAGTCCTGTCCACACAACCCTGGTTTTTGCTTCAATAGAAAAAAGACTAATCTGTACAATAATATTCCTGGCAGCATTATTCATCATAGCTAAACAACTGGAAATGACCCATGTGAAATGATGAGGGAGCAGTTTAACAAATTATGGTATTATATAAATATTATAGGAGATCATTGCACAATAAGAAAGATGAATATGAAAATGCAAAGAAATATGAGAAGAGTAATATGACATGACATGACATGGAATGAAAAGAGAAGGAGATCACGGAATGCAAATGAGTAAATGACAACAAAAACAAAGTCTGGATAAATACACAGAATAAAGAGTTCCGCGGGGATATTGGAATCAACAGGAAATTTTTGTCATTTCCTCATTAATTTTTGTGTGCATAGGAGCATTTTTCAATGAGCTATCAATAACTGCCGCTGACAGTTTCATGCATGATTGAGTTTTGTTACTGTTTGTGTATTTCAATGCTGTTTTTATTGGTGGTTACTAAGTTTACATTTGTTTAAAGCATATGTTACTACACATTGTGAGCAGAGTGACACATAGGGCAGGGGCTGGTGAACTGTAAGAAGAGCACACCCTCAGTATCTGTCAGTGTGAGCCAGGCACTGTGAGAAGGACAAATGCAGCATGAAACATGGCCCCTGCACTGAAGGTTTCAGACAAATGACAGGTTGATGTCATCGAATGTCTGCAATGAAGAGGCACACAGACGTCCTTCCCCGGTTGCTACTTTTACCTCTCTATTTTGAGACCAGACACAAGGTTTCATTAAGTTGGTCCCTTGTAAAGAAGCTGGCGGATTCAGGGACACCTATGGGTTTTATGGTTTGAGAGTCAAAGAAAGCTTGGCATTTCAGTCAATCATCAAAGGCACAGTCACTGCTGAAATGTCCCAAATGACCTTCCCTGCCCACACAAGTGATTCATGAAGGACTTCAGGTAAGGTCACATTGGGGGGAAAAAAGACTAATTCAATCTTGGGCTGCACTAAGTGAACTAGTAAATTACAAGAAACACTCTTCTCCACCTCCCCCCCCCACCATACCCCAGTGGATTCCCTCGTGGGAGCCTGACTGGGAATCTTCTGCTACTAGGCTGGCCTAGAAATGGACCACATGACTCCCAACTGGCTTCTTTTATACATGGCCACATTGATCTGACTTGATCTTCTCAGCCAATCAGGTCTCCTGGTTGACATCATTTGCCTTTCATCCAATGGCCCCAGATCCCATTGTCCTTTGAAACTGAATAAGAGGCTCTCTGCACATTGCTGATGAGGTGATGGAGAATTCCTTAATACCTTGTTCATTCTGTTGGTGGAGTGATTGAATCAATTAAGGTGCACCTGGGCCTTCTGGGATTCCATTAATCACCTAGACATGCACTCCAAATGATATTCACATGTAAAAAAACTATGCAAACTAAAGATCAGGCATTTTGGTTGGGGGTCAGGATAACTTTTGTGGAAGAGGAGCAGAGCTTTGAAGGGGCCAGGAAGTCTAGGAGGCAGAATTGAGTAAGAAGGGCATTCTGGGCACAGAGATGGAAGTGGGGATCTGGTTAGAGTCTGCCTCTCTAATCAGAACCATGATGGGTGTGAACCTATAGCTCTAGAGATCTGAGAGGTCATCAAGTCCAACCTCCTATTTACAGCTGAGGTAACCGAGTCCCAGTGAGGCTAACCAACCTGCCCCAGGCCAGAATGCTGCTGTGAGGGTCAGAACCAGCATTTGGACCCAGGCTCACTGACTCCAAAGCCGGCCCTTCCTGCTTGGCTGCCCCCTCTGGAGGAGAAGGGTCCTCCAAGGGGTCCTGGACAGTAAGTGCCCCCCCAGCCTATTTTGCAATAGGTTTCAGCCCTAACCTACATCCTAGGGACAATGCAATTAGAAGAAATAAATAGGACTCTTTCAGCTAGGGAGATAGCTCCAGTGGGGCCTATTTCAGACACTTGCCAATCATGTGAGCTAGGCCAGTGAAGAGCTGAGATGCCCAGGCAATACTGAGAGTCCCACACAGTCTCCTGGTCAAGAATGTCCACAGCTGCGCACCCCATCCCTAGGGGAGGGCCCAAAAGAATGCTAGGAATTATGAAGCGGGAGGGAATGCTAATGAGCAACTCCACACAGGCTGCCACTATGCTGCAATTAAAACCAATCATCTTGGGGCAGCTAGATGGCCAAAGTGGTTAAAGCACCAGCCTGAATTCATGAGTACCTGAGTTCAAATCCGGCCTCAGACACTTGACACTTACTAGCTGTGTGACCCTGGGCAAGTCACTTAACCCTCATTGCCTGCAAAAAAAAAAAAAAAACAACACCAAACAAACCAATCATCTTAGTTAAAGGAGAGCCTTTCTCCCCTTGACTGGAATCAAATCCATTCAGCTCCATGAAGGATCCATGAACAGAAGCAACACTGCTGAGAAGATGGAATCCTCGAGCTCAACAACCCTGTCTGCCCTTCTCAGGGGAATTTCTCCTCTTCATTCCTCCAGCGCCCCGCCCCCATTGACATAAGCCAAGGCTCCCCCTCCTCCTCTTTATCCTTCCCAGTAATGCCCAGCCGGCCCCAGGCTGTAGGTTTTGACAGGTGGGGGGGGGAGGGGAATCAAGTGAGGCTGGAGTTTCCTGCAGTGCTCAGCCCCAGCATTGACTTGTACAAAAAGCCTTTCCTAATTCCTCCAGGCAAGCCACACACACACACACACACACACAATTACCTTCTATTTATCTGCTATATTTTATACACATGTAACATGTAATATATGTGCATATTGCCTTTTCTGGTAGAATCAAACTACATAAAGAAAAGGAATCTTCCTTCCTTCCTTCCTTCCTTCCTTCCTTCCTTCCTTCCTCCCCCCCTCTCCCTCTCCCTCTCCCCCTCCCCCTCCCCCCTCCTTCTCTCTCTCTCTCTCTCTCTCTCTCTCTCTCTCTCTCTCTCTCTCTCTCTTTCTTTCCCCAGTGGCTAGCCCATGGTAGGCACTTAATAAATGCTTGCTAAATAGAATTGAGTGAATTTTTGTATTCTCAGCACACAGTAAAATGCTTGACACATAGTTGGCACTTAAGAACAGCTTGATGATGGACCAATTGATGGATGGTGTTTCTGATCCCCTGGTTGGTCAGTGCTTCCGACCCTGCCCTCTAATTAGTTTGTATTCCCTTCATTTCCATTGTCTTTCTTCTCATCTACATGCTGCATCCCCTTTACCCCAAATAGAATGTAAGCTTCCTGAGAGCAGGGGATGTTTCATTTCTTCCTTTGAATCTAGTGCTGGATACTGTGCCACCCTCTGCGAATAAAAAATTAAAAGTGAAAACAGTCTCTCCAAGAAGCTTACATTCTAATAGAAGAAAAACATAATAATAATAATAATAATGACAATAACATAAATAATAACAGTTAACATTTACAGGGAGCTTTTAGGTTGACAAAGCAGTTTACATGTATTATTTCACTTGATCCTCACAGCAAATATGTGAGGGAGGTGCTACAAGTAACCCTATTTTCCAAATGAGGAATTTGAGATTTAGAGAGGGTCAATGACTAGCCTAGGGTCACACAGCTAGTAAGTGTCTAAGTCAGAACTTGAACTCAAACCTTCCCAATTTCAAGTCCTGTTCTCACAGATTAGATACAAAGTATCAATACAGTGAGTATTTTAGTAAATGCTTGTAGATTGGCTGATTGACTGACCCACTGCCTAGAAATTCATGGTACATCTAGATAGATAGACCTAAGCATGACCCCAGTTACCAATGCCCAAGCTCAAACATGGCTCGCTAGAGCCCTGATATTTTGAGCATCTTAGACCTGCATTCGTATATCAGTTTAGACAACTTCTTTTTATTCTACCACCTGGAATTTTCATGATTATCCCTGGAAGAACAGCTTTCTTGAAGACCCGGGTTTGAGCTAAACTATTTCCTGAAATCAGAGAATACAATCACAAAATTGCTAAATTTGAGTTGGAAGATATCTCAGTGGCCACCTGGCGCAAACCTCCGAGGAAGACCTAGGCCCTAGGTCATCCCCAGCAGCTGCTCGTCAGGGCTCTGCTGGAAGGTCTCCAATGGGGAGGATGCACAGCCTCTCCAGGTAGCTCATCCCATTGTTTGTTGTCCTTGCTGTTGTTCAGTCACCTCATGTCCCCATCTTCGTGACCCCGTTTGGGGTGTTCTTGGCAAGGACACTGGAGGGGTTTTGTCATGTCCTTCTCCAGTTCATTTTATAGCTGAGGAAATGAGGCAAATAGGGTTCAGTGACTTGTCCAGGGTCATCCAGCTAGTTAAGTGTGTGAGGCCAGATTCAAACTCATGAAGATGACTCTTCCTGATTCCAAGCCCATGCTCCGTCCCCTGTGCCACCTAGCTTCCCAGTCATCCCACTATTGCACACATATAACAGTGAGAATGGAGATGCATCTTTGAAATCGTCTATTCCAACCCTTTCAATTCACAAATGAGAAAATTGAGCTTCAGCAAAGTTAGATGACTTGTCCAAGTTCCCAGAGCTCATTAGTGGGAGAATTGGGCATTCTGGCCTGCTTCTCTAGTCGCCCTCCCACTATTCCTGACTGCAAGGTTAGAAAAACCATCTGCCTATTAACACAGTGAAGATGATGACAAGGGCATCCTTCCTGAAGAAGGATAGCAGAGTGGAAGGGTGCTGGATTTGAAGTCAAAAGAGCTGGGTTCAAGTTCTGACTTATTATCTGTGCAAGTTCAGGAAAGTCGCTCATGCTCTCTGATCTTCAGGTTCCTGCTTTGTAAAATGAAGGTGCTGGTCCCTTCCAACTCCAAATTTATGAGCCTATGAATTTAGGTTCAATCCCCACCTCGGATAATTAGTTTGAGCAAGTGATGTCAACTTTCTGGGCCTCTGTTTGTTCCTTTGAAAAGTGAGGAAAGCAGAGAAGATGACCTTTGATGTCTAACTCTGTGATCCTATGAGCACAAGTTACTAGGACTAGGGCCCCAGAGAGGTTGTATCTCCCAGGCTAGATTGATCAGAGATCCCTGATCTCTTCGTTTTGCTGGAGATTCCAAACTGTGCCTTCATGAATAGCTAGCATTTATATAGGGCTTTAAGGTTTGCAATGTGTTGTACGTAGATTATTTCATTCTGTTTCTTTTTAAGGTCTTTGCGGAAAGGAAAGGAAAGGAAAGGAAAGGAAAGGAAAGGAAAGGAAAGGAAAGGAAAGGAAAGGAAAGGAAAGGAAAGGAAAGGAAAGGAAAGGAAAGGAAAGGAAAGGAAAGGAAAGGAAAGGAAAGGAAAGGAAAGGAAAGGAAAGGAAAGGAAAGGAAAGGAAAGGAAAGGAAAGGAGGAAGGGAGGGAGGGAGGGAGGGAGGAAGGAAGGAAGGAAGGAAGGAAGGAAGGAAGGAAGGAAGGAAGGAAGGAAGGAAGGAAGGAAGGAAGGAAGGAAGGAAGGAGAAAGAAAGAAAGAAAGGGAAGGAAAGAAGAAAGGAAGGAAGGAAGGAAGGAAGGAAGGAAGGAAGGAAGGAAGGAAGGAAGGAAGGAAGGAAGGAAGGAAGGAAGGAAGGAAGGAAGGAAGGAAGGAAGGAAGGAAGGAAGGAAGGAAAAGAGAGAAGGAGGGAGGAAGGAAGGATGGATGAATGGATGGATGGATGGAAGAAAGAGACAAGCATAGGCCTATTTTTGCCCAGTAGAGAACTGACCCCAAGGAGAAGCATTTCAAAAATCTGACTACTTCAAGACCTTGGACAATAAGACATCCAGCAAGCCATGCCTAGGGGTAAAAATGTACTCTTGGGGTCATCTCAGGGCCCCAGAAAACAATGTCCGGGAGCTATAAATTTCAAAGGAAATTAAAGCTGCCTGCTTGAAATCTCCTCCCCCTCATCCAAGCAGAGACACTGAAATCATAAGAGCCAAACCATCCCTCCAGAGCCCCTTAACCCTGGACACAGAACACCCTGTCCACATGTGCTCACAGAACTGCAGGATTTCAGAGTTAGAGATGACCTTCCCAGCATGCCAAAAGCCAGAAGTGAATGGAACCCTGAGTTTCTGAAAGCACTGCTGGGAGGGAAGTGCCTCACAGCCTTACATAATGGAAGGATTTGACATGGGGCTTAGGATATAATCAGAAGTTTCTCCTGTGAGAAGCAAAACCAAAGATGAACAAATAACAGGACAGACATATTGAGGAATCAAGGGACTATTAAAGTTTAGATTGGCCAACTAGATATCAGGACAGACACACCTAAGAAGTCAAAGGAGATAAAATTCTATAGCAGGAAAGTCAATTAGGTGTGGCTACTACCTGACTGGAGCTAGGAGACAGATAACCCCAAAGGGCAGGGTCATCATTGCAAAAAAAAAAAAAAAATCCCCCTCAACTCTCAGGAATATGACAAGCATCTGGGATTTCTCCACCCCACCCCAAAAGGGAACTTTCCATTTTCAAGTGGACATCCCATCTATCCTCTATAAAGCTTTTGCCTTCCTTCTGTTCTCAGAGAAGGATGTTTCTAAGCCCTTCTCTCCAGGGATGAAGTCTTTCAATTCCCACTCAGACACTCTAGTGCCAAATAAAAGACCACTTAAATTCTAAACTGGACTGTGTGCAAAAGTATAATTATTTAGGAATCCCAAGGACCCCCACCTTCTCCCCGTCCCATCCCCATAACAGAAGGAAAGAAGGAAGGAAGGAAGGAGCAAGGTAGCTTTATTGCCCAAGTGGAACTAACTATTTGGGTCCCTAGTGGGACAGCTACTACTATTCACAGTTTATTGTGTGTCCTTCATTCTTGAAGGGGACTATGACATCAGCACGGTGATGTCATGACTTTCAAGTGAATTTCAAGTGGATTTCAATGAGGCAGGGCTGTGCAAAGTCTCCTGCCTCACTCTATCCTCAAAAACCACCTGGGCCCAGTGGCAAGATATAGATCAAGAAGATCAGAGATGGCCCTGGGCTAGTTGATGAAAGGGAAGAGTGTGGAATAAAGCTGCTAACATGGGTGGGAAGCAGATTGTAGGAAACCATGCTGGCTTTTGTTCCATAAGCCAGGTTTTGGGTTGTCACTGAAGAACTTTGAGCATTTGGGGTGACACTGTCAGACCTGTGTGTTAGGAATACTACTTTGGCAAGAAGCAGAACCACCAATTAGGACGATGCTGCAATGGTTCAGGCAAGAGGTGCTAAGGGCGTGAACTAGAAAATCCAACTGAAGTTACCTATAGAATCATTTCAGTTCTGACCCCTTGGCATTCTTCCTTCTTCCCTTCCCTTCCTCACTGCCTCCCCTGACCCAACCTCCTAATGCTCTCCCAAGCAAAACCATGACTGTTTTTAAAAGACCGTGTTGACAGGCCTCTCTGTCCTTTTGCAAGCACAGGATGGAGTCGTACTTTTGTCTGTCCAAAATGATTGTGTAGTTTTTCATTCATAGAGAATTCACTATCAGCTGCCAGCTTCCCTAAGCTATTCCATTGTTCATCTTCCTCTCAATAGAATGAGAACAAACAGCCAAGGAGCCCCTGGGACTGAGGATGGAGAATCTCATTTCCTGTTATGGCGAAGGGCCAAACTCGGAAATACAAGGTAAGGAAGTGGGGGTGGGAGTGAGGGGTCTGTCCTCATACATATACATACCCGATCAATGTCATGACAGGGGCCTGGGCGAAGGCAGAATTCCATTGAAACTCCCTATTTTGGGGATCTTGGGGGCAGCTCGAAGCTTTCCCTGTCTGCCTCTAACTCAATGGCGAGTCCCCTTCCCAAAGACACACAACAGGACACAAGCATGTTACCCTGGACAATGCTCTGGCAAAACAGCCGAATGCTAAAATGTTCACAGTAATTACTCTGGCCCTGATGAGATTGTCAGTGTTACAACGCAGCATTTCACAACCAAAAATGAATGATTTCCCCAGTGATTAAGAAATTCTGCAATATCACACTGGGGACAAGGACAATGCAAAGGAGGGGAAGGCACTGTCCCCAGTGCAGCCCTTCCCATTGTGAGAAAGAGATTCCTTATAATGAGCTTAAATCTGCCTCTTCATACCCTCCCCCCCCACTGATCTTAGCTCTGCTTTATGAGATGGAGAATAGGACTAATCTTTCTGCCACACTGAGTGGCTTTGAAGGCCAAGGACGGAGGGTCAGCTCACAATAAAAATGCTTTTGGAATTGACTTCTAAAACTGTCTCCTTCCCTGTCCAACCCCCTGGTTTCCTTCAGTTCCCGGTTCAAATCCCACCTGCTAAGAAAAGCTTTTCCCACCCCCACCCACCTTGATGTTAAGACTTTCTCTGTGTTGCCTGATTGTTATCACGCCTATTAGACTGTGAGCTCCAGGACAGGGACTAGGTTTTTTGCCTCTCTAGGTGCTTAATAAATGCTTCTTGACTTGATTGTGGGTCTGGGCAAGCCACTTTAGGGAAAATAGAGAGGTTGGGCTTTCAGGCCCTGGCCAGCTCCAAGTCTACTTCCTGGGAAGTCCTGCCTCTTGTAGGTTCTTCTGCTCCTTCAGCGCATCTGAAATTGAATTTTTCCTATAAATGCTTCCCCGAGCCTACTGTCCCCTTCCACCTCCCTGCAGTCTCTCTCCCACTGGAACAGCCAGGATGCATTGGCTGATTTCTGTTCCCGCTTTCTGGCCAAAACATGCAATCGTTGCATCCCTGCAGAACGAGAAATCATTCCTTCTCTATCATTCAGGTGGCTGAGGGCCATTGCTATCAGCAGCACCTGTCTGCTGCCAGCTCAGTTAGTGCAGATCCCCAACACATTTTATTTAGAGTAGTTTTCTCTACTTTTGTTTTCTCTTACTAGGATACTAATTCAGCTGCTTTTGATGGGCATTTACAAGGTTCCTACGCTCAACCTTTAATACAAACAGAACCTGCTCTCACTCTTGTCTACAAGAAAGTCAGATGGACTTCCAACCTCCAGCCTCTCCCCATGAGGCTGCCATTTATGGGTTGGGAGGGGGAGCAACAAAGGAAGGAAAAGAGATGAGCTAGAAGAAGCTCCTCCCCACCCTCCCACCAACTCTGCTCTCTAACTCTCTGGGGGGGAAAGTGAAAAGGAAAAGGTGAAAAGGATTCCAAATGGCTGAGCTCACTTTTCTAGCCCAGAAGAAAGGGTGAGGAGTCCCAGCAGAGGGGAAGCTGGCCCACCTCTGTCACTGAAACTCTTCCCCTCCAACCAGCAGGGTCACTGTAGGGCAGCTCCAGTCACTGAGACACAATCACCATTGTCTTTACTCATACTGATCAAGGTGCCAACTGGCATGCCCAAACCCTCTGTAAGCCAAGCTACGGGCAAACAGGATTCTAAGCAAAGGACCATCTGGCTCAGGACAGAGACTGGGCAGGGGACTGCTTTGGTGCCCACATCTCGAAGGTGAGGAGACTCCCTCCACCCATGCAGGTCAGTGCCTTTTCCAGAACTTAGAGTCCTACAGTTACCTAGGTCACCAAGAAGTCAGGGGACTTTTCCAGAGTCACACAGTCAATCTGTGGCAGAGATGGCACTTGAAACCAGAAGTTCCAGGCTTCAAGGCCAATAAGCATTCATTAAGTGTCTGCTGCATACCAGGCGCTGTGCTAAGTGTGAAGGGTACAAAAAGAGGCAAGAGATAGTCCCTGATCTGGAGGAGCTCACACTCTAATGGGCTCTAATGCTTCTGTCCAAGTATCCCTGACCGGAGAGATTCAGTGACTCAGCTGTTAACTCCTCCTCCGGTGCCCTGCCTGAGCCAGCCGCCATTTCGGTGGTTCTGATCTGGGCATCACCATGTGGGGTGGCTAAGCAGGGATCACCAGCTCACACTCAGACTCTTATGGCAGCCACTGATTGCCCTCCCTGGCTCCAATCTCTGTCCCCCCCCCCCCCGCCTCCAGCCTTGCGGAGCGTGCGAGCCCCTCACCTCTAGGACAGCCCCAAATCTCATCACTACCAACTCCAACCTACCTCTACAGGTTTATTACGTATCATTCTCTTTCAAGGATAAGATGGCAGAGAATGCAAGAGTAGCCGATAGAGACCAGATCAGGCTGATAGAGAGGACAAGAAAGGCTGGAAGCATGGAATACAGTGTTTGGGACAGAGTATGGCTTGGAGGCAGAAAGACCTGGGTTCAAATTCCATCTCAGATATTTTCTAGCTTTGTGACCCTGGACAAGTCTACAGTCACTTCTGGCCAAGTCTAGGTTAACCTCTATGAGCCTCAGTTTCCTCGTTTGTCTAATTAAGGGGTTGGACTCAGCAGCCTACAAGCTTAAAATCTGTGATACTGTGATTGCAGGTTGTGGTGTAGATGATGAGTAGAACAGTCTCATGTGTAGATCCAGGTGCTTCATCCCCCCTGCTCCTGAGCTGCTCCAGGCCTCCCAGTGCTCCCCCACTTCAACTCATAGTCAGCCGCCACCCCAGTAAATGGATGAAACTGGGTGCCCACGGGGCAGGACTGGCCTAGGTCTCTCAGTCCTGGTCTGTCCAATGCCCAGGGAAAATGGTGTCCTGCATCCGTGTTCCCTATTCTTTGTTTTCTCCAACTTTTAATCCCCTCCCTTGTGGGGGAGAAGCCCTGGGCTGACTACATCTGGATTAGTTCCTTCCCTTCAGGATGATCCTACAGCAACCCTCCTCCATCTTTGAGGTCTTCCTATCTGACCTCAGCTCTATGGAGAGAGGCATGGGAGCCAGGTACAGAGGTGCCCCCTGCTTTGTGAACCTTGTTACAAAACATCCTTCCAGGCCCACTGTTGTCCTAGAAACAGCTCTTTATATTCTGCCCCTTCCAGTCTTCTACGTGGAGGACACTTCCATGGATGCCACAATCCATCCGTACTGTCCACTTGCCGCGTGCACACAGTGCTTCATCTCCCGTCTCTGTCCCTTTGCACTGCTTGTCTCTCATGACCGGAAGGTTCCCCCTGTTCCTTTCTGACTTTCAGACTCTCTGGCTTCCTTCATGTCACAACTCAAGTAAAACCTTCTTTCATTCGATTAATACTTGTGTCTCCCTCCTTCCTCCACCAGGCCCCACTGGCAGGAGTGGGGGGACAAAAATGAGCCCCTTTAAAAATATGCACAGATAACCAAAGCAAAAAAAAATCATTCTTCTAATTAGCTCCCTGTGTGTTGTCTCTCCCTTAGAACATGAGATCGCTGGGGGAAGGGACTGAAGTGGCCTTTCTTTATGTCCACAACGCTTCTCAGAGGCACCTTGTATAGAGTAGGCACTTAATAAATGCTTGTTGACTCTGTTCACTTCCCCCTGCATCAGCTCGTAGGATCTGCCCAGACTTCTCTGAGACTGTCCCTTTCATGGTTTCTTTGATTACCTTCATGTGCCATAATTTATTCAGCCCTTCCCCATTGATGGACCCCTCCCTAGCTTCCACTTCTTTGCCATCACAGGGAGAGCTGCTCTAAGTATTTGTTGGACGTGTGGCTCCCTTTCCTCTCTTTTTAACCTCTTGGGGTACAGGCCTATCACTGGTGTTGCTGGAACAAAGGGTAGGCCCAGTTTAGTAACTTCAGGAGCCCAGTTCCAAATTGCTTTCTAGAAAAGCTCTCCTAATATTGCATGAATGTTCCCGTTTTCCCAGAGCCCCTCAAACACTTGTCACTTCCTTTTTTGTACAGTTGGACAATGTGTTGAGAGTGAGGTGGAGCCTCAGAGTTTCTTTAACTTGTGTTTCTCTGCTTCTTATAGATCTGGAGCATTTTCTCATATGGATATGAATAAGTTGGGGCAGCTGGTGGCACAGTAGGTTAAAGTGCCACACCTAGAGCCAGAAAGATCTGAGTTCAAATGTGACCTCAGACACTTACTGGCTTTGTGACTCTGGACACCCTGTTTGCCTCAGTTTCCACATCTGTAAAATGAGCTGGAGAAACCAGTGACAAACCACTCCAGCATCTTGCCAAGAAAACCCTAAATAGGGTCACAGAGAGTCAGATACAACTGAAATGACTCGACAACAACAGCAGCAACAACATAGATAGGTTGGATTCCCCCCCCCCCTGCTGAAAACTGCCTCTTTATATCCTTTGACCATTTGTCAACTAGAACATGATTCAAGCACCATTGGGAGGTTAAGCAAACACAAAACAAACCAAGCTTCTTGGGAAGAGCCACAATATATATGAAGAGACTTCTCTAGGAAAGTAGAATTCACCGTCAGAGTGACCGGTGGCTATCATTTGGCTCTCTGGTTTTCTTTATTAGAAAGAAGGGTTCAATCAGGGGCTATGTGTGTGGTGCGGAGCTTTTTATGGATAAACAGCTGTGGTGGAGAAACAAATGGCATTAATCAAACTTTTTAATATTCATTTTAAGTCACAAGGGCAAGAATTGTTTGTCTCAGTTGATGATTAATCTCTTCATCAGCCTCAGTGAGGATGAGTTCTCATGTCCTGTGAAAGAATTTGTGCTCCCCCCCACAAAAAAAGAAGAAGAATTTGTGCCCAGGAAGGCCCCGTTCTGGGTCAAGCTCATGGGTAGAGTCATCTGGAAAATATATTGTTCATCCCTTGAGTGCAGTCCCGAGGGCAACCACAGTGTAAACGAGTCCCTTCTGAGGGCTGGTCTGTGAGGTAACATACTGGGAGGTTTGCTGTTCTCATTTCAGGTCAAGGACATTTTCCAGCTAGACCCTCACTTCCTGTAACAAATTACTTCAAAAACTAAAGTCTTCCTGGAGTGATGAGTTTGGTTGATTTTTTCTGAAAATTATTCTTCTTTCCCATGCAAACCCTGATCAAACTGTTCTCTGAGGAGTCTGACTCACTCCCTTCTGACTTGGCCATGTCTTGTGACTTGGGCCCCCCAGCTGAGGGGGAGGGGGTGGGTCTGTGAGGATCAATATTTGCCTTTGGAAGGATCGGCTGTGATGCCAGGCAGAGTATTTAAGGAGGAGGGGGAAGCTTGCCTGGAGGTCCTACACAGCCAATGGGGGAACAGGAAACAAAAAGCTAAACTGACATTTCCCAAACCCCCTCACTGCTCAGTTCAGCCAAACTGTTGTCACCATTAAGACCAGATCTGGTGAGTCTGATTAAGAACCGTCCTGCAGGTGTGTTCTCCCTATTGCTTGTCTCATCTTTTGGGATGATATTCAATTTAAGGAGACCCAGATAATGAGGGAGAAATAAGATTTTCTAGCATGAGCTTTACCCTAAGAAGAGAATTGGCAACTGTATTGTTGAGGCTGAGGGGGAAACCCAATGGTCAGGGCTGGGGAGCAGCCGGAGAGCCAGACAGACAGGGGAATGCTGGAGCTCAGTATGTGTGTGGCTGCTTAGATTGATATGGAGCTTGGAGCATTAGAAGGTACTCCCTGACAAAGGATGGAACAAGGCTGCATGACTCAATGGTTAAAGCCGTTTGATGCAGTGGAAAGAATTCTGGATTGAAGCAGAGGGGTTCAAGCCATGCCTCTGACCTTTATGACCTCCATGAACTCAGCCTACCTTCCTCTGGACCCCATTTGTCCTTGTAAGACACTGTGTCCCAGCACCACTCCTATGAGGTAGACAAGGCAAGAGTTATTCCCTCCCATTTTACAGATGAGAAAATAAGGCCCAAAAAGGTAGGTAGATTGATTTGCCCAAGGTAACTCAGGAAAGTGGCAGAGACATGAAATCCAACAAGCTTTCCCCGGCACCATGCTGCCTGACCATCAAGATGTTGATTTATTGAATGGCGATAATGCTATAAATATTTGTAAACCTTTGAGCTTTCTGTAAATGTGAATAATCCCTATTGTTAAAAGTAGCAATGAGTAAAAATGGTTGCTATAAACACAACAAGCCCTTTATAAATGATAAATTACAGTAACTGTAAATGGCCTGGCCAGACCCTCGAATTTACATTCTTGGAAATTCCTGATGTATCCCCCACCACCTTGAAACTTTCCAACCTTCATTGACCAAACCACTATTGATTGTCTGTGGGCTGCTGTCCGAGGGAGGCAGCCTGCATGTCTGGAGCTCAGCCTGGTTTTATCAGGCCCCATAATGGAAAAAAGGAATTGTGAGTCACTTCTCTGTTTCTCTCCTCGCACAGACGCTAACACAGCACTTGTCTTCAGGGGATTTAATGGCTTTTAATGGGAATCAGGAGAATAAACATCTCTGGTGAATCAAGGGGTTGGAAGGGGCATCAGGGGCATCTAGCACAACCCCCTTGTTTTATAGAGGGGGAACCTACCAAGGTCAAGAGAGTGGAAATGTCTTGCCCAGGCTCTCACTTAGAAGTCAGAACTCGAACCCAGGAACTCTGAGTGCATCATGCTGCTGCAATACTCCAAATGCAAGCCTCTCTGCCCTGCTCCCTGTTGCTGCCTTCTCATTCTTCTTGGCCCAAGCAGGCTTTATCACAGGAAGAAGGTCAAAACACATCTGACGGACTGGATCCTAAGGAGCCCAGGACGCCAGGGAGGGCACACACTGAACTTCCTCTTACCTTCCATGAGAAAACTTTCAGTTATTCTGTTTCTTAATTCAGGGAAAACATTTCCAAATCACTTGAATGAATTTCACCTCCTTGAAAAAAAAGATCAGAACGAGTGGTGATTATAGAGCTCAATCCATGAGCAGTTCTTTTTTTTTTCTTATTTTAATGGCCACCATTGACAAACCATCACAGTGAAATGAAGTCTTCCTAGTAAGTAATACACATCTGATATACTGCCTTTAGCTCAATGCTTTCTAGCTGGAGGCAAAAAATGAAAAATTTAACCTGAGAATGAATACATAGAGAAAAAAGAATGCTGATAGAACTCTAGTTGATAAAATGTAATGGCCTAGGAAAATAAGATATTTCCTCTATTTAAATGCCCTTTATACTATCCTTTTACCCTTTTCCTCTCCCCTCCTCCACACCCCAATAGAAGGTCAGATTTGATGGCAGGGATTGGGACTTTTAAATTTTTCTTTTATTTTATTGCCTTTTAGCCCCAGACTTTTTTGAATTAAAAAGAACTTAACTGAATTGAATCAGAAAGTCTAATGTCATTTAAGTCTTAGCCCATTTGCCAAGATGCTTCATTTTGAAAGCAGATAGATAGCCAATCATTTGTCTCTCAAATTGGATCCTAGATTAAAATGGGACATTGAATCTGTTCAAAGACTGTCTCCCTTCCATCTGTTACTGTTATTAGTAATGGAGGTTTTCTAATTTATTGGGATTTAGGGTAAAATCAGAGTCAACTAGATATCCCATCTGTTTCATCCCAAACTCCTCAATTCAAACCCCTTGTCCTAGGAAGCCATTCTATAAACTATTAGTCTATTCTTAAGAGATGAGGAATTGAAGGGTATAAACCAAGAATTTTGAAATTTATAAACGATTAAAAACCATATGAAAGGGGGCAGCTAAGTGGCGCAGTGGATAGAGCACCGGCTCTGGATTCAGGAGGACCTGAGTTCAAATATGGCCTCAGACACTTGACACTCACTAGCTGTGTGACCCTAGACAAGTCACTTAACCCTCATTGCCCCGCAAAAAAACAAACAAAAAATATCATATGAAAGATTATTTCAAATCACTACTAACAAGTAAAATGTAAATTAAAACAGTTCTGAGGTTATGCCTCACACTGAGCAAATTGGCAAACAGAAAAAAAAAAAAAATGGAGAAAGTCAGTGTTGAGAGTCCTGTAAGAACAAAGGCTTATTCATCCAGTGTTGGTGGGGTTATGAAGTGGTCCAAGCACCTTAGAATTGTAGGAGAATATCAAACTGTTCCTACCCTGTGACCCAGAAATCCCATTATTAGACATATATTTCAAGGATAACAAAGGCAGAAAAAGTTTCCATATATGCCAAAATATTCATAGCTACTCTTTTCGTGATAACAGAAAACCGTGGATGCCTCTCGATTGGTGAATGGCCAAACTAATGGTCACACATGAATATAACTGACTGTCATATTACCTCCAGAAATAATGACTATGCGGATATACCAGAAACTCATCAACCAACTCAGACTTTAAAAAGAAATGTACAGGGGCAGCTAGGTGGCGCAGTGGATAGAGCACCGGCCCTGGAGTCAGGAGTACCTGAGTTCAAATCCAGCCTCAGACACTTAACACTTACTAGCTGTGTGACCCTGGGCAAGTCACTTAACCCCAATTGCCTCACTAAAAAAAAAAAAAAAAGAAATGTACAGGATATAGAAATAAGATCAGGCAACAGAGGACGTCAGAAATACTAAGGTTCAGAATGGATTAGTGAGATAGCAAGAGACAGAGCTACATTGCATAGGGGCACAGCCATATTGGGAGGAAGAGGATGCTCAAAGAAAGAAGAAATAATATCCAGAGAAGGAAAAGCAGGATGGTAAAGAGCCTTGAGTGCTTCATGCAAAGATCATTTAAAAGAACTAAGCATATTTAGCTGGGAGAAAAGAAGACTGGGGGGCGGGGTGGGGGAGGGGTTGGGAGTGGAGAGGATTGCGTAAGAGCTTTGTTTAAGGATTTGAAGGGTGGTCTATGGAGGATGGATTAGACTTCTTTGGATTGGTCCAGAGGACAAAGCAGTAGCAGAAAGTTGAAGAGGAAAATGTAAGCTTGATGTCAAGGACAACTTTCTAACCATAAGGGCTAGTCCAAAGTGCAATGGGCTACCTTAAGAAGTGGCAGGAAAAAAAGTGGCAGGTTCCCCACCTTTGGAGGTATTCATGCAAAAACTGGATGACTGTTTGTGAGGTATGTTATGGGGGCGAGGAATCTTTTCATGTATGAATTGGACCAGATGGCCATAGGGGTCCTTTCCAATTCAAATTCTGTGGTTCTGGGAATATGAGGAGCTCACAGAATCAAGGGAAGGGATGTATTAACTGATAGAGAGCAAAATAAGCAGAACCAGTAAAACAATAAAATAATTATTACAATAAGGTAAATTTGAAAGACCACTAAAGCAAAGTCTAATGCTATGTCATTGTAATGACCAATAATAGCTACAGGGAAACAATGATGAAACACACCTCCCTTCTTTCCTTAGAGAAGCAGAGGACTATGGGTACAGAATGTTGCAATGCAGTTTGATGAAGGTGATGAGTTTGCTTAAATATTTTTTGGTGAAGTCTCACTAGGGTTGGCATTGGGGGTATCTTTGGAAATAACTGTCATATAGAAATAAACTACCAATAAAACATTAATTAAAAAACAAAACCATTAGCACACTTTCCTGTCTCCCAGCCATGCTCCCACCCACCTTTGCAGCCTTGTTACACACAACTTCCCTTCCGAAATTCTTCAACTTCTTTGCTGTTCCTCATGTTCCATCTTCCATTTCTGTGCCTTTGAACAAACGGTGTCCTTTGCCTAGAATGACTTCCTCCTCCCCTCTGACTCTTCAAATTCCTACTTTCCTTCGGTTCTTGGCAGAAGTGCCTCCTTCTGCCTGCTGTTCTCCCAGTTGTTCCCACCTTCCAACCACAAATTATCTTTAATTTATTTCATTTCCATATTGTATATACTTAGATATTAACATGTCTCTCCCATTAGAGTGTGAGCTCCTTGTGGGCAAGGCTGTTTCATTTTGTCTTTGTATTCCTACCACCTGGCATAGAAAGAGTCTAATAAATGTTTATTAATTGGTTAAATGAATTCTTGCCTTAGTGACAACAAGAAAATTTAACCTTTGTTATTATTGAAGGTCTTGAAGTATGTTGGGCACTTAATTCTAAAGGTCTTTCCTCACAGTGGGACAACCAGGTGGTGCAGTGGGTAGAGCACCAGCCCTGGAGTCAGGAGGACCTGAGTTCAAATTTGGTCTCAAACACTTAATAGCTGTGTGAGCCTGGGCAAGTCATTTAACCCTTTTTGCCTCAGGTTCCTCATCTGTAAAGTGAGCTAGAAAAATCAATGACAAACCATTCCAGCATCTTGCCAAGAAAACCCCAAATGGGGTCACAATAAGTTGGACATAACTGAAAAAAACTTAATGACTCTACTCTAGTCAGCTCACCCCATTTTCCAGGAAAGAAAACTGAGACCCAGACAAGTGAGGGTCACAAGTTAGTGAAAGTGCCAAGACTTGAACCCTGTCCTCCAGATTCCCCAGTTTAGTGCTCTTGATGTGACATCCCATTCCCATTGGACTCCCCTTGACTGCCTTGATGCATAGTTAGAAGACATGGGTCATGGCCTCCTCTTGTGTCAAGTGAAGGAGTTGCTTTAGAGGGTCCCTCCCAGCTCCAGAGCTCTGATCTTACATCACTCCCCTGCCCCAGCTCCTCTAAAAGAAGCATTTACAAAAGTGCAGTGTTTCATGTCTTGACCATTGGTAGGTTCTCCCCAGGAGACACTGTAGATGAGCCCTCACTTTATGATCCCATCAGAGATTGTGCCCCTTGGGGAAACAGCAGTCTCCAGAGCTTTGTGGATTCCTGAGAGCTGACTTTCTGCCCACACCTGTCCCTATTTCAGTAGAAGGAGCACTCCTTCCCACATTGGAGGATTACATTGATTGGAATGTGCCTCAGTCTATTTATAAATGTGTATGCAATGAGGAGAGGAAATATCCCCCAAGATCACACTGCCCACCAAGCCAGCTGCCAAAGCTGACACCCTCCTCCAGCCAGCCTTTCCACAGGGAGGCCTCAGAGACAAGGACTGAAGGCAGTGACAATGCCTTGGGGTTTAGGCAGCCAGGGGTTGGTATATGGACAAAATGAGGGAGGTCATACTTACAGGACAAGGAAGCCCTTTAAATCAATGGGTGAATCTCTCTAAGAAAATGGAGCATGGTGAAATAAGCCCGGATCTGAATGTACCAGACAAATCACCAGATGATGTAACCTGATGCAGAGAGTCAGACACCAAGGCAGGAAAACCTGCCCTGAGTTCAAGTCCCTGCCTTGACCCCTGTTGGATCTGTGACTCTAAGTGAATTGCCTTTAAGGATTTTCTCAGGTTTTCCAGGGACTTATAACTAGGAAATGGTGGAAATGGAATTCATACGCAGGTCTTCTTGATCCCAAGGTGACTGCTCTTTCCCCCAACACTATCCACTGTAATACAATCGCCTATCAGTCAGTCAAGGCTTTATTAGGGACCTATTGTGTGCCAGCCACTTTGCCAAGTCACAAGGATCCAGATGAGTCGATTGTCTTATGCATTATCCTATTCAGATATATGTTAGAAAGGTTTTTATTGAAGAACTCTTTCACCCAGGATAAACTAAAGCATTGAGGCAAGGTGTTGGAGTACATAAAGTACTAGCCTTGGTTGTCAGGAAGACCTGAATTTGAATCGGCCCTCGGATGCTTACAAGCTAAGTGATCCTGGGATTGTCACTTAATCTCACTGACCCTCAGTATCCTCATCTGTAAAATGGGAATGATCATAGTACCTACATGACAGGGCTGGTGGGAGGATTGGTTTGAGGTGACCTATGCAAGGGGCTTTACAAGTCCTAAAGCTCTAGATAAATGATAGCACTTTAATCTAGAAGGAACTAATAAAGAAAGGCAGTATGATGTAGTGGATATAGAAATTACCTTGGAGCAAGGAAGATCTGGGTTCAAGTTCTAGCTCTGGAATATACTGCCTTTGTGACCCTGAGCAAGTCATTTTACTTCTCTTTCCTCTAAGCAATTCTCAGACCCTTTAATATAATCTGCAACACTGGTATGGACCTGAATTGGTAGAAAAATTCCTTACTTGAGGATGTCTACATCAATGAAATCATGGGTCTGGACCAAGCACCACCTACTTTGATGAGGAACATTCCCATTGTCATCATATTTACACAAATATTCCAATATGATTTTCATATCCATTATCTTACCTGTTCCTCATCATCCCGTAGAGGCAGATAAGGCAAGGATCATTCGAACTCATTTTACAGATGAAGAAACAGACACAAAGAGGCTTTGCCAAGTGTATATAACTCATAAGTGGCTGTCCCAGGTCATAAATACTAAAACCAGGCAGGACCTCAGTAAGGTGGGCAGAAAGGGTGAGACATTCGGAACCAGAGGACGTAGGTTTGAATCCTGACTCTTCTTTTTGTTTTTTGCGGGGCAATGGGGGTTAAGTGACTTGCCCAGGGTCACACAGCCAGTAAGTGTCAAGTGTCTGAGGCTGGATTTGAACTCAGGAACTCCTGAATCCAGGGCTGGTGCTTTCCACTGCACCACCTAGCCACCCCCTGAATCCTGACTCTTCTACTTCTTCCATCTGTGACTATGAGCAGCTGGTTAAGTGCTCTGGGGGTCAGGGTTTTTCATCTGTAGAATGAAGAGGGTTAGCTAAATGAGTTGTGTGGTCCCTTCCAGTTCTAATCCTATGGATCCCCTTATTTTAAAGTTGTTGCCATTGAAGCCCTGAGAAATGAAGACACTTGCCCAGTTACACAGGGATGGAATCACCACACTGGGACTTGAGCCCAGATGTGCTGACTGGAGTTTTGGTATTCTTTCCACTCTATCACAGAAGCCACATTGAACCCTCAGCTCTGCCAAAGAACTATCTGATAGCAGCATCATTGTGGGGTTGTGGTAAGTGGCCACAACTGCTCTGCTCTGCTCTTGCATCTAAAGTCTGATCGGAGTTACAAAAAATGACCCACCCACAATTTTTCATAAATATATCATCTGTGTTCATTGAAATGTACTCATCACAAATGCTCTATCCAAAGCACCAATCGCTTAATTGCTGAATCTAGTGGCAGCTTCAGTTGAATGATGAGGTTGGAAGACAAGATGCTAAGAGTTGACTTCATAAGAATGTGAGAGGAAAGAAAGGGGGGGCACTAATTGTACATGCTCTTCACATAGTTCAACCATGAAAGAGAGGAGAGATATCGAAGAAAAAAATGACAGGAGATATACTTTTCTAAAAAACTATTGACTCAAAACATCAAAATACTCAAAGTTGAAATAAACGATTGTTTAATCTGGGTAGATTGGGTTGAAAATAGGAGAAACAAGCATTGCAGCTTTTGTAGTTTTCTGTTTTCTTTTTCCATCACTCTTCAAATTCTCCTTTTCTCCCCTCCATTGATTTTAAGCTCCTTGCAAGCTTGAATTGTTTCTTTTTGTTTTCTCTATATCCCCAGTACCTAACATACTTTAAATATCTAATATATGCTTGTTAATTGATTGATGAAAGACCTTCCAACCAGAAGTTGCTCATGTTAATCTCATCCATTTTGTTCTAGTTTAATTCAACATTTGAAATATTTGTTGTGTGCAAAGCTCTGGGCTATGTGTTTGAGGTACAAAGAAAAAAATTAAGTAGACTCTACCCTCAAGGGGGCTTACATCCCAGGATATCTGTGGTCTAATATGAACATGGTTAAGTAAATACAAAGTAATTTGAGTGGGGAAAGAAGGTGAAGAGAGAACTGGTGGGAGTGGCCTTCACGAAGTATGTTGTTGTTTCAGTTCATGTTCTGATTCTTCATGACCCCATTGGGGGTTTTCTTGGTAAAGATACTGGAGTGGTTTGCCATTTCTTTCTCCAGCTCATTTTTCAGATGGGGAAACTGAGGCAAATAGGATTAAATTATTTGCCCAGGATCACAAAGCTAGGGTCTGAGGCTAGATTTTGAATTCAGATCTTCCTGATTCTAGACCTATTCTATCGCCTATGCTACCTAGCTAGCCTTGGCCATAATTGGCTGGCCATAATTGGGATGAGAGTTGAGTCATATGGCTCATGAGAATTTCTCTCTCTTGAATAAAGAGCATCTCTTTGGGTCAGCTAAGGGCCAGAATATATCTTAGTCAGTAAATGACTAGTGCTCCACCAATATATTGAGAACATTCAGGATTCCTTGGAAGTTATACCAATCAAATAACCCTGCTCAATGACTCTTTGATAATATGTATTAGAGAAGGAATAAATCAGGAACAGATGTACTCACCAAAAAGTATTTGCCACTTTGATGAACAAAGTAGGATGAAGAGGGACTCATTGTGGTTAGTGGGGTCCAGATGTTTGTATTTTCAGATGACACTGGAATAATTGTTCCAAGACCTAGAACATACAAGGTTCCTAGAAGAAGAAGGAAAAATCACTCAAGGAGTTTGGTCCATCCATTTCACACAGGAAAAGACCAAGTGGATTGAAGAACGTCTATTTCCTCAATTTCATCATCACTTAGATGGACGCCCTATAGAACTTGTCTAAGAGCGTGTATCTAGGGACAAATAGTACAAATGGACAATGAGCTGGTCCCAATGAGCTTGCTCGGGGGAAGTTGACAAACTTTCATTGACCCCAAGCTTACATGAAAGCAAAAGCCCATTTTATACTAACAATTTACTGATATTGCTGTAGGGCAGCAAGACATAAAATGGCATTACTTTCCAAGGAACTAATGCTAGTATCACAAAGAGTGGCAATAGACAGGAGCATGTTGGGTGGAGCAGGCTGCAAACTGACGAGCAACTCCACAAAGGTAAAGAGAGTAAGCAATGTCATCAAGAATTGTGTGACTGGTAGAGACGATGGCAAGAATGAGAAGTGAAAGATGGACAGTCAGCATGCACGAGGCTTCTGACGTCCTTTGGAGGACACCTTAGGAAGCCACCAGTTCTTTGGTGGTGTGAATTTAGGAGACGATGTGGACAAGACTTGCACAGATTGGGGAGGCGCAAATGGACTGTGACCATCATGACTGAGGATTCCCCGGGGCCAGTTGAGTGGCCTGAAATGCAGAATTTAACTATACTTGAAATCATGTCCTTCAAGGGGTATGCTGAAGCCGGTTCAAAGAAGCTCAGAGAGCCTATTGTTAAATTTTCAGTGGGATCATTTACAGCTTGGAAATAGGCAATCACTGCAAACTAGGGCATGATTGATGATTTGCTGATTGTCTGGACTTAAGAAAGTGATAGAATGTTAATAATGCAGAAGTGTGTCAGAGAATGAGCTGTTAGGCATTTACCTGGCTACTTCCCTCCCTTCTTTCAACTGGTGGGAGTCTATGGGTGTGGAATATTGTATATCCTGCCAGGTTCCATTGAATTCATTGATTTGTTTTTGCTGATTTGCATCTTTCCTTCTTTTTTCTCTTTCGAGCAATGCCTCTCACTTGGTAGTGGATGGATTAGATCTGGAAATCAAAGATGATTATAAAAGCAAATCAATCACCAAGATGAAAAACCTGGTCAAAATGAAAGTTATGGTCATTTTAGGTAAATTTAGAATCAGAGCCAATTGTGTGCTTCAGGCCAAGTGGCCTCTCCCTTGAAGGTGCAGTGATTCAAGAGTAGGCCTCTGCCTCATCGAGATCTAGAAATAACCTCCATGAATTCATAACCAAGAAATCCTCTGATGATGGAAATTCTTTTTTTCCTTTGTGCTTATGACTGATATTACAGCCAGACTACTCTGGCAATGGTCTCCTCACTGCCCTCGCTTATTAGCTCAGCTTTGTCTAGGAAAAAAAAACCGAAGCCCAGGATATAAAACTTTGTGTTTGCTGTTATTTTCATGGGAAAAGACATAAATTCTGAAATGATTATGCTGCTCAGAATGTCATGTCCTCCTAGCAAGCTTAGTTAATGAATTATTTTTTATCGCCTGATTTTTTTTAGCCAAAGTCAAGAATGTCATTTCATAGGAGAAATCTGTATTGGGTCCCAGAAGACTCTGTTTAGGTTTCATCAAGGTGTGTACAGGACATGCAGGAATCCAAAAACTAACATTTTTTTGAGGTGAGGAGGGGGGGATGTATGCAGTTAACCAGAAGGCTCAAAGCAAAAGAAGTTAGGGTTTTTGTCAGCCTTCTTGACTCAGAAATTGGCTAAAGATGACTGGGCAATGACAACCTGATGGGGGGGGGGGTAACCTGGGAGGGGAGGACCACCAATATTAAATTAAGATTATAGAATGGGAGGGGGAAGAATGTTTATTTTCTCTAAGAGGCAACATGGGAAAGTTTATCGAGGATTTGTTCTGGAATCAGGAGGACCCAAGCTCACATCCCAATTCTGGTCAATAGTGTAATATGTAACAAGCTCATTGCAGTCTGAACTCTGTGTCTTCTACTTGTAGTCTGTGTAAGCTTATGCAGATAACCTGTCTAGACTTCACTTTCCTCATTTGTCACATTAAAGGATTCGAATAGATGACCTAGCTCGGAATCAATTCCATGATTCTATGAACGTTGTAGGTGCATGACTTTATACAAGTCACTTAACCTTTGGGCAAGTTCTGTCAACTTTCTGGGCTTCTGTTTCTTCCCCAAAATGAGAGGATTAAACTAGGTGGCCTCAGAGGCCTTCTCCAGTCCTGTCTATGATCCTATGTACATAGTAGGCATGAGACCCTAGAGAAGTCACTCACTGTCTCTCTGGCCATACTATAAGGCTACTTCTTCCAGGTGGTCACATGTGTGCATTCCCAGACCGATATATTCATGGGTCCTTGACTTATTGCTGTATTGTGTTACACACTGGAGAGTGAGGATCACACTTTGGGGCTGCTGTGTTTAAAGATCCTAACCTTTGGCCTTTTGGGGCAATGTTGAACGATCAGAAATTTGACCATAAAGGCACTTCTATAAACTGGGAAAGGTACCAGATTTGCAGTTGGAGGGCCTGGGTTTTAATCTTTCCTTTGATATTTATTACCTGAGTAACCTTGGGCAATGCATTCCCTTTGCTGGGCCTCAGTTTCCCCATGGTGAATTGAGGAGGTTGAATTATTTGGCCTCTGGGGGGCCATCCCACTCCACATCTATGATTCTACAACTTGACTTCAGTCACAAAGCTACAGCCTGAACTTTTCCTGCTTGCTTAGCGGTTGGCTACTTTGCTGAGAGATGGCCATAGAGTAGTGGTAAGAGAGGTGTTCTGTTTGTCATGGACAAGGTTATAAACCATGGCCTTGAACTGTCTTCTACCTTCACTGCTCTCCTGGTGTATTTGGAATCATAACAGAAGGAGGGAAAGGGAAGAAGAAAGGCTCCTGGGAGCATTCCCAAAGCAGAAGATTCCTCAGTCAACAATATGGTAAGCCAGATGTCTGGCTAGGAGCTGGGAGCTAATCAGCAACCCTTGCTAAGCTCCGATTATATTCAAAAACTAGATGGGGGGGAGGGAGGGAGGGTCGAGTTGTCAATCAACTCAGTAACAGCCCACTTGGAATTTACAATCTCTTAGTCTCCAAAAGGTGGATTACTCCTTTTTCCAAGGAAAGGGGTGTTTTCGATAGATTAAAATGCAGCATTAACTAGGTCTGCCATTTTGTTCAATGCCAAAGTTGCAAACAACTCAATTTCCAACCCAAAGAATTTACTTATTTGATCCCACAGAATCCCAGAATTTCAGAGTTGGAAGAGAACTCTGAATTCATTTAGTCCAACCCATATCTGACTGAGAATTCCCTCTACAACTCCCCAAATCCAGCCTTTAATTGGAGATGTCCAGTGAGGGGAACCCATAATCTCCAAATGTAATTCATTCCACTTTATGATGACCTTCACTGATATGAAATATATATACACATATACACACACACATAAATACATACATATATACATACGACCTTCTCTTTATATTAAACTCCCACCTGTGCGCCTGGGTCTGCCTTTTGAGGCCAAGGAGAACAAGTCTGATTGCATGATGCCCTGCAGGGAGCTGGGTTGGAGTCAGAGAAGCTTGGTTCAACTTGTATCCATGACTGAATCTAGCGCACTTCTTACTTGTGGAACCTCAGTCAAGTTGCTTAATCTCCTTGGGCTCAGTTTCCTATCGTAAAGTGAGCCCCATCCAGTGTGCTTTCCACTATTTAGAAGGGAAGTTTACTAAGCAGGTATATAAGAACGGTTACTACAAAATATCCCCCCAAAAAAACTGGGGACCCATTCTTTCCCTGCACACGTAAGTGAGAGTTGGCATAGGAATTTTAGGTGGTCAAGTGGTATTTTGCAAAAGTCACTCAGTCAGAATGCATCAAAGGCAGAATTCAAATCCAGTCTCCTTGACTCTGAGGTCAACTCTCGCCACCATTCTAGGATACCTAATTGTCTGAAAAAAAGGTATAATCCAAAAGGAATCTATGTTTGTCTTGGGATGATATGGGATCATTTTATTTTCTCTTGTGATAATCAGACTTCCCAATGACATTCTCTAGGCAAGAACTTTTCCAGCTCTGGCCTTGGTGGGGGTGGGAAGCAGCCTGGAAGCACCATCCATGACAGTAGGAAATGAGAGACCTTGACAAATTGGCTCAGACAACTCCAAGTATATACTGGTGAGTTGCCAGCATCAGGAAGATATTTCCACTTGAAGGAATCTAGCATCATTTTTTATTAGAATAATTTAAATAAGTAATTAATTAATTAAATGTCAGGAAGGAACAGAAGGAAATAGAGTTACTGCTGGTTACAGATTTATCGTTTGAAGCCTCAGGGCCTGAACAGAACCACAACCTGTTCAGATCTGGGCAGGCCTAGATTGTCTAACACTGATTGTTTGATTACTGGGGAGGGAAAAGGCTTCCGGGGTGAAATGAAAGCAAGTCTAACCAGAACTCAAAAATATTGGAAAATCGGATTACTGCCTCGGAGTATTTGAGCCTTTCCTTCCCCTGGGGGATTCTATGCAAATTAGCTTTGTAATGTATCCATCCTGCTGTGAGCACTCTGGTTAGAGGAATGCTTAAGAGAAGGCAAAATCCCCCTCCATTCATTTAAAGAGGTAATAAGGCGACCCCAATGTCTCACTTATGGTTATATATGCATCCCATGGAAGAGACACGAACTCACATGTAAAATCACAAACATACACATAGACACAGGACACATGCACACATTCACATAAATTCACACACGCTCACACACATATACTCACACCATTCTCTTACATTCAACATACATATATTACATACACACATACTAACATATATACCGGAGAATTTTATAGTAGCCTTTTTGTAGTCAAAAAAGAACTAGAAATAAAGTGGTACAGTCGTTGATTGGTTGAACAAATTGTGATATATGAATGCCATGAAATATTGTGGTGCTTTAAGAAGTAATGAATCTGAGGAATTCGGAGAAAGAAGAGAAGGTTTTCTGAACTGAGGCCAAGTGAAATAAACAGAACCAAGAGAATGCCCATGAAATTAACATTCAAAAGGTAAGGAAGTTGGTTGTGATGATCAATTTTGACCCCAGAAAACAAATCACAAAACACAGTATCCCCTCTTGGCAGAGAGGTAGGGGGACCTACAGATAATAATAGTGAATACACCACCAGTCCACCTTTATCAGTTGGTTTCTTAACTGCTTTCTTTGTTATATTTTTTACAAGAGATGGGAGATGGAAGAGAACTGTATGCTGAAACAATTGTTGACTCCCTAAGGAGGCAAACACCATATGATATTAATTATAATATGAAATTATACAAAACATATTTCCATATTAGCCATAGTACCCAAAAAAGAAGGTGAGGAAAATTATATTTCAATTTGCACTGAGTATTCATCAGTCCTCTCTCTGGAGGTAGACAGCATGATTTTATCATTAACTCTTTAGAATTGTATTGGATCGTTGTATGATCAGAATAGTCAAGTCTTTCGAAGTTGATCCTCATTACGACATTGTTTTTACTGTGCACAATAATCTCCTGGTTCTTGCTTCACTTTTGCATTAGTTCATAAAGGTCTCTTGCCATGTTTTTGTTCTGAAGCCCCCCCCTGTCATTTCTTAGAGAACAATAGTACTCATTGCAATCATATGCCATAACTTGTTCAGCTATTCCCTTTGATTGAGCATCCCTCAGTTTCCAATTCTTTGCCATCATGAAAAGGGGTGCTATAAATATTTTTATTTTTCCTTGGGGTACAGACCCTAGTAGTGTATTGCTGGGTCAAAGGTATGTACAATTTTGTAGCCCTTTGCTCATAGTTTCAGATTGGTCCTCTAGAATAGTTGGACAAGTTCACTCCTCCACCAACAATTCATCAATGTACCTATTTTCCCACATCCCCTCTAGCATTTTCTCATTTCTGATAGGTGTGAGGTGTTACCTCAGAGTTCTTTTAATTTGACTTTCTCTAATGAATAGTGATTTCGAACATTTTCCTCATATGACTAAGAGATAACTTTTGATCTCTTCTGAACAACTGCCTATTCATATCCTTAGACCATTTATCAGTCATGCCATGGCTCTCACTTTATTAATTTGACTCTGTTCCTATACATTTTAGAAGTAAAGCCTTCACCAGAGAAACTTTTTTGTACAGTTTTTTTTTTATATTACTTGATTTTCTATGATACCTTTTTAGCAAAATGTCATTTCCCTGATTATCTTTGAATTAAGTCTATTTTTTGCTTCTGGATCATGACTGCCACTCCTGCCCTCTCACTTCAGCTGAATCATATTCGATCTGTTCCAGCCCTTATGTCAACTCTGTGTGCCATCTTTCTGTTCCCAATCTATCCCTTGTATAGAAATATTGTTGGATTCCAGTTTCCGATGCATTCTGCTATCCACTTCTATGGGTTAGCATACTCCATTCATAGTCACAGTTCCAATCACTAACTATGCATTCCCTCACACCCCATTTTCCTCTCTCCTTTCTCCTTTTTGTCCTTCTGTTCTCCTCAAACATCTGTCTTGCTTCCAACCACCATCTTCCCCAAACAGCTCTCTCCCTTACATTCCAGTCCCCTCCCAATAGATTCTATACCCAACTTAGTGGGTATATATTCTTCTGTATTTGAAACAATTTTGATGCAGTGAAGTTTAAGCATACCTGCTACTCCATCTATTTTCACCCTCCACTGTAAAAGCTCTTCCTTGTGCAATTCCTGTTATGTGAGAAATTTTTTTCCCATTCCACCTCTCTCTTCCTCCTTCTCCCAGCGCATCCTCTTTCTCACCCCTCCATTCTTTTTTTCTGAAATCATCCCAACATAATCAACTCACACCTGTGCCCTCTGTCTCTGCAGACTCCCCTCTAAGTGTCCTAAAAATGAAGTACTTAGGAGTTACCCATACCTTAACCATATAGGAAAGTAAACAATTTAACTCCATTGAGTCTCTTATGATTGCTCTTTCCTGGCTTACCCTTTTATTTGCTTGAGTCTTGTGTTTGAATTCATATTTTCTATTCACCTCAGGTCTTTTCATCAGGAATGCTTAGGAGTCCTCTATTTCATTAAATATACATTTTTTTTTTTTTGCTTAAAGGATTATACTCAGTTTTTTCTGAGTAGGTGATATTAGTTGTAATCCTCCTTTGCCCTCCAAAATACAGGCACACCTCAGGACAATTACAGTAGTAAACCTCAAAGATTAGTGACAACAAATCACCATAACATAAAATAATACAGACAAAAGGTTGAAATATTGAAGAATTACCAATATGTGACACAGAGACATGATATACACACATGCTGATAGAAAAATGGCACTGGATAGAATTCTTTACTTCAGGATTGCCACAAACTTTCAATTTTTAAAAAATACAATTATCCCAAAGCTCAATAAGCAATGTAAAATAATTAAGTATGCCCTGTATTATATTGTAAGCCTTCTTGCTCCATTAACATGGGATATGCTAAATCTTCTGTGATCCTGACTGTGGTCTCATAATATTTGAATTGTTTCTTTCTGGCTGCTTGCAATGTTTTCTCCTTGACCTGGGAGCTCTGGAATTTGGATATGATATTCCTGGGAGTTTTTATTGGGGATATCTTTCAAGTGGTGATCAGTAAATTCTTTCTATTTCCATTTCCGTTTCCCCCTCTGGATCCAAGATATTGGTGGGCAATTTTTCTTTATAATTTCTGAAATATGTGTAGGCTCTTTTATTTGACTTTGTTTTATTGTTTCTTCCATTTACCTAATTTCAAGTTTCTTCGATGAGCTTTTTTACCTCTTTTTCCATTGGCCAATTCTGCTTTTTAAGGAGTTCTTTTGTTTTCTTGAATGAGTTTTTGTGCCTCTTTTATCATTAATCAATTCCGTTTTTTAAGGTGATATTTCTTCAGTAATGTTTTTGTGTCTCTGTTACCAAGCTGTAAATTATTTTTTCATAATTTTCTTATATCGATTTAATTATTTTCCCCAATTTTCCCACTACCACTCTTCTCTTTCTTTGACTCCTCCAGTAATTTTTGCTGGCCCTGGGTCTGATTAGCATTTTTCTTTAAGGCTTTGCTTGTAGCTGTTTTCTCATTGTCTTCTGAATTTACATCTTGGTCTTCCCTGCCACTATAGTAGCTCTTTGTGGTTGAATTATTTTTTGTTGTTTATTTGCTAATTTTTCTAGTCTTTATCTTCACTTTTAATTTTTTGTCAAAGTTGTCCTCTGCTTATTTAGGGATAGGGAGGCATGGTCCCAAGCTTCATGCTTTTTTTATCCTGCTATTTTCAAAGCTAGTTCTAGGGGTCTGCAAGTTTTGGGTGCTTTCAAGGTGGTATTATCCTGGGAGAGATATGGCCACTGCTTTTCTGGTCTGTGCTCTGGTCTTTACCCAGGAAGGGCTCCTGTTCCCCTACAGCCACAAGTACTAATGCTATTCTTGGTCCTGGGGCTGTGACCAGGGTCCCTGTTCCCTTGTGTCCAATCACAAGCACTCCTCTCCACTCTGAAACAAGAACTGCTTATGGGCAATAGAGTTACCAATCAGTGCCTGCTGCACCTAGTGCCAGCAGAAGATCCCTATAATCTCTTTCTGACCAGTTGTTCAACTCCTTCACTATCTCTGGGCTGAGAACTCCTGCTGATGCTGCCGCCACCACCACCACCACCACTGCCGCCACTGTCACCATCATCTCTAAGGCCCAACACTGGTGCTCCTGCCTCACTCCAGGCCTTTACCCACCCTGCATCATGGATCTCATCTACAGAGCTCCTAAGTTGTCTTAGGCTATAAAAATGCTTCCCTCTGACCTTTTGTTGGCTCTGTTGCTCCAAAATTTTAAAGTTGTTTGGAGGCTAATACCGGGAGAGTTTGGCTGGGTCCCAGCCTATATTCTGCCATCTTGGCTCTTCCAAATTTTTTTAAAGGAAATAATGAAGCAGGAGCATGAAAAGGTAGACTTCCTAGTCCCTGACTTTGTCCCCATACTAAGAGTTGGCTTTCACTCTATTGACACTGAGGTGGGTCAGATAATGTCTACCTTGTGGGAAGTCCCAACATTTCTTGGTAACTGGACTAGATGAGTACATGACCCAACTGAGGTGAGTGTCATGAGTCTGAATCTCATGTCATGGGATCACAAAATCCTAAAGCCAGAGCTGAAGGGGACTTGTAGGTCAGATAGTCCAGTCCTTCATTTTACAGATGAGGAACCTGAGCCACAGAGAGGTTAAGTGACTTCATCCAAGGTCACACAGCTAGTAAATCTCTAAGTCAGGATTCAAACCTGGGTCTTCCTTACCAATCCACATCATCATGCTGTCCCTCTCTGGGATCAAGAAGGCACTTCTAATCCTGGACCCGAACCATCCATACACAAGGCCCCATTTGTCCACAATTTCAGAGGGCTCAGAATAAATTCACCTTAGGCAGATTCCCTTCTGAGCTTCAGATTCTTAGAGAGCAGCCTGGGACATGGAGACGTTCATTGGCTTCCCAAGGTCACACAGTCAGTATGTGCCAGGGACTAGATCCTGGGTCTTTCTGACTCCGAATCTAGGCTTCTATTCACTATCTCATACTACCCCTTAAATCTAACCTCACTGATGGAGAAACCCAGCCCTATACCCAGGGAATTGGGGCACCCTAGGCAAGGTTTGAACTGATACCCCTTCTGTGCTACTGCTTCAGGGAAGCCTGGAACCTTTCCTGTAATGTGCATCACTTGACATCACAAAATAATTTGATGTCACTCAATCAATCCCATGGAGGGCAGAACATCGGAGCATCAGATCCTCAGAGTCCCTTTAGAAAGCATCCCTCACTCTATAATGCCCTCACCTCCCAGGGTCCCACTCAAAGCAGCTGCCAAAGTGGCCTAGCCCTCCCTGCTGCTGGCTCACATCAGCAGTCACTAAAGGACAGGGGATTATTAGGGGGCATTAGGGTTAGGATTGGGGGGGAGTATGGTGGTAATGGGCACAGGATTTGGATTCAGAGGACCTAGGTTTGCTTCCTCTCCTTGCACTAAGCAAGACAAATTGATGTAACAAGTATTTATTAGACTCCTGCTGTGTGCCAGCATTTAGTCCAGTGGCTGGAAGACAGTAGGCACTTAATAAATGTTTATGGATTAATTGCTAGACACCGAGCTAGGCCCTGGGATACAAAGACAAAACTGAAACATCCCCCACCTTCAAGGAGCTTACATTACACTCAGAGGAAGCAACCAATATACAAATAAGCAAATATGAAATGAATACCAAGTGAATTCAGGGCTAGGCACAGGAAACAAGCAACAACATCAGGACATGACTCTGATAGGAAGGAGCAACTGAGCTGAGCGTTGGAGGGAGATGAAAGTGAGGAAGAAAAGCATTCCAGGACTGAACTTCCTCATCCCTAAAAGGAAGAGGTTAGTCTTAGATGACTTTTGAGCATCCTTCTCATGTCTGAATCTGCGGACTTGTGGCAAAACCAGTTAAGTTTTGTGTTTTTTACTCAAAACTCCCTTTTCATGCTTAATTGGAAAAGCAGGTCATTGGAGATTCGAGGGTAAGGTTGAGAGGATCGCCATTTCTTTGCACCAAGGACAGGAGGTGAATTTGCTTCTCCTTGGTTTTATTTCTTTTTTCTATCAAATTGTGTTTTCTGTTTTGTTTAGGTTGTTTTTAAGCAGGCAAATTCCACCATTGCACTTGGTGATCACAGGTTAAACTGAGGTAATTAGAATTGCTATCCTCCCACCTGGCTCCCACACCTGTTTGGTATATTTCTGTTCATTCAAATGATAGCAGATGGTTTACTGATTGAAGATTCCCAGGGACTGGAATTTGTCCATTTCCTTCCCTCTGATGCACCAAGGGCTCTACCTGCATGAGGTTGAACTGGGAGGAAGTGGGGAGCCCTGGGTTGGGAGCCACAGTTCAAAGCCTGAACTGGTAGGATCTAAGGCAAGTCCCTTAACCTCCACAGCTGTTTCCCAACTGTCAAATGAGAGTATTAAGGTAGAGGGCCCCAAGCTCTCCTCGAGCTCTGTATCTGTTCTCCTCTGACTCCAGCTCACTATCTGTGTGACCTTGGGCAAGTCACTCAACTTCCCTGGGCCTCAGTTTGTGCATGAGTAAGATAAAGGCTGTGGAGAGGTCCAGCTGGCTTCTGAGGCTCCTTCCAGTCCCTATATTGATGACCCTCTCATCCAGCAGCACTGCAGGATGCTTGTACCCCCAGCCCAGTTCTGACCTTGCTAACAGAGGAGACAATGCCTGGGAAGATGCCCAGCGATTTTCCACACCCATTCACATAGAATAAATTCTCCTTGGGGAACATTCTTTGTCAGGTAAGTGTGATGCCCTAATTTAACATGAGCTCAAATGGGGGTTGGGGAGAAAAAGTAATGGAAAAACAAACTTGGACATGTGGACCAAATGCAACTAAAATAATTCTAAAAAATATAACAATCTGTGAGTTATTGAACATCATTCCAGGCTGCTCCTCTCTCCCTCTTCTCCTACCCTCCCCCCTTCTCCTCCTCTTCCTTCTTCTTTCTCCCTCTCTCCCACATCCCCCTCTATCTGTCTCTGTCTCTGTCTCTGTCTCTGTCTCTTTCTTTCCCTTTCTCTGTCTCTCTTTTTCTCTCTCTCCCCCCTCTTTTTTTCTCTCTCTCTTTCTTCCTCTCTCCCTCTCTCCCTCCCTCCCACCTTGCCTCCCTCTCTCCTTTCACTAAAACTCCAAATCACATCCTGGTCATCTCCATTCATTCCTGTGTCTCCATGCACATGCACATGCACATGCACATCCCATCTCTTGTGAGAGCCTCTCCTCCAAGCCAAGGAGAAAGCAGCCCTGTCCCTTTAAGATGCACTCACTCTTGTATCCATGGCTCATAAGGGGCAGAACTTTATTCCCAGCCTGTCCATGTGACCCAAAGAGGTGGATAAAAGGTGCTGCATTAACATCTGTTGTGTCACTCAAATTGCAAACCATCTTCCCTGAAAAAAGACTAGATACCTAATGATTCTATGTTTGAAGGAAATAACAGTATGTCAATGTATTCCTGGGAATCCATTCAATAGTACCACATGATCAAGACAATAGATTACAGTAAGGAGACAAGCCAGGGTTTAAGAATTTTATCTAAGGAGAAAGAGGCAGCTGGGGGCATAGTGGGTAAAGCCAGCAAGACCTGAATCCAAGAAGACCTGGATTCAAATCTGATCTCAGACACTTCCTAGGTCTGGGAGAGTTATTTGACCTCTGTCTGCCTCAATGTCTCATCAGTAAATGGGGATAATAATAGCACCTACCTCTCAGGGTTGTTGTGATGATAAAGAGAGATTATATTTATATGGCATTTTGCAAATCTTAAGTCACTATATATGTGCTAGCTGTTATTATGAAAACCAGAATGATGAAGGGGCTTAAGTTTATACCACAGGCAGATTGGTTGGGGATATTTTTATCTTGGAGAAGAAAAGACTTGGGCAAGGTGGGGCATAATGACTATCTTCGAGTATTTGAAGATAATCTGGTCATGGAAATCTTGTCCTGGTTTGCATGATTTAGTGAATTAAATTAATTTTCTCTGGAAAATTGTGCCTCTTCTGAATGACTTCTAGATGCCCAATCTGTCTGTCGTCATTCAGATGGCACAAGAACGACTACTCCAATCATTTATTCCTTCCTCTCATACCATATTGCTTATGTCAAAACCACCCCTGAAATAAGCAGCCAGCCTTGGCTGCACCAGATTTCTGTTGCTATTCATGCTCCCTTTTCATTTCATTCAATGCAAGTGGGAAAGACCTTTTAAGTATTCTTGGGAGATTCCCTCTGTCCTTGTGTTTACAAATCTATTGGATTCAAAATAAAAGGTCCAGGCAGCCCCAGCACCGCTTAAATAGCAGAAAACCAATGTGTTGTTAATATCTCTTTCCACTAGAAGCTCTGGCCTGCTGGTTGACCTTCCTGTGTGCTGCATCCATCCTCCATCTGATCATAGCACTCTTACAAACTCGGCCAAACTGGTCCTAAAGCTTCTCCTTTGAACTTCACCTTGGTTTTCCTCCTCCTTTGTTGCCACCTGCCTTCTGCCTCTCGGGTAGCTCTTCATGGCTTTGGGATGAGGGATGGGTCAACCTCAGGTCTCTCCATCACAGGTTAAGTGATGAGTCATCAGATTTCCAGGAATTCCATCTCATCACAGATGAGCTTGAGCTGCTGAGACCACACGGCAAGTGCTAGCTAGCCTGTCACTTTGCATAGCATCAGCAGGAAGGGTCAACCATGTGGCAAGTCAGCCCAAGAAGCCAATACTCATTTGGACTGCTGGCCCACAAATAAGGGCATGGGTGGGTGGTCAGGAATGACCTTCAAGTCAGGTACAGGCCATTTGTTTTGTTCCAAATGCTCTCAAAAATATCTTCTTTTTTATTTTGAACAAACATTCCCATGTGCAGTGAACAGAAAAGAAGATTGTATGCAAAGCTATGAATTCATATTAATTCCCTATAAATTTTAGATATCAAATATCAGATATTTAGCCATGAAACTTGCTGCAAAGACCTTGTTCCCAGGCCACTGTTTCCCTTTAAATTTAGATGGCATTGATTTTGTTTATGCAATAACTTTTTAAATATTATAAAATCAAGCACCCATTTATATCTTATGATCAACTATCTCTTTTTTATTCAAAATCTCTTGCTCTCTCTCTAGCTATAAAAAGTACATTCTCGTGTCTTCTAATCATTTTTTGATGTGATCTTTTTTAGGTCAGATATCAATTTGTAGTTTCTGTATATAATATGGAATATTGCTCTTAACCAAAGTACTACCAGACTGCTTTCTAGTTTCCTCATTTCTTTTCTTTTTTTTTTTTTGGTAGAATAGGGACTCATTACCCTAGTGGTTATGGGCAGCTAAGTGGTACAGTGGATGGAGCACTGGACTTGGAATTAGGAAGATTCTAATTCAGGAGTTCAAATTCAGCCTCACACACTTACTAGCTGTGTGACCCTGGGCAAGTCACTTAACCCCAATTGCCTCACTAAAAAAAAAAAAAGAAAAAAAAAAAGAACTAGCCCTGCTAGGCCTTCTTCTTTTCCATTTCCCCCCATTATTTTCCCTTGAGATTTAATTTCTGTTCATCCAGATGAATTTTGTTATTTTTTCCTAATTCTGTAGATTAACTCTCTTGTAGTTTAATATGGAACTGAACTTATAAATTAAATTAAGTTTTCATTTTTATTACATTGGTACAAACCAACCATGAACAATTAATTAGCATCTCTCTAATTATTTAAGCCCCTCTTTATTTCTGTACAGCATGTTTCACAGTTGTATTCATCGAACTCCTGTGTGAGACTCGGTAGTGGGACTTTCAGATATTTTGTACATTCTGTGGCTTTTTTGGATAAAATTTCATTTTCTATCTTTTCCTGTTGACTTCAGTTGGTAATGTACAGAAAGACAGAAAATCCATGCGTTTTTCTTTCATGCTGTTTTACTGGTTATTAATCATTTCAATTAGTTTGTAGTTTAGTCAGGTTCTATAAGTAAATTGTCACGTCATCTGCAGAAAGTAACCATGGTATTTCCCTCTTACCTCTGCTTAATCCCTCCATTTCTTTGCATTGTCTTAGTGCTATACCCAACATGTCTAGCACTACAGTGCAGCGAATGGTGGTGACAGTGGACACTGTGGCTTTTCCTCTGGTCCCATCAAAAAGCATGGTAGCATCTCTCCATTTCCAATGATGCCAGCTCTTGGTTTGGGTTAGCTCTTCTTTACCATTTTATTATTCCTAGGACTTTTAAAGTTTTTGAACAAAAATGTGTGTTCTTCTTTGTCAAAAAATATGTTTACAACTTTGACAAAACCATGTGATTTTCATCTTTGTTACTCATATGGTCTGTTGTGTTTATAATTGTCTTAATATTGAACCAACTTGGCATTCCTGGGGTGAATATAACTTGATCATTATGTAAAAGGCCTCTTTGCAGCCATTCTATTGCCTTTTTTTATTCTATTGCCTATTTAAAGCTGATGTTCTGGAATAGCCCATTCTCCTTCTTTCGGCCTCCGTTCTCAGATTTCTCTAGAATGCCGTGTCGATCCCTCCTGTGCCCTTATCAGGCCCCACCTTCAAGGATACTTATCTGAGCACAGGTTGCCTCCATCCCAGTAAAAACAGGAGCTGGCAGAGCCTGTGACATCCCCCACACACACACCCTTCTCCCACCAGGCACTATGTACGGCCAGCTCTTGGCACATAAAAGATGCTTGATAGGCTAGATGTCAGGAAAATCTTCCTATTGAAGCTACCAAAAAGTAGAATGGGCAAGCTCAGGAGGAGGTGGCTTTTCCCCTCATTGGACATTATAAGATCATAGATTATAAAGTTGGATAGGACCCTAGAGATCATCTAACATAACCCTCTTAGTTTATAGTTGAGGAAACTGAGGCACAGAGAAATAAAGTGACTTACACAGGGGCTTAGAAAGGCTAAATTACTGCTTGGGTATGATTCTTAAGGATTGTTTTTCAGGAACAGTTGGAGTAGATGATAACTGAGGTTCCTTACTGTGGTTTTTTGAAAATTGAATTGAAAGCACATGATCTGAGTATCATAGTAGACCACAAGTTAGACAGAGCACAATTATGTTTTTCTATTATTGTGCCTATTTATTGAATTGCATATGCATATATTATACTTGGGCCTTGGTGCCCCACTGATAAGGAACGACACTAACAGTATCTCCCTACACAAAGTATAAAAATCCTTCTTACCCTTTGCCCTGGCTAAGGGGGTGTGTATATATATTATATTTTATATATTTAAAAAATTTTTTTTGCAGGGCAATGAGGATTAAGTTATTTTCCCAGGGTCACACAGCTAGTAAGTGTCAAGTGTCTGAGGCAGATTTGAACTCAGGTCCTGGGGGCAGCTAGGTGGTACAGTGGATAAAGCACTGGCCCTGGATTCAGGAGCCTTGGGCAAGTCACTTAACCCTCATTGCCCCCCCCCCAAATAATTAACTCAGGTCCTCCTGAATCCAGGGCCGGTGCTTTACCTGATGTGTCACCTAGCTGCCCTCTGGACTCCTCATATATTAAATGAAGGAATTGGAGTATATGAGCCCTAAGAACCCTTCCAGTTCTCTCAATCCTTTGAACCTCTCCTGATTGCTCTGACCTATTGAAGATTGTGTCCAGCTGATACAGGTTTCAAAAACCCAGGATGCTCTCCTCTAGTCCAAGATGAAAAAAGGACTTGAAATACCCATACCCTGCCCTCCCCCAAAGCCCAGGGAATGGGAAATTCAGAAACAAAACAAAAGGTCTGGGTTAAATTGGACTGAACTGAATTGGGCATATGTGAGCCTAAACCCAATTCCTAGATTGCATTGCCAATCTCTAGGGAGATGAGCTGAGCTTTCTGAATCCCCAGAATGAGATTCTTTCAACCATTACTCCAGAAAGCATGATCCCATTACTTCACTGCAAAAGGATAAATCCCTTTGGGTCCAAGCACTCAGCCTCTAAAAGTGGATTAGAAACCCACTTTTGTTTCTCCCTAACTTTGAAACCAGCTGTCCTAGGGATGGATTTATGGTATACTGCTCATTGCTATTCTGTGAGAGTCCTGGATACAAAGATGCGTTAGAGATATAGGCAGAAACAGTGTTATGTGGTGGATAGGGAGCCAGCCTCAGAATCAAGAAGATCTGGGTTCAAATCCTGTCTTTGCTCCATACTGGGTATGTGATCTTGGCAAGTTATTTAATTTCTCATTGCCCTAGGCCATATTCTTAGACTATAAATCACAGAGAAGGTGCTGATCTGCCCTGATAGAGGGGGTTTCTTCATCCCACATTTGCCTGTACTTATAGATTATAGGTCTGGCCTCTATCCCTGTCTTTATGTATGTAGTATATGCATACATGTACACGTATATATATCTCTTTTTTTGTTGTTTGTTTTTTTTTTTTTAGTGAGGCAATTGGGGTTAAGTGACTTGCCCAGGGTCACACAGCTAGTAAGTGTTAAGTGTCTGAGGCTGGATTTGAACTCGGGTACTCCTGACTCCAAGGCCAGTGCTCTTTCCACTGCGCCACCTAGCTGCCCCTCACGTGTATATATATCTTAAGAATTCCAAGGTCTATACTTACCATCTATAGCAATAATTTCAAGCATTTTGAGAGATACTATTGGCATACTATATCTTTATAACAAATTGATTTCTGTGTTTGTTTTCTTGTTATTGCTCCATTGTTGACCATTGTGAAACTCTACAGCCTCTGAAGGACTGAACATGATAATCACTCAAACACACATGGTAGGTGTTAGCAATGCTCTACGAACTAGGAACTGTAAATGGGCAAAGGAGAGGATGCTATGTAAGAAGTGAGATAAGCTGGTCAAATAATGAGAGTGATGGATTACTCATGGGGAGCTCAAGTGCTCCTTTGGGTATCCTCATGAGGTCTAAAGACAATGAGGAAGACCTCCAGCGTGTTTGGTGAACCCATGAGAGAACATGGACAAGAGTCACCCAGGATGGGCTGACATTTATGGGCCACCACCCGCATCATTCTAGGGAATATCTAAATCTATGAAGTTACAAATCCATTGGACTAGTGGAATGTTTGTCTTTTTAAAAAATCTCCTTGAGAAAAAAATGGTGTCTACACTCTGTTTAACATCTACATTTGAAGACTCTGGGGAATTTATCTATTCTTGCCACCTTGTGGAAAAAAAAGAATTGATCCTGAAATCATAGCTTTGATGATACCACCACTGTTTAATGTGGAAGAGTCTGGAGAATCATTGAATTTCACAGAACCTGAGTTTCTTCATTGTGAAAATGAGGTGAATTGAAAAGTTTGTATATAAAGCCCCTTCTAGCTACCATTCTATGATTCCAAACTGCTGTGATCCAAGCATGAAAGAATCGAGACATATTTGCCTTTAGGTGCATAGGTGAGGTCACTGAGCTGTGGCATCACAAACACTGGAATGGGAATTGGGATGTCTGCATGTCCCAGACTGTCACAAAGACTATGCACCACAGAGCAATCTTTCACAACATTGAGAATCTGAACTCAGGAAAGATCAGATATATGATCAGAACCCAATTTGCTGAGTTGTCCTGTGGTCTGGGCATCTGACCCCCAACAAGGACGTCTAGGATCGCTTGGACTCAAGTCCATCTTGGGGGTCTGAGACCCAGGTGGACTTAGGTTCTCTCTCTATGGATTTTCTCCCACCCAGATCTTCTTGATTCTGTGGCTGGCTCCCTATCCGCCACATAACACTGTTTCTGCCTGTATCTCTAATGCATCAGGGAAATCTGTATTTCAAAGCTTGGATTTGGTTCACAATCTGATTTCCCCAGCATGAGTGACAGGTCCTCCTTTTAACAAAGGTCTTCAATATAAGCATAAGGTTTGACTCAGTTTTTTGTTCTGTCTCCTGCATGAGAGACAAAGGCCTCCACGATCAAATATGGGAATCCTAGGGACAATAATAAGAAATAAGATAGAGCCTGGAAACTTACTGGTATAGGGAACTCCCATGTGTTTAGTGGATCTCCCTAAAACACTCAAGTATCACCTTATGCATATTATGTTACCTTCAAAGGGTTAAAAACAACCCTCTTGTGAGACTTTGAAGAGCTCATTGTCATTCACTTCAGACATTTACCTTCTGAGCCCCTCATAGGAAACATCATGGAGGATTGGCAAGGACCACATCTTACCCTTCACATAGCTTTAGTCCTTCACCTTCAAGGTAATCATGTGACTTGTTCTCTTTACCAAAGCATGCTGTGAAAGGAAATCTCTTTCCAGGAAGCCAGCATTTAACACAAAAACTTGGAAGTTCAAAATTTGCCATGAAGTAAGCACCAGCACTCATCCATCATTTGTTGGGATCTTAGTTGCTGACCCATACAAGGAAGAGGAAATAGAGAGGCAAAGAAGGCAAGGGAGAGTCATCTGATCTAGGGATTCCTAACTCGGGCTCACCTGGGCAAACATTTGTCTTCCACTACCTTGTGCTTCCATTGTATGTTGTCGTGACTACTCGAAAGGAAGGAGAGAGAAATCTCATTTTCCCAGGGAAAGACACATCCTCTGCATAAATTTCTAACTGATGTGTCCTGTGCCATCAATCAGTATAGTCAGTGTGATTCAGAGTAAGCGACCAATAGATGGTCATTCATTCATTCATGCATACCCTTCCTAAAGATAGTGGCCAGAGTTGCACAATCACATGAGAGAAGACAGAAGGTAAGAACCCTAGACCTTTAAAGCCAGGCCACTGAAAACTCTTGCTTTTCCACTTCTCTCACTCAATGTCATAACTCCAAAAACTGGAAGACCAGTCTTGCCAGGGTCCACTAGCACTGGAGACCAAGAGAAGATGGGACAATTAACTTCTGAATCAAGTCCCTGGTCTTGCCTCCACTGCATGACTACAGCCAAACTGCCCTAAACATACTAATTTTTAAAGCTGAGTTCTAGTTCTGCTCTGCCACTAATTAGCTACAAAACCTTAGGTAAATGATTACAAAGGAACAGGCAGAGAAATTCTATTGAAGGTGCAGTTAATCACTATAATAACAATAACTAGAATTTTTATAGTGCTTTATAATGTTTTCCAATTGCTTTAGAAAGAGGATCTCATTTTTAAATAAATGCTTGTGAAGTCAAAGTGAGTTGAATGAAGAACTTGACAAGAGACACAAATCTAAGTTAATCTTTATTTTGAGCTTGTTCATTTCAAAGTGGAGATGGATAGAGTGGAAGAGATTGAAAAATATCTTAGAAATGGTGGTTCTAGATGAAGAAACAAAAGAATCCAAAGGCTTATTGATGACTTAGAAACATCACACCTGGATCAACCAGATCACTTCCCCAAGAAGAGAGCCAGAAAGTGCTGGGCATCATGACCTCAAACAACCTTAAAAAATGAAATTGACAGCACCATAACAAAGGAGAGATGATGAAGTAGGATTCCTGGCCTCGGGCTCATCTCTAAATCAACTGGCTGTGCGAAGTCGTACCCTCCATGGGTTAGAGCATAGGTCATAGATTTTGAGTTGCGAAGAACCTTAGAGATATTAAATCCAAATGTCTCATTTTATAGGTAAGGAAACTGAGGCCTCAAGAGATTAGGTGACTTTGCTCCAGGGGACATAGTTAAGAAATATCTGGGGCACAATTCAAACCCCATTCTTCCTTGCTTCATATGCACTGCCTATCCATGATACCATGTGTTCTCTTGCCTTGGCATCAAATTGTAAGAAACAATAAAGTCAGGGCAGCTAGATGGCTCAGTGGATAGAGCGCCAGCCCTGGAGTCAGGAGTACCTGAGTTCAGGTCCAGCCTCAGACACTTAACACTTAACTAGCTGTGTGACCCTGGGCAAGTCACTTAACCCCAATTGCCTCACTAAAAAAAATTAAAATAAAAAAAATAAAGTAGAAGAAGAAATGGTGGGCAGGTGAACTCAGTCTATTAAAATGAATTGTTGATGCTGGGCAAAATGGGAATTAAATGAAAGGAAATGTTTACAATTAAAGACCTCTAAGTCCCCTTCCAACTTTAGAATTCTATGAAATGTAAAGGAATTGGGATTGTTCATTTATTCCAGCCCTTATAGGGTAATCAGCCCCTCTATATCTCAAAAGTCGGGTGCCCTTCTGTTTAATTGCTCCTGAAAAGAACAGGTCTGATGCCACTGGTAGGAGGATGTTTGATGAATAAGCCTGCCCTGGGCAGTGCCCTGCCCCAGTGGCGGACAACGTGAGAATACAAGTACCGTGACCTTCCCTGCGCTGGGCCAGCTCCATTCCTAGCTGACCGATGGGGTGATTGTCATGTTCTGCTCCAGGTACAGCATGGGAATTCTTTATGGGAATGATGCAAACCCACCAGGATGTTTCACGTCAGCCATAAACATGTGTACCAGGGTAATGACTCGTTGGCTGCTCTGAGCAGATAAAGGACTGCCATCTGCCGGCTCTGCTTCCTGGGCACTCGCCCAAGGTGTGCGTCAGGTCCTTGGTATAACCTCTGGCAACACAACACAACACAACACCGCAGCTTCTCTGAGGGAAGAGACTGGAAACGGACTTGAACTGTTCACTGTCTTGTGAAAGAATTGGGCTGAGTTTACTTGGAGCTATTCCTGCCCAAGCTTGTCATCATGATTCTTCATAATTCACATTAACGAACATGTATTAAGCAGTGATGCCAGGTGGGGAGCATTCAAGTCAAAGACAAAAAGCTCCTTGCCCTGGAGAAATGTCTGCTGGATGAGGGAGGGGGTGGAGGATGACATCTACACAAATAGATCTGTACAATGGGGGGATGATGGGGCACAGGACAGAGGAGAGGACCAACCTGAGCTCGACTTTAGAATCCATGGGATCCTCAGTCTAGAGCTGAAAGGAAGGAAGGAGAAAGGACCCAAAGGCAGGTCTCCTGATGGGGCATCCAGTGTCCTTCCCACTGAGTTCTAGAAGCCTCTTAACATGATAATGGCTTCAATAATCTTGTGCACAGGAAAAGGAACATTGCTGACTCTTCCCTGCTAATATTCCTGTCTCCTCTTCCTTCTCTACTTGTCATTCAAAATCAAAACCCAGGCACTTCCCTTTATGGCCTGAATCTGTAGATGTCACGATAGTGGGTCCTCTCATTACAGAAACCTCCATCAATGCAGGTCCTTCAGTTTTCCTGTCCTGCACCTTGTTGTCTTAAATAATTTGATGGTGCCCTGAGAGTCCCAGTGACCCGTCTGAGGGCACACAGCCAGTGTGATAACAGAAAGAGTACTGGAACCTGGGTCTTTCTGATTCTGAGGTTGGTCATGCACGATGCCATGCTGGCTCCCAGGATTCTTCCTCAGTCGCCGTCAGATAGAAATCATCTAGACTGGGGCCCCTTGTGTCACGGACCCTTTGGCAAGAGTCTAGGGAAGCCTGCAGAGCCCTTCTCAGAAGCATGTTTTTAAAAGCATAATAAAAAATACACAGGATTTGAAGAAAACCAATTCTGCAGAGTCTTTGAAAGGTCTTGGGGCAGTTTTATGCTATGAAATAGCTGTGAGAGCTTAAAGTTAATGTAAGACTTTTGAGATGCCCTGTTCAACTCAATTCAATAAACATTTATTGATCACCTACTATGTGACAGGTACTGTGCTAGATGCCAGGGATAAAAATGTAAAAAAAGGAAAGACAGTCACTGCCCTCAAGGACATTACGATCTAATGAGGGAAAACAACACACAAAAAGGAAGATAGAAAGTGAGGAGGGGGAAATTTGGAGGAGGGGTGGCATTTTGTTCCTTCAATGGAGCCAAAATCAGAGCTGTAGGTGAGAAGTGGAGTGAGCTATAAGTCTAGTGTCTGCCCTCTAGAAAGGAAGGCATTGGGGGGAATTGGGCCCTGTGCCCTGCAGCCCTGCAATCAGAAGGGAAAGGAGGCTGAGGGAGGTGGGTTCAGTCAGGGCTTGAATTAGTGGCATGGTGGTGAGCTGAGAAGGGATGGGTTTATTCTGGGAGGGGCATCTTGTTCTATGCAGCTAAAACTAGACAGAGCTGCCAGCACAGCTAAGCAATAGATACAGACTATCACTTGGTGCTTCACTCTTCAAATTAGTACATGGTTAAATAGGTAAATAAGTTGGTAGGCAGATAGATACACATATATACATATACATACATATGTGTGTATTGTGTATATATATATATATATATATATATATATATATATGTGGACTTATCATTTCTCCCAGTCAAATGTAAGTTCCTTGAGGGCAGAGAACTGTCTTTGTACCCCAGGTGCATGGTAGGTGCTCACTGGATTGCATTAGGGAAAGCACAGACTTGCCCAGAACAGTCCTGGGGTCCAGAATTTTCCAGGCAGCCCCCAAAAAGAGTTGCGCGGGGGAGTCTAGCCCTCCGGTAAATCCAAATAAAGCTCAACATGAGAATGGAGGTCTGGGTGAGGATGTCTGAAAGGAGGATTAAGTTTTCCATCTAGTCACTGACTAAACCATCTTAATAACTTAATCACAAGCTGGTTTTCAGGGAGGGGAAAATCACTTTGGGAGGTAGAGAAACTAATAAGCAATACATCTTCTCACCTAGAAACAACCTCAAAAAGATTTCAGAGCTTTGCATATGAATATTCATGTCTTTCCATTAAACAAAGATTTCTTTCATATTTCCTGCTGCTGGTATTTTCTGGGATTAAAATTGTTTTGGGGACACCCATCAATTTCCCTCTGTTGCCAAGGTGCCTGCATGGTGGAGTGGGTGGCACACAGTTACTAGGCTCAGAAGACTTGGGTTTAAATCTGAGGTCCTCCACTTTGTACTCAGTTTCCTCATCTACCAAACAAGAGTGGTGAGCTCAAAAGTCCCTTCCAACAATACCACTGCTAGGTTTATCCCCAAAAGAGAAAAATGCTTATTTGTGCAAAAAACATTTCTAGCACCTCTTTGTGTGGTAGCTAAGAATTGGAAATCAAAGGAATGCCCATCAACTGGGGAAAGGCTAAACAAGCTGTGGTATATGATGACGATGGAATATTATGGTGCTAAAAGAAATGACAAGCAGGGTGATTTCAGAAAGGCCTTCAAAGACTCGTATGAATTGATGTATAATGAAGTGAACAAAACCAGGAGAATGTTGTTCATAGTGACAACAATATTGTTTGAAGAATTGTGAATGAACTTAGCCATTGTCAGCAATACAATGATCCAAGACAATCCCAAAGGACTAATTATGAAACATACTATCCACCTCCAAAGAAACAACTGATATGGATTGAACACAGACTGAAGTATATTATTTTTCACATTCTTTCATTTTTTCTTTTATTGAAGTTTTTATCCAAAGTGACTATTATGGTAATGTTTTATGTAATTGCACATGTATAACCCATATCTGATTCCTTACTGTCTCAGAAAGGGGATGCAAGGGATAGATTTTGGAACTCAAAACTTTAAATAAAAATGTTTATTTTTAAAAAGTGAATTAGGGACTTTAGTGGACTTCAAGGTCAATGTTAGCCAGCAGTTATGTGGAAGCCATAAAAGTTCTTTTGATTTGAGCCTACATTTGAGAAGTATCACATTAAGGACAAAGATGGCAATAATACCATGGGGTCTGCTCTGGTAAGATCACACATAAAGCATTTTTCATTCAGTTTTATTTTTATCAACAAACACAAATTCATGTTTGTCTTCCTCCCTCCTCTCCCCACGATTAGAAAAAACACACTTAGAGTATTGAATTTGCATTTAACAAAAGACATCAACAAACCAGAGATCAATTCATCTATAGCTGACCCTGATGAGGGTAATGGCCTCACAGGACCAATAGAAAGAACCAGGAATGCTTCTCCTAGAGAAAAGACAACTTAAGAGGAACATCCCAGCTACCTTTAAGTATCTGAAAGGCTGTCACAGAAGAGAAATTAAACTTACTCCATTTGGCTCCATAAAGCAGGACCAGATTGGAAATTCCTTAGGGGCAAACATGGGTTTGATGTTACCAAAAAAAATCCTCTTAATATGTAACTCTGTCTAGCTGTGTGACACTGGGCCAGTCACTTCACCCTGTTTGCCTCAGTTTTCTCATCTGTCAAATGAGCTAGAGGAGATGGCAAAGCACTCCAGTATCCCTACCAAGAAATTCCCACATGGAGTCACAGAATCAGGCACAACTGAAACAACTCAACAAAAAACAAAGAGTTGTGGTGAATCCTCCCTACTCTGAGGTTTCCCAGTGGAGGTTACATGGGCACTCATTGGATATTTTCCTGTAGATGTGGGTTGCGCTTGGGTGGACGACAAGTCCCTTCCCAGCACTGAGATTCTGGAAGTTACCACTTAGTCACCGCCATTTTCACACGTGGCTGTAGGATGCCAGCCCTCTCCTGTGCCATCTTTGTTCACTGCAGCAACATCTGACTCTAGGTGGCAGCTGAACCTAGTGATCCTCCCAACTCAAAGATGCTGTGAGCTGTGTCACTACTAATGGAAGGAGACTTGATGTGGGAAAACATGCACAGGGCATGTACCAGTTCTGCATCACCTCAAACAAGGGGGTTGGACTAGATGACCCTAGCAGTCCCCTCTCTGTCTGTCGCTGATTCTGGAATTCTGGAAGAAGGAAGCAGGTCTCCTACCACTTTCCAATGGACATACCCTTCACCAAATTCAGGCACTGGCCTCTTTCTCCATCCCCACTAACAGTAAAAACTCTGAAATAATGCCACTATACCAAGCGATGCTGATACAGCATTAATTCCCCCACAAAACCCGGAGTAATTTTCTTGATGACAACAACCTATACTGGCAGCATCTAAACCACCCCTTGGCCTAGGGTAGAAATTTGATCAACATTTACTGAATTCAGTTTTCACAAGATCATGGATATAGGGCTGAAACAGACCCAAGAGTCATCTGGTCCAGCCCTCTCACTTTGCAAAAAAGGAAACTGAGGCTAGAAGAAGGGGACCTTTCTAGGGTCTCCCAGGACATCCATGTCAGTCAAGAGTTGAGTGAAAGTCCTCTTTCTAGTGTTTTATCATTTCCTATAGTCTTCACCCTAATGCATAATGAAGCAAGACTCTCAGTTACCCTCCCCTAATTCCAAATCCCTTCACTTCAATTTTAACATTGTTTCATACCTTAATTTTTTTAATTGTTCGGGACCTCTTCTGTTTTCCCATCATCTTCATTTCCAAATATGTTTTCAGTGAGCTCTCCCCTATCACAAAGAATAAAAAAAAGAAAGAAAGAGCCGTCCCCCAGTGGGGGCAAGTAAAGATGGTGTCGTTGTGATGTGGGGGCTGCTCTTGATTCTGAATTGTCTGAAGGATGAGCTTGTTCCCAGCTCCTGCTCCCAGAGAAGGCTGACAGAGGTGAGCCCAGACAACTTTCCCCCAGCAAAGCAAACTGCCTTGTGCAGAGGAACATCAACCAAGGGTTTCCTCCAAATACAATGTTCTTCCTTTGAAGCACCTCAATTTCCTCTCGCATTCTGTTCAGCTTTTCCATTCTTTGTGATGTGAGTTGGTGCTGGGTAGTTTTTCACCCTCTAGATGATGGAGAGAGTGAAGCAGCCACATGGAAGAGATAAAGCAGGGTCAGTTGAAAAGAATTCCCTTTGAGTAACATCAGGACCTGGATTCAATGTCTAACTGACATTGGCTCATCACTTAAACTTGCTGGGCCCCAGTTTCCTCAGCAGCCTTCTCTCCCAAGGACAAAAATAATAGCATTTTTAAAGTATTGGCATTAGCATGGGGAACAAGGGCATGTCACATGTGGAGTCAGAAGATATCTGGGTTCAAATTTCACTTGACATTGGCCTTGTGACCAGCCAGCAACCACCTCTGTGATGCCTCAGTTTACTCACCTGTGGGTAATGACACATGTAGTACCTACCCTGTAAGTTGTTGTTTGTTCAAGAGGCATAAACCCGAATGACCTATGGAAACATTTGCTGTAATTAGGACCCCTTAGGTGGCAGTTAATTGGTACAGTGAACAGAGCACTGGCCTTGAAATTAGGAAGACTCCTCTTTATGAGTTCAAATCCAGCTTCAGACATTTACTAGCTGTGTGACCCTGGGCAAGTCATTTTACCCTGTTTGCCTGTTCCTCAGCTGTAAAATGAACTGAAGAAAGAAGCAGCAAATGAACCACTCCAGGATCTTTTCCAAGAAAACCCCAAATAGGGTCATGAAGAATCAGACATGACTAAAATGACTCAACAACAACAACAACAAAGTCACAGAGGAGGGAGAGGTAGAAACAGTGAAGAGTTAAATGAGGCCAACTTCAGAAACGGTCTGATTCAGTCCTCTTACTTCTGTGTCTGAGCAGCGGAATCTTAGGTCTCCCAGAAGTTACTAATTCTAGCTGGCTTCTCCCATACAAGCTGACACAGTCTTCATTTCCCAACAATTCTAAAGAGTAATACCTCTAAGCACTTTGTGGGTTAATTGGCTCATTCATGCACCTTGATGAGTGCTTTACTTAATGTCTCAATGAGTCAAGAACTGAGAAATGAAGAAACCAGTCTTGGTACTGTACAAATTGCTAGAGGCTACATGGGATCAAGAGGATTAGAGACTGGATCACAAGATTAGTGTTGTAAAGGACCCTGGGTATTTCATAGCCAGGAACATCTTCAACACTCAACTTCCCCCATGTCTCCTAGAATTACCAAAGGCAGCTGCTTGGGAGCAGAGAGAAGAGGACCCAATATATAAGCTCCCTGTGGGCAGAGACAGATTGATTTGAGTGTGTCTTTGTATCCCTAGTCTCCCACATTGTGTTTTAATAAACTTAAGCTTAATAAATGCTTACTCATTGATTACTGTATCAAGTTAGTGGGTGTCTGTCCTGCCTTGAATTGGAGGGTGGAAAACTTTCACATAGTAGGTGATCAACTAGTATTTGTCCAATTCCATGCAACAAGCATTTTTATTAAGTAGCAACCATGTGCCAAGCCCTGTGCTTGGTGCTGGGGCTACAAAGCCCCCAGTCAAACTGTCCCTGCCCTCAAAGGGATCACGCTCTACTGACAGGATAAAGCAAGGCCACATAAATAAATACAGCATGTGTGAGAATAACAGTAAAAGGAAGAGAGCACTCACATTGGAGGGAGGGGAAAAGATCAGGAGAAGCCTTGGGTAGGAGGTGACTCCTGCACTGGCCTTTGAAGGAAGCTAGAAGAGGGGAGACTGAGGAGGGTCAGCATTCCCAGCATAAGGAACAGTCTGGACAAAAACAACGGAAACAAGAAATAGAAGGTGGCAAGTGGGGAACCAGGTGGGCCAGCTTGGATGCAGTATGGAAAGGGGAGGAATGAGAAATCAACCTGGAAAAAATAGGCTGGACCCAAATGATGACGTGCTTTCCAGATCTGATGACAATGGTGCAATTTAGCGATCCATAACAGCATCTTACAATCTCAAATGAACATCCTCTGATACTCTATAGCCTTGAACGATCCATTACTGCTTAGGCATGCACAAAACAATCATCAGCTACTCTGGAAATCCTTTAAAGTGCTTTGCTCTGTTGGGGGGAGGACACAGCCATGAGAGCAAGGTGAGATTTAGTTCAGTTACGTAGTGCCTATTTAGAACTGGAAGGGACCACTAAGGTTATTAAGGTCAACCCTCTCATTTTACACATGAGGGAGCTGAGGCTTAAGTGACCAACTCAGAGTCACACTCATATGAAGTGTCTGAGGAGGGATTTGAACCCATATCTTCCTGAATCCAGGCCTAGCTTACAACCCACTGCACCACACTGCCTCTAGTAGGATGCCATTTTTAAAAAGCAGTATCTGCCAATCAGTGATCTCCATCTCTGAACCTAGTTGTTGTTTTTAAGTAGGTCACTAATCCTGGCATCATGATGGGATGCCTAGAGAATTGTCCTTACCATCAGAACACCTGGGTCCAAGTTGAGGCACTTAACTGTCTGTGGGACAACAAACAATTCCTTCTGAAGCCTCTTCCCTGGCTCATCCAAGTTAAGTCTAGGTTAGGAAGAGGGTAGCATCCCCCAAGCTCTGTTTAAACCATGTTGGGTCCATGATCCTTTTCATAGCAAGCCTTACCTTCCCATGCACCTTGAAATTCTTTTCATGGCTTTCTCCTCAGGGTTGCTTTGCAGAGTTGGAGGATTAGGGGCATCACTTAAGGTGTGAGGGGGTCAGTCTATGGCAGTTACTTGCAGGCTCATAGATTCAGAGCTACGCACCCCAAAAAAATTGCCAATGAGAAGACTGAAGGAGGTGGGGTGATTTGTCCCAGGTCACGCGGGATCAAAACTCAAGTGTGATGTCTTCTGAAGCAAGTTCTCTTTCCAGCATGCCACACCATTCTGCCTTCATCCTGTATCTATGCATGACTCTTTTAGAAAGAGAGCAAACAGGAGTTAAAATGTGTGACTTAGATAAACTCTGCACTCATGCACTAATGAATGCCAAGAAAGCTGAAACCTAAATTAAAACAAGAGAAATTTATTTAAACTAAATGCAGGGACTGGACTCGGTTATTTTGTAGTCCAACTATAAGGCGACTTCCACCTCATTCCACACATCATGCTCTCAAACAATGCAGATCACAACTCATCCATGTCTGCCCATCCTGGGTGAGTCTTGTCCACATCTTCCCAGAAGGTTGCCAAAGGGGCTCCTCCCTATGTACCAGAGGCCTTTGTCAAATTCTCTTGACATTATGTGGCTACCAGGAGAGGACACCCTCTAACTTCCCCTTCTCCCTTTTCCTTCTGTTTCCTTGATGAGTGAAATATGTCACTGCACCCAACTCTGTGTGGATCTTCTTTCCGGCTTTGACAAGTTTGCATAAAAGTGAGCTACATCTTACCCACTCTCCCACCCCTTCTTCCTTGATTATTTAATCTTCTGTTTACTCACTGAAAATATGTAAGATCATTCCTCCCATCCTTCCTCTTCTTTTTCCCCTGAAGGGTGTTCCTTTGCTTGTCCCTTTTCCTGTCTTCTTTTAATATCATCAAACATTTTTAAAAACCTTCTCTCTTATTAAACTATCTCTATGACCCATGACAATGATAGACTTCTAAAAGATCTTCTGTATCATCTACTTACATTAGAATGTAAACAGTTCATCTTTGCTTAGTCCCTTATGATTGCTCACTCACATTTACCTTTTTTGAAGTTTCACTTGCCTCTTGTCTTCGCATTCTAAAGCTCCTGTGAAGCTCTAGTCTTTTTATCAGGAGTGCTTGGAAGTCCTCTATTTCATTAAAGGTCAATTTTTCCTCTACAGAAAATTTTTACTCAATTTTGCTGGGTAAGTTATTCTTATTAAACGATATCTTCTGCCTTTGAGAATATTATATTCCAAGATCTCTATTGTTATAGTAGTGGCTGCTAAATTATGTGTGATCCTAAATATGACTCCTTCATATTTGAACTCTTTCTTTCTGACTACTTGCAGTATTTCTTCTTTGACTAGGAAGCTATAAATTTCGCCAATGACATTTATGAAAATATTTATTTTGGGTTTTCTTTCAGTATGTAACCAATGGATTTCGCATGTTTTAAAATATTTTTTCTAGTTACATGTAAAAAACAATTTATTTATTTATTGCAGGGCAATGAGGGTTAAGTGACTTGTCCAGGGTCACACAGCTAGTAAGTGTCAAGTGTCTGAGGCTGGATTTGAACTCAAGTCCTCCTGAATCCTGGGCCAGTGCTTTATCCACTGCACCAACTAGCTGTCCCCTAAAAAACAATTTTTAACTTTTTTTTTATTTTGAGTTTCAAATTCTCTCCCTTCTTTCCCTTCCCCCTCATTGAGAAGGCAAGCAATTTTATATAGGTTAATCATGTGCAGTCATGCAAAACATATTTCCATATTAGTCATGTTGTGAAATAAAACAGAACAAAAAATGAAAAAAATGAAGTGAAAACATTATGCTTCGATATATATTCAGACTATCAGTTCTTTCTCTAGAGGGTCCTTTGGAATTATCTTTGGTCTTTATATTGCTGAGAATAGATTGTCATTCAAAATTGATCATCATACAATATTGCTGTTACTGTGTATCATGTTCTTTTGGTTCTGCTCACTTCACTTTGCATCAGTTCTTGTATTTCTAGATTTTTTTGAAAGCTTCCTATTCATCATCTTATGGAACAATAGTATCCCATCACAATCATATACCACATCTTGTTCAGCCATTCTCCAGTTGACGTATATCCCCTCAATTTCTAATTCTTTGCCACCACAAAAAGAGCCACTATAAATATATTTGTACAAATAGGTCATTTTCCTTTTCTTTTTTAAAAATCTTTGGGGGATACAGACCTCATAGTGGCATTGCTGGGTTAAAGGGTATGCATAGTTTTATAGCCCTATGGACATAGTTCCAAATTGCTTTCCAGAATGGTTGAATCCATTTGCAACTCCACCAGTGGTGCACCAGTGTCCCTATTTTTCCACATTCCCACCAACATTGTCATTTTTCTGTCATATTACCTAAACTGATAGGTCTGAGGTGCCACCTCAGAATGGTTTTAATTTGCATTTTTCTAATCAATAGTGATTTATGGAATTTTTCACATGAGTATAGATAGTTTTGATTTCTTTATCTGAAAACTATCTATTCATATCTTTTGACCATTTATCAGTTTAAGAATGATTTATATTCTTATCAATTTGACTCAGTTCTCTATATATTTAGGAAATGAGGCCTTTATCAGAGAAATTTCCTATACAATTTTTTCCCAGTTTTCTGGTTTCCTTCTAATTTTGACTAGGATTTTTTTCTATTATTCACTTTTCTTTCTAATTCTGAAAGTTTCATACAGTTTTCTTTTATGATGTCTTGAAATATAATATGTCTCTTTTCTTTTCTTTTCTTTTCTTTTTTTTGGTCACTGCATTCAGGTAGTCCAATGGTTCTTAAATTATCTCTCCTTGATCTGCTTCCCAAGTCCATTGTTTCTGAAATGAGGCACCTTAAATTTTCTTCTATTTTTTAAGTCATTTCACTTTGTTTTTATTATTTTTATTGCCTGATGAACTAAGTACCTTCTGTTTTGTCCATTTGAATTTTAAAGGAGTTTGTTGTTTGGATAAGGCTTTGTAGCTTATGTCTGAAGCTATTAATTCTCCTTCCAGTTCTTTTTTCCATAGCTATCATTTCTTTTCCATTTTTTTGGTTTAGTTTTCTAATTTTGTTTATAAAATTATTTTAGCTCTCTTTTTTTAACCTTGCTTCATTTCTTCCAGGAATTCTAGCTGACCACGTCCCCAAGCTGCATTTTTCCTTTGAGGCTTTCCTTACAGGTGGTTGAAAGTCATTCTCTTCTGGCTTTGTGTCTTGAGCATCCCTATCACCACAATACTCAGTATACAGCTTAGAGCCTGCTCCTTGTCTTACAGATAATCCTCAGGCACAGGAATCTGCAGCACTGGATCTGTCGCTCAGTCTTGAGTAAGAGTGTCAGAGCAGCCATTTGGCACCTGTTCCTGCTCCCTGCCTAAGGTCCATTCCTTTTTGCCAGATCTCAGATGTCTTTTTGCCCTGGCATGCTGCCAGGAGCAAGTCCTTGTGCTCAAAGGTTTAACATGGAGTGCTCTTGGAAAAAATTTGACCTTTGTGTCCACAGACCTCTTCATCTATCTCTCAATGCTGACCTCACCTAGGAATAGGATCATTGTAATTTTTTCCCCAGGATTTCCCAATTAAGATTTGGTCTAGCTCATTACCTAAATCTTTGTGGGGTAGTTGTGGGGGAGATCTTGACTTTATCACTTTCTGCTACTCCACCATCCTGCCTGGTCTCCATTGACAATATTTTCAATAGTGAAGGATCATGGTACAATGAAAATATCTGTTGATTTGGAGTGATGGGGCCTGAGTTTGAATCCCAGCTCACTTGTGACATTGGTAAAATCACTTCACCTCAGTAAGCCTCTGTTTTCCTCATCTGTAAAATGGGGGGTTAGGGCTTAATAAGCTCTAAGGACTCTTCCACCTCTAAATCTATGATTCCTGGTGACCTGGATATCAGAATCATGTGAGCCTTTGCTGGTACTGTTAGCCTAAATGCCAGTAACCAGTTGATCTTAATTTTTTGTTATTGTTCCTCTGTCCCTTCAGTTAAAACCCCAATGCTTCTTGTTCTCTGCCCAACTGCTCTTCTCCCACCATACTCTCTCTAAACTAGCTCTAAGTAGTCTTTCAGCCCCAAGGTGAAGATACCAAAGATTGCCACTCTTCTTCCCCTTCTCCCCCCACCACTTTCTGGATGGCAAAAGCTGTCTCATCTGCCCTAAAATGGTTTAAAAGATTAAAAACCATGTCTTGATGAAAAGTGGTGTACATTAGGGCTTTGCTTTCCTCAAATCCTTCTCTGTCCTGAGATAGGATTCTTAAATCTCATGATCTCCAGACACTTTCTGATTTAAAAAAAAAATCCATTTTACCACTGGCATACACCATGATGCTATCCCAGTAGCCTTCTCGTCCAACCCGCTCATTTGACAGATAAGGAGACAGTTCCAAAGACATATATTAAACCATAGATCGAAACCTAGTCTAACTGCTTCATTATGCAGATTATATACAAATAATTCATTATACAAGGAAACTGTGGCCAAAAGAAGTCTGCAGACTTCTCTAAGGTCACACAAGGATTGGATGCATCCATTTCCATTCATGGATGTGGACTTCTTCAGATTGTCTTCACAATACAATGATCTTGCCTTTCCTCTTTAGGTTTTCAGTCTCTTTTAAAAAAATCCCTTGTCCTTTTTAATTTTAACACTCTTGCCTCTTTGGCAGAGGGTTCTCTATCCAGGAGGCTTCCCAATGTGGGTCAGTTGACCTTAAAACTCACCGTCATTGGATTCTTTGCATCTGCCTTTTTAACACCGATAGTCAAAAAACTTTGAGCAGGACATTCCTGTCTCTGCTTTGACCAGGCTCTGTTCTCTAACTACCTCCTGAGATTGTCCTTCTGGTAACAGAGAAAGATTCCTATCCACAAAACCATACACTTTTTTTGGGGAGCCATACCTAATTAAGGTGCAACTCATTGGGCAGCAGAAACTGCTTGTTTCATCCTGTTCTCTCTTGTTAATGTTCAAATAATTATGTTCACTTCCTCTTCTGATTCATTTCTTTCCATTTCCTTTTGGGGGGACAGCGGTGGAATCTACTTCCTCTCCCTAAAATATATTTTAAGCATGTTCTCTAGCTCTAGACTGTACTGTTATAATCTTGAATGTTGACATTTCTTTTCTCCTTTCATTTGTTAGCTCACACTCCTGCCCCTCTAGAAAATCACTCTGAAATATCTATGATCTTATATATTGGCATCCCATCAATTAATATTGATCAGAATCTACCCAAGGCTTCTCACCCAGCATGATTCTGTCCTGGATCCTTTCACAGATAGTTGTGTTCCAGTCACACTATCCTTTGTGCTGTTGCTCACTCAAGACATTTAATCTCCCACCTCTGAGCCTTTGAATAATCTGTGTCCCTAGTCTGAAATTCCATCTCTGTCCACCTCTGACTCATAGAATCCCTAGCTTCCTTAAGAGCTTCAGTCAAGTGCTACTTCCTACAAGAAGCCTGTCCTGCTTCCCCCACCTGTGAGGATCCAGCCCACTAGAAACCATTTAAATCTTTTTAACATATTTGGTGTTTACCTCCATGTATCCATGTCATTCCCTACTTCTGCCCCCAATAAACTCCTTGAGAGCTGAGAAAATTTAATTTCTGTTTTTGCATCTCTAACACCTCGCACCACTCCTGGAATGTAGTCGAGGTTTCCTGCATGTCTGCTGATTAACCTTCTCCTCGGTAAAGAATCTCCCTAAATCCCCAGATGCCTTCCTCTAAGTCCTTAATGTTTCAGACGGCAAGAATTGTCTGACTTTTGTCATGTCCCAGGGCTGGCCCAGTGCTAGTTACTAAGTAGGTATTTAATAGATACATGGAGGGCGCAGCTAGGTGGTGCAGTGGATAAAGCACCGGCCCTGGGTTCAGGAGGACCTGAGTTCAAATCTGACCTCAGACACTTGACACTAGCTGTGTGACCCTGGGCAAGTCACTTAACCCTCATTGCCTCTCAAAAAAAAAAAGACTATAATAGATATATGCTGAATGGATACCAATTCAATCCTTGGGATGGCCATCTGCCCTCCCCTATGGGCTTGACAACCTGCCCCACTCCTTGTCCAGTCCCATCTCTTATGGGAAATGCCCTGTACCCATTTCTCATGCCCGAGGCATCACAGGTCAAATTCCTCAGCCTGCTTCTTGTCCCTTTGCTATTTTCCATCCCCATCAATTGTGGAAATGCCTGCTTTCTTAGAAGACCATGGCCTCCACATCAGGCCCTAGACCTTGCCTAGCTGAGCTCAGCTCTCCAGAGGCTTTGTCCTAGAATTGGAAAAGTGTTGAGTCTTAAAATCTGAGGTAAGAATCTTCCTCTGACAATCACTGTGGGACATCCAACAACTCAACCTATCTGTGCCTCAGTTTCCTCACCTCCAAAGTGTTGATAACACTCCGTGTAATCCCCACCTCGCCTCACAGAGATGTTAGGAAGCGAGAACAAGACGAGGCTGTAAAGGCTTCTGTTAACTTCGTGTATTACACAAACGTCAGGGTTGTTATCTTGGGGGCAAAACCCTCTGGTTTTTCTGGCCTAATCTTTCTCTGTCAAAAGCATTGTCCAAGCCTTAGCCTGAGCAAAACTCTGCATATACATTATCTCAGCAGAGTCTCTAAACAACCCTTTGAGGTAGGTGCCATTACTATTCCTGCTTTATGGATTTATAAAACGAGACTCAGAGAGCCTATGACTTGTCCACGGTCATCTATCCTAGGCAGGATTTGAACTCGTGTCTTCTAGCCCTGGAAAATTCCAGGCTAGAAACTTCCACTTGACAAGCCCATTATGACTAATCTACTGCCTCATTTGCTGTGCTCATTGTCTTCCTGACTGCTGTGATCCCTGACCCCAGCAGCTGCTATGATCTGTGTCCACCTTACAGTCCTCAGCTAAGCTGTATGCCAGTCACCTGCCCCACCTCACCCCTGATTTTGAGCTAAGCCTCCATCTGCTGCCTTCCCTAAGTGTGCTCAGAATCCAGAGGCTGGCTCTCCAGCCGGATTCCCACAATCCTGCAGCTTCTCTGATGTAGTGGATCAGTGAGGCAGCTGTGACATGCATCCCAGCCTTTCTCAACAAGAGGCAGGATTCACCTTCACTCCTCTGGGCCCCTTCTGCCTATGACTAGCTCCTACGGGCCGGTGTTCACCCAGTAGGGGATGAACAAGGTGGGAAGCAAAAGACATCTGCCCCAAGAGCAGAACTGGCAGACTCTGCTCAGAAGGAGCACAACTGCTCTCCACTTTGTCCCCCCACACCTCAGAAATGCTTCCCTACTGCCTGCCCAAACTGACAGGATGTGCCTGCCTCTCCTGGCCTTATCTCATCTTCCTAGACCTGACCCTTGTGTGCCTAGACATGGGACCTTGAAAGTGTGTCATGTGTGGTTCAACTGAAGGAACTAAGGGTGTTTCATTCTGGAGAAAACAAGACTTGGTGGGGGGGGGACACTCTGCTTGGCACATAGTAGGCATTAAGAAATATGCTATTTCCTTCTCCAGTTCATCTTATAGATAAGGAAACTGAGGCAGAGTTAAGTGATTTGTCCAGGGTCACACAGCTAATAGTGTCTGAGGCTGTATTTGAACTCATGAAGATTAGCCTTCCTGATCCCAAGCCCCTTGTTCTATCCATTGCACCACCTTAGCTTCCCACCTGACAATTAGAGATCTATAAAAGTGACATGGGCTTCTGAGGAAGGCTCAGGGTGGGCTCTATTGCCGAGTTTGCTAGAGGACCATTTTTCAGCTTTGTTACAGAGGGCTGGCTAACCTCTATGGCCTCTGAGGCCCTTCCCAACATGGACATTCTGTGACTCTGTGCTGCCTCCCAGACCCCTCCACATTTACCGGATTCCAACTCAGGTCCCTTCGCCATCCCTGCCCCCAAAGGCCAAAATGAAATAAAGTCCTGTCCAACAACACTGGGACTGGGGCTTGTGACAAGATGGAGAGTGGCCAAGCAGCTCATTGCCAATGGCCACAGGTGCCAGCAAAGTCGGGTCATGTGGGCACGAGTACAGCAGAAAGAACATTGGTCCTTGAAGTCTCCAAGCTTGATCTCACTTTCCCTTGGATTCTTAGGAACTTACAAAAGAGAGTGCCCCCGTCACAGCTGGTCTGGGACCAGCTGGTTTTTTTAACCATAACATCTGTGTGACTAACCATTTCTAAAAGCTAATTTAGTCTGACTAGCTACTTCATATCAGCACATTATCAGTGTGGGAGTACACTCACTGCTGGGGATCATAAGCAATGTTACTAGAAAGTCATACCAGATGCCACAAGGTTCCCCCCAGAATGCCAAGCGGAGAAGCCAGCTGCCCTCTGGGGATTTGGGGGAGCAGCCCAACAGCCTTTTGTGCATTGGGACATTACGAATTTTGACCATTTGCCAGAGATTCAGCCTCAAGGGGAATACTTGAGGGGGTGAGGTGACTGTTGCCAGGTGCAGGATATTAGGTCATCCACTTTTATGTTTTTGATGGTCTAAGTTATTCATAGAATGAGTCTGACCAAGGTGAGCCTCTGTCTCCAGGAAGGTCTCTCTGGAGTGAGGACATTCTGTGCCTCTGTCCCACTCTGGTACCCACAGAGAATCAGCAGAAGGAGAGTGTGCGTTGTCTGAGTCCCTTTCTGGATGTCGAGTATCTTGTAGCATCACTCAGTACATCCTCCCCATGTGATAAGGAGGGTGGAGTGTGTACGAAGCCTTTCTGAGACAGCTCCAGCTTCCTCTTTAATATGTTGCTCCTCGTCACCCTTAGTTTGTACAGAGGCGATTCCTATTCAGCTTTGGCTTGGACCAGGTGATCTCTGAATGTCTCCAACTCTTCGATTCTCTGATCCCCTTTTTCTGGGATTCAGATGGAACAAGATGTATGAAATCTCGATTAACCAGCACACTCTTGTTAGAGGAACTTGACCTTGGACTGAGGTATAAGACCTACCTTTGACCCTTTCTTGGATGACCCACACTGCAGCCCACCACCTGGCTTTGTACTTTATTTTAAATTGTAAGAACCATTCTTAGCTGATGGTGTGTATGAAAATAGCCTGGGGCAGCTAGATGGCGCAGTGGATAGAGCACCGGCCCTGGAGTCAGGAGTACCTGAGTTCAAATCCGGCCTTGGACACTTAACACTTACTAGCTGTGTGACCTTGGGCAAGTCACTTAACCCCAATTGCCTCACCAAAAAAAAAAAAAATTCAAAAAAAAAAAAAAAGAAAATAGCCTGTGGGACAAATTTGGCTCCCTGGCCATAGTTTGCCTATCCCTAATGGAGGGCAGGAAACTCTAGACCAGGCAACTGGTCTCTAAGCTTCTAGCTTCTATGTTGCAGTGAAGACACCAAACCTACTGGTAGAGGACATTCCTCATCAGGAAGTCAGCCACCAATGAAATCACAGGTCTCATCTCCATCCCTGTCTCCCATCATTCTTGTTACACCCTTAAAATACAGTGTGACTTGGCCTAACTTCTGTTTTTCAGCATGCCGGTCACATAACACAAGGGAGTAGTGAAGCAGTTCACAAATTATTCAACCTGTTCATCTAGTTAGTATGCTAATACATTTTTATTTGCTATAATAGCAATAGTGCCTCATAATGTCTTTAAAATTAATTCACTGGGCACTCTATATGCCAAATAGCGATAGAAGGATTTGGGGGAGAGAATTAGGAACAAAGTAGGTGCCCAATGAGTGAGTATGGTAATGAGTGGAATGGAATATGAAGGAAATGAGAAATTTGGAGAATTCAGGGACAATTGGGAACAGAGTGAAGTAAGCAGAGCCAAGAGGCCATCTACCTGAAGACTGGAGAATGTGAGAGGAAACCTAGGAAAAGGAACTGAGCACTGAGGGATTAAACTGACAAGTGTTGGCCAAGAAGAAGAGAAAAGGGTGTACCTCCCTCCATGAAGTAGATCCAAGAAGCCCAATGAACATGATGGACATTATGGTCCCTCAGACGCTGGGCTGTGAGAGCAGGTGTTGCTGACTATTTTCTTTGTTACAAGGGAAGGGTCATGGGGGGGGGGAGAAAGGGAAATCTCTTGAAATCAATGTGATATAAACATGGAAGATGGTGATAACACATATTTTAAATGACTTCACTTCCAAAATACATAAGGGACAGAGGACCTCCCTACAGATAGGACCCAGCCAAGTGCTCCTTATCTTGGCCACAGCAATTATCAGTAAAGGGCTGATCCCCAGGCAGTCTGACAAGGCCATACAAAGTGCTTCTTAGAGGCAGCTAGGTGGTGCAGTGGGTAGAGCACCAGCCCTGGAGTCAGGAGGACCCGAGTTCAAATCCGACCTCAGATACTTAACACTTCTAGCTGTGTGACCCTAGGCAAGTCACTTAACCCCAATTACCTCACCAAAAAAAAAAAAAGTGCTTCTTAATGCTAGTGATCCTTGGCAGTGTAGGATGTCCAAGTAAGTAACCATCCAGTACAAATTACTAACAACGAGCCAAACATATTCACAGAATCATAGCATCCCGGACCTGGGAAGGACCTCAGAACCTCTCTAAGGGCACCTAGGGGTTTGCAGAGTGCTTTACAGATTAATTCACTTGATCTTCACAATTGCCCTAAGAGATAGGTGACATGTTGTCCCCATTTTATAGACGAGGTAACTAAGGTTGAGAAATGACTTGACCAGAGTCACACAGCTAACAAGTATCTGAGGAAGGGTTTGAACTGAGGTCTCCCTTGCTCCAAGTCCACTGCTCCCTCAACAGCACCCATAGAGTCCCCAGGTCCAAACCAGTCATTCTTCAGTAGATATTTATAGTGTTTGCCTCTGATTCCACCAGCTGCTGGTGCCCCTCCCCCTCCCTCAATTTTACCTTGAATTGATTTTGCACAGTCTGTATCTACTTACATATGCACCTGTTGGTCCCTTCCCTCCCCACCCCAGCCCCCACAGGAATTCCTGGAGGTCAGGGACTCTAATTTGTGTCACTCTTTCCCCGTGTCTACCATCCAGGCAAAATGCATGTTAGTGGATTGATTCAGAGATCAAAGCTTGTGCCTCCAGGTGAAATTGAACTGGGAATTAGCACACATTTTAGAAGGCCTAGATAACAAGTGGAGAAAAGAGGAAATGAGGAGGCAGGACATCCAGGACGGAGTCCTGGACACCAGTGGGATCCCTGAGGGGATGAGGAAAGGGTCAGAAGCTCTTTCCAAAGGCCAGTGGGATCCATGACAGGTAAAGGAGCTGAGGAGCAGAGGAGGACTGTGGGATAGGCTGCCTCTTCCCAAGGCTCATTTGCAGAGCAGTCCCATGATTTGGAGAACACGGGAGAGAGCTGGGCTTCCTCTTCTGAGCTGCCAAGTCCTTTCTCTAACAGGGAAGACTAATGGGGAATGAGGAAGTATTGCTCAGAAAACCCTACGTTTTACTTAGGGAATCAAGGGGGAGGCACCTCTGCTAGGTTTAACCAGAGCTTTGGAGCTGGTGGTTTTCCAAGGCAACCAGCATCCACAAGCCCATCCAGACAAATCTTGTTCGTACTCTCTAGGGGATTCCTGGGGTTCTGATGGAGCCTCAGGCGGTCTGGGGTTTGAGGATCTTGTGCCTTCCTTTGGGACCAGACAAATACACAAATAAAAGAGAGCTGTTTTCAACCTCCAGTAACTCAAACCTGGGTCCAAAAGGACTTTGCCTAATTAGCCGCCAGAATACACTTCTCAGTGCGCCTCCGTAGCAGGTCTCAGATGATGGTTTGTCCACGCTCTGGGGGATATCTGTGTCTCCACTCCGGCTTCTGATCCCTTATTGGTGTCCCTCCGGGGAAAAGCCGAGAGACCTACAGGCCTCAGTTTCCTCCTCCCTTGAAGGAGGTCATGGGCTTAGAGGAGGGATTTGTCCCCTTTTTGTGTAGGGGCCCCCCTCAGAAATCTGGGGAACCCCATGGACTGCTTCTTGGAATCGCCTTTTTAAATGTATAAAATAAAATACACAGGGCAGCAAAGGAGCCAAGTATGTTTGGAAGTACAGAAAACTATTTTTAAAAAATAAGTCCATGGCCCCCAGGTTAAGAACTCCTGTCTGGTGGCTCTCCAACAGCCCATCCAGCCCTGAGCAGATGATCCTCCAACTGCTGCTCTCCAGCCCTTCAGAGTCCTGTGGTCTTTTCACTGGTTTTTATTTTCCCTCTACCCAAGCAGATCCTAATCTCTCAGCAGCTGATAGTATTGGAGTTTCCTGCTGCTCTGAGGGGTGATGGTCCCACAGGCATCAAGTGTCAGGGGCAAGACCTGAACCCAGGTCCTCCTTTTGACTCCAAGGCTGGCTCTTTGCCAAACTGTCTCTACACAGGGTTGTTGGGAGGATCAAATAAGACATTATGTGTAAAGTGCTTTTCAAGAAAAGAGCTTTGTATGTGTTAAGTCGTTGTGCCAAATTGGCCTGAGATCCCTTTAAAATGAACGGCATAAGCATGAAGCAATTGGATTTTGCAGATTTTGGGCTCTTTATTAAATGGTCTTAGTTAATAAGACCACTAAGTATTTAACAAAGGAGGCTCCACCTCCACTCTAATTAAAGCAATAGCCTAGACACCTGAATTCAATCAAGCAACAGAATATTAAGTCTTCAGGAATTTTCCTACAAATATTTAATCATTTTGAAGGAATTAAAGTTCTTTGGCCACCAGAGGAAGACAAGCTGCAGTCAAGTAGCTTCAGTATCACCTGCGCCAGACTGCGTTTGAGCCCCCTTTTTATAAAATCCCTTCTCTGTGACCCCAGTGAAGCCAGACACCCAGCCCACTTCCCCAGCTGAGTGATTCACTCAGTTCTAACAGAAGTCTTCATCTGTGAAAAGCAGATCCTCAGCACCAGTGGATGCCTTCCCTTGTGTAGTGCCGATAAATGGGAAGTACCCGGGACTCTTTAGGGCCACAGATAGACCACTAATCATTCTCTTGCTTCTGTGCATAGCAAAGCTTCTGTCAGCAAAACAACCACCCAGGGTTTGATCCATTGTGTCCAATGAACCCTTTGAACTCGGGTCCAAGAGGAAGATCACCTACTCCAACCCTGCTCTGTTAAAGATAAGAAAGTTGTGTTCTGAAGATGCTCAGTGGTTTCTCTAAGGGCAGATAGTGGCAGAGCTTGCATTTGGACCAAGGATCTCTGACAGCAGACCTGTCTCTTTCTGGTACGTCACACTGCCTCTCACAAGACCATGCTGCACTTAAACACTCTTGCAAATATATTGTCCAGTCTCTTAAATTTTGCCAAAATGAGCAGGAAATTTTCATCCAGGACCACAGCTGAGTGAACATTCCATGGCCTCTGCACATCAAAGTATCTCTTCTTCACAGATCAATGGTGGCACCAATAACTGAGATCCACAGGCATCATGATAGTTCAAGTCAATGGCAGCTGTTCAGAACATCTTTGACAGTCAGGCCCTGAAGCCCCGGACTTGGGCACTAGCCATAAATACCCTAGTCCCCAGATGCCTCCTATAGCCTCATTCTCTATCCTGTTCCTAAAGACAAGAGATTTTTATACCTCCCTCCCTAAACTCACACAAACCATTCAGAAAGCCAGCCTAGCATTCTTAGTGCAGTAAGCTTTCTCCAGAGCAGAATAAGAATGACAGCTGAAAGTGAAATCTTGCTAGGAAAACATTAGGTGTCTACCCAGAAACCAGTGGCCCTCTTTGCTACATATATTATGGAAGAAAAACAATGTTTGATTAACCAAATGAACGTCCCAATCAAATGATGAAAAAGACAAGAGTGAAGGTGACAAGAGAGAGAAACTGAGCTCACCCTGACTGGTCAGGAAGCCATGACCTCCTTTTTTTTTTTTTTTTTAGTGAGGCAATTGGGGTTAAGTGACTTGCCCAGGGTCACACAGCTAGTAAGTGTTGAGTGTCTGAGGCCAGATTTGAACTCAGGTACTCCTGACTCCAGGGCTGGTGCTCTATCCACTGTGCCATCTAGCTGCCCCAAGCCATGACCTCCTAACAGCTGTCAAGGCAGGCTCCTAGCCTCTACTCGGCACCCAGGCATGTCTCTCATTACACCAATTTGACGAGAAGGTCAACTGACTCTCCTTCCTTCAGTGATTCTATACTACAGGCCACAGAAAAGCAGAACCAGTGGTTACACAATGATACAGTGATCAAACAATGGTGGGGGGGGGGGGACTCGGGAAATCCTAAAGGGGAAATGAAATGTCTCCGCACTCGCAGATGTCAAAGCAGGAGGGATGTGCTGAATGAACACTATTTTGTTCTCAGAGACCGACGGAGAATGTGTTGCCTCTAACAACAGAATCCACGTCATTGCCAACATCAGCAATAACGGCCAAATTGAAACAATCCTTTGCCTTATGCAGTCTTTTATAAGCCTCACAACCACAAGTGAGGAAACTGAGGCTTAGAGAATGAGACAGTAACACTGTGAAGCAGATGACTCTGTGCATCTCTGCCTCACTCAAATCCACTTCACGAACAAGTCAAGACATCGCCTTCAATCACATGAGAGGTGGAATTTGAATTTAGGTCTCTCTTCATGCCACAAATATCACCCATCATGCTTTCACAGAGACAGATCACTTTTCTTTTGTATCCTAGAGCGAATGCATTGCATCATGGAATTGGAAGAGACCAGGAAATTTACAAAGACAAAATGATTCAAAGAAGTCTTTATCCAAGATGCTGCATCAACTTAATCCAAAATATGCCCAAGACAATGTCATTAAAATGAAGCTACAATAGCTCAAAACCTCCACAGCAATTAAAAATGGGGAAATGATGGTGTGAGTGTTATGGAAGCATAACCGTAGTACACAAATAGGTTACACATGAGAGCCCAAAGTAGCATGAAGTACAAACACAGCCTACACATGGCAGACATGATTCTAGAGTCTTGTGACTGACCCAAAACGACCACAATGTTGGTAATAACCATTATGGAGGTACTTAATTAATAATAAATGGGTTTGCCTCCTTAGAATTTTAAAGAGATTTGGGAGAAAGAGTTGATTCATTCTCTTAAAAAAATAAGCTATCAAAAGAAGGCAGAATGGATGCCTTCTGCCTTAGCCATAGTTTCCTCGAGTACATAGAGACATTGTACATCCCTCCCTAACTTTAGTTTCACCAAAAGTAGGTGCTCAGTACTTATGCCTCATGATAATGGTGGTATTGAACATGATGTTCTTGAATAAATGAAAAGCATTTTAAAGGAAGAGCTGAAATACATAATGGAATATTTATCACATCACTTTTTGTAGTGGGAAAAATAAAACAGAAATCAAGTGGGTTTCCACTGATGGAAGAATGGCTAAACAAATTGTGGTACATCCATGAGATGAGTGTGTTGGACTCTAAGACACAACAAATATTAGGAATTCAGAGACTAACATGCATTGCTGAAGAGCAACTTAAGCAGAACCAGGAAGAGTGACTTAAGCAGAACCAGGAAAACAATATGCACAATTACTATGGAAATGTAAACAAAAACAATGCTGAAAGCCAATCTTACTTGAAGTCCTGGCCAATGAAACATTGCTCCCCAACATATTGGTGGAGACGTGGGCAGGGGTGGATGAGGCAAATACATGGAAAGTGGTCAGTCCTTTTTTGTTTCTTATGAGGGAATGTTGTTCTTTATTACAAGGGACATTATTCCCTTTATTGTAAGGAAAGTTCTTTCAGAGACATGGAAGTGAAGGGGAAATAACTTGGTTATAAAAGAGTCAAGAAAAAAAAACTTCAACATCAGAAAAGGTAAGAAGTGACCTAAAGTTTTCCTCTGTGGTGTCTCCTTCCCAGGCAGTTTTTTCAGAAGAAAGAGGGCAGCTGCTTTGGCTCAGACCAAATAAAGGTCATGAGGAAGAAGTTCTGCTTTGTCAGTCCTGCTCACCTTCAATGACATAAGGCTGACAGGCCACTCCTATGAACAACAGTCAGAGGATGTCACACTTCATTAGAAAGGCATTAAATACGACCGCCAGGTAATGACCATGGGATTTTTTTTTTAAGGAACTTCCAAATATCCCCAACAGAATTGCTGTGGCAGGCATTAGACAGTCTATTGATTTCTTATAAAGCATTACCTCTACCTCTCGAAATCCCTTGCTTTCTTCAAGGCACAGCAACATGGCTGTCGCCTCCTAAATGAGGCATTTCCTGACCCTCCCAGTTGCTGGTCATCCCCTCAAAAAAATGACTTTACATCTATTTTGCAATTAGTTTTCTAGGTGGTTACTATGTTACCTCCAATAGAATGGAAGCTCTTTGAGGACAGGCATTGTTTCATCTTTGGTTTTGTATTCACAGCACTTAGCATAGTGCCTATCCCACTGTGGATATTGAAAAGCCCATTGAGTGGGTTTTTAATAGGTTCCTTTTAGTGAGCATGGTGCTTGCAAGGAGGAAAGCCCCCAGGAGGACCAGGAAAAGTGGCACCGTCCAGTGTTTTATATCTTCTTTCCTACCATGACAGCATGTCACAGGATTGTTTTTGTTGAGTCCTTTCAGTGGTGTCTGACTCTCTGTGACCCCATTTGGGGTTTTCTTGGCCAGGATACCAGAGCAGTTTGCCATTTCTTTCTCCAGCTCATTTTACAGATGAGGAAAACGAGGCAAATTGAGTGACTTGCCCAGGTCACACAGATAATAAATAACTGAGGTCAGATTTGAACTCATGTCTTCCTTATTCTAGTTTCAGTGCTTTATTTACTTAGCTAGCTACCTCTGTGAAAGATAGATTTAAACCACAGAAGACTCAAACATATGCTATGACAAAGACTTTAAAAAGTGATACAGTGGGGCAGCTAGGTGGCACAGTGGATAGAGCACCGGCCCTGGACTCAGGAGTACCTGAGTTCAAATCCGGCCTCAGACACTTAACACTTACTAGCTGTGTGACCCTGGGCAAGTCACTTAACCCCAATTGCCTCACTAAAAAAAAAAAAAAAGAAAGAAAGTGATACAGTAAAATACCTAAAATTCCAAGGACAAACAACACAGAACATTTACAGTCTGCAGTTAGAGAAGGCAAAATAGTCATCACCAACTCTTCTTCCCATTTTCCACTCTGGTCCCTGTCACCTGTGCCTACTCCTTTGCTTCTTCCTCTTCATCCTGCCTGTCCACCCACTAGGAAGGAGGGTTCAGATAACCCCAGGCTTCAACCTTCTGGCTTATCCCAGAATGATTTCCTCCTCTTGGTTGTGCAGTTTCAAATTCATGGCCCCTAGTTCAGCCCCTGGGACCAAGCAGAACAAAACTAATCCCCCTTCTGCCCGACAACCCTTCAAATACTTGAAGACAGCTGCCTCCACCCCCCCACCCCCCCCCACCCCCGTCTTCTCTTCTCCTTTGGATAGAGTATCATTTTCAATTTTCCAGCAGGGCTTCAAGAGCTACTTGGTATCACAGAGTGCTCACTGGAAGTCAGGCTACAGCCATGGCCCTGGCTAGAGCCCTAATCTCTGGATCCCTTGTGCATCTGAGTTGCTCTTCCCCATCTGGAGTCCTATGGGTGCTTGAGAATTTGCTATTTTAACATGCACACATATATTCATGTGTAGTATTGTACACATGTATGCATGTACACACATTCTAATATGCATGATATGTTGTGTGTACATGTGTGTATACATATGTGTGTCCACCCCATGCTTACAGTTGAATGCCTAATCAAATTTATATTTTTATATTATATAAATGTATTTTCTATATTTAATAAATACATACAGAAATATATTGCATATAAATTTTGTTTGTGTCTATGTATATATATATATATGTGTTGTAAGCATGTATTTATACACACATATATGTGTAATTTAGTTAGGCAGCCACCTCGAGGTTCCCCAGTACTTAATTCACTGTGTGAGGAAGGCACTTGAACCAGATGGCTACTCACACTCCCTATCATGTTGCTGCTCAGGGCAGAGGACATTAGACACTCACTGTAACAACCTCTGTACTCCATATATTCCCTCTTCTATATATAGCTTCAGTCCCTCAAATCTAGACTTCCCACTGACCAGGATGCCAGGTTCCTCAATCATGCATGCTGCTCCTCACCTCATATCATTATCACTGTCTCTCTCTCTCTCTCAGTCTCTCAGTCTCTCTCTCTGTCTCTCTGTCTCTCTCCCTATCCTCCCCGCCATTCATCATACTGTTCTCCAAACCAACGCAATCTTCCTGACTCACCCTTTCCTCTATACTGATTCACATGCTCATAGACTCATTTCTTGTCTCCACTTCGTCTTCTAACACAAGCCTCAAGAATCCATCTCCATGCTGTGAACTGATCGAACCATTCTGGAGCAATTTGGAGCTATGCCCAAAGGGCTATAAAGCTGTGGGTACCCTTTGAACCCAGCAATAACCACTATTAGGACTTTTTCCCAAAGAGATCATAAAGAAGAAAAGGACCCAAATGTACAAAAATATTTCTAGCTGCTCTTTTTATGGTGGCAAGGATTGGAAACATGAGGGGATGCCATTAATTGTGGAATGGCTGAACAAGTTGTGGTATATGAATGTGCTGGAATACTATTTTGCTGTAAGAAACGATGAGCAGGGCCGATTTTCAGAAAAACATAGGAATTGCATGAACTGATGCTGAGATGAGCAGAACCAGTAGAACAGTGTACACAGTATCAACAAAATTTTCTGTTGATCAAACTTGAAGTTAAGCTTGACTCTTCTCAGCAATACAATGGTCCAAGATAGTTCCAAAGGACTCATGATGGAAAATGCTCTCCAAATCCAGAAAAAAAGGACTATGGAATCTAGATGCAGATTGAAGCATACTATTTCTATTCTTTTTGTTTTTCTTTTTGAGGGTTTTTCCTTTTTGCTGATTTCTTTTACACAGCATGACTAACGCGGAAATATGTTTAATGTGATTGCCCATATATAACCTATATAGGATTGCTTGCTGTATTGGGGAGAGGGGAGGGAGAAAAAATGAAACTAGAAATCTCATAAAAACCAATGTTGCAAACTCTCTACATGTAACTGGAAAATAATCAAATACTTTTATAGAAAAAAAGAATCCATCTCCATGTCTCCCACGGAGCCTGGAAGGCTGAGCAGGTGGAGGCAGCTGCCTACTCCCCCACAGCCTCAAGCTCACAGCTGAACCATCCTTTCAGTCAGTCCATTAGTCAACAAGCATCCATTAAGCACCTCCCATGGCCCAGGCACTGTGCTAACAACTAGGGCTGCAAAGAAAAGCAAAAACTCATTTCCTGCTATCAAAGGGTTCTGATCTAATGGGGAAGACAACATGCAGATAAATGTGCATGTACAAGATCTAGACCATGGAGAGGGAAAGCTATCTCAGAGGGAGGACACTGGAGCACAACGGCAGCTGGAAAGGCTTCTGATAGAAGGTGGAATTGGAGCTAAGATTTGAAGGAAGCTGGAATTTAGAGGTGAGTAGGGGGAGCATTCAGGCATAGAAGACAAAGCCAAGGAGCTGGGAGTAAAGGGATGACATGAATCAGTGTAGCCAGATCATAGGGCACCAGGACGGGAGTGCTACATGAGAAGGTTGGAAAGTAAGAAAGAGAGCAGGTTCTGAAGTCAAACGAAGGAGCGTGTATTGGATCTGGGTCATTGGAGGGCCATTAACTGGGAGCTGAGATGGTCAGACTGGCACTTTAGGAAAATCACTTTGGCTTCTGGGAGGAGAAGGGACTGGTGAGAACAGAAGTCTGAGGCAGGCAGCCCAATGAGAAAGCTCTGGCAGCATCTAGATGAGAGGGGACAAGGGCTGTGTGCGTGGAGATGAGAGTATATAATCAAGACAAGTTGTGAAGGAGAAATGACAAGATTCAAAGACAGGGTGAATGTGTTATGGGTGAGAGTAAGGAGTCAAAGGTAACAAGTTTGTGAGCCTGGGTGCCTGGGAACACAGAAATGTCCTCTAGTAACTAGAAAGTGGGAAGAAAGGGAGTGGGGGAAGATGAATTCTGTTGGGAATATATTGAATTTGAGATGCCTACAGGATATCCAATGGCAACAAATCACCAACTAGCATTTATTAAACACTACCTATGTACTAGACACTGTGCTAAATGCTTAGAAGACAATTACCGACAAAAAGATGCATCCTCACAAAGATAACTATCTCATTGGGCAACATGAGACAAAAAAAGAAGCTCGAAGCCAAGGGGTCCAGGAGCATAAAGGGAGGAAAGAGTTACCCATGCAGAGACAAGGTAGAGAGAGCCCAGAGAATAAGAAATGGAGTCTGGAGAGGAACGAAGACATGATTTGCCTGGGTACTTGGCTTAAAATGGAGGTTCAGGGAGGAACCAGACAGTTAGAGGAAAGGGTGGTATGGGGGAAGAGTCCTTTCAGTGTGAGAAGTCAATGGGTCAAAGTGAACTTTTGAGTCAAGAGAGTCAAGAGTCCGGCTGAAGAGGAATGAAGATATAGCTGGCCTAGGTACATTCCTTAAAATGGAGGTTCAATTGCAAAGACAGTGGGGGATGTAGGGATATATCTTAAGAAAGAGATTGGGGCTAGATAGATGGATCTGATCATCATTTACATAGAGATGACCCCTGAAACCATTGGAGCTGATGGTATCACCAAGATAGTGAGTGTCTAGGGCAAATAATAGAGGACCTAGGACAGAGCCTTGGGGAATAGTGGCCATGACCTGGTTGGTGAAGACCCAGCAAAAGAGATGGAGAAGAAGCAATTAGGGGAGGTAGAAAGAGAATGTGGGGAGGGGCAATGTCACAAAAACCTAGAAAGAAGTGGTTTCTGACAGTGTCAGAGCTGTAGAAAAGTGAAGAAGGATCCTTTTCAAACTTTCATCACTCAGGACATGTGAATATATGTCCTAAGGGAGCCTGTTGTGTAGAAACAATCTCCTTTCCCTCAAAAGGTAATACTACGGGGCAGCTAGTGGGCACACTGAATAAAACACCAGCCCTGGAGTCAGGAGGACTGAGTTCAAATGCGATCTCAGAAACTTGGCACTTACTAGCTGTGTGACCCTAGGCAAATCACTTAACCCCAATCGCCTCACCAAAAAAAAAAAAAAAAAAAAAAAAAAAAAAAAAAAAAAAAAAAAGGTAATACTAAAATCAGAACACTGAAGCCAACTAGTGGTCACGACAGTAGTTACATTTCTTTAAAACACTTGGGGAAGGTATATGTCTAAAACATATCTATAAATATGATATAAGCAAATAACAGCCAGACTATCCATGACAAGAGGTCTTAACAATAGAAGCAAACACATGAATGATTGGAAATTGAGATGGGCCAGTCATGGAGTGAGAATGAGAAATCACGGATGGACAGTCCTGGCTGCACAAAGGTATCACCACTGATGATGTGGGAGGGTTCACTGAATATTCTTTAGAAGGGGTAGCAAAAGACATCAGTCACTTAACCAGAGACTCAAACATGAAGCCAATGAGCATTATTAAGCTCCTGGATGCCAGGTACTGAATGCACAAGGATAAAAATAGACAGTGCTTGTCCTCACAGAGCTTACATTCTAAAGGGGGAGACAGCACATACATGACCAAGTGGATGAATTCTAACTCTCACTTTATGACTCTTACATAAGCCATTTGATTTCTCTGAAGAAATTCACCCAACCGCAAAGCAGTGAGGCCAGTAATTCATTAAAACATAGAGTCATGGGCCAGTCGAATGAACAATTCAAACTCTGCATTTCAGACACCCAGGCATTTCTATACCAAGCTCTCCGTCCCCACCTCTTCATTTCCCCATTGGCCGGATCTCCCCAGGATCACACAAGTTACTGTTCCTGCACCATGGGCCAGGACACACATGGTAGACAGGAAACCACTTCCCCTGATTTCCCCTACTATGGGTTCAGTTCAGTTCCAGCAGCATTTATTAAGCACCGTCCTATACAGAGACACAAATATGGTAGTCCCTATACTCGAGGAGCTTCCATTACCCTAGGGGAAGGAGGGACAACATTTGCTGATCCATTCACTGAGCATTTAGTAAGCACCTATTAGATGCCAGGCACAGGCTAGGCACTAGTGATATAGACAAACAAAAGTAGCTCCTACCTTCCAAAAGCTTCCATTCCACCATGTCTTCCATAGTGGCCTACAGTTACTGAGACATTGAGAAGTGAGGGGGCAGCTAGGTGGCACAGTGGATAAAATACCAGCCCTGGGTTCAGAAGGACCTGAGTTCAAATGTGGCATCAGACACTTGACACTTACTAGCTGTGTGACCCTCAGCAAGTCACTTAACCCCCATTGCCCTAAAATTTAAAAAAAAAGAGAGAGAAGTTAGGTGACTTGCCCAGGGTCACACAGCTAGGATGTGTTAGAAGTGAGACTCGAACACAGAACTTTCTAACTCGGAGGTTGGCCCTCTAACCCTTGGACCACAATGCCTGTTCCTCAGGATGAAATCATTTCAAATCATTCAGTTCCTACCCTCAGGAGGCTTATAAACTACTGAACAGCTCTGAGAGCATGAGCAATGAATACATACATCACCTATACATACCCTATGTACATCAGCCAGCTACTCTGTACATTGAACTTAAGAAGTTAAATGAAGAAATAATTAAGAAATTAATTACAATTAAATTAAATTAGAAATGAAGAGCAGACCTTTGGAGTTAGAAAAAAGGTTGGTCTGGGTAATAATGAACCTATGCATTTTGCCTGGTCCTATGTTTCTGAAACAGCCCTGCAATTGTCATGTTTAAAATAGACAATTGTCCATTTGAGTGGGCATTTTTATTTTTTTTAATTTTTAAAAAAAATTTTTAATCATAAAATTATTTTGTTATTTTCCAGTTACATGTAAAGGATAGGTTTTTTTCTTTTTTGAATAGAATTTTATTTTCCAAAATATATGTAAAAACAAAATTTTAACATCAATTTTACCAACAGGCCAGGGCAGTAAGGCCCATGGCCTCAATGCCATGTGCTTGAAGACCCTCACTCTTTGAACAAGCCATCAATTCCTGCCAAACAAAGCCAAGCCAATTTCCAGATGTCACATAGATTCTGTTCCAACAACACCTTCAAACAGAAAAAGTGACCCAGGCCAATGTTCTGGTTGGAATCCAGTGAACACTAAAGGCAAGCTCCCCCTGGCTGTTCACACATGAGGCTGCCAGGACCAGCCCTCTGATCCTGGGGCTCCCCATTCCTGGGATATCATAGCTTACTTCTGAATTGGGTTCATTTTGACAATTCCTCCTTTCTCAGAGAACAAAGAGCCATCCATGGCCTCCTCCCCTAACCTGGCATCTGCTGTCTCCCTCTTCCCATCCTCCGGGCCTTACTGTCCTGACCTCCACTTTTGGTCAGTCCAGAAGAGTCCAAGAGGTGCCCAAGAAAGGAAGTCAGCTCTCTTCGTGGGTCTGTGGTTCAACTGATTAACATCCCCACTGGGAATAGAGACTAAATCCCCGTGACAGCCTGAGGCGGGAGTGATGAGTGAATGAAGAGTTGAAAACCAGCATGGAGGTCTAACGAGAGGCGGTGTTGTCAGCTGTGACAGGTCACAATCGAGAAGGAGAGATTCGGGGACATAATTAACTTAAGGGAGGGGGTGGAAAAATAGGGGGATTTAAAAGAAGTTGCTTGGCAAGGAAACATCAGGAAGGCAATGTCCCCAGGCGATACATCACCACATATGTTGATGAGTTGCAGGAATGAGATTCCTTTTAGCAGTTAAAAAGGATTCTAGCCTGATTGGTTTAATGTTAAATCAAAAACAAAGCATAACCTTTGGTGACCACCATGTTTTTTGCTCCCAGTTAAGTGGTGGGCTCCCCCTCCCATGAAGCAAGGGCCAGAGGACCACTCATCAGTCGTGTTAGAGTCAGGACTCCTTTCAGTGACGGAGGGACTCCATGGCTGCCAAAGTCCCCTCTGACCCCAAGATCATAGAAACTCTTGTAGTATTTGTGTGTGTTTGGACACATCCCATACATGGGGTGTGCATAGGATGAAGATGCTCTAGGGATTTAACACATCATAGTACAGTGGTGGAAGGGACCACAGGGATCATCTAGACCCATGCACCCTTTTATAGAGGAGAAAACTGAAGCCCAGAGTCACATGTGTAGAGAAGCGGCAGAGCTGGGATTTGGGACCTCAGGACCTCTAAATCCAAATCCAAAGGTCTTCCATGATTACAATCAACCTTGGCCTCAGTTCTTCATCTGTAAAATGGCCTCTGAGATTCCTTCCATTTCTAAATCTATAACCCTAAGTCCTAGGAAGGTCATACTAGGAGCAAATGGCTGATGGGAAGGGCAGCTAAACATGAGAGGACCTAAGCTGAAATCCTGCTTCTGTTATTTCCATACATGTATGACCGTGAGGAAGTCACTTACCTCTCTGAGATTCATTTCCTTCCTCTATAAAAAGAAGGGAGTTAGACTACATGGCCTCTGAGGTTTCCACATCTGAGATAACATTAGCCTAGGTCATTGGACTCCAAGCACATCACACTTTCCACCCTGCCATGCTGTGTCTCTCTCTGGGTTTGTACATCCGGAAGAATAAATAAGACTGAAAGAAAAAAATCCCAAGGAAGGCAAGCTGAGTATAATGAGACGTGCTGCCGGCGGGCATCAGGATGTGCTTGGCCAGGGGCACTGACGTAAGAAAGCCAGGCTTAGTGGTACACGCTAAGAGGGGATAATGAGATGTTTCTCTGGTGAGAGGAGGCCGTCATTATGGGCAGTGCGGTCCATGCCAGCCTGTTTCCTATTCCTGATACCTGCCGATCGCCTGCAGAAGCTAGTGTTGGTTTCAATGCCCTCCATCAGTGTGGTACACGGAAAAGTCCTGCTCTGAGGGGAAGGACCTAGGTTCCAATTTGGGCTCTGCTACTTACTGCTTAGGTGACTCAGAATAAATCACTTCACTCTTGAGCCTCAGTTTCCTCATCTGTAAAACGGCTGAATTAGATGATCTCTCAAATCTCTTCCAGCATTATCAGGTCTGGTAGGAAGAAAAAATAGAGTTGTGGTCAGGGAAGCGGGATCAAATATTGCCCCACTCCTTAGGACAAGTCATTTTGGAAAAAGTCCCTGTCCTCCCTCTCTGTGGGCCTCAGTTTCCCCACCTATAAAATACGGAGAATGAACAAGTGGGGATTGGCTCAAAGAGCCTCCCAGCTCCAGTCTCCAGTCTTATGCCGGCCTCTGGGCACTCATCTGCCTCTCTACCCAGTCCTGCCGCGTCCTGGCTCCTTCTGGCCCCAGTGAAGCAGCCTTTCTGGCTCTCAGCCCCTGGCCCCAGATTCCTCACCCAAGCCATCTCGTCCCATGTGGCCTCATTCTCTACCTTCTGACCAACTCTATTTCTTCCCAAAGCGACGCCTGGCCAACGATTAAATGATTTTTGTCACTCCTGCTAAGGAACATCATGAGTACTTCTCCCCAATAAATTTACGCTGCATTGCCAAAAAGAATAATATATCTGGGGTTGGGTGGCAAGTCTAGGTTTGACTTTGGGGGACACTTTCAGCAGAAAAAAGCATTCACAGTGGAATACAGTGGGAATATTGCTGGGTGGAAATCCACAGAGAAGTGTTTTCCTCCTTTGTAGACTTTGAAGTGTTCATGGTGTATCAGATGGAATTCTGGGCTTGGGGGCAAGAAGACAGATGAAGTAAATCCCAGTCCTCCTGATTGCTCTGTGTGTGACCTTGAACAAGTCACTTAACATCTCCAATTCTCAGTTCCCTGTCAGTAAAATGAGTTAGTCTAGATGGTGTCTAAAGTCCCTTACTACCCCCTGTGTGACCATGAGTAGTCACAAATGAGAAGCTTTGCCCAGACAGGGGACTACCAAGGTCTCCTGCAGCTCTGGGACCTCTGTTCCTCTATCAGTAAGATGAGCTGTCTCTTCACAAGAGGGGAAAGTCTTTGGAGCCTTTGCAAAGAGAAGCACCCAGGCCACAGCAACCTAGGAGGATGCTGAATTAGAGGACATCTGTGTCCTATGATCTGTGGACCGGGAACCTGAGGCAAGGAGAGATGGGTGAGAGGGAACAAAGCAAATGGGAACTATGACATCAGCAAAATATAGCTTTAATGCCAAATCATCTTCAGTTATTTATCAAAAATGCTTAAAGCATTTAAATGCACTTCAAGCTCTTAGTATTGGCTGTTGTAATCTCAGGAAGCTTCAAGCCTTCACACCATTTAACGGATTCAAAAACACAGAAAGCAATGAACTTAAAATGGTAACCGTGGATTCGATGTCCCAGGTCCACCACTGATGGATCATGTGACCCATTTTGCTCAGCCTCAATTTGTTCACCGATAAAATGGGTATAATCATCCTTGTACTACCGAATGCACAGAGCTGGAGTGATCAAAGCACTTTGTGAACTTTGAAGTACTGTTTGAAATATGAAATGTTTTCCCCCTTCCTAGACTGGAAATCCCATGGTATATATCAGATGGAATGCTGGGCTTGGAGGCAAAAAGACACTTTCACATCTTAGTTCTTGACTTTTGCTAGCTCTGTCACCTGGGAAAGTCACAGACCTCTCTTTTCTTCAGGGAACTCCCTAGAATGTAACTATTATGTCATGGATGGGTGGCAGTTTGCATTACTGGAGAGAGTTCCCACTAGGAATCCCTTAACTACAGCCCCTCCCCTAGGAACTCGAAGCCATTCCTGGAGACTAGACTGTAAATTTCTTCAAAAGAGGGATTTATCCAAATTGTCTATGTTCCCCAGTATCTAGAAAGGTGCTGGGACTACAGTGAGAGTCAATGAATCTTTATCGAGTGAATAAATGAATACCATTGCATTTTTTAAAAAGTTTCCTGAACATGTAGTTGTATCCAAGTAGTGTAAGTATACATTGGGCGATGTTCTTTTTTCCCTTTGCCCAGGAAGTAGAAGTCTCTGTCTCTGCCTCTGTTCCTCTTCTCTTCTCTTCCTTTCCCTCTTCCTCTCACGCTTACACTTCTCTTTCTAACTCACCTGTCTTTTCTCTATCTCCTCCCATCTCCCTCCCACCAGTTTTCCACCTAACACACAATTCATTCATGGGTATAGGTCTAAATGAAAAATGAAGGATGCTAAGTGCTTCATGAAAAGAATACAATGAAAATCACCCAGCTTGCTAAACTGTATTGTAGTCATGAGGCAGAACCCGGGGTGAATAAACATGAGAGGAGAGCTAATCTTTATTTCTCAGTTATCTATTATACAAGAGAATGCACTCAGGATCTTTGGCATCTGAATGTAGCCAGGCTGCCTTCTGACCTGAAGGAAATTCTGAATGGTGGAAATTGAAGATGGAAATGATAATGGGTTATCTCATCCACACACCCTCTAGAATAGTTCAGAATTGTTCCCTCTCTCTAATTGCTTCTCGCCTATGCAGGAAGGCAGAGATGGAGCAGCATTTGTATTGAATTGGCCATGAGCAGACTTGTAGAATAGATTGAGGTCTAGCTTCATTGATTCTCTGACTCCCCTTGCTTTTGGAACCTCATTTTCTCCATCTGTAAAATGAGTGTGTAATAATGCCCCCCCTTCCCTATAAGGATTTGCACAAAATGAGTGTGTTCGTTCACTCAGCTGAATCTGAAAATAGATTGTGGTATGTTAATGTAATTGAATATTATGATGCCATTAAAAAAGATACACATGAAGAATGCAGAGAAATATGGTCAAACCACTACAAAATGACAGAGAGATTAGCAGCAGTAGAATTGTCTGCTATAATGAGAGGGAGAGAGAAAGGAAACAGAAGAATGGAGGGAGGGAAGAGTGGGAGGAAAAAAAGGAAAGGATGAAAGAGGAATGTAAGGAGGAAGCAAGAAAAAGGAAGAAGAAAGGAAAACAGGAATGAAGAGAGGGAAGAAGAAGAAAGGAAAGAAGGGAAGGGAAGAGGAAGGGGAAGGGAAAAGGAAGGGAAGGGGAAGGGAAAGGAGGAGAAGGGGAAGGGGAAGGGGAAAAGGAAAAGGAAAAGGAAGTAGGGCTTCAGGTAGCCTGGGAAAGTAACATAATAAACCCATGTTCTCCTTGATCCTTTACTGTCTACTAGTTCAGTTGGTTCAATTTGACTGAATGCCATGTTTCATATTAGATTTTATCATTTATTCTATTTGTTTGATGATTGTTAGTTTTTGGTGCTGATAATTAAGTTTGTACTAAGAAATGACAAGTCATGCTATAGGCATGGGGCTCTTCAGTCAGAAAGTTCTCAATGAGATGTTGCTGTCTTCCTACCAGACAGAATTACAAGCCAACTTCTGGACCCCAGGCTCTGCCAAAGGGAAGGGCTCTCAGGTCCCTGATAAGATGATGCCCCAACAACATGAATTTGAGAGAAAAAAATAATCATTTTAACCAATAAAAAACCCCAAAGGCAGACATTAATTTTGTGAGCCCTCACATTACACATCCTGGTTCTGACACTCAATGGTTTTGTGATTTGAAGCACTACACTGAGACAATGTATGGTGTAGTGGAAAGTACCTGCTCTGGGTTCAAATTCTAGCTCTATTTTTACAGCCTGTGTGACCTCTGAAGCAGCTCATTCCCCCTCTCTGTGGCCTCAGCGCCTAATCTTCAAAATGAAAAAATGACTCAATGGCCATGGAAGCCCCCTTTCCCTCTGCTCTAGGGACCCCTTGGAGCTCAGTTTACCCATCTGCAAAATGAGGATGATCAAGCTTGCGAGTGAAGCTTTCAAACTGGAAGGTATTTGAAGGTAATTTTTACCCCCTCTTTTTTTCAAAGGAGGAAACTGAGGCCCAGAGAAATGAAGTGATTCTTCAAAGGTCACATGATCATAGTATAGGGGGTAGAAGGAACCTCTAAGCCATCAGGTGGCACCAACCTTTTTTCCCAAATAAGGACATTGAAAATTCAATGAAGTGACTTGTTCAAGGTGACTTGAACTTTGTATCTCAAAGGTTGTGGGGAAAGCTCTTAGTCAAACTGAAAGCCCCAGTGCATTGGATTGGGAGTGATGCATGTTCAGCAAACTCACTCAGATGATGATGGGGGATTCTTTAACCCTGACCCTTAGCTCTCCCCAAACAAACTATTTCTTAAGAGATGTGGTCAAGCAGAAGACAAAGGGACCCAGACAGAGCATCTGTAGCACCAGCCACAAGACCAGAAAAGTGACATTGTCATCTGAGTGTTGTCCGTTTTCCCTCAAATTGGACCTGATCAAATGGCAATTTGAGACAAGCAGGAGATTCCCCAAACTCCCCAGAACAAAATCTGTCAAATGAGGGACACATGATCAGCTGCTGTCGAGGGTCACTGGGGGGAAGAAGGTTTCCATTTCAGTGACTAATTAGGAGTTGGCTGTCAGTTGGGGCAAATTACACATCACACACTCTCTCTGTTGAAGGGACCTCAGGGACTCTCTGGTCCAGCCTGGTGGCTGCTTCTATCCAGCTGAGATTTATAAGGTGTAGGTCCACTGCTTATACAAAAGCTGACTGAAATTTTCTGGTCTTCTCTGATCAAGAAGGACAATAGCTAATCGACCTGTATAACAACAACATGCTATTTATTGGGGCTTTAAGGTTATCTAATGAAATACACATATTTCAATTAATTCGCTCAACAAACCCTATCCTGGGCCAGTTAGGTGACACCATGGATAGAGCACTAGGCTTGGAATCAGGCAGACTAACCCTCATGAGTTCAAATCTGACCTCAGACACTTACTAGCTAGGTGACCCTGGGGAAAGTCACCTAACTCTGTTCATCTCAGTTCTTAATCTGTCAAATGAACTGGAGAAGGAAAGGCAAAACCATTCCAGCATTTTGCCAAGAAAACCCCATATGGGGTGGTGAAGAGTCAGAAACAACTTAAAAATGACTGAACAACAAAAAATATTAGTCTCGTTTAAAAGATGAAAAAAAATGAGGCTGAGAGGTTGTGAATTACCCAGTCACATATCGGCTAAGTATCTGAGGCAGAATTTGGAACTCAGGTCTCCCAATTCCAAGTCCAGCATTCGATGCCCCTAAAATATCCTTGACAAGTGGTATCTAGTTTTTGTTTCAAGCTCTTCATTTTTTGTCACTCAATGAAAGAAAACCCAGTCCCTGTAGAGGCTGCCCATTCTGACTTTGGACAGCTCTAAAGAGGGACATTTTTCTGGCATCCAGCCTAAAGCAACTTCTTTGCAGCTTTGACTCACTGCTCCTGGTCCTGCCATGAGGGCCAACCAGAACACAATTCATTTCTCTTCCATGTAAGAGCCCCTGCAACCTAGTTGAAGACAGGACCATGTTCCCCTGAGCTTCTCTTCTCCAAGATAAACATCCCAGCTGCTTCAGCAGCTCCTCCTCTAGCACAGACCTGTCCATTTACTGGTCCTGGACACTTGCCAGCTAGCTTCTCACTAGTTTTCCCAAACTAGATCATGGAAGCCAACCCATCCAATCCCTGCATTTTTCAGATAAGGAAACTGAGACCCACTGAGGTTTGGGGCCTCACAAGTGACTTAGCAAAGGCTGCCCAGGTAGTAAACAGCAGGTGCCATATTTGAACTGGGTTCTCTAATCATAGAAAAATAGAGAGCCCCTATCCACGGTGTGAATTGGCAAATCGAAGTCACTCCTGGAAAGCCTGCTCCTTGACATTCCGCAGGAGGCTTGAGAAAGTCTCCAGCCAATGGAGAGTGGAAGGGTCCATGACTTTGAAGAGGGGGGAAGGGAACTGATGGGGAATCCCACACAGTTTGGAAGAAACTTTGGATTCCTCTAGTCCTACCTGGTCATCTGATTAGACCACAATAAAAGGGGCCCAGCAAGAATGTCTTGGGCTTCTTACCTCCCACAAAGAAGCCTTGTTACTGCCTCCTGGCTTGTAGTGGGATGGCAGCCCTGCAGAAGGGGAAGCCCCTTAGAAGGTCGACTGGCTGTTGTCCTTCATGCTCAGAGAAGTCCAGAATGACATCACTATGTCAGGGTCATTGTGCAGTGCGTCTGACTGCGTCTGATCACATCAACATGAGCTGGGAAGGCTCTACCACAGGTCAGGCACAAATAGTCCCCATGGACAATGAGAGTGTAGATGGATCTAAATGAGCACATCTCACATTTTTAGTGAGCTGCAGCTCTGCTTTGCTCATAGAACCTAGTGCCTTCTCTGATGTGGGCACACCATGCTGGATGATTCTGTGTCAGCATCTCCCATTCTCAAAAAGAGATGACTTCCATGAGCAGTGTCCACTTCCTATTCCTCTCTCCCTCCCTGAAAGGGGAGGTCCTTCCAGCTCGCGCCAGAGGTGTCATCAGTGCCCCCAAAAGCAGCACCCAAGACTAATTAAAATATAATTGGGAAATGTTTGATGAAATACAATACAATACAATATAGATGATGTTAATCTGTGGTTTTCTAAGAATCTTCCCACAGAGTTAGTGGCCCCTATTTCTATTTGAGCTGACACTCATTGCTATATATTCTCTACCAATGGTGATGATTTTTCTGGGATACAAGCATAAGCATAGTCAAAAATGTGTATTCAGGTGTGGTAGCCTCTATACTGGGTCTTCCTGCCTCCAATCTAGAGTCCAGAAAGATGTGAATTCAAGTCCTCCTAAGACTCTCACTTAGCTTGTAGACCTGGGCATTTTACTTACCTGCTGCTGCCTCAGTTTTCTCAACTATAAAATGGGGATGATTATAGCACCTGCCTGCCCAAGGGTTGTTGGGAGGATCAAAGGAGAGAATTGTAAAAGTGTTAAGCACAGTGTTAAACATATAGAAATTGCTTAATAGATGCTTTTTTCATCCTTCTCCAGTCTATCCTCCACACAGATTCCAAGTGAAGCACAGGTGTGTTTACTCCACTACCCAAAAAACTCCAGTGCTCCCTATTACCTGTGGGATTGAGGAGGAGGAGGAAGGAGGAGGGAGGAGGAGGAGCAGGAAGCAGGAGCTGCAGCAGCTGCAGCAGGAGAGGAGATAGTAAGCAACTGGGTAAAACATGAATAGAATATTGGCGTTGCAGTCCAGGAAAACTTGAGTTCAAATCCAGCCCCATATACTTATTAGATGTATGACCTTGAGCAAGTCACAGGACTTTGCTGTGCCTCATTTTCCCTGTATGTAAAATGGGAATAACAAGAGCACCTACCTCTCAGGGTTGCTGTGAGGATCAAATGAAATAATATTGGAAAATGTTTTGCAAATTTAAAGTACTGTATGAATGCTAAGTCATTATCATTGTTAAGTAGAATTTATATAGCATTTTATAAATATTATCCCCATTTTATGGATGAGGAAACTGAGGCTGAAAGAGGTTATGTGACTTGCTCAAGGTGACACTGCTAGTAAATGGGTAAGATTTGAACTCGGGTCTTCTTGACTCCAACTCCAACACTCTCTCTGCTTTGCCAACAATACAATCTGAGTACATCCTGAAGATGCACCAAGCACCACCTATCAGTCAGTCAATCCAAGAAGAAGCATTTATTAAACATTTCCTGTATACCAGGCACTGAACAAAGATAAAAAACAATGTAATCCTTGCCCCAAGGGGTTTACATTCTATCAAGAGAGAGCATGAACATAACATATGGATACATAGTTTGGTGCATTCCTCTATACATTGTGTATACACACAGTAACTACACTTTTGTTTTTAGAGGGAGTGATTCACCCTCAGGCAGGGATCAGGAAAAGCTTCTTGTAGGAAGACATGTTTGAACTGAATTTGAAAAAAAACAGAGATTCTAAGGGGCAGAGATGTGGAGTAAAAGCATTCCAGGTACGAGCCACAGCTTAGGCAAAGGCAGTTTGGTGGGAGATTGAATGCTTCGTGTGAGAAATAACAAGAAGCCAGGTTGGCTGGACAAAAGAGTATGTGAGGAGAACCGTGTGCAGTAAGGCTGGAAAGCATATGTTGGATCCAGGACATAAAGAACACATGTGTAGGTTTGGGGTTTGGGGGTTTCATTTTGGTTTGGTTTGGTTTTTGATACCAGATCTACACTTTCATGGGTCTAAGGAGTTCACAAAGCTGAGCTTCCTCTGTCAAGCCTTATTGGACATTACTCTGTAAACATGAGACTTAGGGAGATGCCTGGGGGCACTAAATTTAAGCAATTCAGCCAGAAGGACCAGGTCTGTAAGTGTCTGAAGCAGGACTTGAACCCAGGTGTTCATTCTACTTCTCCCAGAAACTCCAAAGTATGGACTTGTGCCCCCTGCAGGCTTTGACCTCACCCCCCAAGGAGGCTCAACCAAAGAGGGTGTGTGAGTATGTGGGGGGGGGAGGGGGAGAAGAAGGGGAGACAGAGAGAGAAAGAAGGCGGGGAGGGAGGGAGGAGAGCATCCAATCCACAAGGTTTATCTCCAATACAACCACACCTACCTTAATCGCCCAATGCTCTCTCACTCAATCCTCTCCCTCTGTTGTGAAAGCTTCTTGCAGTGAATAGAGCACTAGCCCTGAAATTGGGAGGACCAAAGTTTCAAATCTCACCTCAGACACTTACTAGCTGTGTGACCCTGGGCAAGTCATTTAACCCCCAAGTGCCTTAAACATCTGGGGCCATCTCCAGTTGGCCTGATGTATATCTTGCCACTTGACCCAGTGAGAGAGTGAGTTGGTGACTTTGCACAGGCCCTTCCCCACTTAAATCCAATTCAGTGCAAGTCATGACATCACCTTGATGTCATGGTCCTCTTTGAGGATGAAGGACAAACAACAACAACAATAACAACTATCCCCTTCTGATTACCGTATGGGCTTCTCAGAGTGGTTATAGCCTAACCCCAACCTAGATACCCACAGCAGCCCCTTTATATGTGTCAGTGGGGGAATCCTGACCCCAGTCATCAGTACGTGCACCCCATCCTACAAGTCACCCCACGTGTGTGTCAGGGACCCCTGGCACATGGGATGGGCGCCTTGTTCTGGGCAAGTGAGCAGCAAGAGCCCCATGTCCTTTCTTTCTCTTCCTTTTGGTGGAACAAAGTGAATCACACAGAGGAGGAGGCATGAATGGACCATGATTTTCATCTCAGCTCTTGTTGTGTTATCTTCACCCCAAACACTCATTCCTCTGAACTTCACCATTCCTGCCAGGGCACCATGACCTCACCCAGGCAGCCAGGTTCCCAAAGTATCGTCCAATCATTGGCCAGATCTTGTCATTGCCATTCCCACAGCATCCCCCCTTTCTCTCTACTCCCACAGCTGCTGTCCTAATTCAGACCCTCATTACCAATTACCTGGTCTAGAGCATTAGCCTTTTAAAAACTGTTATTGCTCTCCTTTGCTTTTCATCTCTAGATTTCCCCTATATTCCTCCACCTCTTCCTCCCAGGGCAGCTAGGTGGCTCAGTGGATAAAGCACTGGCCCTAGATTCAGGAGAACCTGAGTTCAAATCTGACCTCAGACACTTGACACTCACTATTTGTGTGACCCTGGACAAGTCACTTAACCCTCATAGCTCCACCTCACCCCCCCAAAAAAAAAGAGAAAGAAAGGAACAAAGAGAAACAAAAGTTATTCTCAAATGGGTGAGACCTAGTGTCCAAACTCAATCTTCTCCAGTCAATCCCCCAAACAGGTGCCGAGTAATTTGCCTAAAGCCTAGGGACAATTGCTTAAGAAAATCCTGTGACACTGGATTGATTCAAGGATCAACAAGTATTTCCATTGATCCAGCCTTGTAAATGTCTACTTTGTATGCATTCTATAGTGTACATTACATAAGTTGTCAATAAGTAAATAGCCACAGATTGTAGATGCATGTCTAAACACATTTTACTGATGGGGTACATGTTCAAGAAAGTATAGAGACCTCTGCTCTATACCACACCTACCAAGGGACAGAGCTGGCATTGGAACCCAGACCTGCAAGCTGCTAGCCCCATGTGCTACCCATTGGTTCCTGGATTCTTTTCCTAAGAAACAAATCCGGAACTTCATTATGGAAACCTTCCTGCCTTAAGGATGATGTAGACAAAGTGTTCTTACTCACTTTTTCCTTCTTTTCCTCCCCCCTCCTCGTCTCCTTCTATCCTCCCACTGCCTCTTCTCCCCATTCCCCTCCTACTCCTTCCTGTGCTCTTCCCTCTTTTCCCTGCTCTCCTCCTTCCCCCCTCCCTCTCCCATCCCCTCTGTTCTCTCCTTATTTCCTTTGAGTCTGAGGGCTTGCCAGTATCTTTACATGAGGTCAAGGCATGGACATTTTCCGTGACTATCTCATGGGCCCAGAGAACTAGTGAAAAGGCTATCAGTCTTTAAGGATAGGAATTGGCCATCCTCCGTGGTTAAAGTAAATCCATAATCAAGGAAGACTGGTGAGGGATTAGAAATAAGGACTCAGATCTAACCCACGGGACATAACCACCTCCCTCTCCAGCATCTCTATGAAGAATAACAAAATTGTCAACAGAAAATCTGTCTTCTCTTCCAGGACAGCTCAGCCGGCAGCTGTATGCCTTCAAATTCACTAACCCATGCATAATTTTTGCAAGTTCATCCTGACCACTTCTTCTCACATTCAAACAGTGCAAAACAAACAAAGCCAAGCTTCTTTTCCATCTAACTTCATCTCTGTCTCAGATCCCTTCCCTTTCTTCAAAGCCACCTCCTCTCGGAAGCCTTCCCAGATGACTCCTCCTTGCCTCCCTCCAACTTTCTACTATGCTTTGTCTTAATCTCTCTGTCGTCTCAATCACACCAGATCTTGCATTATACTTAATGGACTTTGCAGACGGCATAAGCCCCTTGAGAGTAGGGACTCATATGTTTATCTCTGTACCCCAACACCAAGCACAAGGAATCAATAGAGTGGATGCCAGCATGGCCGAATCATAGATCTCCTGTGCACACAGTAGGCACTTCATAAATATTGGATATTGATCTCAGTGGAAATGTCATTGACTTGGAGACAAGAATCTGTTGTTGAATAAGCATTGAAGCATTATCAAGCAGTCACTGTGGACCAGGAACTGTTCTAAGCCCTGGAGGAACAACACCCAGGCGATTTAGGAGATCCCAGATCTAGACAGAGGAGGTGGAAGGCAATCTGAAAGAGGGGGGCCCTAGCAGCTGGACACCAGGAAAGGTCCCCATAGAAGGGAGCATTCGAGCTATGTCCTCAAGGAATTCCAGGGTTCTAAGAGATGAGAAGAGAAAGTCTTCCAGGCATGGAAGACAGAGATAGGGGAAGGAAGATCCTGGAGTTGAATTCAGATTTCGGTCCTGATGAGCCTTGTAGCCTGGGGTAAGTGATTTCACCTCGGTGATCCTTGGTTTCCTCATCTGTAAAATAGAGATAATAACCAGCTAGCTCTGAGTGAATGCGTGTAAAGTGCCTTCCAGACATGTCAGCCGGCATGACTATTGTGGCTGGCGCCTGCTGAGGGCAAAGAAGTTGTAAGGAAGCCAAGGTCCATGACTGCAAACCTCCTCTTACCTCAGTGGACAGTCTGTGCTGCTGCCCAAGCTGGGGAGAAGTAGAACCTTCCAATGCCTCCTCAGGCCCAAGCAGCCATACTCTATGCCCCTGATGCCCTTCAGCCCAATGATGCCCAGAAGAAGCAGCATCCAGCCCTCCAAGCTGAGCCTGAGCCAATCCCTTTGGGTCCAATGAGAGCAATTCTCTTCTGAGTCCTCCAACAAAAGCAGTCTCACCCAAATACAGTAGTTTCCATGCCAAGCACGACAACATATCATGGAATAGTGAACTTGGGGCTGGGAAGACCTGGGTTCAAATCATGCCTCTGTCACCCTGGACAAGTTGTTTGACCTCCTCGTCTGTCAGTTTTCTCATCTGAAAAATGAGGGGATTGGGATCAGATGGTCTCTGATGGCCCTCTGCAGTGGCAAGTGTGTCATACTGTGATCCCTTTGGATATCCTTGTAACGAGGGCCAAGAGCAGCCCCCATCCACCCCCAGTCTGCTCTGACCAGAGCACACAGACGTGCAGTGCTAAGCATGCTTCCTGGCTACTTCTGAGGGAAATGGGCTCCTCTGTGAAGGGCTTGGAGCCTTGGAATGATGCAGAGAACCCTAGGTGGCCCCTGGGTACCACTCTGATGGTACAGGAGGCAGGGCGCTACATCAGACTAAAAACAGAGACAGCATCTACTTTGTCTCTGTTGTTATCCCATCTCTGTCTCTTGTCTGTCCTTTGTCTCTGCTTCTCATCTCTCTGTCTTTTTGTCTATCTCTGTCTCTGTCTTTGTCTACAATCTGTTTCTCTATCTCTGTCTCACTGTTTCCCTCAGTTTCTGTCTTTCTCTCTGTTGCTCTTTCTGTCTTTCTGTCTCTGTCTCTATTTGTATGTTTCTTACTCTCTCTCTTTGTCTTTGTCTCTCTTTCTGTGTCTCTGTCTTTGTCTATGCCTGTCTCTGTCTCTCTGTCTCTCTCTAGCATATAAAAATATCTAACATATAAGACCTTCTCTCTGGGAGAGCTTATCAACCTCACACACATGTGCTGGACTAGACAAGCTTGAGAATGGATCTCCAAGCCCTGGCTGCCACTGCTGCTTTATGTCTTTCCTGGGCATAGGCAACTGAACGATAATCTTGAGTTGGATATTTCCAGTCCTGAAGGTGACATTGTGAACTCAGGAGTTTGGAGGTTCCTGGTCATACCAGAAGAGATGCTTCCTACAGCTAGTATTGTGATTCTTGGAGGAAAAGACAAAAGACAACCACCAAGAGTCAGAGGAGTCTGATTCCTATCTAGAAGGAGGGAATACAGAGTTAAAGGTGAAATGCTGATCCAGAAGCCCTCTAAAGTACTTCATATTTTATCTTTTAAGTCTCAGCCTCCCAGGAGAACATAATAGTAGTCCTAAGTCACTGCTGTTTGTTTAAGTTTTGTCAAGCATCCTTGTGAGTATTGGAGTTTTGACCATTTCTTTTGTGTAAAGGGAATAAATAGCTGTCCTATACCCAGTTGAACATTGAAGAACTTTCTACTACATAATTCGTTTGGGGGAGAATGTTGAAATGAATCAAGCCTAAGCTTGAAATGATACTTCCCAGGGCTCTGGGCTGGGGGAGAGGGGGGCAGTAAAAAACTGAATGTAAAAGAAAAAGAGCTTAACATTTTTTTTCAGAGACCAGTCTTTCCCCAGGACTAAACTCAGTCTGCATATGCCTGGGATCAGAGGAGAGAGGCCCCTTAGTGAGACAGGGAGAGGGTGAGCATCTCAGTCCTCCCAGGTCCCTACAATGGTTATATCTTGTTGCGGTTTTGCTCCAAGCTTCAGAAGGTGGTCAATGCCTTCCATGAGAGAACAGAAAATCTGGTAACCCTTTCTGTTTTCTGTCTCTAGCTAATGCAATTATTTCTTCCCTTAGGAGACTTGTCACTGCCCCCAGATATGTATTCAGCAGACATCTCTCTGTCCCATCATCTGCAGACACTTTGATCTGTCATCTCCATCATACCAGCCAGTTCACACTCCCCAAGGTCCTCATTGTTTCTTTTCCATATGGCCCCATTTGCAGCTATTTAACACTCAGGTAGGGCTGCTGACTTCCAATTAACACATGAGGACCTTGTATATATTAGGGGGGGGGGTGTCAAACATGGGTTCAGGAGGATCTGTAATCCTTGAGGAAAAAGAGGCAGGAACCTCTGCCCACTTGCAAATTTTATAAGAACCCACCATTAGTGTGTAAGAAAAAATGTCAGGCTGCAGGGGTAGGGTGCTTCTCTGAACCTTATTGCTGGTGACCTTCAAGGTAAAAGAGAAAGTAGCAAATACTATTTATCAATATGTATGTCTGTGTTAACATATGCCAATATCTCCAGGGTCCCTGATTCCATCAGTGTGGGGTTGACATATTCCACAGCCCCTCTCTGAATTAGAAGATGACCTAGAGTTATTCTGATAAAAATTTAAAAGTCACCCTTTGGCCACGTTGACAGTCCCTGAGCTTTGCCAGGCTGGCCCTCAGATAGAAAGGACATAGTTTATCATAAGACTGGTATTCCGAGCCTTTGAAAGTACAAGATCATCTCCACATCACCAAGATAGACCATAGGAGGACCTTGGTGGAAAAACAACAACTATCATTATTAATCACCTACTATGTGCCAAGCTGTGTGCAGAAATACAAAGGTACAAATGCAGGAGTCTCTGCCCAAAGGAGCTTACATTCTAATAAGAGGAGAAAACAGGATGTGCACAGGCCAGTCACTAGCAACCATTTCCAAGTAGCATTAGTTGAAAAATCAATGGCAAAGAGGAAGCACTCTTTCCTTGCCCTCCAATTACTTGGATGCATCCTGTCTCCATGGTGTTTCCCCACCACCACCCCACTATAGCTTTGCAGCAATGGGAGGCTAAGTTGGAGTTGCGTTCCCAGGGAAAATCCTCTTTTTGCGCTGCAGACAAGGCTATGCACGAATGCTGTCACTGAACTCCAAAGAGTCTCAGGTACACATAAGCATATTGTTCACATAAAGAATAAGACTCAGTTCCTTGGGAACTTACTGTGGCTTTTCACCTGCAAAGTTATTCTAATACCAAGTTGTTAAACAACTTCCAGTTCCATTAAACAAGTTTTCTTAACCATGACCAGTCAGGAAAAACATGGGAGATGGAGGAGGAAGAAGACAATGACTAGCATTTACAAGGTTTTATAATTTTCAGAACTGCTTACTTACATTAGTGGGTTTGATTCTCATGGCATTGAATGAATGAACAGATGAATGAAAAGGAATTTTTAATTACTTACCATGTGCCAAGTAATTACTTACCATGCCAAGTACGGGACAGTGGGGAGGGCTAAATATAAAAAGAGAGACAATCTGTATCCTCAAGGAGCTTACATTAAAATAAAAAGAGAAAGCACTTAAAGGGGAACAGCAGCCAGAGAAGGGACTTTGGCTCTGGGGAATCATGGGGATGATGAACTGAGATATGGCACAATGCATCAGCTTGCCCTTTCCAGAAGTAATCCCCTGTTCATTGGACGACCATGACCAGAGCAAGAAGTGGATAGTGGGAGTTGCAGAGGGAGTGACCCACCACTGGGCTGGACCCTAGGGTGGGAGATCCAAAGATGAGTGTATTAACTTGCCTAGGGCCTGAGGGCTTGAATTCTAGAGGTCTAAGTTTCACATGGAAGCTGCTTGTTCAGATGGGGAGACATGGGTCTAGTGAGATGGCTTGGGTGGGTGGTTGGATGGGATGTGAAGGGGAAACATTTGATTCAGGGGCTGCAGTTTTCTCATTTTACGGATGGAAAACAGACTCAGAGAGGTGAGAAGGCTGGTCAAACTGTCACTGAAAGTGGAAGAAGTTTCAAGTCAATCTTATAATGATGTGTGAAGAGGGGCAGTGTCTACTCACTAACCTTGATGCATAAATAGGAGAGTCCCTTGTAGGATCATTGTTTAACCACTAGATGACAGTGTCAGCCCCTTTCCTGATCTGAGCATCTAGATCTGGAAAGCCCCTTACCCACTTTGGAAGTTTGCATATGTCCCAGAAGCGCTGAGTAAGTGCTAGGTTTTCTGTGGTTCTCAGAGAAACATTGACCTTCCATTCCTCAGCTTGGCTTCCTCCCTCTAAGGGACAGCACTGACTCTTTGCCGATGCATTTGTAGATTTTGTGAATTTTATAGAATCAAAAGTCAGTGCTCAAGCCTCCTAGAGAAACCCAGCCTTTGTCTTGAACTAGCTGTGTTTCAATGAACCCTAGAAACATTGCCCTGTCATAATGTAGCTGGCTCTCTACAAAAGTGAACAAAAATGCTCGGGTACTGTATCCAGTTGTTCTTTTCTTAACTTTTGGCATAGAATCGATAAGCAAATGAACAGCATATTATTCAGAAAATATTATAATATTATTGTCATTATTATAAGGGAACAATGAATAATTAATGTGCCCCCAGATGAAGATTTAATTACAACTTAGGAGTTCTAGAAAATGTTCAGCTGGAGTATAAATAACAAAGTCACCATGGGACATTCAGTTCATGCATTCATCAGAACCAGTCATCAACTGAAGATGCAGAAATTCTGGACTCAGGTTCTCAGCTCAGCCTGGAGTGTGAAAGCTGGCTTCCAGTATGAATTGGATCTCATGGTGATAGGTACTGTCACAATTTCTCCTTTTCCCATCACTTGCTAGGACTGCTGACTACTTATTACCTCAGTTCATCATGGAACAAGGTGAGAGATCTCAGAAGCCATCCTTGGCAATGAGTCATTCATTCTGCTATCATCTTCCCACTGTTGTATGCCTGTGAAATCTGAACAGTCTACCAATGCCATGGTAGGAATTGTTTCTGTTTTACATTCAGACTACTGCAGAGAGCATAACTCCGATAGGCTGGCCACATTGTTTGAATGCCAAGCATATGGTTGCCTAAAAGACTATTTTATAGAGAGCTCACACAAAGCAAGCACTCATGTGGGGGTTAGAAGAAGGATACAAAAACACTCTCAAGATCTTTCTGAAGAACTTTGAAATCGATTGTGAGATAAGAGAGAGGCTGGCACAGGACCGCTCAACATAGCATGCCCCCATCAAAGAAGGCTGGGTGCTCTATGAACAAAACAGAATTGAAGTAGCTCAAAAGAAACATGAGATGTGCACATTTAGCATCATCTCCACTACAGATGTTCACATGGACTCTGCCTGACCTGTGGTAGAGCCTTCCCAGCTTCTATCAGTCTGATCAGCCGCCGTCAGATACACGGTACCCTGACACCAACATAGTGCTGTCATTCTGGTCTTCTTCAAGAACAAAAGACAACCACCAGCCATGGCATCTCTTTCTCCACCGTGAGTACAGTATCCTGTGCCTCCTTCGATTGTGTCTTTCATTACTTCTTCTCTAGATTTCCAGCCCCAAATCCACAACTGTTCTATTGGGGGAAGGTGTGTTATAGGGGGAACAAGGCCAACTACAGCCCGGGAAGCATCACCACCAGATCCTAGACCAAGAACCAGAAGGAACTGCAGAAGTAATCTAGTCCAAGCCCATCATTTAACAGAGCAGAGGGAGGAGGTCATTTGCCCAAGGTCATGAGTGCCAGGAAATGAACCCACATCCTCTGACACTAAGTCTGGTGCTTCCTCCACCACACTGAGCTGGCTGAATTGATGCACAGACTGTTTCCTCGGAAATCATTCCCAAATAAAAACAGACATAAAAAGAACCGCTTTCCTTGGCAAACCCCCTCAGCAACATCTTCTGTCTTCATGAAGTGAGCTTTTCTTGGATCCTTTTTCCCAGAAATTAAGACTTGAAGCAGCTCTGTGCGTGTGACCGAACCCTTGAGTCTATTAACCATCTTTGGCGGGATTTTCTCAGCCACCCACCCTGGATACTTTTCAGCCTTTGTGTTGTTAACATTGGTCTTTCCCTATTGATCGCTTTGGAAAATGTCTCCCGACACACAGGACATCTTCTCTAACTGTACTCTCTTTTGCACATCCAAACTTGACCCTCCTACATCACTTGTCTTTTCCCTGTGTAAGGCGGATTGATAGGGAAGTATCTGATTAACTTGAGTCTGAATGAGCTTTTGGAGGCTCTAGAGGGGCCACCATATGGAAGGTGTGGACACATGCATGGGTACCTTGCTTAAAGGACAGAGAACCCCAGGCTACTTGGCACATACTGACCCAGAATGAGAGAATGAGTGACTGTGTGTAGGATCATAGAGATGGGAAAGACCTTCGAGACCACCTCATCAAAGCTGCTCCTTTTCCAGCTGAGGGTACTGAGGTCCAGAGAGAAGTGATTTCAAACTAGCTTTCCAACTCCAAACACGGGTTATCTGGCTGCACTACATTCACCCTTCAAGGAATTGTCCCTCCTAGGAACTATGATTCAGAAATTAAGAATCAAATACTTAAGGGGCAGCTAGGTGGTGCAGTGGGTAAAGCACTGGCCCTGGATTCAGCAGGACCTGAGTTCAAATCCAGCCTCAGACACTTGACACTAGCTGTGTGACCCTGGGCAAGTCACTTAACCCTCATTGCCCTGAAAAAAAAAGAATCAAATACTTAACTAGAAATGAGCTAGGAACAGACATTTGGCAACCACCTTGCAAAAGTACAGACCCATTGGCCACAGGAACCACAGAATTTTCACTTTGGAAGGGGCCTCAGAAATGATCTCATCCATTTCCATCTTCTTCCAGATGGGAAAATAGACACCTAGGGAAGTGAAGTGGCTTCCCAAACATCATACATGTAGCAAGATTCCAGTCCAGGGCCCTGACTCTGGATCTAGTTCTTTCCTTTACAACAATGCCCCATCACTAAATCCTGTTCTGTAGAAATCACTATCACTAACTAACTAGATAGAAAATGTTTCATTCTCTCTTCCACCTTCTCTCTGCTTTTCTCCCCTTGTTTTTCTATTTCTGGATTTAGTTCTTTCCTTTCTCACTATTCCCCCCCTTTCTGCAGGTCCTAGCTCTTGCATTTCTACCTCCTTTTTCATGACTTCTTCGATTCTTCTCCTCTTTCTCTTCCTTTTCCTCCTCTTTTTCCTTTCTTTGCTCATTTTTCTTCCTTTTCTTCCTCTTCTCATTCTTTCTTCTCCTTTTCCTTCTTCTTTCTCTTCTTTTTTCCTCCTTTTCCTCTTCTTCTTCTGTCTTCCTTTTCTTCTTCTTCTTCTTCTTCTTCTTCTTCTTCTTCTTCTTCTCATTCTTTCTTTTTTCCCCTTTTCCTTCTTTCTCTTCCTTCTCTTCCTTCTGTTCCTCCTCTTTTTCTTTCTTCCTTTTTTCTCATTCTTTCTTCCTTTTCTTCTTCCTCTTCTCATTTTTCTTTTCCTTTTCCTTCCTCTTTCTCTTCCTTTTCCTCCTCTTTTTCTCATTCTTTTCTCATTCTTTCTTCCTTTTCTTTTCCCTCTTCTCATTCTTTCTTCTCCTTTTCCTTCTTTGTCTTCCCTCTTTTCCTCTTTCTCTTTTTTCTTTCTTCCTTTCTTTTCTCATTCTTTCTTCCTCTTCTCATGCTTTCTTCTTCTCCTCCTTTTTCTTCTTCTTTCCCTTCCTTCTCTTCCTCCTTTTCCTCCTCTTTTTCTTATTCTGGTCACTTTCAAATTAAGATTGAAAATGGAAACACATGGTTGAATGCCTAATGGTATTAATGTAAACAACTTTAAGACTAAAGCAGCCCTCATGAAGCAAAGACTATGGCTATGGGAAGCATTCCATCTAAGTCCTATCCCCAAAGACTCTTCTTTATAAACCCTCTTGACCAATGCTCATCTAGGCTTTGTCTTAAGATCTTCAGTGAGGGGGTGGAGTCCACCACTACCCAGAGCAGCCTGACCTACTCTGGGATGGCTCTAAGAGGTAGGAAGTTTTTCATTGCACCAAGATGAACTTGGCTTCTTCACAGTCTTCCTTCAAGACTTCTTCTCTTCCCTGCAGCCAAGCAGAATGAGTTTGCCCACCTTCCACATGACAACCTTCCAAAGCCTGAAGATGGCTAGCATGTCCCCTGTGAGTTTCTTCTTCCTCAGGCTGAACATGCTCAATTCTTTTGACTGATTCTCATATGGCAAGGACTTGAGACTTTCTTATCAGGCCCAGACTCCTCAGAAGCCTCCTCAACTGCTCTAAAATCTTCCTGAATGGTAGCATCCAAAGCTGAGCCTCACAGTCTGAACAAGGGCTGAGGTCCTTCTGTCCAAAGCAGAATAGGGAAGGCCTGGTACATTCTTTTTTTTTTAGTGAGGCAATTGGTGTTAAGTGACTTGCCCAGGGTCACACGGCTAGTAAGTTTTAAGTGTCTGAGGCCGGATTTGAACTCAGGTACTCCTGACTCCAAGGCCAGTGCTCTATTCACAGGCCTGGTACATTCTTATTCCCAGACATTATGCTTCTCTTAATAGAGTTTGGTGTATTGAAGAATTTGAAAGCTAGAATTCTGAGAGAGATGGAGATGAAGATGGAAATGGAGATGGAGATGGAGATGGATGAAATGGTCATTGTAAACCACTTGGCAAACCTTCAAGTGCTATAGAAATGCTGCCCCTTAGTATACCATCATCATCATCATTGTCATTATTTATTATTCTTTTTGTGGGGCAATGAGGGTTAAGTGACTTGCCCAGGGTCACACAGCTAGTAAGTGTCAAGTGTCTGAGGCCAGATTTGTACTCAGGTCTTCCTGAATCCAGGGCCGGTGCTTTATCCACTGTGCCACCTAGCTGCCCCCATTGTCATTATTATTAGCTATTCTTCCTAGAAACTGTGCCTCCCTTGATGCAATGCTTTTGGACACATTTGATGTATCTAAGTAAACAACACACTGAACAAGAGATGAACATCCAAAAAGGGTTTGTTTCTGGAACAAAAAGAACCTCTCAATCCCTGCTGTTGACAACCAAGCATGGATTTCCTTAGATACAGGCATAGTTCAAACTTAGAGAATTCTGGCAACTGGAAGAGAAGATTCAGGCTCCTTTGGGACATTTTCTGCTTCTAGTTCTTTTGATGCAATCTTTTCTTAGTAGAGCCATTTGGGTTCATCTCAAGGATGGCAATCTTGAGACACAGCTCTGAATCTATGAGTCTGGGTCACCTGTCATCTGTGCCCACAGCTACATGGTGCAGTGGATAGAGCACTGGGCTGAGGGCAGGAAGACCTGAATTCAAATCTAGTGTTAGACACTTACTAGCTGTGTGACTTTGGACAAGTCCTTTAATCTCTGTCTGCCTCAGTTTCCTCACCTGCAAAATGGGGATAATAATAGCAATTACCTCTTAAGGTTGTTTTGAGGATCAAATGACATAATATTTGTAAAGTGCTTCACACAGTGTCTGGCACATAGTAAATTCTTAATAAATGTTTGTTCTCTCCCTCACCAGACTGTTTGGCATTTTACCAAGAACACTATTCACAATGATCAGGAAGGCAAAAACCATGGACTTTTAAGAGCCAACCTCCTTTCTAGGCTGCCTCTCAACAAGCCCTCTGGAGAGTGGAGGTATCATCCCTCAATGAATAATAGAGCTAAAGTGTATCTAAACTCTCAAAATGCAATTTTCCCCACGGAACCCTGTGGCATTATGCTCCTTAGCATCTCCCCTCCCTAAGAATCATGTGCCCATGATCCTCCACCCACTGGGTATAGTCACTCACATCCTTTCAATGGATAGGGAGTCCCCACCTATAATTCTTCCTCTAAGACTAAGGACCACCAGACATTATTATCTGCCTGACTCCAGAGCCGAAAAGCCATTGAGTCTTCTATTTGCTCAGCCCTCATATCCTCCAAACTCCAAGAAATTACCCTTGGCACTGCTGCCCCACCCTAAAGATCAAAAGGCTTTCCCACACACCTTGCACCTGACCCCTCCTATATGTGGTGTCTCCAATTAGAGCATGATCTGTTTGAGAATTAAAACTACCTTACCCTTCTGCTTGTCATCCCAGCATGTATCATAGTATTTGGCATGTAGAAAGTGATTAATTAAAGAATGTTATTCCATTACATTACATTCCAAGACAGGAAAAACAGCAAGGTTTGCCCAAGGTCACAAAGGGAGTAAGTGAGAGAGCCAGGATTAGCTCTCTAGGTTCAATCCTGGGAGGATTATGGAAGTATTTCATTCCAAAGATTTTGAGGGTGTGCTTATATGCTAAAATACCCCTGTGCTTGGTAGCTATCTCAATCCACTTGGCAAGGAGATCAAGCTTTTTCTCGTTCAGGAAATCTGGGGACTCTTTCCCTCCTTTGGGAACAGTACTGTACCTATTAAACTCCTCTAAGCAATCGTGATGGTGTTAATGTCAGTATTGTCGTCTATTTCCCACTTTCCAAAGTTGGTGGTGAATTTAAACAAGTCATTTGAGAGCTTCTGCTATCAGTGTCCTTTCTTTAATTTTTGTCTTCACTGTTATTTTTGATGTCACCGAGAAAACACAGGGTAATAGACTGGCAGTTCAAGGCATGAAGTCACTTTAGGCATCATGGAGTCTAAGCCTTTCATTTTACAGAACTCAGACCCAGAGAGGGGAAGTGATTTATCCAGGATCACCACAGGGACAGGAAGAAGTAGAGCTCAAATTCTAACCCAGCTTCTCCAACTCCAAGCACAGTATTCCTTCCTTGGCATCATGATGGAATGACTTGTGTCTTTGACAAAGAATGTCTTTTGGGTCAAGATGAAATCCATTTCAGTTTGTACCAGTTTCATGAAGTGTATCTTTGGGTTTTTGTAAATAGTTTTAACTCAAATAAAAATCCTCCTGTCAATACAGATGGATATGGATGGACGGATAGATGGACAGATGGATAGATAGATAGATAGATAGATAGATAGATAGATAGATAGATAGATAGATAGATAGATAGATAGATAGATAGATGGAATCAGTTTCATGTCAGGTGAAGGTTGACTCATCTCAGGCCTTTTAACCCTGTTTCTTAAGTATTCATGATAGTTAGGCAGGAGATTCCTGAGTAGTCTATAAACCTTTGTCCATGAGCTTCTTCCACATCTTTATCCTGGATCAAATTCCATCATATACTTGTGCTATCTTTCTTGTGCCTATCTTTGTGTAAGAAAAACCAGATAGCAAGGTGTGTGTGGTGTGTATACAGACACACACAATACACATATAAGATAGAGATATACATTTCTGCATATGTGTGTATATATACATATATATGCATATGCATCTATAGATGCATATTGTAAAGAAAATAAATTTTATATCCAAATGTACATATAAATACTATCCTCTGCCAGTGGTTTGTATTTTAGGACAAGAAGACTCATCTTCCTGAGTTTAATTCTGGCTTTAGGCACTTACTAGCTGTGTGAGCCTGGGAAAGTCACTTAACCCTTTTGCTTCAGTTTCCTCATCTATAAAATGAGCTGGAGAAGGAAATGGCAAAGTGCTCCGGTATCTCTGCCAAGAAAAGCCCAAATGGGGTTGTAAATAGTTGGTCATGACTGAAATGATTGAAACACATATATTTATACAATACATATGTATACACATATAATAGCCACATATGTGTATGTCCTTATTATATATGTGTATCGTATAAATATTTTTGTATATATACACACATATATGTTGTGGTTGCTCAGTCATTTCAGTTTGCCATTTCCTTCTCCAGCTCATTCTACAGATGAGGAACAGGGACAAACAGGGTTAAGTGACTTACCCAGGGTCACACAGGTAATAAGAATCTGAGGCTAGATTTGAATTCATGAGGATTAATCTTCCTGACACCAGACCAGATACTCTAACCAGTGCAACACCTAGCAGCCATCATCTTTGTTAGACCTATCCTGATTTTCCCAGTTTCTAGTACATTGCCATCAAAAATTACTTTGTATGTTGACTTTTCTACAGCCATGCCCACATCCAGTGGAATGTAAGCTCCTTGAGAACAGGAGCCATTCCATTTTTTTATATCTCCACTGCCTGGCACATCATAGGTACTTAAAAATACTTGTTGATGGAGCAGCCTGGATTCAGGAGGACCTGAGTTCAAATCTGGCCTCAGACACTTGACACTTACTAGCTGTGTGACCCTGGGCAAGTCACTTAACCCTCGTTGCCCTGCAAAAAAAAAATACCTGTTGACTAAATGAAAGAAAGGGAGAGAAGAAGGAAGGAAAAGAGAAAGGAAGAAAGGGAGGGAAAAAAGAGAAAGAGATAAAGGATGGAAGAAAGGAAGGAATTTTAGCTCAATACAAAGAACCTTACAACAACTAGAGCCATCCAACAATGGAATCAGTTGCCTCAGAAAATGGGCTTGCTATCTATCCATAGAAAAGGTTACAAGCCAGCTGGCAGGGATGCTGCAGGAATGGTGACTTCATTGAGTAAAAGGTGGAATCGGGAGATTCCTCAGGTTCAGTCCAAGTGAAGGACTCTGTGACTTCAGATCCAGCCATGGCTGCTTCTAGAAGGCAGATTCTCTGTTCAAGAGAGGAAGCTGTTACTCCTTGAGGACCCAGAAGGAAGAGTGGTGCAGATGGTGCTCAGACAGCATAACCATAATTGGCAAACTCCTTTGGAAAGGAGGACTGTAAAATGACAACTTAACAGCTGGATCAAACAATGAGGTTATCTTCCATTCTAATGAATGTAGAAGGTTGATTTTACCAGCAAAGTAATACTTGAAAAATTCAGGGGCAGCTAGGTGGCACAGAGGATAGAGCACTGACCCTGGTTTCAGGAGGACCTGAGTTCAAATCTGGCCTCAGACACTTGACTCTTACTAGCTGTGTGACCCTGGGCAAGTCAACCCCAATTGCCCCGCAAAAAAAAAAAAAAAAAGGAAAGAAAAATTCAACATTTAGTCACTAAAGCAAAGCCAGCCAGCCAGAGGCTACTGAGGAATATCATACTAAGCCCACTGGACATTTCTGGTTCCATAGAGCTCTGGGCCAGCTCTCTGTGTCACAGTTGCACTGGGGTGGAGGCCAACACAGCCCTCAGTAAGGAGACCAAAGCCAGTGAGCATCTCTTTCCTACCACCCCCTCCCAACTCCACACCTTTGAAAAGGCTGCCCCCCAACATGCCTGGAAAGCTCTTTCCTAACCTTGACCCCCTTGGGATCCCCAGTTCCCTTTCAGACTTCATGCACCACCTTCCACATCAAGGATTTTCTGTGTTCTCCTTCCCCTCCCCATTTAGTATGGAGACTCCAGGAAGGTGGGAATGATTTAATTTTTGTCTTTTGTATCCTCAGAGCTTAGTACGGTCCCTGGCACATGGGAAATGCTTAATAAATGCTTGTGGATTGATTGGTTCCTCACAAAACAGGAAACAAAGGAAGTACCAAAAAGTCAGTGTGGTGCAATGGAAGAATCACAAGTTCTGAAGTCAAAGACCTGAAGTCAAATTCGATCTCTCATGTTTACTAGTTGTGTGACCTTAGACAAGTCACTTGCCTTTCCTGGGCCTGTTTCCTCACATGTTAAATGAAGGGATTGGACTATATGGTCTCATGTCCCTTCCATCCCTAAAGCTAAAATGATTTAGGATTCATAGGACTTATGAATTTCCTTCATCTTGTTACTCCATAAAACAAGTATCCAAAATCACTTAAATGATTGTGTCACACATTCATTTTGTAGAAATTCGTACTAATACTTGATGAGGTCCTATTAGGAGGTATAGGAATATACCTAGATGTCATTCTCCATTCAGTAGAGCTACACTCCTTATAATATATTTTCCACATTGATTTCAAAGTTTTGTCTGCATTATCTCAGCTCACAAAATAGGGTCCTGAAGCAAATATGTCAACATTACCAATTTGCTAATTAAAAATGGATTTTCACAGAATCTTAGTGTTAGACAGGACCTCTCACTAGTTGGTGTTAATGATGAGTGAGATAAGCATCCTAATGGCTGTATGTTTTTAAATAATATTTTATTTTTCCAAATTACATGTAAAGACCATTTTTAACCTTCGTTTTAAAAAAAATTTTTGAGTTCCAAATTTTTCCCTCTCACCCTCACCTCCTTCTTTCTTGAGACAGCAATAAATTTGATATAGGTTACAAATGTAAAATCATGCAAAACATTTGAGACAGCAATAAATTTGATATAGGTTACAAATGTAAAATCATGCAAAACATTTACATATTAGTCATAATGTGAAAGAAGAGAAAGACAAAGGGGAAAAAAAGTGAAAATAGTCTGCTTCAATATACATTCAGACTCCATCAGTTCATTTTCTATGGTGAGCCCTTTGGAATTGTCTTGGATCATTGGATTGCTGAGAATAGCTAAGTCATTCATAGTTGATCATCATACAATATTTCTGTTACTGTGTACAAAGTACTGCTCACTTCACTTTGCATCAATTCATGTAAGTCTTCCCAGGTTTTTCTAAAATCAGTCTGCTCGTCAGTTCTTATAACACAGTCATGACTGTATGTTTCAAAGGAGTATAACGGCAGAAGTGAGTGGATTCCAAAGTACCACTCCTTAAAGGAAAACCCTCCTGGGCACATGGATTAGACATTGAATCTCTGCCACATATAAGCATTTTGCAGCTACCTGAAAAGCCTGGAGCTAAGGCTATATGAATAATAATTTATCTGATAAAGGAGCATAATGAAGAGCTAGTGTAAAAGCATACAAACGCTCATCAGTCTGGCTTGTGTTTCTTTTGAAAACAATGCTGAAATGACTAATATGGCAATGCTTTGCGTGATCACATATGTATAACCTATATCAGATTGCTTATTGTCTTAGGAAGAGGGGAGGGGAGGGTGGGATAGAATTTCATACTCGGGGGTAGCTAGGTGGCACAATGGATAAAACACTGGCCCTGGAGTAAGGAGGACCTGAGTTCAAATCCGGTCTCAGATACTTGACACTTACTAGCTGTGTGACCCTGGGCAAGTCACTTAACCCCAATTGCCTCACTCCCCCCCAAAAAGGATTACTGAAATAGAGCAAATGCCCTGATTTTTTAAAAAAGGAAGATAATAGAGACTGCAAATAATAAGCCAGTGAGCTTGACTTCAATACTCGGCACAAACAAACAAAAGAAAGTAGAATTTCAAACTCAAGGCTTTAGAAAATCAAATGTTAGAAAATTTTACATGTAATTGGGGGTAAATGTTATTTAAAAACATATTACTGATCAATCAAAAATAATTAAGTGTTTTGCTATTGCCAGGTACTGTGCTAGGCTCACATAAACACAAAGAATATTGCAAGAGCTAGTGCCTTTTCACAAATATCACAAAGATCTCCTTTCTCCAGGGAACATGGTGTAAGTTAGTGCTAACCCAAAGTAGCATTGCCTATTAAGACAATATGCTGAGGCAGGTAGGTAGCTCAGTGGATAAAGCACTGACCCTGGAGTCAGGAGGACCTGAGTTCAAATCTGGCTGTGTGACCCTGGGCAAGTGACTTAACCCCAACTGCCTCACCAAAAAGAAAAAAAGACAATATGCTCATATAAGCAAATTAAGGAACAAGAGAGAAGAGTGGATGTCATTGGATGAAGAAAGGAGGAAGGAGGTAGGCTATTATTATGAGAAAATATTGCAGACCACTGAGCTGAAAAGAAAGAGCTAAGGCATTTGGGAAACTGATCCTAAGTCTGGTATAATCAAAAGGCATCATAGTGAAGGGATGGGCCAATTATCCAGACATCTGCTAGAACTCTCTGATGAAAGCAGAGCTGTTAGTGACTTCTTGACATGCTAGGATGATCATCACATCTTGGCAAAGGTAGAAGAATTAACAAGGAAAAATCCTCTTAAAGAACAGGTACAGTGATAAAATGTGGTGGGACCTTGGGCAGGGTGCAATGAGGGAGAGACTCTCCATCCTAGAATGTCTTATACAGAAGAAGAGGAAAGAAGGGCATGATCTCATGTGTGCCTCAGATTTTGAAAAAAGAGATTCCAATGGATTCAGAGAAAGAACAGGTACAACCCTAAAGGAGTCAAATCTGTCAGGGGAGGTCAGCCTCAGGAGGGTTGGAAAGTTCTCAAGAAGGAAAATTTTCCATTTAGATGGAGAGAGGAAAGGGGAATTGTTTAAAAGAAGCAGAAGAGGGGAGCGAGGGCAGATAATAGGGGTGAATGATAAAGTGATAAAAATGATGAGAGTGATAAAAGATCTAAGAGGAATTTCAGGGGCACCAGACCTCCAGATCTGAGGCTGTGGAAAGAAGCTAATGACAATGAGCAGAGATCTCATTTCATTATACTGGGCAAAGAGGAAGATGGGGGCTGCACTTCAGAACCGATGGAACAATGATAATGGGCACCAGAGACAAGGATGAGCTACTCAACTCTTGCTTTGCTTCTGCTTTCTCTGCCAAGGGAATGATAAGTGGGAATGAACAGAACAGAGCAAGAATGATTAATAGAGGGGTTGATATTCAAGGGAAGTAGGGAGAGAGCGAGAGATCGCCCAGCTTCTCTTGATGAGTTCTAATCACCTCATTCAGGTGAACAAGATCCTTGAGTATTGAATGAAGTGACAGTTGTGCCTGTAGAGGCAGTCAGGGAGATCTGAAATGTTGTGTATGATTAATACAGAGAAGCAGAGGAAAATTTCTAAGAAGTTGTATGGTGATATGAGCAAAACATATATACATACACAGGTACACACATGAACGTATACCTATGTCATATACATGCATGAGTATATACACATATATATACAATGATTACCAAAATGTAAATGGGAAGAATAACTACATAATATTTGAAACTAAGCACTGTAATATTGTAATCACTGAGCATGGCCCCAAAGAAAAGCTATGTGATACAGCATTTCATGCCAAACTTTATTTGATATGTTATTTCATTTTGCAGAATTTTTCTTTTTTACTTTCTTTGTACTTTATTAAAAGGGATGGATCTTGGGGGAGGGGTGGAATACATCGGGTAATATAGATCATCTGAAAACGAAAGATAGAAATAAAAAAAATATTTTAAAACACAAATTTTAAAGAAAGATCCTAGGGAGAGCGATGTGTGCTCCAAGATTGAAATAGAGCAAATGGCCCTGGAGTCAGGAGGACCTGAGTTCAAATCTGGCCTCAGACACTTGACACTTACTACCTGTGTGACCCTGGTCAAGTCACTTAACCCCAATTGCCTCACCCTCTCCAAAAAAAGGATTACTGAAATAGATCAAGTGTCCTGATTTTTTTTTTTAAAAAAAGGAAGAGAATAGAGACTGCAAATAATAAGCCAGTGAGCTTGATTTCAATACTGGGCACAATTCTAGCATGCATTATTAAAGAGGTGGTTAGTGAATATCTAAAAAAGTAAGGTGTGGTGACAAAGAGCCAGCCAGCTTCTTCAAGAGCAGTAGGGCAAGAATAACTTCATTTTCTCTTTAACATGTTGACTAAAAGATGGATAAAACAGAATACTATGGATGGAATTGGCCCAGATTTTAGCAAAGCATTGAACAGTTTTTCATTCCATGCTTGTGGAAGACATGAAGATGTGAGCCAAACAATAGAATACTTAGGTTCCCAGTTGACAATGAAAAATTAATGAGAATGGCTTTGATCTAATCATTAAACCATGGCCAAATGGACAGAATCTATAGCTGGATCTTCTTCCTCAGAAAGAAGCAGCTTTTGGGTCTCTCGATGACTAAATTTTTACCACTATGGCCATGTAGGTCTATAACAAAAGATAATGTCTCTTCAGTAAACCAAATGGGAAGAATCCATTTCAAACTTCTACATCTGCCCCCTTCCCACTGGAATTAGACTTTATTTCATCCATCTTGTAGCTCTCTCTTACTTTTCTTGGTGGGCTAAAAGACAAGTATCTAGTCACTGAGTTCAGTTCCATGGATGAAGTTAGACATATGGGTGCTTTGTATTGGAAAGGCAGCCTGAGGCTCAGTCCTTGTTTCTTCTTCCCCTGTGGGACAGACAGAGTTTTAAGATACGGTGACATAATTGTTATGCTCTTTATTTTAAAGATTTTACCTTTCTACAAATTTCCTGAGGACAGGAATCATCTATAATATTTCTCTTATCTTCATTACTGTGCCCCTGTACTCAGGAACCCCTGGATAAATGTTAGCCTGAACAATTCAATTTGGATTAATTCAATAAGCCTTTATTAAACAATTACTATATGCAAGGCACCGTGAAAGGAACTAAAGATACAGAGACAACTGTCTCTATCCTCAAGGATCTTACCTTGTACTTGGGGAGAACATATATTATGCATAAATTTATGCAGATAAATTTAATCATAAATTGACTAATGGGGGGGGGGGAATGGATGTGGCAGACCTCGAATTGGGTGCAGATATTCCCTGTCTGGTTTCAACTCTTAGAGTATGTGTAGATATACTCTTTCTGCCTCTAATCTAATTACATGTGGAAGCTTAGCAAGCCAACTTCCATCCAGGAGAGACTGAGGTAGTATTGGTAGGACAGGCTAGTACTTTATGGTGACAAGGGCTTCTCTGGTTGGCTGAGGATCCATTAGAAGGGCTGATGACTCAGGAGTATCTGAGCCAGAACTGAGTGTGCATTCCAAAGTAGAGATCAATTCCTTCAGTGGTTGCTGTATTATTTCCTGCCTAGGAGTTCAGTAAAGGAGAAGTGTTACAAGATCCACTCAACCACCAATATATATGTTAGCAATCAGTCCTCCTATTACTTTTTGTGTTATATGGGATGTCACATGAATTAGTATGTTGGGAAGAAAGTACCCAGGTGACTGGAAGTTTAAGAAGAGCCAAGAGATGTCTCATTAGCAACTAAAAGCAGAAGCACAATCCACCTGCTAATAGAGGAAGCATTGGTAGACAAAAGTAGAAAGACAGTTCCCCAACAATGGCAACAGCTTCAGGCATCATGAATTCTCTTAATGGAGAGAAATGCTGGCTATAGACACACAACCTAGCAGAGAGCAATACTTAGGAGGCATTGAGTAAAAATTCTACAAAAAAGAAAAAAGACTTCCAAGACTGAGTGTTGGGAGACATCCCTTGGCCATGCATGTCCTTTATATGTGTGCCTCACTGCAGTTCGACTACAAGGTTGAGACGACTCTCCTTCTGGACCTGTTGGGGCTCATGAAAGACAGTATTAAAAATCTCTGCAACATTCAGGGTTACCTAGCTCACCAGTGGAGTTGAGGTTAAGGGAGTGTGAACCCAGAGAGGACACTACATAAGTAAATCCAAACTGCATGCAAAATCATACAAAGAAAATCCAAGGGGGATAAAATGAACAACTGGGGAACTGGGAAAGGTTACATGAAGAAGATAACACTTAGGTTGTTCTTTATATGATATGAGGAATTCCAAGAGGCAGAGGTAAGGAGAGAGAATATTCCAGACACACAGGCAGGAGAGGAGAGTTGGAATGTCATGTATTTATCATCCATTTTTGATATTATCAATATTCATCAACAAGCATCTATTAAGCACCTGCTGTGTGCTGTCCAAGGTTCTAGAGAAGAACAGCATGAAATAAGAATGAAAAGGCAGGTGAGAGTCAGATTGTCCACTGAGGCCTTAGAGACCAGACTGACCACTGTTGTTTGGTGCAACATCAATGCCCTTTCAACATCTCCACTGCTCCACTGGCTTTGGGTGCTCATTTTACCAGACAGAAGAGAGTCTCCACAAATATCAACAATTCCCAGTTTCTGTTTTCCTTCCTTGACCCCATTCTGGATGGAACTTTTAAGCATTTTTTTTCATGAAAGCTTCTGGGACTAAGAGACCAAAGGGTCTAGGGCTCACCCTCCCTAATTCAATAAGAAGCAAGATTGGGTTGAAAATCAGCCATGTGTTTTGAAACACTGCTTCCTTCTAAGTCTCAGAAATATGGCAGCATATGATCCTGCTTAAGTACCGGCAATATGTTGCTATTTGCCTGTGGAGGCTGAACAGATTTCTTTGTAAAAGGGGCAGCAACGGACTGAAATTTGTTCTGTTTCAAGTAGCTCTAGTGTCCAAGTCACCCTCCTTATATTGACTGCAAGCAAGGATGGATCTGTTCCCAGTGGGAATCTTCTCCTCACCAGCTGCTATTTAACTGGACTTCAAGTTAGCCCAGAAAGTCAAGTTAGGAAACTTTGTTCCCACTGGGTGCCTGATAGAGTCTGGAGAATGGCCAGAATCTCAGCTTTCAGCCTGATGGTGGAATAAAGGGGTTAAAGTAGGCCATGAGCTCACCCATTGAGAGTGAAGAAAACCTGGCTCTATGACTTCAGCTAATCAGAATTAAGAACCTTTCATGCGAGGCAGTCCGTCATCGAGGGTACTTCAGCTGGGGAAACCCCTGGAGCTCTGCACACGTTGTATGTAGTGTTTATTCAGTCCCTGCTACAATTCTGCAAATAACTTGAATTGCAGGTCCTGGACAAGTAACCAAGCAGTAATGGCCTCTTTTTATAGCATTACCTCCAGAATTAGAGGACTTTGGTTCATAATTCACCTCTGACACTTATTTCCTGAGTGACCTTGAGAAGGCACATGGCTTCCACAGGTCTCAGTTTCCTCATCTGCAAAATGGGAGGTTTGCTTTAGATGGCCTGTGAGGTCCTTCCAGCTCCAGGTCTGTGATTCTATATGGTTTGTAAATATTTATCTGCAGACACGTTGCTTACCCACTGTGGACTCTATATCACCTAAGCCAGCATGCCAGGCATGTGTAATAGAAAGGCTCTTCTTGCCCCAGCCCCCTCCGAGCACCCACAGGTCTCATCCAGAGTGACTCAGAGCTCTGTATTGTGTGATGAGCCAGAGCTCCATGGAAATCCCACAGGGGCCAACCCCAGCCCTCAGGCCTCCTCTCTCTTCCAGCTTTGAAGGACAGGGATGACTCTTTTATGTTGTCTAGAGAGTCTGGTCAGGTTTCTTTTTTTCCATCAGACCACAAGCCATGAACTCCTGGGCTCCTGGGCTAACCTCTGTCTGGGATGGGACCACCTCCCATTGGTGTCCTCTTTCTTTTGGTAGAAATCCTTGTGTGATCATAATAGACAAGTGACATCTTCCATTTTCTAGGCAACCAAGCAACAGGACAGTGGCCGGTAGAGTCCTTGTGGCAGCAAGAGCAACAAAGGCAGACCATTGAAAGAGAGAGATATCACTGGGGGAAAAAGACTGCTTGGTTTTCATTGGGCTGTTGTAGTGAAATACAGAATGGCAAAGAATTTGTTTACAAATGCCCCCCAAAAAACTTGAATATTAGCCTCTTAACTGATTGCACATGTACACTTTACTGGATTCTGTCACAATCACTCTATGATCCTGAATGGCTTGACATTCCTTTTTTCTAGGTAGGAATAAAATTACCTGATCCATACCTGATTCATGTTTATACTCTAGGTATTGTTTACTTCCCTTCTCTCTTTTTTGGGAGAACTCTTAGACTAGAGCCAGAAGTAGACTCCAAGATAGGAATGGAATTGAAAGATTGGGAACGTAATTTCTCAGTAACACCAAAGGAATGACCCCAGCACAAACCACAAGGACAAATAAAGGACAAAGATTGGCAAAGCTTGCCAGCCTCTGGGAATTCACACAGGTATTATCCCATGGTCTAGAGATGTGAGCTCCTTGGAGATAGGGAGAGTTACATCTTTGTCTTTGTATCTCCAGCCCTGCACGCTTATAAATGCCTGGTAAATTGAATGTCCCTAGTATAAGTATAATATCAATAAGCTCCAGTGTACTGAGCCAAAATAAGATGCTGAATCATGGAGGCGGGGAGAACTGTGGCTGTGGAATGCTCCCTAGAATGTCAGCCTTTTTTGATATGTTAGTTTTGCTGAACCATTATTTTCTCCTTTCTCATTATTATTTGTTTAAGGGATGGCCTCTGAAAGGAATGTCATAAAAGAATATATTGAGAAATGTAGGTGATATGAAAATAAAAAATATAAATCAAACCTGATTTTCAAAGAGAGGGGAGAGGGAGGGAGAAGGAGGAGACAAAGAAGGTGAGGGAGAGGGAAGGAGGAGAGGGTGGGGGAAAGGGAGAGGGAGAAGGAAAGGGAATGAGGGAGGGCTGGAGAGAAAAACTGAGGAAGGTCCAAAAGAAGTCCAGCTAAATTCACCTTACTTTGATCTCATCTTTTAGCTATTGTTAAAGACTGTAGAAAAATATCCCAAGCAAGATGAGTCAGGGAATCTGCCAGGTGGGAAGATTTTCATAGGCTGGTGTCTTCTTTAAGCTCTCCTATAGGACTGTACAGAGTGCTAAGGCAAAAGTGAGCCCATGCTAGAAAACCCATTGGAGTTAACTTGTTGATTCTCTACAACAAAACAGGGGAACTTAGCATTCCTTCCTTTGGAATATCCACCTCTATCGTTGTTCTGTGACCATGCTTACTTCATGTTGGAAACAGAAAGAGCTTTATCCACCATTTCTGCATTACTTATTCATTCTTTTTCACAATTTGGGGAAAGAAGTGTCTTTTCTTCTTTCTCTAAAAGGAAAGCTTCTGCTTTCCAAAGCTAACCTTTCCATTGTGGTGGTGGTGGTGTTGGCATCATTGTCATTATCATCAGCAATAATTATTCTGATCTCTCATTTTTAACAACACATTCATGTCTTTACCCTCCCTTATGCAGCAAACCATCCTTCTGAATAAGGTTTAATAAAGAAATATTTTTTAAATTGTTCAGTCAATCCAGCACGCCAAACATGCTTGACGATGTATGTGATATTCTACACCCATAGTTCCCCACCTGCCAAACAAAGGGAGTCTCCTGAATTTTCTCAATTCTTCAGTAGTGTCCAACGTGGTCCTTATTTTTTTGTTCCTTCTCTTCACATTGTTGTAATCATTATTTATATTGTTTTCCTAGTTGTTACTTTACTCTGCAGGAGTTCTTATGTCTTTACATGAAGCAATTGATAAGCATTTTTAAGTGCCTCTTCTGGGTCAGGTACTGAGCTAGAAACTGTGGATACAAAGGAAAAAGTGAGATATTCTCTGTTCTCAGGGGCCTTCCATTCTAATGGTGAAGAGAATATATTTATAAGCATATACAAAATGGATACAACATAATAGGAAGGAGAAGTGGCAGCAACTGGGGAAGAGATTGGTATATAGAAAGTAGACCTTGACTTTTGAAGGTAAATAGAAATTGGAAGAGGAAGAGGTAAAATGGAGGAAAATGAATTCCAAACATGGAAAGCAGCCAATGTTCAGAGATAGGAAATGAAGTGTCATTTTGGAAAAATAGTAAAAAAATTTGACTGAGCCGTAGAATGCTTTTCCAAATTCTTCAGATTTGTTATTTCATATGGCAGAATAATATTCAATTCTGTGAGTGAACTACAATTTGTTCAATCATCCCTCAATCATCCATCTGCATTCTTAATCCTATTATTTCCTATGTCCTGTCAGCTCCTTCCTTCACCAATTTTCCATATCATTTTGGCATCTTCCACTGGTTTTCCTTTCCCTCTTAAAAGGTTTCTTTTCATCCCTCAAATCCTTATGTCAACTGTTGAGATTCATTCATTCATTCATTCATTCATTCATTCATTCATCACTCAGGTGATGAGGCCTCAGTTTGCCAAACTCAAGAACCCAATATCCTGTGCTCATCATTTCCATCTCTTTCTAACCTCCCCCCAACCCCCAGTCCAATGACTTGCTCCACTTTTTGAGATTTTAGTCTCCTGGTTGGCCATTTTTGAACCAATAGAATCTAGTCTAAGAGTCACATGGTCCATCTGTTGTCCTTCATCCCTGCTATGTGACCTGCTTAGCAACTCTACACGCTCTCAGCTGCCTCCAGCCCATCTGCCATCCCTGACTTTCGACAGAGCTCTCTGTTCCGCAAGCTGTCACACACGTTGCTTTTTTGGATGTAAGCTGGGAAAGCTAGAAGCTCAGCTACCCAGCCTTCACCAGTCAGCATTCCCATGCACAGAGCTCTGTGAGCAGCCCTGTGTACCTGAAGGCTTCTGCTCTGGTTTCTGCTGGAATCACAATTGGTCGGTCCCCTTTGTCTGGATCCTCCAAACACTGTGCTTGAAAGATGCGTGTGGCCATTATTCATACAACTTTGCATCCCCGTTATTTGTGCATATTCCATCCCTGCCCACTAGACTGTGAGTCCATGGGGGAAAGAGCTTCATCTCTGGTCATCTTGTAGTGCCTGGCACAAAGCCGAAATTTGGGGGCTTTGCTTGGGGCCAACACTTTGTTGTTGTTGATTTTAATCAGACCAGTGTTGAGATGCATAGGGAATACTCCTGATGCACAGATTCCCCCCACTAATGGAGATGAGCAGCTTGTCTGTAACTTAGTCTGAGGATTTCCTGGAGCATTGAGGCACAGCCTAGCACAGTGAAGGAAGGCTATCCCTGGAGGCGGGAAGACTCAGGACTGAGCCCTGCTTCCAAAGTATACCATTAGTATAACCATGGATGAGTCACTTAGCCATGTATGTGTGTATGTATGTATTATGTATGTGCATAAAATTTCTACATACACATATGTACATACCATGTGTACATACATGCATGTTTATATATTAACATGCCTTTGTGTGTTGGTATACATGTAAGTACATATTTATATATCGATATACATATACATGTATGTATGTATATATTATTAAACCTTTGTTGTATGAATGAATGAACAAACGTCAACACTATACAATGGGAAAAATGCTAGGTTTCGAGACAGGGATGTGAATTCACCTTGGCTACTTCTCCCTTTTTTACTCTGAACAAGCTATTTTCCCTTTTGGGACCTCCGTTTCCACACTGATAAAGTGAGAGGAGCCGACCCAAATGACCTCTAACCTCTCTTTACATTCTAAATCTACCGTCCTGGGGTCTCTGCTAACATGATTTCTTTATGGAGATACAAGAGACATCCTTGCTGTGCTTGGGGAGACTGCAAGTTGCAAGGAAGGAAACTAGGAGCAGTGGGTGAAAATTGTAGAGCAGATGATTTAGACTTGATATTGGGAAAATCTTCACCATAGTTAGAGTTTGCCCAAAGTGGACTTAGCTGCTTAGGGAGGTAGTGCTTCCCATTTGCCTGAGATCCTGTAGTAGAAATTGGACGTGCACCGGGTAGATGTACTGTAGAGAGGATCCTAGTCCAAGGATGGGTTGATTGGCTACTTCTGAGGCCCTTTGGTGGGCTCTGAAATTCTTTGATTCTGTGGAATACTGGAGTTTTGAGACCCTGTGGGAGGTTTTGTAGGACTATCCAACACAGAAAATTATACCAGAGTCTCTTTTCATAGAATGAATTCATGAGTAAGCCTTTTAGAAGACTTGTACTGGATTTCTAATTAATCATTTTTTTTAAGATTTCAAGGGCAGAATAACATTCTGAGGTTATCCTCCACAATGCTACATTGTCCAAGATCATTGCGGACTGGGAACCTCCAGGTCAATATGGATGGAAAGGAATTGAATTGCCACATAGTGATGGATAGATTTGCTTTTTTTCCCCCAGAGAGGATGAAGAAATTATAGGCATAACTTCTAACTCGAATGGGTAGGCTGGTTATTGGGAGCAATAGGGGAGACAGAGTGGAATCCCCTCCAAGAAGTCTTCTATTGAAGTCTAGATGAAAACCCGGGGAGTGTAGTTAGTGGGGAGTCCTTCCATGTATGGAATGAAGTAGCTGGTCTGTGACTAGGTCATGACTCCCACCCTGTGATTCTATGATTCTGCCATTGTGGCAGGCCATCACTGCTGTGGAAGTATGGGATAGAGAAGCTAGAAGAAACAACATAAACAGAAATAGCTAACGTGACCCCACTGCCAGGGGTAGGAGCCCCGGAAATCAGAGGTAGTCCATGAATTTGTATTAGATTTCATGAGAGGGAGTGTAGCAGAGTAGATAAGAGAGGTGGTGGCCTCAAAGTTAGAAAGATTCGGAATCAAATCCCATTTCTGATATGTATTATCTGTAACTCTGAGAATGTCATTTAATCTCCCACAGCCCAGGCAACATTAAGAACAAATTCCATATCAGCAAGAGATGTACACTGGGAGAGAGAATTATCTCACTAGAAGTTCTGCACAAATGCGTCACAAGGACCACTACATTCCATGCTTCCTGCATATATGTCTGCATGTCCTATCCTTGGACTTCCCCATAGAAAAGAGTCTCCTTGAGGATAGTGACTCTGTCATCTTGAAAATTTATGAGTCAGCATGGTGTACTGGAAGGCACAATGGATCTGGGTTCCTATCTTGGCTCTGACACCATCTGTGACCTTGGGCAACTCACTTCACCAATCTGAACCTCAGTTTCTTCATATGCAAAATGAAGGGTTGGACAAGATGGTCCCTGAGTCCCTTCCTACTCCAAATCTATTCTCTAAGCACAGTGCCTTGCACATAGTAGGACCTTGGTAAAGAAGCTGGGTGGCACAATGCAGAAAGCATTTGGAGTCAGGAAGCCTTGAGTTCAATCCTGCCTTAGACAGTAGTTGTGTGACCTGGAGCCAGATGCCAAATGAGGATCCCAACAGCACCTATGTCATGGTGCTGCTTCGAGGATCAAATAAGGTGACACATGTAAAGCACTCACAAACTTTAGAGTGTTGTTATGCTCATTCTAAATGTTTGGTGGTTTGTTGTTTTAAAGTAAAGAACCCTTTCTTCCTTCACTTCTTCTCTATCCTCTGCCCTACGAATCAGATTTCAAGTAGCTATTGTCTCCATCCCAGGCTCTGGGCACTACTTCCACAGAGAATGTGTTGACAGTGACCAATCAATCGGGGCAGGTATTTCTAAAAATCTTGAGTTCAATAACTGGACAAAGGGAAGAAATGCTGCTCAAAATCATTTTGTGTAAAAGCTAATGTAAAGATCCATACAGAACATCACAAGAGGTCTAGCTCTGGCAAGGATTTAAAAAAGGAAAAAAACTTTGCAATCCTACCTCTCCATCTCCCTCTCCCTCTCTCTCTCTCTCTCTCTCTCTCTCTCTCTCTCTCTCTCTCTCTTTCTCCATATGGTGATATTCTCTTAACAGACTTGATTGATGGATTCTGGTACCAGGGAGTGAAGGTTGCCTCTTTGGTTTGACTTCATAATTGCCCACTCTGCCTAGGTTCCAAGATCACACTAGGAGAAGATGCCTAGGACACCAAGCAACCCACAACCCAGGAGGCTTTACACCCCAAGTCCTGGACTTCAGGAGACAACGATAGGGTTTTTTGTTGTTGTTGTTGTTGTTGTTGTTGTTGTTGTTGTTGTTGTTTTTGTTTGGTTGGTTGGTTTTTTTGCAGGCAATGGGGGTTAAGTGACTTGCCCAGGGTCACACAGCTAGTAAGTGTCAAGTGTCTGAGGCCAGATTTGAACTCAGGTACTCCTGAATCCAGAGCCGGTGCTTTAACCACTGTGCAATCTAGCTACCCCCAACAATGATAGTTTGATAATTTCTTTAGTTCTGCCATCTTAGGTGTAGAGACCATTCCCTCTGGCTATTTGGTAAGACACAGGAAAAAAACAGACATTAAATGAGAAAATTCCCTTCCTTCTTTCTCCTTCACGATCTTGAAACCAGGGTGCTAAAATTGTAGCAATAAAAACAAAATATTTTGGGGCAGCTAGGTGGTGCAGTGGATAGAGCAGCAGCCCTGGATTCAGGAGGACCCGAGTTCAAATCTGACCTCAGACCTTGACACGTACAAGCTGTGTGACCCTTGGCAAGTCACTTAACCCCAATTGCCTCACTAAAAAAATAATAATAATAATAAAAATATTTCAAGTGTTCCTGTAGGAAAATTAGACACAGGAGAAGAAGGAAAGTGTTAAGAATTCAAACCCTACCCCAAAGTCAGCCTGTTATTCCAGAATTTCATACGTATGCCTTGTTAGCTGTGACTCTGCTTAGTAAATATACTTTACATATGGTTGGAAATCCTTTTGGGGTCACACAAAATTGGAAATACATTAAGCTCATTTGGGAATGGGGGCTCTAGCCATTTAATAAACTGTGAATTATTATTGGGAAAATTCATATTAGGTAGAAATCTAGGAGATGTTGGGAAAATCTAAGAACTGCAATGAAGGAGGTACCACCTACACAAGATTAGTTGATAGTGAACAAGTTCCTTTTTTTTTAATGAGGCAATTGGGGTTAAGTGACTTGCCCAGTGTCACACAGCTAGTAAGTATTAAGTGTCTGAGGCCGGATTTGAACTCAGGTTCTCCTGAATCCAGGGCCGGTGCTCTATCCACTGTACCACCTAGCTGCCCCAGAACAAGTTCCTTAAGACTAGAACCCTGGAGTTGTTCATGCACATCCAATGGAATCGAGCTAGAGCTAGTCAAGCACTACCTGCTGGGTTGTGGAAATGCTAAGTAACTGGCACGGTGCCTGGCACTGAGTAGGTGCTGCATAAATGTTAGTTATGGTGGTGATGATGATTACTCCGCCATGCCCCTACACACAGTGCCAATTCAAAAGTAATGCCCATTTAGAGTCATATGCCACTTTTCATCTTTAGGCCACAGGTGGTTCCATTCTAAATTAAAACAAGGGGTAGGGCAATGATGATATAAAGAGTATGTGGGGTTTTTATTACATAAAAAGAATGACTAAAGGAAAAAATTTTTGAGGGTCCTTTGTACATCCCTGAAAAACTCTTTTTCAGACAGTTTGCTTCTGTTACTTTTATTCCTGGCACCCATCAGAGTGCTGGCATTTGGCAAAGTGGCTCTTTCCCCAGAGGGGTGAAATACCAGAGTCTGGCACCTCGATGCCTTCAGGAGGGAACATGCTTATTTCTCCTTCTCTGGCTGATTTTCTTTATGGAAACTTTCTCCATAATCATATGTTGATCAACGTGCTCACATCCTCTCAGGCGCTTTCCAGTCTGCAGTTTAGTTTTCTTGTTAACACCAGGAGCAGGCCAATTTAGGCTGAGTCAGAGGAGGAGGTATGGGATGGATTTAAGGTGAAATGATTGTGGTGTAAAAACAAAAGGCAGCAATAAAACTCTTTTTAAAGGGGACCATGATTCACTGCTCATGTCTACTCTATTTCTATTGTTCCTCTATCACTTTGGCCTCTGAGCTCATGTACATATGAAGCTGATTTAAAGTCTATGCTCAGAGATGAAACATTGGAGTCCAAATCATGTTGTTCAAAACCTTGCTGCTTGCTCTACACAAGAGGGCTAGGCACTAGTGATTAGAGTCTAGCATAAGCCAAATCTTTCCCTCCAGCAACCAGGATCAGTGGGGAAAACCTAGTCTAAAGTTAGTCAAAAGACCTTGGTTTGCATCCCAGATCTGGTATTTCTTACCTTATGCAATTTACTAAGCCGCAATTGACATTGGTTTCTTTACCTATACAATTAGAGTGGATTATCTCTTAATCCCTTCCATCTCTTTGATTTATAAAATGCTATTAATTTTGCATCTTTCTTCCTCCATTTCCCTCATTCACCATATCCAATCATTTTCCAAGTCCCATGGAATTTTCCTTTGAAATATCTCCCACATCCATTCTTGCCTTTGCAGTTGCTACTACCTTTGTTCAGACCATCAGTGGCTCTTACCTCCACTTCTGAAATAGCTTCCAAATGGGTTGTTTGATTCCAGTCTCTCCCCTTCCAATATATCCTGCACACAATACTGCACACTGCCACAGTGCTCTTCTTAATTCAGAGTGACAGTGATAAATCAAAAACCCCAAGTGGACTGCAAGACAAAGTCCAAACTCTTTAGCCTTGCATTCATACCCTTGCATGGTCTGACCTGTACCCACCTTTCCTGCTCATTTTATAGTAACAAGTAAGACAGAGCTTTATCATGTGGAGGTGATGAGCTCTATTCTAGACTCAGCCCATGGCTTCATATCTGATATACTCACTAAGCTCACCCCCTTATTCATAAGAATGACATCGTGTTTAGGAAGCAAAATTGTTGATTATTTATTGAATAAGGTTTGAGAACTGATTGACATTTTGGGATTTTGTAGTTCAAGGGAACAAGCATTCCCACCAAGTCCTGAAAGTGATTTAGATTATTGCAATCTGTGAACTGGAATTGGCTCTTGAGTCTTTCCTGGGATTCTTTTTAAAGACATACTACCTGCAAGAGAGCAAACTAAGAGGAAGCTAACTAAGAGAAAACTAAGGGGGCTAACATACCTGAGCAGCATCAGCAGGCACAACCATGAGGTCCTTCTCAGCCCCACCCATACTTAACAAGCTTCACTGTGAAGGATCAGTAACTGGGCCAACAAGTGAGAGGAAGAACTGAAAAGAGCCAAGGCAGATGAAGGAAAGACTCAAGTGAGCGATTGGGACCTGCAGGCATGTTGGAACTAAGGACTTGACTCCAAGTGAAGCTTCCTGTTGTTTGTACTGACCTCTTCAAGAAATACTCCCCCAATTCCTCACACCTATCCAATAATAAGCACTGTAACACATTCTGTTCCTTTCTTTTGCTTAGTAGTTTCTTGTATACTGATTTTGCTGAAAATGTAAAAAAGCCTTGGGTTATCTAGAAATGCAGGACATTTAAATTAAAGCAAAGAACCAAGCTTCTGGCTGAGTATAATGAATTTACTGACCAATAAGCTCCACAAAAAAAAAAAAGATCACATGTGCCAAAGGGCCATTACATTGCCCCTATGGTAAGATCATGTAAATTGTTACAACAAAGTCTAGCTAGTTAAATCTACAGAGGGAGGAAGGGAGAGGGAGAGGGAGAGGGAGAGGGAAAGGGAAAGGGAGAGGGAGAGGGAGAGAGGGAGAGAGGGAGAGAGAGAGAGAGAGAGAGAGAGAGAGAGAGAGAGAGAGAGAGAGAGAGGGAGGGAGGGAGGGAGGGAGGGAGGGAGGGGGAGGAGACAGGCAAGGCCCATATGGTGTGGCCTAAGATATGTGTCTGCCCCTTTTAGAAGAAAGGAAGGATCCCAGGGCTTCTTTAACACCCACTTAGTGTTACACACACACACACACACACACACACACTGAAAGTATTTCCACATTGAAGGACTCTTGTGAGCCAGAAATAGGTGGTGTTGGTCAGAATCTTAGAAAAATGCTTCAGTGAGAAGCCAAAAGACACAGCAAGTCTCTCTCCTCTGAAGTTCTAGAGTATTTTTTAAGCTCTTAGGTTGCTTATCACATTCTAGATTGTAAGACAGAGACTGTTTGAGTTCTATCTTCCTTACTAGGCTATAAATGCTCTGAGGGCAAGCATTAGATCATATGTTTCATTGCCCCACCCACAGCACCTTGTGTAATACCTGGCACATAGTGGATTTTCAATAAATGTTTGTTGACTGGATGAATGCAGGAAAACTTAGGACAATAAGGCAGTAGATGGGGTCACTGAGTCAGCATCTTCAGTTGATCAACAAGCATTTATCCCATTCCTAATATGTGCCCAACGTGGCGCTAAGTAGGGCAGATGTAAAGACAAAGGCAGCAGCTCAAGGAGCTTTCAGTCCAGCCAGGGCAGACAAAATGTGCAGGTACACGAAGAGAGGAAATATCAAGCTCTTACTATGTGCTTGGAGGGTACAAACAGAAAAGTTAGCCCCTGCTCTCAAGATGTTCACCTTCCATTAAGACTGGAAAATACCTTTGATTTGGGGCTGGGTTTTAAGGTGCTGAAGGGGAGCACGAGCATGTGGGGTTCTGTGAGTGAGGAAGACCTCTCCCCACTGTTGTCTCCATTGTGGCAATATCAGATGTAGCAGAATGTTGATCACATTGGCACTTCAGGCAGGGTATTTAGGAGGGCCAGGAAATAGGAATGGGACTGGTGCATGAGAGGTTGGGGATGGGGTACAATGACCAGCAATCATCTCATGATGTGTAGCTAGAGTATCAAAGATGGCATCCTGGACTGTGATAGAGCATTGGGGGAAATGGAACATGTGTAGGGGAAGAAATAAGCCAGGGGGGATGTAGAACAGCAAGTCAGCTACCATGTCTATGGGAGTGTCTTGGGTCTCTTCTCCCTGAATGGTCCATTCTGGTGCTCTACTGTTCATATTGGGATCCTTAAACACCATGAGGCCAGAAGTCCAGCCCAGCCCAACTCTCTCCCATCAAGTGATCTCATCTGTGATTAGAGAGTCTATCCAAGGTGGGCAATTTCAGTCTTAGAATAAGACCATATGGCCTCTGGGACAATAATTTTCCAGGTCTGAGGTTCTATGAATTCTGTGCCAAAGACTTTGAGAGGCAAACATAAGGAGGGGGCTTGGAACTCATTCACCTCAGTTCAAGTTGTATCTCTAAGATTTCCCACAAAAACCAAAATGACTGTGTCTGGGCCCTCTTGCCCAATCCACTGCCTTTATGAAGACACTAGTAATAGAAGCCCCCATTCCTACGGCATTTCTCCATTCTTGTCATAACTCCATGATCTTGGGACTCTGCAAGTCCAGTTCTTCCCATTTTTTTACATAAAGAAACTGAGACAGTGAAAGGTAAAATTATGTACCTGGGTCACACAGAGAGTGGAGAGATGGGATTTAAACTCTACATTGTCCCCTCTCTCCAGTACTCTTTCTTACTAATGGAAACCCTCATCTGCAGTGGGAAATCATTACAAATTACATGGCAGAAAGAAAAACTAGTGGTGTTTCATATAGTATTTGCCTATTTGCAGATAATGTTGCTGTTTAGCTATTTATTTAGTTGGTTAATTTATTCTTTCATTTATTTATATCTTGCCTGCTTCCTGAAAGGGTTTAAGGCCGCACAATTTACTTGTCAAATGTGCTTTCACAAACATTTCATCTATTTACCAGCAAATATTGGGTTTCAAAGTCAATTACCCAATTTGTAGCAGTGCGTCTATCTCCTGACATGCTCTATTCATTTTCCACTAAGTTTCCAATTTTTAGCAGCAGAAAAACCTGCAAACTACTGGGACTAAATGTGCCCTCTGTGATCTCCCATTTGATCATAAACAACAATGAGAGATCATTTTATCAAATTCTTAAAATGCCTCCTGCATTGGAGAACTTTCAGTGAATGCCATGTCTGGTAAAGATTCAAATGATTAAGCTGCTTGGGTTGTCCCAAATTTTATTTCTGCTTCAAACTCTACTGCTGAAGCCTCCAAAATCCCTAATAACTAATAGATAACTACAAAGTCTTATAAAGAGATGATATCTTGGAGGAATCAATATGGCGGCATGAACAGAAAAGGCAGGTGGATTCAACTTGTCTCTTTAGTCTTCTTCAGCCTTGCTGAAGTCTCACTAGGGTACACTATTACAAGAATAGATGCAAAGAAATGTAAGGATTAGGCAGCACTGGTATCTTGGGAAATAAGCGCAGAATTCAAGGTGACTCCTGGGCTACCCTGGAAGGCAACAAGTGATCCTACTGGAGGGAGAACATTCTAGGCATGGGGGATGGCCAATGCAAAGGCATATAAATGGCCATTTTGGCAAAATACAAATCCCTGTACATGCTTGTCACTTAAAACCCTTCACATCCTGGCTCCAACCCATGCTTTCCAGACTATTTTCATATTACGCACTCTCACGTTACATGTCTTCATGTACTCTACATTCCAGACCCAATGGAATACTGGCTGGTACTGTTCATGGCTTTCCATCCCCACTGCCCAACCTTTTCACAGACCCTTTGACCCTAACTCCAAGGCTCTCCTTCCTCTCCCCAACCCCTTGGGATTCTGATCTCCCTTCAAGGCTTAGCTCAGATGCTGCCTCCCATGGGAGATCATTCTTGCAGACCCCAGGTATCAGTGCCCCCCCAAGGGCAGAGAATATTTCATTTTTATTTTTGTACTCTATGTACCTAGTACAGTGCTTGGTACACAGTAGGGCATTTAACAAATTAATGGTGAATTGTGTTGAATTTGCAGTTAGAGGAAATGGGTTCAATTCTAGTATTTATGTCAATATTTTATTATTATTATAAAGTCATTATTAAATAAACTTAAATTATTTATCCAGCTCTAAGTCTGTGATCCCAAGAAATGCTCCCAACCAGGACAAATCTATAAGCCTTCACAATTTGGAAGGTCAACTCTATCACCTATACTGCGTAGCTATGGCTCCCTAGGAAATATACTAATGGGTACCATTCATCAGCTGGGATTTGAATTCCTTTTCAAATTTTATACCCAACTACCCCAAACTCATGAAACTTGAAAAATTGAAAAGGGATTAGACTGAGTAGACAAAAGACCTAAAAGAACTACAGATGAGGAATAATGATCAATTACGTCTATGCAAAATTGGCAATCAGTGTTAGCCTTTGTTTAATTCAGTTCAATCCAACTAGCTTGACTTTTCTAAGTGCCTACTATGTGCTGGGCACTATACTAACTGCCACCTATTCAAGATGGTTATTACATTCTATAGGTAATACCTTAGGTCTACCATTGCACTACCTAATTCAAGCTTAAAAATAAGAGGTGGGCACAGTGGTACAAGCCACTCCAGAACCAACTTGAAAAATGTCTATATGTCAGCCAGGCCCTGCAGAAGCTTTGGGCAAAATGGTTCACCTATTATCAAATGTGTCTCTCTGTTTTCCAGTAATGAAGTCTGGTAGCACAGCCCTTCAGTGTGAGAAGACTACTCCTTGACTAGCAGGATCTACAAAATGTGTTCAGCAAAGATTCATATTCAACTAGAAAGAAATTTCTCATGTAACTTTTAATAGCATTAAAAGGCTGCCTTGGTAGAGAATGGTATGGAAATGTCCACCCATAGCCAAATCCTGGTTTGTTAAGATACAAGATAAACTCTTGTCACAGCTGAAAGCAACCTCAGACCCCAAGCATAGGTGACATTTTGCAGGATATTGGAAAGCTTTGAAAGGACTTATCAAGAAGGATGCAGGTGGGGGCAGCTAGGTGGCACAATGGATAAAGCACCGGTCCTGGATTCAGGAGTACCTGAGTTCAAATCTGGCCTCAGACACTTGACACTTACTAGCTGTGTGACCCTGGGCAAGTCACTTAACTGTCATTGTCCTGCAAAAAAAAAAAAAGAAGAAGAAGAAGGATGCAGGTGGGGTGAACAGAAACAGCATTAGGTCAGAATATTCTCATTTAATTCCAGTAAGCACCTACTGTGCGCTCAGCCCTGTGTATGGCGACTATATCCTACTAGAAGGGAAATTGCATACAGATAAGTAAAGAGTAAATAAATAAAAATAAGTACAAAGTAATTTCGGGGGAGGGGAGTCTTCACCAGCAGCTGGGGGAATTAGGAAGGCTTCAGGGAAGAGGTGACCTATGAGCTGAACTTTGAAGAAAGTTCAGAATCATAAGAAGCTGAAGTGAGGAGGGAAAGCCTTCCAGGCACGTGGGACCCTTGGGAGTACCAAGACACAGAGATGAGGGCTGGAATGTATTGTAAGAGAGGCTAACAAGTGTAGCAGTTTGGTAAACAAAGTTACTTAAAAACACCAGAAGATGGTGTAAGCAAATCAAACCTCCACAGAGCCCATGTCTTCCAAGGCAGATCATTCTACTTTTGGATAGGATTAAAAGGGTAGCAGGGTTAATGTGCAATGTCAATATGAGGAGGTCTTCAGTGGAGTGTCCCAGGGAACAGTACTTGGCTTGGGGCACTTAACAGTTTTATGGGTGACTTAAAAAAAAGCTCTACATGACAAGGTCATCAAGCTTGAAGGTGACACTCATCTGGAAAACTTAGCAAGCCTACTGGATGACAGAGGCAAGATCTGAAAGGATCCACAAGGGTCCTGACACTCATGAATGCTGTTCCATTCTATTAAAGTGAAACTCAATAGGGATAAATGGCAAATCTAGCACTTGGGCACAAAATAATCAGCATCATGGATACAAAATGGGGATGCCTAGAGAGACAGCAGTTGTTCTGAACAGATCTGAGGGTTTTAGGGCACCACAAGCTCAATAGAAGTCATCAGAATCTTGGGCTGCATTAAGAGGAAAGTGACAGTCCCATAGTACTCTGTCCTCTTCAGACCCTATTGTAAAAAAAAAAAATTATTAACTAGCTAATCTTAATCTGAAAAAATTTATAACTGTACTTATATGAAAAATTATGATTATATGAAAAATTATAATTTGGGCCATAAATCCTGCCAAGGTCGCCATTCAAATGTAAAAATATTTTAACTGCTTTGGGGCCTAATTTGGGGGGACTAATCTGACTGGGGGGGCTAATCTGGAGATTTTTGACTGGCTGGCTATCTGACTGCTATTAACTTAATATGGGCGGTTTATAAAATTCCCTCACACTTGCTCCTCTCAAAATTGATAAGAAAAAGATTAAGAAGCCTCTTAATTAAATAATCAAAGCAGAATTTATTTCTAAAAATCAATGTAGGGGCAGCTAGGTGGCATGGTGGATAGAGCACCGACCCTGGAGTCAGGAGGACCTGAGGTCAAATCCGGCCTCAGACACTTAACACTTACTAGCTGTGTGACCCTGGGCAAATCACTTAACCCCAATTGCCTCACCGCCCCCCCAAAAAAATCAATGTAAATGATAAGGGTTAAGAAATTATGCCTCTTGCCTTAGGGTATGCTGTAGCTTTCTCCAACTTTCACTCTTTTTCTCCTTCACTCCAGCTTCCCTTCTTCACTTTCACTTCTCAGCTCCTTTCTTCTAACTTCAAGCCCCTTTCACTTTGTTGCCCCACCCCCACTTACAGTCTAACTTTCCTCTTTGTACTGCTGCGCTGAACCCTGCATCTCTCTCTCACCCACCTCTCCTTCTGTTCTTCTGGTGCTTTGGCGTCCCTGCTCTGTCCGCCCTCCCTCTCTGTCTTCTCCAACCTCCTGTATCGTCTGCCCCCCTCAATGTCTCTAGTGTCCCTTTTTATTAACTCCCTCTCTCACGTGAAATCCGGGTCCCCAAATCAAAATAAATTTCCACACTATCTAGGGTATGGTGTCTATTTCTAGGTCCCATAGTTTGAGACTCACAAGCTAGAGCATGTTCCAACCAGGATAGTAAAGGGACTTGAGTTCATGACAATTGATTCAAGGTCCTGAACATGTTTAGTTTGTAGAAGGGGAGACTTAGGAGGACAAGTGTGTAAAGAGATGTCATGTAGAGGAGATGTTAAACCTGTCCTCATTGGTCCAGAGGGCAGAACAAAAATGGTAGGGGTGGGGTGGGGCTGCCAACTTCAGCTTCATGTCTGGAAAGCTTCCTGACAAGATGAGCTTTCCAAAGCCCCTCCACGAGTGGGGGTTCCCCCTCCTTGGAGGTCTTTAAGCAAAGGCTGGATGACCAATAGTCATGGATGGGAGAGCGGGGATTCCTTTGGTGTATGGATTTAACAAAATGGTCACCGAGTTCCCATCCAGCTCTCAAATGATAGGAATCTGACTCATTGTTAGGAAATCTGTCTGGATGTTAAAACTAGATTCACCCCTTAGATGTCATCTAGTCTAATCTGTACATGATCAAGAATCCTTTGGGCAGCCAGGTAGTACAGTGGATAAGGCACCAACCCTGAATTCAGGAGAACCTGAGTTCAAATTCAGCCTCAGACATTGACACTTACTAGCTGTGTGACACCCTGGGCAAGTCACTTAACCCTCATTGCCAAAGAAGAAGAAGAAGAAGAAGAAGAAGAAGAAGAAGAAGAAGAAGAAGAAGAAGAAGAAGAAGAAGAAGAAGAAGAAGAAGAAGAAGAAGAAAGAAGAAAGAAAAAAAGAAGAAAGAAGAAGGAAGAGGAGGAGGAAGAATCCTTTCTGTAGCATCCCCCAACAAGTGGCCATCTGTCCAGGCTCTGCTTGAAGAATCAGAACAGATAGAGCACTGGATTTGGAGCCAGGAAGATCGGAATTCAAATCCCACATCAGATAAACTGTATGACCCTAGCTATGTTGCTTCTCAGTTTGCTCATCTATAAAATGAGGGAATTAGACTCAGTGCTCTCAAAAGTCCATGCTAGTTCTAAGTCCTGTGATCTCCAGGGAGAAGGCCCCACCTCTTCCTGAGGCCACCTTCTCCTTTGGTTTAGTTCCAGTTACTAGGAAGGTTTTCCTGACACGAAGCCAAAAGCTCCTCTCTACAATTTCCACCCACTTCAAAATTTCACGGAACCGTGGTTTTCTTGGTGCAGGTACTCCCTCCTCCCACCACTTGCAGTCACTATGCGATACATAATAGATGGTCTAAAAGAGCCCAGAAAGTGTATTCTTTTCCCTCCCCACCACCAGAGCTGAGCCTCTTGGAAGTTCATTCAGCTAGTCCCAAGAGAGAAGCCCCACAGTCCGTGATGCAGACCAGACCCACAACCCATCCTCAGACACTTTCTAGCTGGTATCACAGACCAGCTGGGCTCCACCAACCCAGCTTTGGAGAGCCCAGAATTGCCTCCATGCCATCATGAGACCTTGTTCAAGCAACAGTAGAGGAGATAGGTTATAAAAGAACTCAAGATGTGACTGTCCTCAGGTGACATTCATAAGCTACAGTGCCTGAATTATTAAGCTTTGGAAAAGGCCCTGTACTGTGCCTTATTTTCATCTTGGAGGAAAGGCAGGGGCTACATGCAGGGAGAGAAAAGAAAGACAACCAGCTGGCAAGGGAAGGCAAGGGGGCTGGACATCGTGAAAGGACATGGGACTGGAAGTAAATAGGAACTTGTGTTTGAATTCTGTCTTTGACACATGCATACATACCTGGGTCAATTACTTGATTTCCTCAAGGAGAATGAGATCTGCAGTTATCTAGCTTTTGGGGTTGTTGGGAGGAAAGCACTTTGCCCACCCCACCCCGTCTTACCGTCAAGTTACAGGTGTAACTTGGACAAGTAATTTCTTTCAGGGCTTCAATTTCCTACTCTTTTGATTTCCTTCTGTGGTAAGATTATTGGAATCTGGCTGACTGACTGGGATGAGCCACACCTGGCCTGCCCTGAGTGCCATGTGCTGCTGATGTCAGCAGGAGAAACCACTCTCCACAGGCAGTTTTGAAGGACTTCCCCTCTTGGGGGAGGAAGAGTAAATGCTTGCTGAGGGGAGCTCACTCTCTTCCAGAGTTTCTTCTTTCTGGTGTGTGCGAGCAGCAGGAGCAGACGAGTCCTGCGGGCCCTGGCTAAAAAGCTGTTTTTCCCTTAAAGCTATGGACCCCAGGTGGTGAATTAACATAGGAGCCCTGTTCTTTTGAATTAGCTGAACTGGTAGTGAATTTGGGGATTGTGTAGACTTAGGTTGGAGTTAGGAGGATTATCCATATTTCTTTTTCCCTATTCTCTTGTCTTTGATTTTATTCATTTCACCTTTGCTGTTTATTTCATTCCCATTAATAAAACCTCATTCATTTGTGGAAAAGAGGCTGTTAGGCTCCTTTCTTATTGGCCTGGGAGAAATATCTAAAAAGGCAGTTCGGAGGGGAGGGAGCTTTGGACCTAGAGGTCCCTCATTATTTCTGGTACCCCAATATTATGGCAAGCCACTCAATTAACTCTCCATACATTAAATTTGGCCCCCATACTTCATATATGTGTTGCCCATGTAGGTGATACAGGTTCACATGGTCTGTCTAAATGCAGATTTGGAGGAAGCTCTAGTAGATATCTTGGGAGTTTTGACCACTATTCACCAAAGGAGATTTTGATTCCTACTCAGAAAGGAGCAGAAGGGAACACAAGGCTGCTCTCTCCTAATAGAAGGGTACTAGAATAGAATTGTATCTATCTAACCCCCCCACACACACACACACACAAAATATTGCTGGTCTAGGGGAATGATTGTTCCCCTTCCACTTTAGGTTCAATCTGTTTTCCTGTTCGCTATGCCTTGAAGAGCAAAGAGTGCCCCGACATTAATTCTCTTGTGAAGAGCAAGCAGCTAGGTTTTGAATATCATGATTTGGGCTCCAATGTTTCATGTCTAAGTATAGACATTAACTCAGCTTCATATGTACATGAACCCAGAGTCCAAAATGATAGAGGAATAATAGAAATAGAATAGGTATGAGTAATGAATAATGATTCTCTTTTTAAAAGTTTTATTGCTGCCTTTTGTTTTTAGACCATAATCATTTTACCTTAAATACACCCCATATCTCCTCCTTCCACTGTACCACGTAACCTCACAAATTGTTCAGTTGATCCAAAAATTAGTTGTTGTTTTTTTTCAAAGCTAGAAAACTATTTTAAAATTCAAGCAAAGTTGAGTGATAGACATGAGAAACACTTTCAGATCCAGCCCCAAGATTCTGTAGGATGGGGAAGGGGAAGAAGCACTGCTTAGGAATTCAAAAAAGTGCGATTCGAGCCAGTGACGTTGAGATTCAGTCATTCCCATCCAACCTGCTTCACAGAGGTGTCGTGAGCAACAAAAATCTTTCATTTTAGTCTGTCCATAAGTATGTATTAGATGCCCATTATGTGTCATGTAGTGTAGTAAGTTCAAGGGACACACAAAAAAGGCAAAAGACAGTCTCAGATCTCAAGGATGTCACAGTCTCATGGGGCAGAGAACATTTAAACAACCATGGCCATGCAGGATATAGATAGGTGGGTAGGTAGATACACATATACATACATACATACATACATACATACATACATACATACATACATACATACATATATACATTTATATATAGTGATAGACATATATATGTGTATGTGCACATATGTAGTGATGGATGGACAGACATGTGGATGGATGGATGGATGGATGAATGGATGCTAAATCCTAGTGGAAGATAACCCAAAAAGGAAGACACCAGCATTGGGAGGAAACCAGGAAAGAGTTCCTGAGGAAGGTGGGATTTGAGCTGAAACCATGACATGTGAAAATCAGTTGCAGGAACTGGACATGTTTAATCTGAAGAAGAGAATATTCAGGGAGAATATGTTAGTCCTCTTCAAGTATCTGATGGACTTTCCCCTGTTGGTGTGATTGGCTCTGTTCTGTTGGCCCCAGAAGACAAAACCAGGAGCAATGAAGAGGAGGCTGCAAAGAGGCCTATTTTGGTTTGATGTTAGGAAGAACTTCCTAACAATTAGAGCTGCTCATGAATGAAATAGATCCCTTGAGAGGTGGGGGAGCTCCCCACGCTGGAGGTCTTTAAGCGGAGGATGGATGGCCAGTCATGCGTCTGGTATATTATAGTTAGAACTTTAGTGCATATTTCATAAGTTGGACCAGAGACAGCTGGGGTGCCTTCCAACTCTCAAATTCTGTCCCTCTGTGATTTGGCACTGGGGTACCAAAGTACTTTGTAAACTGTGAACTAGGTTAAAAATGTCGCTATTATTTTGCTGATCTTTAGAGGGAATGCCTGAGGCCCAGAATTTTCAAGATTGCAGCAGCGACTAAGGGGAGAAGGGAAGAGGAGACAGGACCCCAGGGCTAATGGAGCTGAAGCAGAGGCGCCCATATATACATACATACACATATGCATGTATACACACACATACACTTTTGTTACGCAGTCATTTCAGTCGTGTCTGACTTTCCACGACCCCATTTGGTGTTTTCTTGACAAAGACACTATGGTTTGCCATTTGCTTCTCCAGCTCATTTTACAGATGAGAAAACTGAGGAAAACGGGGTGAAATTATTTCCCCAGGGTCACACAGCTGGTAAGTGTCTGGGGCCAGATTTGAACTCAGCTCCTCCTGATTCCAGGGCCAGCTCTCTATCCACTGCACCACCTTACTTCCCCATATATACATCCATATACAGAGATATAAAATCACATTAGGATAATCAGCCACACATTCCAAGGTGAAGCCCCAAACACCTACTCACAGACTGCTCAGGCAGTTAGTTGTCCTTACCATTAGCACTTTTATTAATCACATATGACTATGAGCATGATTTCTTGTGATTATGACTGTGTGATCCTGGTAATGATAATAATAACTACATTTAAGTAGCACAGGTACAGAATACTCTATGGACATTAGCTCTCTGGGGAGGCTCTTTCCCTTCAAGGCTGCCCTGAGTGTTTCCTATAACTCTGAAGGAAGGAAAGCATTTATTAAGTGCCTACTGTATACAAGGAAATCTGCAAGGGGGGGTGAGGGTGGAGAAGGGACCAACCAGTGTGGAAATTCCCTCACCCAATGTACATCATAGGAAGCAGAAAGGACTTCAGAGGCTATCTAGTCCAACCACACCATTTTACAGTTGAGGAAACTGAGGCCCAGGACATGAATCGACTTGCCCACAGTTACTGTGGGTTCAGGATCCTGGGCTGCCTCCATCTCAGACTGAGGGGGGATAGAAGTTGGTATAGTCACAGTGTTGGGTTGACTTGCCCGGCACGTATCTCCCACTCCAGAGGCCTTGCTGCTTCGGGCTTGCCTCCTCTGTGGGTAACAGTTGGTGGGAATGACTGGATCTTTCTCCTTTTTGTCCCCTGGATGATGGGGCTGGGTGGGAAGCAGGGCCAGTGGTCTGCCATCATGCATAAGTAGTGAGCCCAGGACACCTTCACGGCAGCTGACCCACACTCCCTGCACACCTAGCGTCATTGGGTCATGGATGCCACTTCACTCTCATCTCCTATCCTGCTGCCCAAGCAGACTGGACTGCCCCAAAATGGTGGAGAGCGACTCAGACAAGGAGCTGACGGGAGCAAAAGTGCTGAGGGAAGCATGTGCAGTCAATTGCAAACTGGAGCCTCCCTCCATGTCGATAGAGGCGGCAGCCAGACTCCCAAGGCAGAATCTTTATGATGGGCACTTAAATGAAAGACAGGAAGGTCTCAACTTGGTTTTTCAGAATCCATTATTGGCAGCAAGAAACATCTTTTTTTTCTAGCTGGTAGTCAAAATTTTCCTGCCTATGAGCAGCTATAAATTAGACCACATTCATTTGCAGTAAAAGCCTGTGTGGTCAGTGAGTAGCTGATCTCTGTGATAGGCACAGTGTGGAATGCAGATTGGTTCTTCTTCTTCATTCGTATTAATTCTATTCCTCTGCTCTTGGCCCAACATGCTTTCTAACAAATGAAGACTCCCCTAGGCACATCCAACTGAGTTAAGATGCATGCACTGGGTCTTCTGGACTTCCTTACCTAGATGGCTTGGGGTGTCTGCCTCCATTCTACCATTCCAGCCTACTTGGATGCCAACTGTCATGAGATCTGCCTAGAGTAATGTGGTGAGGTCATTGCTGACTCAGCCAGGGAAGGAACATCACCATCCTAGGAGGAGCTGCCTTGTAAGCTGAGCCCAACTGCAGCCTGAGCTGAAGAAAAACATTTCAATGAGAGCCTTGATGATTTCTGTTTCCACACCTGGAATGAGGGCCAGTCTTAGGTGTAGGAGGGAAAAAATGCTTTCTGGATGGTGTGATTTCAGAAGTACCAAAAAGGCTCCTCACACAAAAGTACCTTCTCACCAGGCTGGCTGCTGCTTGGAGTTTTTCAATTAAAATATTTGTTATAGAACCATAACTAGCACAGGGCAAAGAAGGCATTGTCCCAGGGTTCCAAGATCTGCAAAGGACAGGCTTCTTCCCAGGAAAGGGGCAGTTCTTCAAAGCAACCACCATCAGCACACTACTGGTAGCCCATCCAACGGATGCTATGAATATCCCCAGGCCAGAACCCTGAGGGTCCCTTCACCCCTCCGCTGAGGCATATCTTCCCCTAAACTTCAAGGAAAGGGCTGGACTGGCTTCTCTCCCAAAAGAAGCAGAAATGGCCTTTATCCCACAGGGCATATTGGGAAAAGGGATGGCTCTAGAGTGAGGGGGCATGAGTTCAAGCCCCATCTCTCTGACACTTATTACCTGTATAACTTTGGCCAAACCACTGAGAAGTCCTGGGCCTCAGTTTGCTCATCAGGAAAATAAAGGTGCTGGACTGGAGAGCCTTTGAGGTGCCTTGCAACTCTAAAGCTAGGCTCCCACAACCATCCCTTTCCTCTAACTCTTTTGCCTGAGGTGAAAAAACACCATAAATCTGTTTTGAGTCCTGTCCCCAGTTCAAATGCAAATACCAGTGAAAAGGAGCAGCACCATAAGCCCGATCTGTCACACGTCACTGTCAAGTTCACCAATTCAAAAATTCCAGTTCAGTTGGGATCAATGAATGGGAGGACAGGCTTTACTGAGGAGACAAGGAAGAGAGCTTGGAGACTGGACCTAAGAAGGGTTTAGGGATGAAGGGGAAGCTGGGTAAAGACAAATCACCTATAACATAGACTGAAATACTTGGAAAAGCTAAGAGGGAATTGATAAAAAATGCCACAGGCACCATATTTCCAACCTTTAGCCATTCCCTCTCCTTTCCCCTCCTCCATCATTAGCTCAGAGATTAAGGGAGTTGAAACTGGAAAGTCTTGGATGTCATCTAGTCCTTGAAAGTCAAATAAAGCTGGAATTAGTTCCTTAAGTGCTGGGGCCAGTGACTGGAGCTGTGTGTACCCCAGGGTGAGCTTCCAAATTAGATTTTCCAAAGAAATTCAGATGAGGGAAGGAGAGGCCCCAGACCTTGAAACACAAGGTCTTGTGGGACGAGGGAGCCTGGGACCAACCAGTCGGCAACTGGAAAGAAAAGCCAAGGAAGCCAAGTTGAAGAGAAGCTCATCTGTGAGGGGGTGGCATCCAGGAGAGAAAGAACTGCATCTGGTGGCTTCCTATTTTAAGTAGCTGGGAATTATGAGTGGCAAGGTGGCACAGTGAAGAGAATTGGGCTATGAGTCAGGAAGACTTGGGTTTAGGCATTGCCTCTGACCCTTCCTAGGTGTGTGAACCCAGTCCTCAGAAGCTATCTAAGACTATAAATTGTAAAACAGCTGCTATTCTGCCTTGGAAGGGAGAGGTTCCTCCTTATGAGTGTCCTCCACCAATTAAAAAAAAAAAGCCAGACTAGATGATACACTTTATTCATTTCTACCAGCTTAAGGGATGTGCCATCAGTGCCCTTTAAATTTTGACATCCCAAGGCAAAGTCCCAACTGCCCCACCCTAGTTGTTACTATGCAGATCAGGAAACTGAGTGCCATAGAGGCAAAGGGACTTGCCTTGTTAATAAGCCACAGAACCAGAATCTGAACCCAGTTCTCTTTCCACTGCAGTATAGCTGGCTCTAAGATATGAAGCTAAATATTAAATTAGCTCCATTTAAAAGTCTACTTAGTTGACCATGAAAATGAGAAAATTGCAGAGGAGCTGGAGGGTGGAGAATGTTATGGGGAAGGAAGTCCTGTCTGCTCTCCTGGGTTAAAAGAATCTACCCTGATCAGCATTCGAGTTGTTGTCAGGGAACTATCTGTGTTATTTTGTGCCAATCCCAAGGATCCTTGAAATGGCCTTGCATATGTGTGCCAGGGTATAATAATAAGAGTTTGCATTTGGGGGCAGCTGGGGTGGGGGGTAGTGGATAAAGCACTGGTCCTGGATTCTGGAGGACCTGAGTTCAAATCCCTTCTCAGACACTTGATACTTACTAGCTGTGTGACGCTGGGCAAATCACTTAATCCTCATTGCCCCACCCAAAAAAAAAAAAGTTGGCATTTATATTGCATGTGAAAGTTTCTGAAGCATCTGCTATCCATTATCTCCTTTGGGCTCTAACGACCAGGGATGTATCTGCCCCAAGTATAATCATGTCCATGTCACAGATGAGAATACAGGCTTAGAGAGGTGAGGGGGTTTGGCCAATGGTCACAAGCTAATAAAGGGTCAAAGGCAAAGTTCAAGACTAGGATTTAACTGCCTCCTGAGTCTGACAGTCTATCCAGGACATCAGACTGTTCCCAATCTAGTCCAATAAGCATTTATTAAGTGTCTATTGTATGCCAATCATTGTGTTGAGTGCTGGGCATACAGTTCTTCTACTTCAGCTGTTTCCATTCTTGGGGCAGGGGGCAGAAAGGGGATCCAACACAAACACTGATAACCAACAAGCATTGATTAGGCACCGACTGTGTGGTAGGTGTTGTGTTTAATATTAGAGATACAAAGGCAAAAAGTGAAATATCCCTGCTTGGGTGCAATATGTTCTCAGATAAGTGTAGAGAGGATATGTGGAAAAGAAAATCAATACCAAAACTGGGGGAAGAAGAGTGAAGCTTTAACAGCTCTGAGGAGGTCAGGAAAGGTTTCAGAGGAGACACACAAAGCAGGCATGGATGGAAGCTCAGGCTTCCTTTGAGATAGCCCACAACACAGTAAAATTCAAAGACTGTCAAAGCTGGAAGGGACCTTAAAGATCACGAAGGAACACACTTATGAAACACACCTCCTATGTGCAAGGGATTATGGTTGGTGCTTGGGATTTTGGTGGGGAGAAGGGGGCAGTTCAGAACTGTAATTTTTCTATCTTGGGAAGATCCCAGTGTGAAAATTCCCTCCACTATTGTATATTATGCATTCATAGAGCTAGAGGTGAGAGAGACCCCTGACACCATCTAGACAAATCCCTTCATTTTTCAGCTGAGGAAACTGAGGCCCAGAGAGGGGCAATGGCTTGCCCGGGATTACACAAGCAGCTATTGTTAGAGCCACAACTTAGGCCAGCTGTTCTGCCTCCCGTTCTAGCATGCCATCCCCTACTCGCATTAAAGGTATCTAAAAACCATAAAGCTTAAAGCTGTTGGCTATGATGTCAGGCCACCTATGGAAGCTTTGAGAGCCCTTTCCCCATGGTGCAATTTCTACATGGCTCCGAATGGGAGGAAAGGAGACTATTAAGTGCTCTGTGAGCATACCCAGCTCTGACTCAGAGGCTGATTTCATGCCAGAGATCTTTGACAGTGAGGACAAGCCGCGCAGTCCGCCAGTAAAAGGTTAGCCACTAACCAGGGAGATGACAGGGAGAAAGAGGGCAAGCTGAGGTTCGGTCCTGCCCAGAGATTTCCTATTAACAAAAGGGAGCTCAGGAGCAGCAAAGAGAGGAAACGGAGAGGGTGTCAGGGATGGTCAGAATAGCTGAAATTGTCCCGAAGGGAGGTGGCCTGCTGTTCCAGGCAGAGCCAGCTGGGAATGTGGAGCAGTAGGCATCTCTCAAAGCCAGCGAAGCCGGGCTTGGCCGAGGCCCACCGTGCTGGCAGAAGGACCCGCAGAGAACACTCTGCACTGGGATGTAAGCTATGCACCAGCCTACACTTGGGCTCAGAAATGCCTCTTCACAAATACAGGATGGGGGAGGCGTGTCTAGACAACAGTTTGTGTGGAAAATGATGGGGAGGGGGGAGTGGTGGAAGGGAGTGGCCTGGAGCTCCCTGGGCATCAAAAGGATGACTTTGCAGTCAGGGAACATGAAAAGCTAAGATAACCTAAGGCTGTGTAGAGGAAGCCCAGCGTCCAAAGCTATGGAAGCTGTGGATCAGGCAGACCCCATTTGATGTACAATGTTCAATTATCAGTGCCATGGTTTAGGAGAGACCCTGAAAAACTACAGAAGGACCCGAGGTGGGCAACCAGGTTGGTGAAGAGACTGGAGAGGCTTCCACCCAAAAAGTTCTTGAAGAAACTGGAAACATGGCCCTGAGCAGAATGGAATGGGGGGAGACGGACATGATAGCTGTCTTCCACATGCTAGTGGAAAAGAGATGAAACTGGTTCCTGCTTGGGTCTAGGGAAGTACTAGGAACCATGGATGGAGGTCACAGGGAGGTCAATTTATGCTTGCCATCAGGAAAGGCTTCCTAAGAATTCCAACTCTACAAATATAGAAGAAGGCTCCCTCCAGGGGTGGGGGCTCCCCCACTTTGGAGGTCTCTGAGCAGAGGCTGGATGTGGGGCTTCTTATTCAGGTCTGAGTGGGGCTAATCATGAAAATGTTTTCCAGGGGCAGCTAGGTGGCTCAGTGGATGGAGCGCCAGCCCTGGATTCAGGAGGATCTGAGTTCAAATCCAGCCTCAGACACTTTGGGCTTACTGGCTGTGTGACCCTGGGCAAGTCACTTAACCCCAACTGCCTCACCAAAAAAAAAGAAAAGAAAAGAAAACATTTTTCAAATCTAAAAGAACTAAAGGTAAATGTGAGTGGTCATGATAAAATGGTGGCAACGATGGCGTGATTGTGATGACTGCCCAAACATGAAAGGTACGGTGGCACAGGACATAGAAAGACAATCTTGGAGTCAGGAAGACCTGTCCTGCCCCTGCTCCACAGTGACTGTGTGACCCTGGTTACATCACTTAATTTCTCAGTTCCTCAGGCAACTTCCTAAAATTTTATATTGCAGAGCTGGTACCAACCTTCATGGAAAGGGAGTATCCTCAAGAGGAGCTCCTTAGACTGATGGGATCACAAGTCTAGACTATATACACACACCTAAACATATATGCACGCACACATACATTAGAATACTGACAAACCTGTAGCATACATTTATGAGTCTTTATGTATATAAGAGAAAGAAATAAGCATGTTTACATAGCACCTACTATGTGCCAGGCACAGGGTGCTTTTTTACAAATATCTCATTTGATCTTCATAACAACACTGCGAGGTAGCTGCTCTTATTATCCCCATCTTATAGTTGAGGAAAATAAGGCAAATAAAAGTTAAGTAACTAGCCCAGGATCATACAACAATTAAGTAAGTGTCTGAGACTGGATTTGAACTCAGGTCTTCCTGACTCCAGACCCAGTGCTCTACCTACTGTGCCACCTAGCTGCCTCACTATAAAGCACAAGGGAATGTCTTTTTCTTGTTGACATTTCATTTACAGAAAACAAAAAATAAAAGCTATTTGTACAAAAACAAAAACAAAAAACAAAAAACAATGTACTGCATCCAGCTTGACCACCAGTCAGTACTTTTGTCTTTGCAGGGCTGCTTTCACTCAGATTCTCTTGGAGTTGTCTATGTTTCTCCTCAAGCTTTTTGTTTTTTGTTTTTGTTTTTGTTTTTGTTTTTGTTTTTAGTGAGGCAATTGGAGTTAAGTGACTTGCCCAGGGTCACACAGCTAGTAAATGTTGTGTCTGAGGCCGGATTTGAACTCAGGTCCTCCTGACTCCAGGGCTGGTGCTCTATCCACTGTGCCACCTAGCTGCCCTGGTACATTGGTTTTTGATGATTAACTTACATTTGACTGTTTTTAGGACTTTGGAGCTGATAGCTGGGAAACCAGATCAAAGAACTGTTTGGGGATAATAGGAAAAAATAATAAATTGACTGTGTCATATCTAATAAATTGTGTGAATTTGAGATTTCTCAACCTAAATTAGAGGTGAGTTTACTACACATGATAAGATGCTGATTTAAGGCAGGAGAGAAATGAGAAATCAGAGAATTAGTATGTAAAAGTCAATTGGAAACTACATAAAAAGGGCAAAAGATGGAAGACAACAGAGCTGAGAAGTCAACAAGAAGGGAAATATAGTGGAGATGAAAGATAATAGCAGCTGCTTTGATCTGAGGCCAGCTGATGAAATACAGACAAGCTCTAGGGTTTATGCTCAAGAGATGATCTGACTGGAGGAAAGCTCTGAATCTGAGAGCTGATTGGAGAGAAAGCTGTCTGGAAGAAAAGCTGACTTCTTTTCTAGTGCTGCCTACTGCAAGAAAGAGGGGAGACCTATCAAAGGCTTGCTTATATCACCCTTTACTACCCTCTTTGGGTCAATAAGGGAAACCCCCTCAAAACCCATTGAGCTAAACTGCCTAGTTTTACCTATCCTAGGCTTAAAGATAGTTGTTTGCTAAAATAAGTTCACAGTGATTCAGCAGTTTTGGAGTAGCTGAGAAATGGGTTTAACCAACAAGAGAGAAAAGCACAGAAGACTAATGGTCCAGCCCAGCAGGTGACATGTGATGCACCCTATTCTTTAAAGACAGCAAGGGCATCCAGTCCAGAGTTGTGAACTGTATGAGGTACATAGGTTTCACTATTTGTGGGACATACTGCTGGGTTTCTTTAAGTTTGTTCTCATTTTCCCCTATGGATACTGTTGGTATTAGTAGAAGAATAATAGAACCTAGATTTGTGTTAAAGTATGTGTTGTATTGTTAGTTATGTGTCATGTATTCTGTTCTGATATGTTATGTTATATGATGTCATGTCATAATATCTTATGTTATTATTCTTATCACGTTGTCTCCTGTTAGTTGTATTAACAGTCAATGGTGGGGGCAGCTAGGTAGCAGAGTGGATAAAGCACCAGCCCTGGATTCAGGAAGACCTGAGGTGAGTTCAAATCTGACCTCAGACACTTGACACTTACTAGCTGTGTGACCCTGTGCAAGTCACTTAACCTTCATTGCCCTGCCAAAAGAACAAAAAGAGTCAATGGTGTTGCCTTGGTTCATTTGTTAAATAGGAAGCATGCCAATGGGTACTCAGGAGCTACAGTAATGACAAACAGACACATACACATATGGGTGTGTACAATCACATATGGCTTTTCTCTGTCACCAAATCTCTGGTGCCTAGCACTGTGCCTGGCACATAGAAAGCATTGTAGAAATGTTTGCTGGGTTGAAGAGAAGTGAAATGAAGAAACACATATTGACTCTCCCCGTATACATTTTCCTTAGAGGAGAAACTCTCCAGAACTCCCAGATTTCTGACCTGAAATGGATAACCCAGTTGGGTGGGGAAAAGAGAATCCTATTTCCCAGTATTCCTTGTGTGGAGGGGCAAATGCAGTGTCCAGTTTGCCACCCCTTACACGATCCCCCCCCCCAAATCAGCTTGAGTAGAAATTAGGGCAGTTACTTTCTCATGGCAGAGAAATGCACAGCTCATGTCCAGCCAGGCAGGCTTATCACAATTTGGAATAAGAAACAAATCAGATAGAGAAGGGAGCAGGGAGAGGTATTGGAAGACTCTCCCCCAGTCTCCTCAGAGTTGGCTGAATGCTCCAGTGCTGAAACCTAGCCAAGATGTGCATCCTCAGTGGAATAGGAAGATGACATAATTTACATAGTGTATGTAAACTCCTCATTTGCATCTGATTTCTCAATGTCTAATTTGTTCATCAGCAAAGGCTGTGTGTATCAAACAAGTTTTTTAATCAGTTCACAGCGCGTGTGTAAGCAAATTAATCTTTCCATTTATGAGGTAAGGCTGCACAAACTTGGAATTAGCCACCATTGATTCATGGGGAAGGTGATTTGTATGGAGATGTTGTGGGTGCCCATAAATGACCACGCTCAAGATGCAGCCAGACCAATGTGGGAAATAGGGCTGGAGATATGAGGGGTTGGGGTGGAGGTGGATCCCTTCTCACACAAATTGGCACAGCCAAAGACATGGCCTTTTAGATAACTGGCAGCTCTATCCTGTAGAAGATGCCTTTGAGAGGCTGCTCTCTTTGTAAGGTACAAACTTTTTGCCTTTGCTCTCCAGAAGCAAAACTGACTTTAGTATTGTTTTTCTTAGCTGAGCCTTTCTAGGGAGCTGGTCCTCCTGTCCTTGGAGGTAAAACACCATGGGATTTCCATAGATCCAGGGCATTTCCCCTTTTCTCCCCTTCTTTCTTCAGGATTCCCTTCTATGCTTGGTTATATCTGCTCTAACAACTCTGGGGTTGGCTTTGGTTTTTGTTTTGTGGTGGTGGTGGTTGTTCTATATACAATCCAATTTAAGAGCCCTCAGGCTGATGGAGGAGCTGTGGCTGCTGTCAGCCCTACAGAGGATATCCTCAACCTTACCTCAAGTTGTAGCTCTGCTCCCTCACTTCTCTAGTCTCAGTTTCCTCATCCATAAAATGCACATTCATTCCTGATTTTCCAGGCTCATGGGGGTAGCTGGGAGGCTCAAATATGAGAACAGATGGGAAGCACTTTTTTTAGGACCTATGCAAATATATTACCATTAACTCCATTGGATCTCAGTTTCCCCTTCTTTAAAACAAAGGTGATGGAAAATATTGATAGCAGCTATAGCAAAGAATAGGAAACAAAGTTGTGGTCCATAAATACAATGGAATAGTATTCTTCTATAAGAAACAATGAACATTATGAATATATAACTGTGAGGAGACTCATGAACTGATGCAGAGTAAAGAAACCAGAACAAGGAGAGCAAGATGTGCAATGAGTGAAACAATGAAATGCAAAGGGCAATGAAACAACGCTAAATGTCATGTAATTCTAATGATCAATCTTGGTCAACAATCAATTACCCAATAAACATTTATTAAGAGCCTACTATGTTCCAGGCATTTTGCCAAGTGATGGGAATACAAAAGAGGCAAAAGACAGTCTCTGACCTCAAGGAGCTTGCAATCTAGTAAGTCTTGGAGAATGGATCAGGAAACTGGCCCCTCTCCTTTCAATAGGGAGATAGGGGGCTATGCCTATGGAAAGGTGCATCTGCTATCAGACATGCTTATTCTATTGGTTGCTGGTTTTTAAACTATTGGGGGATTTTTTTTATGAAAAGGGAAAGTTCACTGTAAGCAAAGAGGAAAGTAACATATGTAAAAATGACTGTCATGTAAAAATAAAACGTGAACAATGACCATTTCAGTATAAATAAAATAGAAATAACAACACAATCTGAGGAGAGAATGGCTAAGTTTTCAGAGGTTGGGAAAGGGAGAAAGGATGTAAGGGTGGGGGTTTCTGGGATATATCAAAGGTAAGTGAAGATGCAGGAGTAGATATCAAAGCATGACCAAAATCAGTAAGGGATGTCAGCATGGAAAGTACTTCCAAACCAGATAGAACAGGAAAGCCAAAGGTTATGGGACACCAGAAACAGATAAAGCTTAGGTGGCCACGGTAAAGATAACCAAGAATGTGACAATCAGCTTCTTTTTGACAGGGAGCTGGGCCACATGGGCCATACTGATCTTTGGGTCTTAATGAAAGGGAAGGCCTCACTGCAAGGCGCAAGGGTGAGGAACAAGAGCACTCTCCCCAGCAATGGGCACCACCAGAGAAAAGGCTCAGAGATGATGGAGTGGAGAGTGTGAGTCGAGTTTCTAGTGCCCCCCTTCCAGGAGAACGCAGGGCCCATGGCTGACCTCAGCAGATCAGCAATGGCAGAGTAGGGAAGGAGTTTATGAGAAGAAACCATCTTGAAGCAAGCAACTGGAACTGCTCCGGAGCTTTGCATTTGTACTATCTCTTATTCATGCCTGGAGTATACTCCCTCCTCACCTCTGGCTCCTAGAATCCCTGGATTCCTTCCAACTCAGCTCAGACACCTCCAGCAGGAGGCCTTTTTTTTTTTTTTTAATCACTCCAGCTGCAAGTGGTTTCCCCACAAAAATCATCTTGTATTTTCTTTGTCTGTATTTTGTAACTTACTTTTATGTAGATGTTTCTCCAGAAAAGATGTATCCAGTTGTTTCTCCTGAGACAGTCTTTGAAATTCTTGGCAAATAGAATGTGAATTAATGTTTATTTATATAATGTACATAATGTTTCACTTTAAAATGTCGATGAGAACAGGACCAAGGACAGAGCCTTGAGTTACTGCACTAGAGTCTGGTCTCCAGGTGCTGCCACTTATTTGATATTAAATCATCTTATCCACAAAGTTATTAAAACTAACCTTCCCCACAAACTCAGATGTTTGTTAATTTGTTTGGCAATAAAAGCCTCCGGGGCAGCTAGGTGGCGCAGTGGATAAAGCACCGGCCCTGGGTTCAGGACTCCCTGAGTTCAAATCCAGCCTCAGACACTTGACACTTAACTAGCTGTGTGACCCTGGGCAAGTCACCTAACCCTCATTGCCCTGCAAAAACAAAAACAAAAGCCTCCCATTTTTTCACTTCAAGTTCTGGGCAATATCACTCACAATTGTGGAATCCATAAGCCTCAAGTATTCCCTCCTATTGAAGGTTTTGTGACACTTGTTCTCTTCCTACTTGTTTCACTATTCTTTCTCAGTCAACTTTTCTGGATCCCAGAGGCTACTTTCTAATTGTATATTCTCCCCCAAATTCTTCCTTCCCTTGGCCTCACCTTCCCTTTCCTCTCCTCTCCTCTCCTCTCTCTTCACTTTTCTGCTCATTCTTCTGCCCTCCTCTCCCCTCTCCTTTCTTCTCTTCCCTTAACACACTCTCTATGCCACACTAACTTATCTATGCTCTCTTCCCTGAAATTGTCATTTCATTTCCCTCATCAAATAATCATTTGTATATTTATTTTTAGACATTTTTTCTAACAGTAAAATATAAGCTCCTTGTGGGGAGGGAGCACTTTTTCTATCTTTGCATCCCCAGTGTCTTGCTCATAATAGGTATTTTATGCATGTTGATTGGATTGAATTGGAGTCTGCTCTTCTATCTCAAGAAGGAGAAGCCATTAAATACACGTATTATTATACTTTTTTTACTTGGTTGTGACTATTTTATGGTGACCTGGTAACATTATTAGCAAAATTCAGTGGGAGCATTTTAGCTGTCTTGAAGCTTCAGACAGGCTGTCACATCTAAGAGTTATTAGACTTGTTCTGCTTGGCCCAAAAAGTAAAAATCAGGAGAAATGGGTGGAAGTTTCTGAGGAGCCAATTTAAGATTCATGTAGGAAAGAATTCCCAAACAATTAGAGCTGAACAAGGGGGCATGGGCTTCCTCAAGAGGTTGTGAGTCCTGTATTTCCTGAGCTTTTGGAGAGGAAACTGAGTGCTCACCTGTGGGAGAAGTTGCAGAGGAGATTTGTTATTAGCAAAGGGTTAGAACAGATGGCCTCAGGTTCCTTCTAGCTCCGAGTCTGTGATTCTGTGACTAGGAATAGCTCATGCCCTTTGGATAGGTTAATGGCCCAGCCACCTTTCAACATTTCATTAATGACATTTTTGCTGACCTTCAGAATCAATCTGTTGTTGTGTCCCCAGAAGACATTTTGATATTTTCACACCACAAAGAAGAAAGTGCCTCCTATGTAAGGGAAGTGATAAGTCAGTTGTAGCACTTAGGTTTCTACTCTAAGCTGAAGAAATGAAGTTTCTGTAATCGTCATTCTGGCAAGGATTGGATTGGCTTCTTTACAAGGAGTGGGAAAAGACATGGAATAAGTCGATAGAGACCCTGATGGAGAGGAGAGTTAAACAAAGAGTTGGAGAATGAGAGATAAAGTAGACATGGTAGTCTTGAGTTAAGTGAGAAAGAATCAGCAGCAGCAGGAAACAAAGAGGGGGGTGGTATGGATGAGCTGAAGCAGAAGAAGGAGAAATCAAAGAGGACCACTGGCCATACAGACATTTCAGAATGAAGCCATGAATTCTACCCACTTCGTGGAGGAGTGACGAAATTCCAAGAAGCTGATCTTTCCCCTTCTTCCCTTCCTGTCTATGAACAGAAACTATAATATATCCTGTTTTTTCCTTTACTCAAATACTTCCATGAACCTGAAATTTGCTTCGGCCATAAAAAGTCCATAAGTGGGCTAGAGATAAACATATATTTCTTTTTTTTTTTAGTTTTTTTAGTGAGGCAATTGGGGTTAAGTGACTTGCCCAGGGTCACACAGCTAGTAAGTGTTAAGTGTCTGAGGCCAGATTTGAACTCAGGTCCTCCTGACTCCAGGGCCAGTGCTCTATCCACTGTGCCACCTAGCTGCCCCCCTAAACATATATTTCAAATAAGTCAGAGAATTAAACCTCAGCCTACATGTAAATAATTTTCCTAACTAGGGGCTCCAAGCAATTATGATTGTACTCCTAACTTTTTAATATAAATGTCACAAAGCAGAAAAGGAGAGAATCAAGTGGACCTGAGGGGCTAAAAAGTGAGTTAATCAAAAAAAAAGCAAAGTATAACAGATTAAAGCTGGCCTCCAATGACCCCTAAATACCCCAGTGTTGTATTTCCATAAAATTTAGGTAATAGAGCAAAAAAACAAACAAACAAACAAACAAGCAAACAAAACCTTCACAAGTTTCGAAATCAGAAGACCTGGGTTGAAGGATCACTTACTCCACATACTGTGTGTATGACCTTGGAAAAGTCAATTCTCCTTTCTAGGTATTAGCCTTTTTTCATCTGTAAAATAAAGGTGTTAGATTAGGTGATTTCTAAGGTTGCTTCAACCTCTAATATTCTATTAATATTCTGAGCATTTTTAAGGCCAAACTAACTACCAGCTTATCATAAACAATTACTTTGAATATTATTGTTCCCATTTTAAAGTTCAATGACTGAGGATCATGATATTGGAAATTATTTAAACCCAGGTCTCTCTTGGCTCTATTTCTATCACCATTCCAAGATGAAGAGGAGGAAGGAATATGGGAAAGGGGGGGAGAGATGGAGAGGGAGAAGGAAACGGAGAGGGAAGGATACCAATTTATCATAAGGATAAGATCATAGATTTAGAGATGGAAGGGATGCTAGATGAGTCCAACTCCCTCATTTTACAGATGAGGAAGCTGAGAGACAGAGAAATTAAGTGACTTCACCAAGGTCAAGCAGCTAGTAAAAACCTGAGGCAGAATTTGAACATAGGTCTTTCAAACTATTAAGTCCAATGCTCTATCTACCATACCATACTTCTGATTTCACAGGGTTGTGGTTTTTTCTTGGTTTGGGGGTTTTTTTTGGTGGGGCAATGAGGGTTAAGTGACTTTCTCAGGGTCACACAGCTAGTGTCATGTGTCTGAAGCTGGATTTGAACTCAGGTCCTCCCGAATCCAAGGCCAGTGCTTTATCCACTGTGCCACTTAGCTGCTCCCCTGGTTTCGTCTTTTGAAAACTATCTGTTCATATCCCTTGACTGTTTATCAACAGGGAAATGGCTTTTATTTTTATAAATTTGACTCAGATACCTACATATTTGAGAAATGAGGCTTTTATCAGAAAAACTTGCAGAATTTTTTTAATGTTACTTCTTGTATATGGTTCCTTTTAGAAAGATGTAATTTCCCTAATTATCTCTTTCAATTTGGTCTATTTTTGCTTTTGCTTTGTCTGAGGTCATGATTGCTACCCTTGCCCTTTTTACTTCAACTGATGCACAATAGATTCTGCTCTAGTCCCTTATTTTTATTCTGTGTGTGTTTGTGTTTGTGTATGTGTGTGTGCATGTGTGTGTTTCAAGTGTGTCTCTTGTAAACAATATATTGTTGGATTCTGGTTTCCAATCCATTCTGAAATTTGCTTCCGTTTTATGGGTGAGTTTATCCCATTCATATTCACTGTTATGATTACTATTTGCATATTTCCCTCTCTCCTTTTTTTTTTCTGTGCATCCTCTCTTTTTATCTTTTTGTTGTCATTAAGTCAGTTCAATGGTGTCCCACTCTCTGTGTCCCCAGTTTGGGATTTTTGTTTCAGCAAAGATACTGAAGTGGTTGGCCATTTCTTTCTCCAATTCATTTTACAGATGAGGAACTAAAGCAAACAAGGTTAAGTGACTTGCTCACATTCACACAGGTAGGGAGTGTTTGGAGCTGGATTTTAACTCAGGTACTCCTGACTCCAGGACCAGCACGGTATCTATTACACCACCTAGATTATTTCTCTTCAAAAGTCTGTTTTGCTTCTGACCACTGCCTCCCTTAATCTACCCTCCTTTCTATCATTCTGCCCACCTCATTTCTCTTATCCCCTTCACCTACTATTTCCCTATTGGGTAAGATAGATTTCTATACCCAACTCAGTGTGTGTGTGTGTGTGTGTGTGTGTGTGTGTGTTTCCTCTTTGAACCCATTCCAATGAGAGAGAGGTTCAAGCACTGGCCATGCCCTCATTTCCCCTTCCTTGTGTACCTCTTTTGTATGATAAAATTTCCTCCATTCTACCTTTCCCTCCCCCATTCTCCCAATGCATCCCTCTCTTTCTCACCTTTTAATTTTTTTAATATCATCACAATATAATAGACTCACACTTATGCCCTCTGTGTATGTAGACTCCTTTTAACTGCCCTAAAAATAAGAAAGTTCTTAGGAGGTACATGTGTCATCTTCCCATATAGGAATGTAAATAGTTTAATTCCATTAAGTCCCTTATGATTACTCTTTCATGTTTACCTCTTTATGCTTCTCTTGAATCTTTTATTTGAATGTCAAATGTCCTATTTAGCTCTGCTATTTTAATCAGGAATGATTGAAAGTCCTCTATTTCATTAAATATCCATTTCCCTGCTGAAGGATTATACTCATTTGTGCTGGGTAGATTATTTTTGGTTGTAACCCTAGCTCCTTTGCCTTCCAGAATATTATAGTCCAAACCCTCCACTCCTTTAATGTGTCATGCTGACTGTGCCTCCAAAATATTTGAATTGTTCCTTTCTGACTGCTTGCAATATTTTCTCCCTCACCTGGGAGCTCTGGAATTTGGCTATAATATTCCTAGCAGTTTTCATTTGGGGATCTCTTTCAGGAAGTGACTAGTAGGTTCTTCTATTTTGCCTTCTGAATGTAAGATATTGGGGCAGTTTTCTTTGATAATTTATTTAAATATGATATCTAGGTTCTTTTTTAAAATCATGACTTTCAGGTATTTTCATAATTCTCAAATTATTTCTCCTTGATATATTTTCTTTCTTTTTTTTTTAGCGGTCAGGTGTACTCCCCTGTCTCATTTATTGACCGTTTAGTGTGCTGCCCCCTCCCCACTCTGGCCACCCCACACTCGGCCCCTTGGCCCCTCTGAGGGTGCATCCTGGCATTGCTGCTGAGGCAGCCTGCCACCAGGCCATCACTTGTAGGTCTCCATGTGCCAGAGGCCATCGTTCAGGTAGTGGATGTTCTCGATGCCCTTGTTGACCCCCTCGATGTCCTAGGCCTACATCTTCATGACGCCCACACAGAGCACATGCTGCTTGCTCTCGGCCATGATGGCCACCACCATGTCTGCTGCAGCCGGGTACAGGCGCCAGCCTGGGGAAGTCAGGCCGGGGCACATGATGTTGACACTGCTGAGCACGAACTTGATGGTGCCCTTGATCTATTTTCTAAATCAGTTGTTTTTCTGATGAGATATTTCATATTTTCTTCTGTTTTTTTTCATTCTTTCAACTTTGTTTTATTGTTTCTTGATATCTCATAGTCATTAGTTCCCACTTGCCCAAATCTAATTTTTAAGGAATTATTTTCTTCTGTGAGCTTCACCCATTTCACCTATTCTGCTTTTAGGCAGGGGGGGATACTTATTTGTCATTTTATTTTTCCCCAATTACGTGAAAAAACAATTTTTAACAATTAAAAAAAATTTAGTTCCAAATTCTCTTCCTCCCTCCTTTGCCACCCCCTTCATTGAGAAAGCAAACAATTTGATATAGATTATACATGTACAGTTATGGAAAAAAATCCATATTAGTCATGTTGTAAAAGAAAACACAGACAAGAAAAGAAAAAGAAAGTTTTTTAAAGTATGCTTCTATCTGCATTCAGACTTCATCAGTTCTTTCTCTGGAGATGGGTAGCATTTTTCATCATAAGTCTCTCAGAATTATCTTGGATAATTGTATTGCTGAGAATAGCTAAGTAATTCACATCATTGTACAATATTGCCATTACTGTATATAATGTTCTCCTGGTTCTTCACATTTTGCTTTTTATCAGTTCATGTAAGTCTTTTCTGATTTTTCTGAGAAACCTACTCATAATTTCTTATAGCACATCTATTCTACTTTTAAAGGAGTTTTTTTTTTCAAATAAAACTTTTGCCTCTTTTCCATTAGACCAATTCTACTTTCTAAGGTGTTTTCTTCAGTATATCTTTGTACCTCTTTTACCAAGCTATTAATTATCTTTTCATATTTTTTACATCACTCTTATTTCCCCAATTTCCCTTTGCCATTCTTATCTCTTTCTTAAATTCTTCCAAGAATTCTTTTTGGACTTGGATCCAATTCACATTTTTCATTGAGGTTTTCTTGTAGCTATTTTCACATTGTTGTCTTCTTCTGACTTTATGTCTTGGTCTTCCATGCCAACATAGTAGTTTTTCTGTGGTCAAGTTCTTTTTGTTGTTTGATCATTTTCCAGTCTATTTATTTGAATTTCATGTTAAAGTTGGGCTCTGTTCACTGGGGAGATGTGTGGGTGGTGGTGGGGGATAGGGCAGGGCAGGGAGGGGAGGGGAGGTACTATCCCAAGCTTCATGCTTTTTCATGCTGTTGTTTTCAGAGATAGTACTGGAGGTCTGCAAGTTTTCAGTGCTTCCAAGGTGGTATGATTCAGGAAGAAGTCTGATAGATGCTCTCCTGGTTTGTGCTCTGGTCTTTACCTGGTTGGGGGATGGGGGGTGGAGGAAGCTTCTCCACAAGTACTAGTGCTCCTCATTGCCTTAGAATTGTGACCAGAGCCCCTTCTGCCTTTTGACTGAACACAAGTGCTCCTTTCTGCCCTGAAACTGCAACCCAGAACTGCTTATGAGCAATAGAATTGCCAATCAGCACCAGCTGCACCAAGTGCCAATCCCCTTACTATTTCAGGGCTTAGAGCTCCTGAAGCTGCTGCTGCTGTGGTCACAGTCATCTCCCAGATTCTCTATGTCTTTCAAAAAATTTGCCTTTACAAAATTATAAAAATTCCTCCTGGTTTTCTCATCTTGCATCAGTTCATACAAGTCTTCCTAGGTTCTCTGAAACTACCTCCTTCACAGTTTTTATAGCACAATATTTAAAAAAAAACATTTTAGTTTAATATTTTGTTCTTCCCCAAATTACATGTAAAAATAATTGTAATGTTTTTATTCAAAATTTTAGTTCTAAATTCTCTTCCTCCCCCCCATGAGAAGGCAAGCGATTTGACATAGGTTATATATGTATAGTCATGCAAAACACATTTCCATGTAACTCATTTTGTAAAATAAAACACAGACACCCCCCTCCAAGAAAAATAAAGAAAGTAAAGAAAAGTTATCTTCCATCTGCATTCAGGCTTCACCATTTCTTTCTGGAGATAGACAGCACCTTTCATCACAAATCCTTCAGTCCATCATAAGTCCTTTGATCATTGTGTTGCTGAGAATAGTTAAGTCATTCACAGTAGATCATTATACAGTATTGTTGTTATTATGTACAATGGTTTCCTGGTTGTGTTCATATTTCACTTTGCATCAGTTTATGTAAGCCTTTCCAGGTTTTTCTGAGAGCATCTAAACTTGTCATTTCTTAAAGCACTATAGTATTCCATCACAATCTTATAAAAAAAAAAAAACTTGCTCAGCCATTCCCCAAATGATGGTCATCTCCTCAATCTCCAATTCTTTGCCACCACTAAAAGAGTTGCTATTAATATTTTTGTGCATACAGGTCCTTTTCCTTTTTGTTTTTTTTTTAATCTCTTGCACAATAATTTTTTTAAGTGAGACAATTGGGTTTAAGTGACTTGCCCATGGTCACACAGCTAGTCAAGTGTCTGAGGTCAGATTTGAATTCAGGTCCTCCTGAATCTAGAGCTGGTGCTCTAGCCACTGTGCCACCTAGCTGCCCCTCCCACAAAAATTTTCAATCACATTTATATGCCTTGTTTTGTGTGGTCATTCCCAAGTTGATGGTATCTCTTCAGTTTCCAGTTTTTTGTCACTACAGAGATAGAACTAGTTTTGTTACATCCCTTTAGTTTGTTTTGCTTCAAACCAATCTTTCCCTTGATCTACCTTCCCATTTTTCCCCTTCTCCTTTAGCCCCTTTACCTCCTATTTACTTTTCAGTGAAATGAGTATCTGTATCCACCTCTGTGTGTGAACTCTTTCCTTCTTTGAACAATTTGGATGAGGATGGGGTTCAGGTGTCAGCCCCCTTCGACTTCCTCATTATTCATTTAGACTTACACTTGTATACCCTGATTATGTGAGATAATTTTTCCTAATCATTCTTTGCTTCCTCCTCCCCAGTGTATTCCTCTTCCCCTCCCTTTCTATTTTTTATATCATAAAAACATAATAGAACCCATCTTAAGCTTCCTCTTTAACTAGACTCCATGAATGACCACTAATAGGATTGAGATGGTATACTTTTATTATCTCCTCATATTAAAATGTAAGCAACTTAGCCTTGTTTATGTCCTTGTGATCATTTTTCATGTTTACCTGCTTATATTTCTCTTGACTCTTGTGTTTGCACTTTAACATTTCTATTCATCCCTGTTCCTTTCATTAGGTATGCTCAGAAGTCTTTAATTCATTGAGGTCTATTTATTCCACCAATTGTACTATTGTGTGACCATTTGGGTAGTAAAAAACATAATTGGGTAGAAAATTGATTTTTATGATCCTCAACTCAATCAACCACACTCATGAGGAGCTTGGCTGCATTTGGAGTCCAAAGACCTCAGTTCACATTTGAGATCTGTCAGTTACTCTCTTTCCTTGGACAAGTCACTTCTTTTCTCTTGAACTCAGACTCCTCAACTATGAAAGGGCTTAGTTGGAGTCGATGACTTAGACGTCCCCTGTAACTCTAAATCTATGATCCAATGTTCTTGAGAATCTTCAACCCTAAATCTGCTAGTTGTCTAGAATATCCCCAGAGAGAATTAAGAAGAAAAGACTTTCATTCCCCAATTAATACACAGTCAAAGAAATGAACAGGCAGTTTTCAGACAAAGAAATCAAAGCTATCTAAAGCCATATGAAAAAGTGCTCTAAATCACTATTGATCAAAGAAACGCAAACTAAAACAATTCTGAGATATCACCTCACACCTATCGAAGTGGATAATGTAACAAAAAAGGAAAATACTGGATGTTGGAGGAGATGTGGGAAAACTGGGACACTAATCCACTGTTGCTGAAGTTGTGAACTGATCCAATCATTCTGGGGAGCAATTTGAAACTAAGGCCAAAGGGCTTTAAAACTGTGTATACCCTTTGATCCATCAATATCACTGCTAGGTTTATCCCCCCAAAGAAAATAAGGACGTATTTGTACAAAAATATTTATAGTAGCTCTTTTTGTGGTGGCTAAGAATTGGAAATCAGAGGAATGCCCCTCAATTGGGGAATGGCTAAACAAACTGTGATATATGATTGTAATGGAATATCATTGTGCTATAAGAAATGACAAGCAGGACAATTTCAGAAAGGCCTGGAAAGACTTGTTATGAACTGATGCATAGTGAAGTGAGCAGAACCAGGAGAATGCTGTGCACAGTGACAGCCATATTATTTGATGAAGAATTGTGAATGAACTTAACTATTATCAGCAGTGCAATGATCCAAGATAATCCCAAAGGACTGATGGTGAAGCATACTATCTATCTCCAAAGAAAGAACTGATCATTGAACAGACTGAAGCATGCTATTTTTTACTTTCTTTTTTTTCTTTCATTTGAGTTTTCTTGTACAAAATTACTAATATGGAAATGATTTACATAATTGCACAAGTATAACCTATATCTAATTACTCACCACCTCAGGGAGAAGGGAGGAGAGGGAGGGATAGAATTTGGAACTGGAAACTTTAAATAAAAATGTTTATTGTCAGGGGTTATGTGGGGGCAGCTAGGTGGCACAGTGGATAAAGCACTGGCCCTAGATTCAGGAAGACCTGAGTTCAAATCTGGCCTCAGACATTTGACACTTCCTAGTTGTGTGACCCTGGGCAAGTCACTTAACCCTCATTGCCCTGCCCCCCCCTCCAAATGTTTATTATCCAAAGAAGAAGAAAAACCGGGGCAGCTAGGTGGCACAGTGGATATATACCGGCCCTGGAGTCAGGAGTACCTGAGTTCAAATCCGGCCTCAGACACTTAACGCTTACTAGCTGTGTGACCCTGAGCAAGTCACTTAACCCCAATTGCCTCATTAAAAAAAAATTTAAAAAGAAGAAGAAAAAAAAACCTTAATCTTAGTCTGGGAACACTTTGTCTGGCTTTTGTTAGTCAGCTTTTCCTTATCAAGGAGAGGCTTCTTAGCAGACTGAAATTGCTGACATATTGTCCTGACAAGATGAAGGCAAGAAACTAATGACAGGAAATGTTGCCCAGTAAAAACCAAGAAACCAGCAGAATTATGTGACCAACTGATAGTTAAAAAGCCCATGCTAGAGCAATGAATGAGGACCAGTGAGATCATAATATCTCATGAGAGATCAGCAAAGAAATAGGACACGATGCTCAGGTGCAGGCCAGAAACAGCAACCTGATAATAGCACAAGAAGATATCATGAGCATCATTAATAATAATGATAATTCACATTTCTATAGTGATCACTATGTGTCAGGCACTGTCCTAAGTTCTTTATAATTATTATCTCATTTGTTCCTCACAACAAACCTGGGAGACCGGTGCTATTATTAGCCTCATTTTCAGATGAGGGACTTGAGGCAAGTAGAGGTTAAATGACTTGTCCCAGGTCACACAGCGAGTAAGGACCTGAGGCTGGCCTTAGAACTAAAGTCTCCCTGACTCCCAGCCCACTGCTTTGTCCAATGTACTATTTAGATGCCTCATCAGCTCTGCATTGTTGAGGTGTGAGCTGTCTTCCTCTGTAGCTTCCTCAGCCTCATATGTTTTCTCTGTGAGCCATCATATGTAATCTATATGTATGGATGGGGGGGGGTAGTTGGTCTTTCACCAGCTAATTTTTGCTTCCCCTTCCCACCCTATCCCCCACACCGTGATCGTCAATATAGTGAAAGAAAGCAAAAATAAGACATCAGAGGTAATAAGCTTTATTAACGGGCTATTAAACTAACTGTGCAGGTGGGTCTTTTTCCACTTACAAAGTATAGGCATGTTTCATTAAACTGGAAAAGGAGCTAAGGGATGGGCCACTAAATATACTCCTGGAAGCCTTTATATTGTTAAGCCTGGCAGCCCTGGAATCAGCCTATGCTGGTCAAGAGTTCCACAGAAGGGCAGCTAGGTGGCACAGCGGATAAAACATCAGCCCTGGATTCAGGAGGACCTGAGTTCAAGTTCAGCCTCAGACATTTGATACTTACTAGCTGTGTGACCCTGGGCAAGTCACTTAACCCTAATTGCCCTGGAGGGAAAAAAGAATGTCCTAAGGACATGTGCTCTTTCACATTAAAAAAGAAAAAAAATGAAAAAAGGGGCAGCTATGTGGCATAGTGGATAAAGCATCAGCCCTGGATTCAGGAGGACCTGAGTTCAAATCTGGCCTCAGACACTTGACCTGTACTAGCTGTGTGACCCTAGGCAAGTCACTTAACCCTCATTGCCCTGCAAAAAAACAAAAACAAAAACAAAACAAACAAAAAACAAAACAGAGTTCCACAGAACCTAGGCTGAAAGCAGATTTGTGAAGTGTGAGCCCTGTGTCTTTACCAGAGCACACTGGGGGAGAGAGGTCTTTTACTCTCTCTGCCCTGGCCATAGCTTCTAGAAGCAGAGCTATTTGCTAAGTAGGAAATGAACTATTCAGCAGTTAGAGAATCAGCTTGAGAAAGTTCTAGGTGCAACTAAGGGAAAAGAGAAACACACACACACACACTCACTCACTCCAGATGGACATGGATACACTGGAGCCCAGAAGCAACTTCAAAGAAAGCCAACTATGGACTTAGAGCATCTAGCACCAGCAATCAAGAGTCACTCACTCTATGTAGAGATGTGGATCCTGGGAGTTGTTGTTTGTCCTTTGTTCTCAAAGAGGGCTATGATATCAAAGTGATGTCATGACTTGCAGGATTTAAGTAAAGGAGGGCTGTGAAAGGTCACCAACCTGACTTTCTCCTCCAGAGCCATCTGAGTCTAGTGGCAAGATATGTATCAGGATGACTGGAAATGGGCCCGGATGTTTAAGGCAATTGGGGTTAAGTGACTTGCTCAGGGCCACAAAGCTAATAAGTGTCTGAGGCAAGATTTAAATTCAGGTTTTCCCAATTTCAGGGCCAGTGCTCTATCCACTGTGCTACATAGCTGCCCTGGATCCTGGGAACCCAGGTGAGGGGGTTATTCCATGAAGAATTTGTACCTGGGAGTGGGGTGACTTCCTGAATACTCCCAAGGAGGCATATCTCCTTGTGAAGTCCTCAGAGGACATGAGAACCCTGAAGGATTGGGGTTTTGAGTTGACTTGGTCACATGGATTCGCACCCCCCCCCCCCATGTGTGTACGTACTTCACTGTTGTACTTTAATTTTGAGCACAGTCTTCCTACCAAAGCTGTAAGTACTTGTGATAGCCAGTAACAGATTTATGGTGGGGGAGGTGGGGGTGGGTGGGATATTTTGTAGCTATTGTCCTTACCAAAGATATTGAATGTCTTTGTTTTGATCCCATTGTCTATTGGCTGTTTATGAAGAAGTACGACAGCCATGCTTTTGCGCTATTATAGTAGGAGACCCACAAACTATGCTAAAATGTGGGAATAGCAGCAGCCAGCATTCTGGAAGCCCTGATGTGAGTTCAGTGTGAGTGGAGCCCGGGGGAAGAGGCAAAAGGGGGTGTGAGGCATGCCTACTCCTTGAACTGACATATCTCTGTGGAAAAGTGCCCGGCTGGAGGAGGGATGTGCCATTGTGATTTTTCTTACCGGGCTTTTTCCATGAATGCCTTTGCTTTAAACAAAGTATGTCATTTGGACGATGAGTAAAAGGGAATATGTTGCTGGGGGCTCGTGGGTTGTGCTATTGCAAATTTTGAATGTGGGTTCATCTTCTAGGGTCCCATACACTACATATATATTAAATAAGTCAGCAAAGCCCTGAATGGGAGCCTGAGGGCTGGGGTTTAACTTGGTTGTTTTGTGAGAGCTATTTTAGGGACTCGCTGATCTTTTTCTATTTACTTACAGGTTTACAATTGTGTTCCAGTGAGCTGTGGTTGCCTTAGGATCCTCACCGAAGCATTAGATTAACTTTGTTTTAAGTTTTATTTGGTTACAATGTTAGACCCTTGAGTATATTCAGTTTTCTGCAGCTCTTAAACCTGTAGCCCACTTTCAACTGAGGGAGAGAGAGAGATAGAAGGAACAGTGCCTATGGCTTGACATCTTTGCTGCACTCAGAATAAAGACATCAGGATGTTGCCAAGCCCTCCTTTCTGCAATGGACCAGTGAGGTAAACTAGAGCATTGGGATGTGTTGCTAAAACCAAGCCGAAAGTGCATAAACTGTGTGCACTGTTCAGGATGAGTCAACTTGGAGAGATCTGAATTGGTTACAAAATATCAGTATGAGTTCCATGTGAAGACTGTGGGCTGGTCACTGCAATTCAGTTTAAGCATTGGTTAAGTAAGTGCTGCTATATACCAGCCCCTCTGCTGGGTGCTGGGCACACAACAAAGATGAAGCAGTTCCTGCTCTCAGGGAGCTTGCTTACATTCTACTAGAGGCACCCAGCACGCACAGTGTTGACAAGCAAGTATTTATTAAATGCAAAATAATTTGGGGAGGTGGGGAGGAGCAGTAACAGCTGGGGGAAGGGAGAAGGAAACCAGGAAAGGATTCTTATAGGAGGTAGTACTTGAGAGGATTCTACAAGTGGAGCTAAGGGGGATGAGCACAGCTAGGTGATGCTGTGGAAAGAGCATGGAGTCAAGAAGACCTGCATTCAAACCAGCCTCAGACTCTTGTTGGCCATATGACCTTGTCTGCCTCAGGTTCCTTATCTGTAAAGTGGACAAAAATGAAAGCACCTGCCCCCCCCCCCCGGGGTTATTTTGAGAATAAAAAAAAAGAAAATATTTCTCAAGTGTTTTGTCAGGCTGAGCGCTATCTGTATGCTAGCTGTCATCATTGTTAGCATTAGCATTCTAGACATAGGAGACAGACTGTAAAGATACAGACACAGGAGAGGTTCAGTTTGCCTAGAACTTAGACTATATGGTGCCATTCCTGAAGTGTGAGCTCTGTTTCAGGGATATAGGACATGTGAGGGGAGACAAGAGCTAAGGCAGGTTTGGGGCCACCATCACATACTCATTCCTTAGCCCTCTATTCAGCTAGACTCAGGTTGTCCTACTCACTCAATGTTCTTTGATGGGTAATGAAAGGAACTGACCCATGATGGTCTAGTTCTTGGATGATGGGCAGACATCTTTGCCTGCTTCCAATCCAGCCTCTGTGATGAAAAGCCTCCAAATGAACTTCAGAGGTAGAAGGACTGATGACTCATGGGTGGCTGAGCCAGAACTGAGTGTGTATACAAAAAGGATCAAGGAGATGATACGACCCTCTCTTTCCTGGTGGCTTTTGAGTCAGGAGAATTACTGTGAACCACAGGGTGAGAAAGAGGCATCAGTTGACATATTTTCCACCTGAATACTCTATGTCCCTGAGTGTATGGTGCTACTGTTTCATCTGTGTTTATTTTGTCCTGATCTTAGATGCAAGGCTCTTCTGAAAGGAGATCGATCAGGTCAATAGTGAGACTGGGAAATCTATCAGGGCCATTAGAAAGACCCCACTAATCTAGGAGTACACTCAGCCTGATGAGACACCCCACCTTTGAGCAGCCAGTCTACCTGAGCAAGAAAGCCACTTGTTCACTGGTGGTGACTTGCCCCAAAGTGAAATTGGTGGGGACTCCTGGAAAAGAAAAATAGCTATCACAGCCATGATTAGCTGGGCGATCCTTGGCCCCTCGGGTTCCTTCCATGGGGGCCTCACCACTTTTGTGCTTTAAATGTGGTTCCACTATTCCCAGGAACCCTGTGAATGTGCAGAGAGAAGACCAGACTCCTACTTGGGGGGAATATTTTGTAATTTCTGTCCTTCCTATACATTCTCAGTAAATACTCTCTTGTTAAAACTAATTGTTATCAACTGGTTGATGTATATTGGGGAGCAAAACAGATGGGGGGATCATGTGCAACAGTATTAAAAAGTATACCTCTCAGGGTTAACCCTTGAGCCCTGAAGGGGAACCTACTCTGCTAATGAAGTGTAGGTAGGGTGAGACCAGAGGGAGTGCCGCAGGTATGTGCTATCAATCTTCAAAGAAAGCTGTAATTTCTTACATATAATAATCTACTTACACTTTTGTTATTGTTTAGTAGTTTCAGCTGTGCTCTGCTCTTCATGTTCCCATTTGGGGGTTTCTTGGCAAAGATGCCGGACTGGTTTGCTATTTCCTTCTCCAGATCATTTTATAGATAAAGACACTGAGGCAAACAGGGCAACGTGACTTGCCTAAGGTGCTACAGCTAGTAAGTGTGTGAGGCTAGATTTGAACTCAGATCTTTTTGACTGCAGGCCTGTCATTCTATCCACCTAAGTGCCACTCAAACGCTTTAGTTGTGAAGTTTTAAAAGTTCAGAGAGGGGCAGCTAGGTGGCACAGTGGATAGAGCACCAGCCCGGGAGTCAGGAGTACCTGAGTTCAAATTCGGCCTCAGACACTTAACACTTATTAGCTGTGTGACCCTGGGCAAGTCACTTAACCCCAATTGCCTCACTAAAAAAAAAAAAGTTCAGAGAGTTTAATTGGCATACCTGAGGTCATACATCAACACAGCTTGGACATGGGTCCTAGGATCTCCTATGTCGCTAGTGCTCAAAGGGATCTCACAGGACATCTAGTTCAACATTCTCATTTTATAGATGAGGAAAGTAAGACCCAGAGATGGGAAGACTTGCTGAAGATCACAAAGACAGCGAGGACTAGCACTGGGATTTTAACTGAAGTCCTTGGATTCCTAAGTCAGTGAGCTTTTCTCCATTCCTTGAGTCCCCTGGCTTCTGCACGGCTACATAAGGATGTCCTTTAGCTGATTTTTATTTATTCCTTGAGGGAGGTGGGGGAGGGGAGAGAGAACACACCAGGAACTCCACCTATTTCTGACAGCTCAGCCCTACGGATCCTGATACTCTGCATCCTCTTCCCCCATGGAGTAATAAATAGAACTTGTCTGTCTCAACTGCAGGGAGGTACTGGACTGGGCCTGCCTTCTGCTTTTCCCCTGTTCCATTTCATAGAAGTCTATCCATATTATGTCTTTGTATTCTGCATATTCATCAGGAATTTTGGTATATTCCATTCTCTTCAGATATCATAAGCTGTTTAGCCACCTGCCAATCTATTGACATACAGGCTGCTTCAAGTTTTTGTATTGTTTTGTTCTTGCAAATAATACTGTTTGGAATACATTCACACAGCTATGTCTCTCCCTGCCACCCTTCCCCAGAATAGGGAAGTTGTGGAATTCCATTTCAGGAAGTTCTGGGAACTGTTCCAGGAGCAAGGTTACTGAGTCCAAGAGTATGAACATCATGTCATTCACTGTATAATTACATATTGTTTCTGAAAAGCTACAACTAATTCCTAAGTCCACCAGCAGTGTCACTTGGCTCCTGTTTTCCCACTGCTTGGTCAGGGGGTGATTTTCCCTTGGGCTGCATTAGGAAAAGCCCATCTTCCAGGCATACAGAGCTGAGAGTCCTGCTGTGATTGGGCCACACCTGAAGGAAGCACTATATTCAATGATGAGCAACAGGATCCTTTGTAAACTCAAGAGATAGTTTATGTAAAGCACTTTGCCGGCCTTAAAATCCTATATAAATGGCAGGCATTATTGTTAATAAAGGGATGAAACAAATGTAAACTGTTATTGTTAAGGCCACTGTGGGGCCGAGGATGGAAAGGTGGCCTTAGAGTCAGAAAGATCTGGGTTCCAGTCCTGACCTATACTATGTGACCCTGGGCAAGTCACTTAAGTCTTTGGTGTCCTAGGCAGCTTTATAAGACTGTAAGTGGCAGAGAAGGTGCCAATCTGCATCAGCAGAGGGAGTTTCCTGACTAGGAGTTTGATTTCACAGATGAAATCACTGACTATCATAAAATAAAAATGAAAAGCTAGTATTTTTCCTGCCTTTTCTAAGAAGAATGAACAACATGGAAAGAAGCCGCAGAGTGGCAAAGGGAGAGGGAGACTATTTCCCCTGTAAACCTCGACTCGTCCTACTCTTTCTACATTTGCATCTTCAATTATTCTCCAAAAAAATTAAAAATAGTAACAAGGAACCGATCAGACACACCCAGTCTCCCTCGACCCAAGCCGAGCTACGGCTCTCCCTGCACCCCCTGCCCCTGTCCGAGAAGCTGGGGGGCTGCTCAGTTCGGAGAGGCGACAGGACACGACGAACCAAAGGCGGGAGGAGGTTCCACGTGCGCTGCCCTTCGCCCTCAGCATCTTGGCCGCGGGGATATTCCCAGGGCGCCCCGCGCGGCTGGCCCGCCTGCGCCCCTGGGAGGGGCGGGAAGAGGGCAGGAGGACGGCCCGTCGGGTCCGCGGGCAGGAAGACGTGCCCAGAACTACAAGTCCCAAGAAGCACAGAGGAAGGAGAGGGGTGGAGTCTCTTCCCGAATTCCCGGGATCCGGCCTGGGCCCAGGAGGAGGGGGAGGGGCCCGGAGGGGGAGGGGCCCAGGGTTCGGGGGCGGGGGCATCGCGGCGGTGGCGGCGGCAGCGGCGGCAGCGGCGGCGGAGAAGGAGGAGGCATCTGGCGTTGCTGGGGCCGCTGGGACCGGAGCCGGAGCCCGAGCCGGAGCCGGAGAGGGAACGGGAGCAGGAGGACGGCCGGGGACGTGGGCCGGGAGCCCAGACGGGAGCCCGGAGCAGGAGCACGAGCGGCGGGAGAGAGAGGAGCAGCGGCGGCCGCGGCGGCCGCGGGGCCCGGGGCTGCCGGCCGGGGCTGGGCCGGAGCAGGCGCCGCCAGCGCCGCGGCTCAGTGTCCCCGAGTAGCCGCGGCGGCCGGAGCAGCCCCGACCGCGCGCTCTCCTCGCTCATCTCCTCCTCGTCCATCTCTCCTCCTCCTCTCCCTCCTCCTCCTCTCCCTCCTCCTCCTCTCCCTCCTCCTCCTCTCCCTCCTCCTCCTCTCTCTCCTCCTCCTCTCCCTCCGTCCAGCCGAGGCGCCCGGAGCCCGGCGCGGGGGGGAGCCGGCTCCCGGGATCCCGGGCTGCGGCTGCGGCTGCCGGAGCCGGCCCCGCGCCCCGCGTCCCGGGGCCGCTCCATGGCTGCGCCGCGGCCGCCAAGCGCCTAGGCTGCCGGGGCGGGCGGCCACGCGGGCGGCCGGAGCCGGAGCCGGAGCCGGAGCCGCAGCAGCTGCGGGGTGACGAGGGAGCCCCGGCGAACGGAGCCCCCGCCAGCGCCGGCCCCGCGGGGAAGCGGCCGTAGAGAAGAGCAGCGAGAGCAGCCGCAGCAGCTGGAGGAGGCGGCTGAGGCTGCAGCAGCCGCGGACATCGCGGGGATCTCCGAGCCTCGGAGACAGCGAGAGCCGCCAGCTGCTCCTGGCCCCGGCCTGCCTCCGCCGCTGCATGGGGGCTCGGTGCTGACCGAGCCCCCCGAGGCCGGCCGCCCCGCTGCCTCCCCGCAACCAACCCGGGCCGCCGAAAGAGGAGGAAGAGGAGGAAGAGGGGCCGGCGTGCGGGCTTGCGGGCCGGCGGGCGGACTGTCGGGCGGCTGGACCGTGGGGCCCCGAGCTTCTGCACCATGAACTACCAGCAGCAGCTGGCCAACTCGGCTGCCATCCGGGCCGAGATCCAGCGCTTCGAGTCCGTGCACCCCAACATCTACTCCATCTACGAGCTGCTGGAGCGCGTGGAGGAGCCCGTGCTGCAGAGCCAGATCCGGGAGCATGTCATCGCCATCGAGGGTAAGAGAGAAGCTTCCGCGCCGCGGGCTGCCACAGCCCAGCCCCTGTAGGGGGGTGGGAGGGACCTGGGGTGGGTGGGGGGCGTCTGGGACCCAGGGTCGCGAAATGCGCCAGGCCGCCCGGGAGTCTTTGGGACGCAGGTCGGAGCTTTCCTGGCCCCAGCTGCTCAGTTGCTCCTGAGGAGAGACTTCCAGAAAGGATGCTTTTAGAGGCGTGTAAAATGGGTCTTTTCTTTCCCCTGGATCCCTGGAAAAGGGCTCATTCTTTCGCGGCATGACCCAGGGAAAACCCAAGTTAGAGAGTGTGGGATGGGATGGAGGATGGATAGATGCATGGACAGACTGGGGGTGGGAAGCCAAGAGATCAGAGATCTCTTTAAAAAAAAAAAAAGAAGAGGAAGAGAACAGTGTTCGGTGAGCCGAGCCAGTCAGAAGAGAACAATTGGGAGAGTTCATTGAACAGTGGCTTTAGTTTTTTCCACTTCCAGGAAGTTGTATTAAATGGACATTTGGGGGTCCTCTTGCAGTGTGAAAGCCCCTCATCTTTGTATTCCGGAGATTGCATCCTGTGTGCTGTGCATCCTCAGGAATCTATGATGGGGGGGGGGGGAGGGACGGTATGGAAATGGGCTCCTGTGACCTAGGTGTTTTGGAGAGGAGTCTTTGACCTGGGTGTTTATGGAAATGAGAGTCTTTGTCCTCGGTGTTTATGGAAATAAGTCTTCCTTAGCTGTTTATGGAAATGACAGTTGCTTTGACTTGCTAGGGGTACAGCGTCATAAACCCTATCTCCCCCATTTTCCTGAAACTAATGCCAAGCAGGCTTTTGGATCAGTCAGTGGGCCAAATCAAGAGCCGATGCACTTCAGGAGCATCTCTTGTGTTTGGGCCAGATTTGGTGTGGTGCCAGATTTGATTGTCTTAATCTTCTGGGAAAACTCACCCAGGACAGTAGACAGGACTGCAGCCTGCCTGAGCTCCCACAGAGCTGAGCTGCTCCTTTCTCAGAAAGCTGGGTCCAGAGCCCATCTCCAGGTTGGCATTCTCAGGATTATGGCTCCTTCTGGTACAGCGAGCTGTCCCATGTGGTGGGCCAAAACTCTTGCCAGGATGTTTGGGCATTGTTGGTCAGAATATCTGAAGGCCACAGGCCTTCTCCCCACCCTCGCCCCTGTCCAACTTCCAAGACACTCCTCCACGAGAGGGCCCTGCTCCCCTGGGGACAGCACTTTCCCAAGCTAAAGCCCCCCCCCCCCCACTGGAAATTAGGCCTTCAAGGCAAGAGCCTGGCCTGGCTATTTGGATTGAACGATTGGGGATTTAGCTGCATCCCCAGTTTCTGTTCAATTGCTTCAATAGAAGACTGTCAGCCTGGGCATCCGCTCACAGAGCTGAGCTCCGGTTAGCCCCCACTGGTCACATTGTTTCCTGCCCTTTCCACATACTTGCACTTGATAGGGCAGCATGTACTCCAGGAGTCCAAACCCCTTTTTTTTTTTACAATAGCCCCAGTCCAACACAATAGCAGACACCTAAGAGAAGTCTGAGTCCCTTCCAAACCATCAACTGCATCTTAAAGTAATATAGAAAATGTTTGGGGGATAGCTCATTGCTTTGACTTACCAGCCCTTTTGGCTCTATGGGGGTAGTATGGGCTACTCTCGGCACTGGAGGATCCAGAATCTGAATTCTCCAAGGAGTGTTTGCGTTGTCTCTGGAGCATTGATTCATTTGTCCCGCAAAGATGGATGGTCCATTCATTTCTCAGTCAGCATTTTAGCAACGAAAGCAAGACGCTGGCATTGTGGACACATGTGCTAGTGTTTTGATAAAGCCCATGCTGTTTTCCAGGCCCTTATCCAAGGGTCCAATGCCTCCATCCTAGAGATCACCCTAGGACATGCACTGAGATTCTTAGCTATTTGGGACTTAAGGGAAAATAGCAGTCTTCTGGCCTCATAGACACATTTTCTCCTTTGCACCTTCCACCAGATCAGAGGGGAAATAGTCTTCCAGTTGGAGTGCCCTCATTCCATACTTTAAAGCCTGGTTTTGTTTTTAAAGTTACTTTGCAGTATTTCTCTCCTTTGCTATTATTATTTTCTTCTCAGGGGTTTGAGTGACTTGCAGTAGAGTGTGTCACTTTCCTTTCATTGACTTGCCCACAGGAAACTGTGCTCTAATGTTGCTTGTTAATATCAGAAGCATCTGAGTTCCTGGGAGATGCCAGCACCAGTTTGTTCCTGCGGACTAGCTGTCAGTTAGCAGAGGCTTTCAAGCTTGCATCGATCTCCCATCAATTGGTGATCCCAGGAGAATGTTCAGTCAGAGCTCCAGGCTTTCCTAGCTGGGGAGCTGGGCTGTGTGGGCAAGTGTACACTTCTTAATTTTTGATTTCCCTCTCTCCATCTGGCTGTCTCCATGAAGACTTGGGATGGCTGATGAAATGCTTAGAAAGCTGTTGCTTGGTGATAAGCAAACATTTCTAAGGGTGCCTCATCACTGTGGAAGGGCTGTTGGCTTCTGAATCAGGGACCTGGCTTCTTGTGAACCAGGGGAGAGTAGGGGGTGGAGGGGGCAGCAGTGTTTTATTTCAAGAAACAAATGTGAGCAGTTTGTCTCCTTAGCACAAGGGAAAGCATTTGATCATTTTGCATGTGGGGAAGGGTTGGGGAGGGGGTGTTTCTGGAGCTTGAAAACATACTCTGACCCACTTTCCCTTTTCCACATTAAGTCTTAGCTATTGAGTGGTGAAGCTGTGTCATTGATTTTTTTTCAACACTGTCTGTGATTTCATTGGTGTGGGGGGACTCCCTTCTACCAATGGAGGTAAGCATCTGCTCTGCAACTGCCATCCACCTTTTGAGAGTTACCAGTTGCCAAGGGAACTGAGAATTAAAGTGACTTACCCAGGATCATATAGCCAGTGTGTGAGAGAGGCAGGATTTGAACCTAGATCTACCTAAATGATTATAGATCCAAAGCCACGAAGGGCCTTGGCCAGCATCTGACCCACTCCCTTCATTTTAGAGGTGAGGAAATGAAGGAACAGAAAGGGAAAGTAATTTCCCCCTGGTCACATAGGTTTACTACCTGTGTGGTAGGAAATAGCAGAGCAAGCACTTAAACCTAGACCCTCTGACCTCAGAGTTCTTTGTTGTGTTTTTGACTCAGGTGGGACCATCGCTTACCATGTTTACTCTATCTGTACTATGTTCAAAGCAATTATAGAGGAGTGGAAAGATACTGGGTCAGAGGACGTAGATTGAGATTATGTTTGAGCCTACAGATAATAGGGAGCCACTGTAGTTTAGCTTGAGTAGGGGAGTGACATGGTCTGATCTATGTTTCAGGAAAAATCCCTTTTGTTATTATTGTTGTTGTTGTTTGTCCTTCATTCTCAAAGAGGACCATGACATCGGGATGATGTCACAATTTGCACAGAATTGGATTTAAGTGAGGCCAGACTGTGCAAGGTCACCAACCTTGCTCTCTCTCCTCCAGAGCCATCTGGGTCCAGTGGCAAGATATATGTATGTATGTATGTATGTATGTATGTATGTATGTATGTATGTATGGATGGATGGATGGATGGATGGGTGGGTGGGTGGGTGGATGGGTGGATGTGTGGATGGATGGATGTGTGGTTCTATAGATGTGTGTGTCTGTTTATATCAGGATAACTAGAGATGGCCCCAGATGTTTAAGTCAATTGGGATGAAGTGACTTGCCCAGGGCCACACAGTAGTAAGTGTCTGAGGCCATATTTGAACTTGTCTTCCTAACTTCAGGGCCAGTATTCTATCTAGTGCACCACCTAGCTACCCAAGGAAGATCACGTTGGCAGCTGCGTGAAGGGTATATTGGAGAGGAGAGAGGGTGGAGGAAGGGAGAGTAATTAGGAGGTCATTGCAATAGTCTTGACCAGAGGTGGTTAGGGTCTGGGATAAAGTTGTAACCCCAGATAGCTTGAAAGAAGGGGACGGATATGAGCAGCGTCGTTTAGAGAGAAACAATAAGATTTGACATATTGGCTTTGAGGTATTGATGGGACATGGCTAGTCCTAAAGGCAATGCTGGGTTGATGTTGGAAACCAAGGAGACCATTAAGATTGCTGGAGGCGAGAAAGATATTAGATGGTGAAGGAGGTTGCTGGCCTTCTACATGTAACTAGAAAATAATAAAATACTTTTATGATAAAAAAATACAAAATGTCCTGTGTGAACTTGGACAAGTCACCTCAACCCTTTGGGCCTCAGTTTCCTCTTCTGTAAAATGAAGGGGTTGGCCTAGAATACCTCTGAGGCCCCTCCCAAATGTATGGTGCTATGAGAACAGTCCCTTTAAGAAGAGGATGGGGGGGGCAGCTAGGTGGTGCAGTGGATAGAGCACCCACCTTGGAGTCAGGAGTAGAATACCTGAGGTCAAATCCGGCCTCAGACACTTAACACTTACTAGCTGTGTGACCCTAGGCAGGTCACTTAACCCCAATTGCCTCACTTTAAAAAAAAAAAAGAAGAAGAGGATGGGGAGACAGTGAGGCATCAAAAGGAGAATTAGAGGAACTTGGAATCTTTGGAGCACTGGGAGGAGGTATCTAGCAATGTGAGAGGGGCCAGCACTGGTGAAATCTGAAGAGATCAAGGAGAATGAGGACAAACTTGTAGGAGACTCTTGGGTTTAGTCAACTATTAGGTAAATGGTGTTCATGGAGGGAGCAGATTTGGAAGAAGGATGGGGGCGGAAGCCGGCCGGCAAGGGGTTGAAAAGAGTGAGGCTGAGGAAGAAACAGAGGCATCTGGGATAGAGAGCTTTTTCAAGAAGTCTATTATGACAAAGCTAAAACTGGCCATTTTTTCTATTGCAGATTTTTATAACATACGGTGGGAGTTTAATAAATGCTTGTTGACTTGACTAAGATATGAACAGTTATATTGGATAGATTAAGTGATTTGGTTTGGGGTAGACTAAGGACCAGGTCATGCAGAAAAAGTCATTGTTTGTAATAAGCAAGCCCAAAAGCCTCTGAATGCTCTATTTGGTATTCATCTCATTCTCCTCTTTTCATGATGGACTTAGGTAGGAACAGCACCCACCCAAGTTACTATGCTGCTATTATTCACTTATTTGGGAAGTTGGGTGGACTCTTGTGAAAGTGGCTTTCACAAGTTGTTGCAGTAGAGGAAAGGCAGTGGGCTGCCAACTCAGTCTGTGGTGACTCTCTGAGAATGGCAGGACCTCTCCCAGAGCAGACAGGATGAGGAATGACTTGGGCCTCATCCTGTCCCCATGACGTCTCCACTTCTGCCACGAGAGCTTTCTGTCTTTCTATGTGAAAGTCTTTCATGCAGTTTAAATATTATAAGCATTTGGTGTGCCAACACCTATTTTAAAAGCTGTTTTTACATTTTAATAGAATATTTTTATTATTAGTGACAGCAATTTCAATAGAAGAATCACAGTGTATTTCCTTCACAGCTTGATGACATAGGGATTTCACATTTCGGGCAATCAGTAAGCATTTATTAAGCACTGACTGTATCTGGGACTGAATGGTACTATGGGCAAGAGGCAGGCCTTAGTTTCTTTCTTGAGAGTAAGAATGTCTGGCCACCAGGACCTATATGTAACAAGCCTATTGCTTGATTTCATTGAGGGAGATTGAAGTAAATTCAGAAAGGGAAATCTAGATATGTAACGAAGTAACTGGGAAATAAATGGATCAATCAATAAGTCTCTTTGCTTTTTGGAAATTTTTTACTGTTCATTATTTACATGTTATGTATTTGAATGTGTGTGTATATATGCATACTTGTGTATATGTATAATATATGTGTACATGCTTGTGGGCATGTACTTTATGGGAGGAAAACGTTTTCTCTCCCTCCTCTGGTTAAAGTAGTTCACAGGATCTTCAATTTACAGCTAGAAGGAACATGAGAGGCCATTTTAGAACCCACTCATTTTACAGATGAAGAAACTGAGGCTCAGAAAGGTTAAATAATTTAGACCACACAGGTTTCAAGTGGAAGAGCTGTATGTGAGCCCAGGTCCAGCCCTGCCCAAGTCCAGTATTCTCTCCACTTGCTATGCTGCCTCTCCAGTTAGTTTTCCTGGCTATTATTCCCACTGCTGACATCCTACAGAAAACTTCATCAGGGTAGAAAAATCGCCAACTTAGTAGTTTGCACTGAGAGGGCAAACTCCAGTGCTACCTTAGAGAACCTGGATTCAGATTTGGGCTCTGCCCCTTGTGTGGCCTTGATCAACCCTTTTCTGTATCTCTTTTGGCTTCTCCAAGATCTGAGAGGGTTCAGTGAGACAACCTCTGTGTTCTGCCCCAACTTAACAAAGCTCAGTTTTACTGTTGCCTTAAAATCAGATCTACAAACTGCTTCCTTCAGGAAGGGCTGAAAAGTTGGTGTTCACCGTTGATCAGCATAGAAGTCACAGCTGCCTCCTACCTCTTGAGTTTGGGGGCGAAAGAATATTGTGTAGAGTGTGTGTCTGAGACACATCCATCCCTCAACAAGCCTTTACTAAGCACCTAATGATCCAGGGACTGTGGGAAGCACTGGGGAGACAAAGACAGACAAGCCCATGGTCCCAGGCCTCAAGGAGCCCATATCCTAATGGAGTAGTTAACATGCAAATCGCCATATTGGTACAGTGTAAATGGAACATGATCCCAGAGGGGAGGCATTAGTGGCCAGAGTGGCCAGCAAAGCTCTCTTGCAGAAGGTGGGGTTTGAGCTGAATCTTGAAGGAAGCCTGGGAAACCAGGCTATGGTATTCCTGGAGAAAGTACATGGTGCAGTGGAAAGTGGGCTTAGAATTGGAGTCTGAGGACCTGGGTTTAAGTCCTACCTTTGCCACTTCTTCCCTCTGTGACCCTGGGTGAGTCACTTCCCTGGACCTCCATTTCTTCAGTGACTAGTTGACCTCTCAGGCCCCTTTAGTTCCAAATTAAGATTGTATGATGATTTCCTCCCTTAAAGGAACAAGACCTTCTGCTTCATGCTGACTGCCATGAGCATGGATGTGGCTAGATTGCCTTGGATCCTGAGGTGCAATATCTTCCACGAAGGGGGAACTTTTTTTTCGGGGTAATGAGGGTTAAGTGACTTGCCCAGGGTCACACAGCTAGTAAGTGTCAAGTGTCTGAGGTCGGATTTGATCAGGTCCTCCTGAATCCAGGGGTGGTGCTCTATCCACTGCACCATCTAGCTTCCCCAAAGGGGAAACTTTTTAAGCAGTGGAGCTGCTCCCAAAGTGAAAGTGTTGCCTTGTGGAGGTAGTGAGAGTCCTTTGTCATTGGAAGGGTCCAAGCTGAGAGTCTTAGGGCCAGCCTTGTTTCCCAGAGAGGCTGTAGGAGGGATTCTGCACTGCATGAGTGCCCAGCACTGACTGCTTTCCCCCCAGTTCAAAGCTGTTGCTTTCAATGGCTTGGAGTTTGGGGAATGGCTTGGGTTGGTTTGATGATTATCTTATATGTGCCTTGATCGGTGTCCACCATTGAGGAGCCATGTGATATGGTGGGTAGCATGCTGGGCTAGGAAGGCAGAATGGAGGGGGTTCAAGATCTCTCTGACACCAGTTGCATACCCATGGATAAAAGAAGGTTGGATGCCGTGTGACCTCTAAAGGTCCATCAGCCATGATCTTATGTGCCTCACCCGACCCCTCAACCTCAAGCTCCTTATCTATAAAATGGGGGTGATATAATAGCACCTACTTCCCCAAATTGTGATGAGGATCCAATGAGAGAGCACATGGAAAACAGCATGCAGAGCTCGAAGTTCTCTGTAGCCTCTAGCTTGGCTGGTGATGATAGCGACTGCTCCCTTCCCTGAATCATTAGAAGGACTTGGCCAATTAGCATATTGTAGAGCCCCAAGAAGGACTTCAGGTACCTTGGAAACTTGAAGAGATTCAAGGAGAAGAGAGGAAGTGACTCCGAGTGGGGAAAGAAGCTGCTGCAGCTAGAGCAGCTCTTCCCAGCCCTCCTGGAATCCGGGCTCTTGTCTTAGGATTCCAAAGTAGACTTTCTCATGGTTTTTATGTAAAGCTAAAAATCTCTAAGCATTTTCCCTTCTGTGCAGTACACACCAGACTTTTGGCTTTTAGATAACTTGCTCTGACTTGTTTTCACTACCTACTCACTTATCTTACCTTTCTCCACACTTAGGAACCCTAGGTGAAATGATCAGGCTTGATATAACAGATGACTCTTGGTTGTTTCTAAAACGTGATCTATTGGGCAGTGGGAACTTATAATTACTTATATTCAACACAACTCAAGTCAATTTCTTAATGCTCTGCTCTCACTATGTTGCTCTCCTGCTCAACAATCTTCCATGGCTCTCAACTGACTTTCCTTTAGAATACAAACTTGCCCAGAATTACAGAATTTCTGAGTTGGGCATCTAGTCCAAATTATATTTGAAAAGGAATCTTCTCTCTGATATCCCTGAATGATCAGCCTATGTTTGCTTCAGACCTCTAGTGAGAGGAAATCCACTCTCCCTCCCTCACCCAGGCAGCCCATTTCACTCTCAGAGAACTGTTAGAAAGTTCTTCCTGATCTGAACCCTAACCCTACCTCTGCAGTTTTCACTCATTCTCCTCATTCTGTAGCCGACCCAAAGCTAGTATGATCCTGGCCTTCATTAAGAGAGGCACAACTTAGAGGACGAGGGAGCGAGCCTCCCAGGGGCCTCAGACCTGCTCAGAGTCTGTCTTTGAGCACTGTTCCTTTCTGGGTACCATGACTTGAGGACATTGATAAACTGGAGAGCGTCCAGAAGACCGGAAGGCCTGGAGTTCATGGCAGAGGAGGATCAGTTGGAGGAATTGGAAAAAGGAATGGACTTGGTCTGCTTGGGGAGTGCTGGAGTACAGGAGGGGAGGCACAGAGGCCAATTGTCCAGAAAGATCTTCCTCCAAAAGCAAACCGACCTAAAGGCATGGAAGCGACCCATTGTTCCTGCTTGGAGGTCTTCAAGCAGAGGCTGAATGACTGCTTGCTGGGAATTCTCCTTTCATGGTGGGCTTGGACTTGATGGCTACAGAGGTCCCATCCAAGTCTCAGATACGCCTATTCCTTGAGATTTTCTTATATGTAGAACATAAGCCCCCTGAGGGCAGGGAGTACTGTGCTTCTGCCCTCACTTAAGCTCTCAACCTCAGGCTCCTCATTTGTAAAATGGGGGCCCTAATAACGGCCCCTACATCCCCAAATGTTGTGAGGATCCTGTGAGAGCATGCATGGAAAGCGGTGTGCTGACCTGGAAGTCTCTGTAACCACTAGCTTGGTTGGCGACGATGGCGACTGAGATTCCCTGAATTATTACCAGCACCCAGCACCGATTCAATTCAACAAACATTTATTAAGTCCCTACTGTGTGCCAGACCCTCAGCTAGGCACTGAGAATACAAAAAGAGACAAAGGACAGTCCCTGTCCACAAGGAGATTACAATCTAATGGGGGGGGGCGGGGCACATGAAGACAAATAGACACAAGCAAGCTCTAGACCGGATAAATAGGGACTAATTAACAGAGGGAAGGCACTGGAATTAGGAGGGGTTGGGAAGGCTTCTGGAAGAAGGCCCAGTTTAAGTTGGGATTTCATGAAAGCCAAAGTGGAAGAGGGAGAGTGTTCCAGTAGCGCTGAGTAGCTGCTTCATCAATGCTTCTGGAATGGGGGGTGAATTGCACAGGAGATTTTGGCTTCACTCCAGGCTGAAGCAGGAACATCACAGGCTTTAATTTGTGGGTGTCTTGGAAAGAATCTCGGGTTAGGATCATGGAATCATAGTTGTAGAGGTAGAAGAGGCCTTTGTTTGACAGATGAGGACACTGAGGCCCAGACAGAGAAGTGATTGAAGATCATTGGATCATAGTTATAGAAGAGGCTGGAGAAACTTTAATGTTCAACCCTGACCCTTTACATTTGAGCAGAATGAGGCTCATAGGGGTTAAGCGGCTTTCTTAGCCTTTGCTGACTGATGCATCCTTGGCAGAGCTGGGCTGGCTACAAAACTGAGGTCCACAGGCTGGAGCTCCCTGCTCCCAGGCTTCTTCACCAGCTCCAGATGTTGGCATCTGTGTAGTGCTCTGGGGATGGAGAAGGACTGGAGCCAGAAGCTACAAATACCCACACCCTGTCACAATCAATTGTTAATGGAAGCTTTGACTAACCCCCAAAGCAAACTGTTTGCACACAGGGGCCCTGGCTTTTTCCATGCAGTGCCCGCTAAAAATAGGGCTGAAGGTATGGAACAAGACTTGGAATAGGGAGCTGATAGCACCCAATGTTGTTCATTCCATTGTAGCCCCAATCAACTATCACGATCCTTCACAAACAGGTGGTCAAACTGAGGCGTGTGGGAACCGGGCAAAGTCAGGCCCTTCCTGCAGCCCCTACCCACCCCCCACTCCTTGTACATTTTGTTTGTTCAGACAGCGTTGGACTTATTAAAGTGGCCCTGACAGGCTGTTTGTAATTACTGCAGCACTCAGTTTAAATAAACCCAAAACAACAACAGCAAAAAAAAGGATGGGAAACATTTTAATCTCATTGTTTTGGGAGAATTCTGCTTACATTCCCAAGCACATTCACAAGTGACTTCTAGCGTGGCCTTGAAAATGTTAGAATTCATGGGATTTCTCTGTGTGTGTGTGTGTGTGTGTGTGTGTGTGTGTGTGTATGTATCTCCTCTCTCTCTCTCTCCCCTTCAATCCCCTCCCCTCTTTTATCCCTCTCCCTCTCTATTCAGAATTAATCTGGAAGTTCTATGACACCAGCAATTGGTATCTTGTATTATAGCCTTCTCTATTCATCCGTTTTACAGATAGTAAGCACCTACTATGTGCTAGGGCACTGTGTATATTTCACTGCCCTCCTCTCTTGGGGGGGTTGTCTGGATTCTGGATCTATGATTTCATCTATGTAGGGATTCCCATTGTGGAAGTTCCCTCCGCTGAAAGAGATTAATCATTCATTTGCAATTCTCATCTCGTAGGGTTATATCTGGATTTTGAGTTAGAAGGGACCCTAGCTGTTAGGATGTCCAACTCTACCATAAGATCATAGCTTTAGAGCTGCAAGGGACTTCAGAGGCTGTCTAGCCCAGGCCCCCTGCGCCTTCTCCCTCCTCCACCTCCGTCATTTGACAGAGGAGGAAGCTTTGGTTGCTGGGTCACATAGGTCTAAGCATCACAGACAGGATTTGAACTCAAGGCCTCTGACTTTGAAGCTAGTTCTCTTTTCTAATTATTAAGTGCTTTCCCTGTCCAAGGAGAAAGTCAGCTAGGAGAAGCAGAGCTTTGGGGAGGAGGACATTCTGTACTCACCTGATGTGTTGCTTTTCCCAGTGACTGCAGTTAATAGGTGAATATGTGGGGGGTTTGTTTGGGTGGACAACTTTTTTCATGTATGAGATTGTTTACTTTAGTAGGAATGAATTTCTTCTTGATTAAGGATGGATCACAGATTTAGAGTTAGAGAGGTGTCTGGGAGTTCCTCTAGGCCAGAGGTGTCAAAATGTAAACATTCAATCCAACAGTCATTTTTCAGTCATGTCTGACTCATCATGACCCCTTTTGGGGGTTTCTTGGCAGAGATTCTGGAGGGGTTTGCCATTTCCTTCTGTAGCTTATTTAACAGATGAGGAAACTGAGGCAAACAGGGTGAAATGACTTGTCCAAGGTCACCCAGCTAGTAAGTGTCTGAGGATGGATTTGAACTCAGGAAGAGGAGTCTTTGTGACTCTAGGGCTGATGCTCCATTCACTGCACCACTTAACTTGCCGTTCAATATAACATAATGTCAAAATGTAGTTTTCTAAGTCTTGGGGCTCCAAGTAGGAATTTTTATGTATGGCCCCCTTTTTATTTGAGTTTGATACCATTCATCTAGGCCAACTGCCTCATTTTGCAGCTGAGGGAATTAAGGCCCAGGGGAGGGCTGTCAGGAACTCCCAAGTGAGGAAAGCCCTTCTGCCAATGCTGGTGGGTATCTCTGTAATTTCCAGGCCTAGAGAGGTGCCTGAGCAATAAAATAAGTGACTTGTCCAGGACCACATAGTCAGGATGTGCCTTAAGCAGGAATTTAACATGGGTTTTCTATTCTATTCTCCAAAAAGAATCACAGAATTTAAAAGTGAGAAGAGACGTCAGAAATGATGAGGTATAATCTGGATTCCCAGAAGAATCCCCTTCACAATGGGTTGTCGAGCTCAGTGTCTGCTCCAAGACCCTCACTGAGGAGGGAGCTGCCACAGGCATCAGAGGAAGAACATTTCACTTGTCCAGAGTTCTAATAGTTAGGAAGGCTTTTTAGACACCAGGCCTCAGTTTGCCTCTCTGAAGCTTTCCTCCGTTGAGTTTGAGAATGACAAACTCAAACCATCCCAGAAGCTTGGTAGAAACAACCCCTCCAACTGATGAAGGAGTTTACCTCCTGTCCCTTGATAAGCAGGTGGTGGACCACTGGTGCAGAATGATACATACATACATTTTTAAAACATATACGTATATTTATTTATTTATTTTTGCGGGGCAATGGGGGTTAAGTGACTTGCCCAGGGTCACACAGCTAGTAAGTGTCAAGTGTCTGAGGCTGGATTTGAACTCAGGTCCTCCTGAATCCAGGGCGGTGCTTTATCCACTGTACCACCTAGCCACCCCCACATACATACATTTTCATATGTGTCCAATATACTCTTTGATTTTACTTAAATGCACTTCTGTGTTGCAAAGAGGAATTAAGAGGTGGGGCAGAACTGAACAATGACAGTGATTGAAATAAGAAAAATGTCCATCAAACTTTGAAAGAAACATAAAGCTCCAACCCTTGCCAGCATCCAGTGTGAGCTCGAACTCAGCCCCGCTGCTCAAGTTCCTTGAGGTGCCAGCATTTATCCGCAAGAATGGATCTTTCCTGAGCTTATTTTCTGTCCTGTCATTCTCCTTTCCAGGATATTGAAATTGCTGGGGGATGGGTGGGTGGAGGGAGGGGGAGGTTGGGGGGGGGGGGGGGAAGAGTGGGGAGGGGCAGGGGGCTGAAGGAGCTATAAATTACAGCCATTTCCTTTGTTTTGGAGAGACAGCAGTAATTCCTCCAGGCCTGGCCTCAGTCATCTTTGTTAAACAGATTAGCCAGGCTCTGGCCCCGGGTTTGTGGGCTCTGGGCATGACAAGGCTTGGGAAGCCAGGACTCCTCTGCCTGTGAGGGACTGAGGCCGGAGAGCAGAACCTGCCTCGGATTGTAAAGATTCTCCAGGCACTCCCCCTCCCCCTGCCCTGCCTTGCCCTCCTCTCCCCTTCCCCTGCCCCTCCTCTCCCCCTGCCCCTCCTCTCCCCCTCCATACTTTTAACTTAAGAAGGCAAAGACGTTTCATGTTGTGGGACGGGATTGCCCAATATAAAGACTAGAATATTAAGGCCCGGCTTCTGTTGGTTCCTGCTATGCTGTTGTCCCTTTTGTATCCTAGAGGGCCTGGGTGTGCTCACAGAGAGCCTGGGACAATGTAGGCGGGGGCCTCTTGGCATCACTGGCAGGACTCGGCTCCCATTTTCGAGGGGAAGATTCAATTAGAAAAGGGAGGAGAGAAAACTCAAACTCCTCGCATGAGCAGCCAGTGGTGCAGAGACCCACGGACATCCCCAGGGCCCCTCACCTCCCCCTTCTCTAGGTCTTCTCTTGGCCTGCAGCTCCCTGCTGTTAGCTGGTGTACACATGGGGGAGGGGGTTGGAGGTGGGGGTGGGGGCGGACACACACATCCCTCCCCCCTTCTCTCTTTCCCCCTCTATTCCCCTTTCTCTCCTGCCATCCATTCTCTCTCCCCCTCCACTTTCTGTCTCCCTTTTCTTTCTTGATTTCGATCTCTCTCTCTCCCTCCCTTCCCTCCTTTCCTCTCCTATTCCTCTCAACATAGTCAGCCAGTCCATCAGTTTCTCAGTTGAACCAGTGGGGGCAGGGTAAATTTACATTTCCAGAGATTTCTTCCACCTGGATTGCCTCATCTCCTTCCCCAAGGACCTTGGCTTCTTCAGTGTTTCCCAGTTACCAGTTTCACCCATCACTTGGGTATAGCCCACTGGGGCAGACATGTTTTATTTTCCTCAAGACTCCAGTGGGAAAGGGGTGAGGGGAGCTAACAGCTGAGCACTTACTAGGAGAGGAGAGGACAGAAGCATCATGGGGCTATTATTTATCTCACTCTTGCATATTGCAAAGGAGCACTCGTTCAGGAATCACAAGGCCAGGTTGTTCTTAGGAAATGGGGATTAACAGTAGGGCTAATTTTCCAAATTAGAGTCACACCTTCTGACTCATCACTCTAGTCTCTTGTCAGCATCATGGATGGGTGCTACCTACCCTCGTTTCTTATAACTTCTTTGATGATAAATAAATCAATGAAAGAGTTATGCTTTTATCCAGGGATGCATGGTTTTCCTTTGGCTAAACTCTTCCACTAATGCCCCACTGTGATATGGGGGCAAGCCCAAGATCCCAATGGATTCTGTGGGTGAAGCCCCAGATCTTTCAGTGCCCAGTGAATGGGAAAAGCTCCAAGTAGAGACCTAGAGATGGACTATGAGATAATTATCTGAGGATGGCCTGACTAAGTTTGGGAGAGTTTGGGGCCCCAAATTGACTGCAAGGGAATGGATTTTCTTTTCTTTTTTTTTCTTTCAATATATTTTATTTATTTCATAAACTATTTCTCAATTACATGTAAAAATGTTAACATTCATTAAAAAAAAACCTTTTGAGTTCCAAATTCTTTCCTTTCTTCCTTCCCCTCCCCTTTTCTTGAGAAGGCAAGCAATTTAATATTGTTTATACATGTGAAGTCATACAAAACATATTTCCATATTAGCCATGTTGCAAAAGAAAACAGACAACCCCCCCCCCCAAGAAAAATAAAGAAAGTAAAAAAATATCAATCTGCAATGAGTTATCAGCTCTCTCTAAGGAGGTAGATAGCATTTTTTTTAAATCATGGTTCCTTTGGAATTATGTTGGATCATTGTTTGGATCAGAGCAGCTATGTCTTTTACAGTTGATCATCACACAATATTGCCGTTACTGTGCATAGTGTTCTTCTGGTTCTGCTCACTTAACTTTGCATCAGTTCATATAAGTCTTTTTAGGTTTTTTCAGAAACCAACCTGTTCATCATTATTGTGATATAGTATACCATCACAATCATAAACCACAACTTGTTCAGTCATTTCCCAACTGATTGTCATCCCCTTAATTTCCAATTCTTTGCACCACAAAAAGAGCTGCTATAAATATTTTTGTACATGTGGGTCCTATTTCTTTTTCTGTGATCTCTTTGGGACAGAGCCTTAGTTGTAGTGTTGCTGGGCCAAAGGGTTTGCATGATTTCATTGACCTTTGGGCATAGTTCCAAATTGTTCTCCAGAATGGTTGGATCCATTCACAACTCCACCAACAGTCTATTAGTGTCTCACTTTTTCCACAGAGAGGTAGATTTTCAATGACAGCAACTCCACAAGACACTGTACCCAGTAATAGGAACTCTCACTTTAAACAGTGGAGCCTGGATAGGATCACCAATTGCCCCAAGGGTTGGGATCTAGGTTTGACTTGACACCAGTGAGATCAAGGAATGAATCACCATACTTTTAAAGCACCAGTCATTATGCTAGGTGCTGAGGATACACAGACAAAAATGAATCTGTTCCTGCTTTCAAGAAATGTATATTTTACCAGAGGAGACAAGATGTAGACACATATAGGGCATAGCTTGGGGCAGGGGCAGGGAAGACATATTGGATTCAAACCTGCCCCTGACACTGCCTATTTGATCTTGGCCAATTCATTTACTGACCCCTTTCCACCCCCACCTCAGTTTCTTCCTCCATAAATGAAAGGGTTAGGACTCTAAATGCATGATCCTATGCTTCTACATATATTGTAAAGAAGACATTAACTTTTATTAAGCATCTACCATATGCTACACAGTGAAAAAAAAAGTGAGACACTGCCTGTCCTCAAGGAGCTTACAGTCTTCTAGTATGTAAACCACCATTAAAGGTAAATCAAAATCCAGAGTAGCCCAGTGCCAAGTTCAAGAGGTGTGCCAGCAGTTGAGGCAGATACACCTTAACTATTTGCAGAACACCCAGTGCAATGCACTCTGGAGCAGTGAAGCAGAGTGGAGTGTTGCACTTGGGAGTCAGGAGAGACTTTCATCCCGGTCCTACCCCTGATGCTTGCCAGTCTCTCTGCTATAAAATGAGCCTAATAGTCCTTGGAGCAGTGCTCTCCTTCTAAGGTGTTTGGGAGACTCAAATGAAAGGATGCACGCAGAAGGCTGCTGCCAAGCATAATGTACCGCATTGATGCCAGTTATTGGGGTTCTTTTACAGTGGTCACCCACTCCACACATCAAACCGAGTTCCTCCTGCCAACTTGAAGTTGGGTCTCTGACTCCTGAATTCTGGGACAATTTTGAAGTTGAACTGGGTGGAGATTCTTGTCCACTTTGTGCCAATGTAGGAATCTGTTTTTCTTTTAATTATGAGCCAACTGAGACCTGACCTGCTGTGGCACTCATCCACCGGTGTGGGCCCAAAGGGGTTGAATTTTCCATGGCTTTTCTCAGCCGGGCAGGACCTGAAACAGGGCTTGGTCCCCCAGACATGGTGTAAGCCGGAGCGGAGGTGCCACGGTGCTCTCAGAATCAAACTTCCCTGAGTTATCCAGACTTCATGGCCCAACACCAACGACCAAAGCAATGTGGCCTAGGCAGACTTGGGAGCAGCTGTACCCCACCCACTTCTTGTCCCTATCAGACCAGGCCTGAGTGTACAAGGCCTCATTATTCCAGGTAGTAAAAGCCAAAGCATCTGGCTTCTTTGTTTCTCTAGCTTTGAATTCCCACTTTGCCATAATTCTCACCGAAATGGCTGCTTGGCAGACCAGAGAAGTTTTTTGTTGAGCCTAATTTTGGATCAATTTGTATTTCTCCTCCCCCCCCTTTGTCTTTAATTCAGTGAATTTAACTTTTAAAACCCATTTAGATTTCATTGACTCTTTATGTTCCTGTTGTGTTCCTGATACTGAACACCAGGACAAAAAAACAGTGTAGTCTTTGCCCTCAGGGTGCTTGTAGTCTACCAATGCAGAAGTGAAAGCCACATGTATATCCTTTGTAATGATCCCAAGTGATTTATCCAACTCTTGACCTGTATTTTGCATTCCTAATGCATTTGTCTGGGTAGTGGAATGAACCACTGGGTCTTAGAATCAGCTGACTCTGGTTTCCAGCTGAGCTTTGGTGCTTATTCACTGTGTGACCTGGGGCAAGTCATTTTCCCTCTCCATGCTCATGTATTCTTAGCACCAGCCCCACCAATTCTACTTTGGCATATTCTGGCTATGTGACCCTGTACAAGTCACCCACCACCCTCTCCATGCCCCAGGAAACTCTAAAAGTCAGAGTTGTACAGTAGTTGTAACCACTTTAGCAGCTTTGTTCTCACTGGGTGTTCCCAACACCTGTGAAATCACTGGGCTGGGCTAATGACAATAAAAGCAAACAGCTGCCATCTACTTTGTGATTTTAGTTTTACACGTAGCACTTTGATGCATTATCTCACTAGATTGTTACAGCAACCTTGTGGTCTGTTATTATCCCCATTGAACACATCAGTAAACTGAGGTTGAGTGACCTATCCAGGGTAACAAGTTGTATTCCTCAAATTAGAGATGGTTTTAAAACCTCCTTTCCAAAAACCCTCCCTCCCATAAGGCCATATGGGCCCATAAGGCCTAATAGTTTTTTGTGCCCATCCCCCCCCCCAGCTTTTCCTGTTTCTTTTTGTCTGTTATTTCCCCATTTAGAATGTAAGCTTTTTGAGATCAAGGACTGTCTTTATTAGTTGTATCCCCAGCACTTTACACAGTGCCTGGTACATAGTAGGTGCTTAATGAATGTTTATTAGATTGGAAAGACTAGGAAGCTCCTTGAAGAGACCCGAGGGGACAGTTGCATTTCATTTTTGCACCTAAAGCGGTGCTGGGCACATAGTAGTTGCTTAATAAATGCTTGCTGATTAATGGCACGGATTATTTTTTTTGTACCCCTAACACCTAACAGTACCTATCATAGAGTAGGTGCCAAATATTTACTGAATTCTAGGTTTGGGGCTAGTGGGAGCAAAGACTTCTGTCTGTCAGAGCCATCCCTTGTTGATTCACCCATTGATTCCACTGGATCGATCAATATCATTTTTATCACCTTTGCTTCTTCCTATTTTAAAAGTCATCTCAAATCATCACGAACCAGGCTCCTCTATGGGCTTATTTCCAAAGCTTCTATTGATGTAGCAAATTTGTATGTCTGTGACTGTATCTCTCTGGAGTCCTTTGTTGGGAGATACAATGTAGCACTGAAGAGCATGTAACCATTTGTAGAAGTCTTTGTAATAGATGAACAATCTTTTCCAAAGGGATTGCTGTTACCATGTCTAGTGATTGTGGGACTCTGATCCTGTTGAAGATTCTGGTATTTTGAGTCTTTCTAAAGTTACGACATATGTTTTTTGCAGTAGGACAGATTAAGGCTTCACAGGCATTCAGGAAGCACAAAATAAGCCCTCCCCCCCCCCCCCCAGCTTCTTAAAATTTCATGTCCTCTCGCTTCCACACCCCCTATTGCTTTCTCTTGCTGACCTTCCTCCCCATTCACATGGCAACCACCTTAATTCAAGACCCTTCTTCTGTCCTCACCTAGACTCAGTCTTTCTGGCTGCTGTCTACCTCTTCTCCTATCTACCTTATACACGACTGTGTAAGTTGTTAACAGAAGGCACTGTTATGTTATTGTCACTCCTTTACTCAAACACATTCTGTAACTCCCTATTGCTTGCTGTCTGAATAAAAGACCCATGTCTAACCCAAAGCCCTTTATGATCTTGTTCTGACTCATTTTATATTATATTACTGCCTTGTATGGATTCTAGGTGCAGTAGAGTTAGTACAGCTCTCCATTTCCTGTTTTCCTCCTTCCTTCTCTTGTCTCCAGGCCTTTGCCCATATTCTTATCTCTCCTGCCTAGAGTGGAATCCTGGCTCTATTACCCTGGTAAAGTCCTTCCCTTGTCTCCTTCACTGGTCAGCTCCTTTCTAAACATCTCAGCTACTAATGCCTTCTGCCAGAAATGACTTGGTGTTTACTTGTAAAGTATTTGGTATTAACTTAGCTATTTATATGTTCTTTCCCCTGACAGAATATAAACTTCTGGAAGGTGTGTGTGTGTGTGTGTGGATATGTATTTTATTTTTATGTTTAAATCCTCACTGCTAACACAGGCTTTGTACACAGAAGGTGCTAAATGAGTGCTTGATTCAGGATGCCACTCAGGTGCCACCTTTTTCATGAAAGTGACAGTGGGCTCCCTCTCCTCCTCAAAGTGGTTTGCAGATGCTTTTTCAGTCTCTCCTTCGCCCCTGTTATCTTGGTTATCTTCGCCCTTACCCACGCCCAGTTAGATTATATAAATTATGGAGAGCAGGGCCTGGGCTCTCTCTGTCTTGCAGCCCTCGATCCTTTCCTGGAAATTGCTTGTTTGCAGTAGCTGCTCCTGAAATGTTTCCTTTGAAATGTGAGTTTATTTGGATGAGGGTTCTATCATTGGGTTCAGTGTGAGGTGGAAGGGACCTTCAGTTGGCATAGGAGAGACTGTATTAGACAGTGACCATGTAGTAGTGGTCCAGCTCCACTGTGCAAAGGCTGGGAGGTGAAGGAGCTGGTGGAGAGGTCTCTGCACCCATAAGCCAGACCCAAGCAGCCTTCTTTGCAATAGGGAGAGAACGTTCCCAAGCCCAAGTCAAGCCAATGCCATTTTGACTTATTCTGTGCTGTAGCTGACAGCGTGCTATGTCAAGTAAGGAAGAGCTGGATTCAAATCCAAGTCAGACATCTATCCTCTGTGTGCTGTGACCTTTTCGAGCCACCCCTCTGACATGGACTAAGTCACTTTACCTTAATGGACCTCACTTGTTTGTCTCTGAAGTGAAGGGGTTGGGCTACACAGCCTCTGAGGGCCCCTCCAGCTCTGAACCAATTACTGTCTGATAGGAAATTACTTAAGCTCTCTGGGCCTCAGTTTCCTTATCTGTAAAAATGATGAAGTCAGGGGGCAGCTAGGTGGCACAGTGGATAGAGCACCAGCCCTGGAGTCAGGAGGACCTGAGTTCAAATCCAGCCTCAGACACTTAACACTTAGTAGCTGTGTGACCCCAGGCAAGTCACTTGTAAAAAAAAATAATAATTATTAATAACTATATCTAACCTGGAAAAATTATAATAACTATACTTATGAAAAATTATAACTATATATGAAAAATGATAAGTTTAGAGAAATTATAATTGGGCCGTAAGTCCTGCCGCAGTCGCCATTCAAATGTTTAAATATTTTTAAATGACTAGCCTAAATTTGGGGGGCTAATTTGATTTGGCTATCTGACTGCTATTAATTTAGTATGGGCCATTTCTAAAGTTCCACCACACTGCTCCCAAATTGATAAACTAAAGATTAAGAAGGCTCTTAACTAAACAATCAAAGCAGAGTTTATTTATGAGATACTATTGAAAATTAAGAATACAAGGAAATAAAATGTACAACCTGACTGCATTGCGGTGGGTCTCTTTCCACTGGGTCTCTTTTCCACCTGCTGTGCCTGGAACTTTTTTAATACAATAAGGGCCTTAGTTGCGCCTTGCCTCAGGGCACTCAGGTACTTTATTCTAAATCCCCCTGCTTCTAACTTTCCTCTCCTTACTGCCACTGCTGAACCCCTGTGTTTCTCTCTCACCGACCTTCTGTCTGTCTGCTCCATCAGTCTGCCCTCTGCCGCCTTTGCCACCCCTCTAATCTTGTCCTCCGGCCTTTCCTCCTTGCTCCTAGTCCTGCGTTACTGTTCATCTCATCCCCCTCGTCTGTCCGCCCTCCCCCAGTCTAACCCCCAGGTCTATATATACCTTTTCTACTCTCCATTCAAATCTCGGGGCTTCCTTCGCCCCCACAGACCAAGCTAATCTGCTAGCTAGGGCTGCGGCTGGTGGGGGGTGGGGGTGGGTGGTGCGCTCTAGCTTCACGTGCCTCAGCATAGGCTATGCCAGAGCCCAGCATCTCTCAGATACCTCTGCTCAGGTTGGAGGGAGCTGGGCCTTTTTCCCCCCAGCTGTCTGACCTGGCGTCTTGTACAGCCCACAGGGCTTTTTGACTCAGCTGAAGCTGAGGGGGAGGGGCACCAGTACCTCTCACACAGAAGAGACCCTGAGGGCCTAAGGCTTTCTAATCTCAGCCTAAAGGTAGGGTCCCCAAATCAAAGTAAATGTACACACACACACACACAAAGATATTAGCCCATTTTATCTTCACAACAACTCTGGGACATAGGTACTATGATCCTAAGATATTAGACCATTTTACCTCTCTGGGCCTCAGTTTCCTCATCTGTAAAAAAAAAGAAGGTTGGACCAGGTGACCTTGGAGCCCTTGAAGCTTTAAATCTATCCTATGAGATTAAATATTTAACTTAGGTTATGCATTTTGTAAGTACAAAGCCTGGGATTTGAACCCATGTCTTGGGACTCTGTGCTTCCCCTGCTATGTCATTTTCATCTGTGAGGTAACTTAGAAGATTTTTATTTAAGTTGAGGAAATGGAAGAGTTTCATTGGCAGAACCCATCATGGATTTACTAATAGCAGTGCAGTAGGCTTTCTTCTCCCTGGACAAATATCTGAAGTTCTCTGGCCTGGGTCTCAGTCCTTTTCCTAAGCAGTTATATCCATTTGGTGATGGGGTTTCCTCAAAGTAGCAAAGCTGCCATCTTTGCCTCTTTGATGGCCATGTTCACCTGAAACAGATAGGAGCTTAATGCAGAGAGTTTTTGCTAGGTCCTTCTCCTTTTAATGATGACATTGTTCTGATCTGATCAATATCCTAGATTTGAAATGACCCCCTCTGCAATTAGCAGCAAGCCCCAAGTGGCTCAGCTGCTGGGGTTAACCAGGTAGCTGTGTATTCATGAATAGCCCTGCCTTGTGCACCCAGATCATCTCTTTAGAGCTTGTAGCCTTGGTTCTCAAGGTGTTGCTTGTTCTAAGGCATGTACTGTAGAGGATCCAACATCTGGAGCCTCCAGTCCTCCCTCTGTTTTGGCCTTGGAGGACTTTGGATTGCATGTAAGCAGTGTGGCATAGTGGAAACCTACAGTTTAGGGAGCAGATCTTCCTGATCTTGATCTGTGTCAGTTACACAGGCATGTCCTCAATATTTCTCAAACCCTCTGTTTCAGGGAACTTTTTCCCCCTAGTATCAATGCTAGACCTTCTTATTTCTGAAGCATTTTGAGTCCCTCTAAGAAAGGATGTTTTTTCACCCTTTTTGTGTGTTTGTGTGATAGACCCCTTTGAGAATCTGGGGCAGCTTATAGACCCATTCTCAGAAGAAAGTTCTTAAATCCATAAAATAAAGGGAACTAGTTATATTGAAATACAGTTATCAAAATGTTAAAATATAAATTCATGGTTTCTGGGTTAAGAACTGAACCCTGTTCTGGAGGTAGTGAGGCAAGGAACAAGCATTTATTAAGCACCACTATGTGCCTATCACTGACTAAGTTCTTTACAAATATCTCATTTGATCCTCATAACAACTCTAGAAGATAGATGCTATTATCATCTCTATTTTAAATTTGAGGCAACTGAGGCACACAATGGTTAAGTGACTTGCCCAGGGTCACTCAGATAGTAAGTATCTGAGGCCACATTTGTACTCAATTCCTCTTGACTCGAGGCCCAGTACAGTACTCTATCCATAGCACCACAAGCTACCTCTGGAGAATTGCAAAATCTGTAATATATATCAATTAAAGGATGAATAAGAATCTTCTCTACAACCTCAAACAACAAGCAAGTATTTATCCTTGGCTAGGTACACTGGGCTAGGTGCACAGAATTTACACAAATGACCGGTCATCCAGTGTTTGCTTAAAGACCTGGGAGGCATGGAGGGGTAGGACAGTACCTCATGAAACAGCATATAATCCTTTGGGGCAGTTCTATATATTAACAGAAGTTTGTTTCTCCCAAGATGAAATTTACTCTGAATTCCCCCTTTCAGAGCTAAAGCAACCATGATCTATGATTGATGACAGTCAGTATCTGTCACTTTCTTTCCTATTGGTTGGTTTCTCTTTGTGATGAAATAAGACTGACTCTTTCATACTCAGGACTTGTACCAGAGTGATAAAAAGACAATGTAAGTTGTGCATCATTGCTAGGATGTCTGTTACACTGCCAGTGTGTCCATTACACTACTGGGATGCCTATCACACTGCCATGATGTCTGTTACACTGCCATGATGTGTATTACACTACCAGGATGTCTACTATACTGCTATGATGTCTGTCACACTGCCAGGATGTTTATAGCACTACCCAGATTTCTATTACACTACCAGGATGTCTATCACATTGCCATGATATCTGTTACACTGCCATGATATGTATCACACTGCCAGGATGTCTTTGACACTACCAGATTGTCTGTCACACTGCCATGATGTCTATTACACTACCAGGATGTCTATCTACTACACTGCTGTAATATCCATTGCACTGCCAGAATGTGTATTACACTGAGATCATGTCTATTACATAACCATGATATCTATCACACTGCCAGGATATCTGTGATACTACCAGATTGTCTATTGCACTGCCATGATGTCTGTCACACTGCCATGATGTCTATTACACTACCAGGATGTCTATCTACTACACTGCTGTAATATCCATTGCACTGCCAGAATGTGTATTACACTGAGATCATGTCTATTACATAACCATGATATCTATCACACTGCCAGGATATCTGTGATACTACCAGATTGTCTATTGCACTGCCATGATGTCTGTCACACTGCCATGATGTCTATTACACTACCAGGATGTCTATCTACTACACTGCTGTAATATCCATTGCACTGCCAGAATGTGTATTACACTGAGATCATGTCTATTACATGACCATGATGATATCTATCATACTGCCATGTCATCTATCACACTACCCCAAGTTCTATTACACTGCCATGATATCTATCACACTGCCAGGATGTCTACAATACTCCCCAGATTTCTGTTATGCTGTCAGAATGCAAGTACACTACCAGGATGTACGTTATACTGTACTACTGGAGTGGGGGCCTCCTGCCTCAGTTTGCTTAGTGATGGTGTAGACTGACAGAGGAGGACAAGGTGGAGGAGAGGACAAGGTGGAGGAGGAGGAGACATGGCAGTTCCTTGGATACAATAGCAGGTTTCATGTTCTTGAGGAGCAGTGAATTTTCTAGTCACTGGCTTTTTAATATTCCCCAGCCTACTGAAAATACTCACATTGACTTTTAGGTATCTGATAGTGTAGGTCTTCACTCAATCTTAGCCACATGAATTATGTGACATTTTAATAATGGATTGCTGGGGAGCATATTTTACTCATAAATAGAAGTTAGTCTCCTCTGAACTGTAATTAGTTTAATGGAAAGGAATGGATGCCCTAAGAATTGGAGAGATTTGCCTGAGGTCACAAAATCCTGGCTGAAACTAGAAAGAGAGATTAGTTAAATTCACATGATTTAGGGCTGGAAGAGACCTTGGAAGGCATTGAGTCTGACCCTTTCATTTTATACTTGAGGAAACTCAGGCCTAGAGATGGGAAATGACTTGCTGAAGGTCACACAGGTGTTAAGGACTGTAGTTTAGTTGTCATGGTGCTCATGAGGTCACTAGCCCAGTCTAGAGAGCAGCTCATCAATATGTGTATTTGATCGGGGGTGGCTAGGTGGCACAGTGGATAAAGCACCGGCCCTGGATTCAGGAGTTCCTGAGTTCAAATCTGGCCTCAGACACTTGACACTTACTAGCCATGTGATCTTGGGCAAGTCACTTAACCCCCATTGCCCTGCAAAAAAAAAAAATATGTGTATTTGATCAAAGCCTTCGAAGTCATCTTGTTGAACTGCTTCATTTTATAGATGAGGAAATTGAGGACCAGAGATTGAGTGATGGAGGGGGTATTAGTGACTCTAGAAAATGGTCTTTCTAGGTTTGTAGAAGAAAGGGGGAAAGTGACTCATGGTGAGAGGCTGTGTGGGATACTAGAGAGATTACCCCTGAATCAGGAAGCCCTGGGTTTGAGCCTCACCTCTAACATATACACATATACTCTTTGTATAACCCTAAGCAAGTCACTTAATCTTAGTTTCTCAAACAACTCAGTAAGATTATAAATTGGAGAGCAGGTGCCAATCTTATTTTTTATTGGTGGAAGGAATTTCATCCCAGGGAGTTTCTTTTGCAGGTCCATTTTGGTCCCCTTGCACCCCACCAAACCAAATGCATATTATGTATGGGTCTTTTTAAAAATTGTTGTTGCTGGTCTTCCAACTCTCCTCCCCTTATATTCTCTGACACAAGGGAGGGCTGTCTGCAAAGAGTGGCAGGCAGGGAAACTTTGTTTTAAAAAATCCATAAAAATTTATTTTTAAAAAATGTTAAACTTGGTGGTCAGTTGCAAATTTTTTTTCCTAAGGCAGAAGGAATATGAAATACCTGTTTAAAAAAATATATATTCACTTTAACAAGGTAGAAACAAAACTGTTCTGTGTTTCCCTGGCCCCTTCTGAACCCTTTCTTCTGGGGACATTTCCCAATGTTGCTACTGCTGTTATTATTTATCTGGCTGTGGTCAGGGAGTGTGTGGCTCTGGCTCAGTTTGCTCCCCTCCAGCATCACTACATCGAAATCTTCCCATGTTTCTGGGGATTCTTCACATATGTTGTTTCTGGTGGCACAGTAATATTCCATTTATGCTTGAATGCCACAGTTTGTTCAGCCAATTGCCACTCATTGGACACATGGACTGTTTCCAGTTGTTTTTCTTTTCTTTCCTTTTTTTTTTGGTTGGGAAAATAAAGCTAATAGAGAATATTTTTATAGGGCTAGGACTTTCCTGCCACCCCCTTTCTATCCATCCTCTCCCATAACCTGTTCAGTGCATCACTAATGAGTTCACTGGGTCTAAAGGGTAAACAGATTTGTATCATTTACTGTACGATTTGGGTATGAATCTCAAAACAGAGAAAATCTGAATTTTCTCATTAGAGAGTATTTTATTTTTGGGTGGTGAGGAATCCAGACCAATGTATGCATTTTTTTTTAGCATGGGGAACTCCCCCCACTTAGGCACATTGGAAAATCCTCTGTAGCTTTTAATTAGAGCATTGCCTCTGATTATTCTTTTTGCCTTTTTTTTTTGGTGGGGCAATGAGGGTTAAGTGACTTGCCCAAGGTCACACAGCTAGTAAGTGTCAAGTGTCTGTGGTCATATTTGAACTCAGGTCCTCCTGAATCCAGGGCCAGTGCTTTATCCACTGCACCACCTAGCTGTCCTCACCTCTGATTATTCTAATGGGGATACTGCAAAGTTAAGTGACTTAGCCTTGTCACACTAATGACTAGTGTGTTTATAGCTCTAAAACTGGAAGAGACTTCAGAGGTTATTGAGTCTGACCGTCTCATTTTCCATATGAAAAAACCAAGGCTTAGAGGGGTACAGTGACTTGCTCAAGGTCATATATGCAGTAAATTTCTCAGGCAGGATTTGAACCCAGATCCTCTGCATTGCAGCTCTTTCTGCTGTATCCATCAGAGACAAGTCTTGAATGTAAGTCTTCCTGATTCAAAGACCAGTTAGTTCCTTAGCCACCCTGCCCTATGAACCCTCAGATGCTATTCATCCAGAACTCCCCTCATTTACACTGGGGCTAGGCTGAAATTTCCTTTTCTACCGCTGTGAGCAAAGGATTTAGTGAGAAAATGAAGTGTTCAACCAAGCTCCCCGGTGGTGCAGTTGCATGTAGCTCCTGCACCTTAGGTAGACTGCCTTCAACCCCAGGTCCCAGGTACTTCTCACTAATAGATGTGGCCGTTACAAGTAATTCCTTAGTGTGCATAAAATTCTGCACCTGTGTACCCCTGCTTCTCTAAAGAGAAGAGCCAAATGTGCTCAATCATTTCAAAGCAGGACTTAGAAAGAAAGAGTTCACTCACTAGCGTTCACCAGCAGGATTTTTGGCGAATTACATTTGGTGGCCTTTCCTCCAGCTAGTCTGAAGGAGTGAAACTGATAGAGCCCTTTGGTTCGGTCCCAGTGATCGCTGATGTCTCCCTCCTGCTTCAGTGCCTTGGAAACCTACTTCCGGGTTGGGAGGTGTGCTTTGTCGGCTGGCGATCTCTCCTGTGGCAGGGCTGAGGGTGGGCTCCAGTAACCGGAGATTCACCATTCCCTGGGGCCTTAGGTGTCCATTCCAGGCATTTCTTTCTTAAGTTGGGGGAAGGGGGAGTTGGCACGGGCATGCGTCTGCGTGCCCGGAGGCACCTTGGTAATGTGAACAGCTTGGTTGTTAGGTTTGCTGGCTGGCATGGCTTTTTCCAAGCCCTCACTTTGAGACGTGAAGTCCCTCCTTGCGTGATAAATAGTAGTTTGGGAGGAGTTCAGACGCAGGTAGCTCCAGAGGTGGGAGGGACTTTGGAAGTCATTTCGTCCAACCCTCTATTTTTTAAAGACAAGGAACCAAGTGTCTTTCTGAAGGCCACATAGGTAACTAGTGACAGAGCTTATAGGCTCACAGATGTAAAGGAGGGCCACCAGTAGCCAGTTCATCCAATCCCCTCATTTTACAGATGAGGAAAACGAAGCTCAGGGAAAATGAAATGACTTGAACACAACTCATAAGTCTCAGAATTAGGCCTTAAACGCAAGTAAGTCTTCCTGACTCCAAGGCCAGTGCTCCATGCCCCTCCTCCATTCCCCACTGCCTCTGCTTTGTGGTGCCTATTCGCCAGATATTCCCTGGGCATCTACTGAGGGGTTAGGAGATTCTCTCCAGCCCTGGCTGCTGTCTTCCTGAAGTTCTTAGGGCTGATCTGCAGATCTGTGTAGCTCGGGGTCTCGCTATCTGACGCCCGTCGCAGTTGGGGAGGCAGGCAGGTCTGTCTGAGCTTTCTGGGCGGCTCAGCCACCTGGCCGTATGAGCTCATTTTGGCAAAGCTGCCAGAGCTCATTGTTGACTTTCCCTTTGCCCAGGGAAATGAAACAACCGGCTTGTTCTGAGTGGGGGGGGGGGGGCGGATTTCAGAGACAAATGGATGGGACTCAACCGAAGAGCGCTTTTCTGCTTCCTCAAAGGGGAGTTTGTGGCAGCTCATTCCTTGGTGTTTGCAGGATTTGGTTCCGTTCAAGTCATTGAGCATTTCGGAAGTAAACTCTAAATGACAGGCACTGGGCTAAGCCAAGAAGGAGAAATAAGTGCAGCCTTTACTCTTGGGGTGGGGCTAGGGGGAGTTGGCGAACTTCCAAGATTCTTTCCCAAGTTTCCCTACCTTCACCCCAGAAAATGTTTTCTTGGATGGCTGCTGTGTAAGCCTGGGGGAGCCCTAAAAGAAACAATAAACCTGCTTCACAGAACAAACTGTTGTTAAGATCACTTGAGAAACTCCCATTTACTGATTGGTTAATTATAAGTCATTCTCTTCTGCTCATTACCAGCGGACCTCAAGGACGCCTTACTCGAGTGCTTCTTAACTGAGTTGGATGCAGTAGCTCAATTAAACAAGCATTTAATGAGTGCTCCCTGTGGGTCAGGCATAGGACTAGGTACCAGGGATGCAGGTGAGGTGCGTTCTCTTGTCTGATTTGGATTTTGTACTTACCTGTGAGAGTATCTGCCGCATCCTCTCAACTAGGCTGAAAGCTTCATGAGGGCAGGTTACATGTCATATTTATCTTTGTAGCTCTTCAACATTCCTCACCACCAGGGACTCAGAACAATGACCCGAATATAGGTTTTTTCTTTTTATTTATTTAAAGTTTTTTTTTAAGTGAATGAAGTTGATTAGAGTGAACTGAAGTTTGTTAAATTATAAATGACAAAGAAGGGGCAGCTAAACTCTGTGCTATTATAATGACCCACATAGTTCCAAAGAAGAGATGAGAATATTTGCAGAAGTGGAAGGTAATGGCTATGAAACACTGACTGAAATGTCATGCTCTCTGGATTGGTTAGTTTGGCTGAAAGGCTTCTCCCAGCCCTTTCTTATTCATTGTTACAGGGTTAGATTGATGAGTTAGGGAAGAGGGAGGGATGCATTTGGGAATAAAGATGATGGAAAAACAACGCCATAAATATTTGTCTGTGTAAAAAAACTTAGTTACAACCTAGTGAGTTGTGTTCTGGTGACTACTGGTTCTACTCCTCTGCTGGCTTCTTGCCTGCAAGCTTAGTTGAGTGTTTCTAAATGTGTTTAGTCAGAAACCAAGCTTTCTCCAAATTCTGTGCCAGCCACATAGAAGACACATGGTAAATCAGAGCTGTGTCTTAGTCTGTGTATTTGAGAAGCTGATTTGGATGTGAACTGCCTGGGTGGGTGCTTAGTTTTATTTTTTTCTGAAGTTGTAATCTTTCTTTTTCTCTAGAGAGTTAGGAACTTCAGGGAGTTCTCAAAGAGAGAATTTTGCAAAGTTCTTTCCTCACACCAGCCCTGTGAGGTAAGTTGAGGTAGTCTTACACCCTTTTTCCACGTGAGGAAATTGAGGCTTAGAGGCATGAATTTTCTTGCCCAGAGTCACATAACTTCAAAGGTGGGAGCCAGAATGCTTAGTCACAGAATTTCTGGGTAGGAGGGGAGAATAGAATTAGAAATATACAGCTAGACTGGGGCCTCAATAGCTGGCTAGTTCCTTTCTTTTCTTTTTTTTCTTTCTTTCTTTTTTTTTTTTGCGGGAGCCGATGATGGTTAAGTGACTTGTCCAAGGTCACACAGCTAGTAAGTATCAAGTGTCTGAGGCTGGATTTGAACTCAGGTCCTTCTGAATCCAGGACCAGTGCTTTATTATCCACTGCGCCACCTAGCTACCCCCAAGCTAGTTCCTTTTTTTGAGAGATGAGGAAACAGGTCCAGGGAAGTTAGATGAACTGCTGAGGGCAACACAGGTAATCAGAAAGAAATCCAGATTTGAACCCAGGTCTTTGAACTCCAAGTCCACTGTTCTTTTTGCCCAAGCACATGGCTTTCGGGGGATCTCCAAGGCCTTCCAGGGTAACAAGTATCTGTTCATGAGATCTCAAGGCAATCTCCCTGGCCAGACATCCAATTTATGCTTGAAGCTTGGTGTGTGTGTGCGCGTGCGTGTGTGCATGCACACACGTGTATATGTGTCTATGTGTCTAAATGTATGCTCTTATGGCCTTCCAAGCTGGGAGGTCCCCTCTGGGACAACTCTCATGGTTCCTGTCATACTAACAGCTCTCATTTATCTGGAGCTTTAAGGCTGATGCCTTGATAGAAACATGGGTGATCTCATTTGGTTAAGATGATTTTCCTGACATTGAGTCTAAATGTTTTGGGTTTGATCCTCCTTCCCCTTCTCCATGTACCTCTTGGGGCCAAGAAGAACGAGGGGAATCCTTCTTCCACGTGACGCCTGTCCTGACTTCTTGTATGGCCAATGACAAAGCACTTAACCTCCCACAACTGTAAAATGATACAGCAATGATACCTGCCCTGGGCTTAACTCTCCAGGACTTGATGGGAGTGGGATTCTATTAAGAAATCTATGATTCCAGAAGAGGTGAATATTACCCATAAACACAAAGCAGTAAGATCATAATAGGGGAGGAGTACACTGAATGAGTGGGGCAGCACAATGGATAGAACACTGGGCCTGGAGTCAGGAAGATTCATCTTTCTGAGTTCAAATCTGGCCTTAGACACTTACTAGCTGTGTGACCCTGGGCAAGTCACTTAACCCTGCTTGCCTCAGTTTCCTCATCCATCAAATGTCAGCTGGAGAAGGAAATGCTGAACCACTCCAGTATTTTGCCAAGAAAATCCCAAATGGGATCACAAAGAGTCAGCTATGATTGAAAACAACTGAACAATAACAATGAGTGGGGTCATGGGTACAGGGAAGGGCGGGAGGCTTGCTGGTTTTCTCAGCACTAAGAGATTATAAAAAACTTCAGACCACATATTAAAAAAACTTGCATGCAGCATCCTTAGCACATTGGTTTGTTCTTCCTGCATTCAACTAATATTTTTGAGTATTGGTTTTATTTTAATTTGCTGATATTGCTGTGACTTGGGTTACTCCACCATCATTTCATGCTTGGACTTCTGGTGGAAATGCTAGTCGTATCTTAAATCAGCCCTTTCTACATAGTAATATATAGTCTTTGTTTAAAGGGAGCTCAATTAAAATGGAAATTTTATTATCATGATAAAATAACCAAACGAGACCTGACTGTTCAATGCCCTTTCTTCTCCCCACCCCTGGCCCTTGCCTAGTTAATGCAGATGTTTCTTTCATCTCAACACTCTTCAAACTGTTGACCAGCCAAGGTGCCCGTTTGCCAGGAGTGGTCCCAGCAGGGCCTTGCCCTGCAGGTCTGGTTTCTGGAAAGCCAGTGCTAAGATCAGAGATTCAAAGTTGAAACAGATCTTTGGGGTCATCTAGTCTAACTGCCTGTTCTACCGATGCCTGGGTAGAGAAAGGGGAAGGGCCCTACTGCTGTCTTCTGTCCCACCTGAGATTCAACCCCAGGTTCCTGGATCTGGGATCCAGGGCCTTTACTTAAGCCATCACCCAGGCACCTGGTCATCTCCTGTTAGAGAACCTTAGAGCCTGCTATTCAGCTGTATGGGTTGGGGGGGGGGGGTTACGGAGGATCAGTTACTGGCTTTGGGAATTTAGAGCTCAGAGGTACTGTGGAGAGCAACCACTCCAGTCTCCTCATTTTTATAGATTAGAGAGCTGAGACCCAGGAGATAAAAGAGCAACCCAGCCCAAAGACAGCAGATAACTGCGGCAGACCTGGGATACAAGCCTGGATCTGGCGGCTTACTCTGACCTGCCCAAAGTCACTTTAGCTGCCTTCTCGAGACATTTGGAATATCCATGGGGCTCCCTCCCCACCCCCATTTGTAAGAACCTGAGATCCTTCAGGTCAGGGAATGTTGTGTTCTTCTTGGGTTTCCCCAGTGCCCAGTGCTGGCAGGGTGACCTTGGGCAAGGTGCTTGCACCCTCTGTGGGCCCCAGGGCCTTCCCTTTTCTGATAAAGGCTTCAGACTTGGTGGCCTATAGGGTGCTTCCAGCTCTAAGTCAATGCTTTTGTGTTAGGGAATGCTGTTACCACCCAAGCTTCAGTGATTGGACTAGGTGGCTTTGGAGAGGGCCCTTCAGGCTCTAGACCTACAATCTGTCTATACCTATCTACAATCTAAACCTACAACCCATATGTGTGTGTGTGTGTGTGTGTGTGTGTGTGTGTGTGTGTGTGTGCATATCTATATCTATATCTATATCTATCTTTTCTTTTTCTTTTGAAGGCAATTGGGGTTAAGTGACTTCTGGGTCACATACCTAGTAAGTTTCTGATGCCAGATTTGAACTGAGGTCCTCCTGACTCTATGGCCGGTACTCTATCCACAATCAATCTATCTAGCTAGCTACCTATCTATCTATCATCTATCTTTTTGGGTTTTTTGTTTTGTTTTGTTTTTTTTAGTGAGGCAGTTGGGGTTAAGCGACTTGCCCAGAGTCACACAGCTAGTAAGTGTTAAGTGTCTGAGGCCAGATTTGAACTCAGGTACTCCTGACTCCAGGGCCGGTGCTCTATCCACTGTGCCACCTAGCTGCCCCTATCATCTATCTTTTAAAGTTATTCAGTGAATAGATGAAAGAATTGTCAAGAGAGGATAGGCAGAAGTAACCAATTAATTGTCAGGCATCAAAGTGCCTACTGTGTGCCAGGTAGGTATTGGGTGCTGGAGATACAGAGAACAGTAAAGACAGTTCCTGCCCTCATGAAGCCCATAGTCTACTGGGGGTGGGGGAAAATAACAGGTACACACATATTTCTGGGTATATAAAGAATACACAAAATGCTGAGGTTGGAGCAGGGGGGAGCAGCCGGGGGAAGCACTACAGACGCCATTGCAGCTAATACTGAAGCTGAATCTACTGAAATGAAGGATTTTAGAGAGAGAGGGAGGGAGGGCATTTCAGCCATGAGGGGGCAGCCAGGGCAAAGACTTGGAGATGGGAGAACATTGCCAGTGGAGGCCCTGCTTCCTATTTCTCTCATGCCTCCCTGCTTCTTTGCCAGCCTAAGTATTTATTTTCCAAACATGCATGCCAGCTCCTTCCTAGTTAAAAACAAAACCCAACCCCATCTGGTGAAGAATTCCTGAACTCTCCATTGATTGATGTGCTTGGAGGGCTACATTAGTTTGATAACCCCCAGTGTTTGTGGAAGGATGTTTTACATTAAGCTATGTTTTTCCCCACACATTGAGATTTCTCTATGTGTAATCCACATGTGCTTGTGTTTATGTAAACAAACCCCAAATTGTCACAAGTTCCCAACATATATTCCTATGGTTACTGATGTTTGGTGCCTCCTCTTAAAACTATTCATCATAAATTGAGTAGCAACTGAAGATGAGCTGCCTCCTCCCTCCACCCCCAGGTAAGGCTGTTCATTGCAAAGCATTTACATTTAGGAGAGGGGGGAAGAGGAAGAGAAGAAAAATAAGACAATTACAGCAGTCACTTATTCTGGGCATGTCCGTCCCCTTTTGATCCAGAAAGGTTTGTTGCCCCTGCTGGGTTTTTGTCTTTGCTTTTAAATTTCCAATTAATGTCATTGTCTCAGGTGAGCACTGACCTGCCTCTGCTGTCCTTCCCTGTGTGTCACTGATAATGTGGTTCCCTTGGTTTTATTGGTTGGTTTGGGGGAATATTCTTTTTAGAGGCAAGTGGTGGCTCAGTGGATAGAGTTCAAATCTAGCCTCAGATGCTTCCTAGGGTTGTGACCCTGTGCAAATCACTTGCCCTCTGTCTGCCTCAGTTCCCTCATCTGTACAATGGCAATGCTAATAGCACCTACCTCCCAGGATTGCTGTGAGACTTCCATGAGATCATAACCAGAAAGGACTTACTTAGCACCTTTTGCATGACATAGAGTAAGCACTACGTAGGTGTTGGTTATGATGATGACATTTCTGTAGTGCTTGGAAGTTTTACAAGGTGCTTAGAACACTCTCCAATGGTTAATAGATGCTTGTTGATTCATTTTCTATATTAGTCATTTGAGCTTCACAAAACCCTGGGAGGCGAGGGCTCTGGGCATTGTCATAGTTTGTTTGACATATGTGGAAACTGAGCCTCAAAGAAGGAGGAAGTGTTTTGCTTGAGGTCACACAGATGCCAGATTTCAGAGATGTGATTTGAACCCAGGTCTCCCCTGACTCTGGCCCCCATTAGATTGTCCTGAGGTCTTTTGATCATATCCACGTACCATGAAGAAGTGGTGTCTGGGAAATGGGAAAGGGAACTCTGCTGTGGCACTAAGTGCCCTGGTGGTCAATTTCTCTTGGTAGCCTGGTGTGGTGGCTCTGCCTGGGGGGAGCTGCCACAGGGAGTGGGATTGACTAGAAAGTCAGCCTATGGCCAGTGCTATGGAAGCCTCATCAGGCCAGATGAGGCCTCCTGCTGTCTGCTGAGCTCCTTCATGGGCAGCATTGAAGAAAGGAAAGGGAGCTCTGGCCTGTCAGCCTCTGGATCTGGGAGAGAGTGCTGGAAGAGCTTGGCTTCTTGTTCTTCTCATCTGGTCTCAGCTTCCAATCGGTGATATCTGCCCCACCCCCAACCCCCACATGGTCTTAGGAAGACTGGGATCTGGACTGAGCATACAGAACTGGCACAAGGATTGGGCAGCTTCACCAGGCCAGCCACTGGTTTGCTCTGTTAGGTAGCAGTGACATTGGCTCACACATTTCCAACAATTCACAGTGGCAAAAGGAGCGGGAAGATTGAAGGTGTCAGCTACTGCTTGGATGAGAGGAGGGAGAGAAGAAGCATTTAAAAAATGCCTACTGTGTACCAGGTACCAAAGTGGGCACTTTATAATTATCTCATCCTTATAACAACCAGGTGAGGGGGTGTTGTTATTATCCTCATTTTATGGTTGAGGAAATGGAGGCAAACAGGCCAAGTGATTTGCCCAGGAATCACACAACTACTAAGTGTCTGAGGCTGGATTTGAACTCGGGTCTTCAGGACTCCAGGCCTAGCACTCTGTCTACATTTCACTGTGTGGTTTTAAAATAAAGTAGAAAGTGATGGGTTTTAATGTGTTTTTTTTTAATCAGAAGAAAAATACACACATCCACACGAATATTTGTAATTTAGCCAGAAATGGAGAAGTCGTACTCTTTGGGTGCCCTTCTAACCTGATAAATATCTGCTCGGAGATTTCTTGACTAACGTTGCACAATTTTGTTTGAGCTATTTGTTTTGGACACAGCGATGTCCAGATATGGTCACCCTGTATAAGCTGTTGAAGACATTTGGGTTCTGGAGGAGCCACTGCATGTTGGGAACTGGGGCTCTGCTGGGGAGTGGGAGGGAGTCACAGGAAGTTGCCTGGCTGCGTCCTTCTGTGGTGCAGAAGCTAAGAAGCCATCCCAAGGGCTTCTGCTCTTTTTGGAGGCTGGAGGCTGGAGGCTTGAAGAGAGGCACCTTGTCGTGGTGGAAGAACCAAGGGATTTTGGAGTCAGTAGGACTTGTTTTCAGGCCAAACCCATGCTCCTCATGGCAGATTAGTTAAGTACTTTCTATGGTCTCATGTCCCATTTGGATAGATCACGTCCCAGTGATCCCTGCCCTCTTGGAGTTTGTAATCTAGCATCTGCCATCACTTCCTAGCTTTGGCACTTTCTGTCTCTTTCCAGGTGTCTTCATTGGCTAGTCAAGGGTAGTAATAATACTGGTATCAATGCATCTCATTATTGCAAGGCACAAACGAAATTGTCTATGTAAAGTGCTTTGGAGATCAAGTCCTCTTATAAACATCAGTTCCTATTAGTGGCATTCCCTCGTCTCCATCCTCCTCTTCCCTCATTCTTATTAGTGAGATCCATTTAATCGATTGTGCCTCAATTTCCCCTTTTGTAGTGTAACAGGGGTTAGCGTAGGTCATTTGTAAGGTCCCTTCTAGCTCTAGCTTGTACCATAGGTATGTAAGTGAGAAATTGCGTTTTAACTTTGTAAAACTAGACAAGGAAAGCTTTTCTTCACTTCACCAGAATTTGGCTATTCACTGACATAACCATCTGAAAAGAGCAATGTCCCCTGGCCTGAAACATCTAAGGGTTGGTATTCTTGTCTCAGGTGTTGCCATCTGAGGGTTTAGGTTTCATGCCCCTTCCCCCATTACTTTGGTCAAAGTTTTCGTGTTCCTGTGGCTGATTTTACAACTTTTGATCATGGGATATTTCCTTTCAGTAGGCACTACCCAGATGGGCAGTTGTCAAGCTTTGCAGGTTAGGGATTGGTCAGAAACTTGCCATTTTGGAAACTCATGCCTTAAGTGGTGGGAGTAGAATGAGAAGCCCTCAGAGAGGGTCTAGGTTGGGGTGGGGGGAACAGACAGGAATAGAGTATATTTCAATTTTGTTAGCCTAGAAGGTTTATGGAAGATGTGTGTGTGTGTGTGTGTGTGTGTGTGTGTATCCTACTGGAATAGCCCCATGGAGGTCCTGTTGTATACTAGCCCCTCCCATTTTTTAACTGATGGGGTAGGTAAAGCTACAGGGTAGCCATGGGTCTTTAAGGTGATAGTGTTAATCAACTTGAATACCTAGTTTTGGAGTCAGATGACCTGGTTTAAAAATTTTTTTAATTCTAAAAATTTCTAAGCTTTTAAGATCTTTGAGTCTATAGTTTTATCTTCTGCAAAACGAGGGCGTGGGACAAGGTGACATGATCATAGATGGAGAGCCAACAGGGGTCTTTGATGTCATGTAATTCAACCCCCTGTTCTTTTCCAGAAGAGGACACTGAGGTGCCTGGAGGAAGACTTGTCTAAGGTTACGTTGGTAGCTAGGAGCAGTTAGGATTTGCACCCAGGTCCTTTGAGTGGAAGTACATTGTTTTACTACCACAGCAAAAGGTCCCTTTCAGCTTTAGATGTAGGACCTGGGGCACTTTGCTAGTTCTGTGGGAGGTCAGAGGAGGCATTCATTATATAAAATACACACAGTCCCTGGATGGGGCTGATTCATTAGGCTGGGGAGAGTTTACAAGATTCATAGTTTATAGCATCATAAATTCAGAGCTGGGAAAGGGACCTTTGAGGTCATGCAGGCCAACCCCCTCATTTTCCATTGGAGGGAACTTAGAGCCAGGGGGAGATGAAGTGGCCTGTCCGTGGTCACGTGGCCAGTGGGCGGCACAAACTGGGCTCCAGAGCCCTGGAGAATCCCTCCTTCCCACAGCAGATTCTGGGGTTGGGTTGTTGCTATTGAGTAAGGAAGCATTCAAAAAAAAAATACTATGTAGCATCTCCTTAATTCCCACTCCTGTCCCTTGCTTCCAGCTCCTCCATATCTTGCTCACGCCCTCACCATACAGCACAAGCCTCATAAAAAACAGTGTTGCTTCAACTCCTGAGGGGGAAGTGCCTGCAGAGAGACTGCATGTGGTCTCTCTTCTTCTATAAGCTAATGCATCTTCCATCCTTCTTTGCAATGGGCTACGTGTGCGTGCGTCCTGGGGGGGGGGGCGGGGCGGAGAGGGAGAAGGGGGCGGGGCGAATAGATCCTCATGGTTAGAAGCTGCAATAAAAACCCGTGCTCAATAAATAGCGTGACATCTACTGCACGGTAACTGTGTTCACTCTGCATCCAGGCTGCTGCTTGGCAGGATTGGTCGGCTACTGGACTGAACTGAAGCGGGTGAGGCCGTTTCTAATAAAGATGGGTTTTCATTTCCCCAAAGATGGGTGCAGGGAAAAAAACGGTTTATGCATCTCAGGTTGTTTGAGATCAAAATGCCTTGTGCCAGAATGAGAGAGACTGTGTTGGGATCAGTGTCAGTGACAGGGCTCTGCTGTGATTGAGTGACTGACTTCTTTTACCAGAGCCTCTGGAATAAAACTTTGGGGATAGAATTGGAGCAAAAGCTAGGAATTGAATAGCTAGGTGGCACAGTGGATAGAGCATTGGACCTGGAGTCAAGAAGACCTGAGTTCAAATCTAGCCTCATACACATCCACAGCTGTGTGATTCTGGACAGACCACTTAACCTCTGCTTGCTTGTTTCCTCATTTGTGCATTGGGGATAATAATAGCACCTACCTCCCAGGATTGTTGTGAGGATTGAATTCGATGCTCATTGTAAAGTGCTTAGCACAGTGCCTGGCACATAGTATCTACTATCTGAATGTTAACTTCATTGTTATTATTAGCTAGGTGCCCAGGAGCCAGGTGAGAGCACTGGATCCCTTGGAGTCAGGAAGACCTGGGTTTGGACCCCACCTTAACTGTGGGACCCTGGACAAGTCGCTTCTGGACCTTAGGATCCTCATTTATAAAATAAGAATAGTCAGCTCCGCACCTCTGATCCTGTGCAGGGGATCCTAGTGGCCGGAACCTTTGGGGTCCTACAGGGATCACTTCATCTGTCTGTTGGCAGTTCCCTTGGTCCTTTGCAGGGGTGGGAGGAAGGGACTGAAGCCAAGTGGATTGGGGGCATCATGCAGCCTGCATGGGTCGGAGGTAGGGCTTACACTTAGGACTCTCACACTGGGATGCCAGCTACTTTGCACACACCAACTTTCAATTAATAAAGTATTTAAAAAAATTTTTTCCCGTTACATGTAAAGATAGTTCTCAACTCTTGTTTATACAAGCTTTCCAATTTCAGATTTTTCTCCCTTCCTCCCCTCCCTCCCTCCTCCCCTCGACAGCAGGTAATCTGACATAGGTTTTATATATATATATATATATATATATATATATATATATATATATATATATATATATATATATATATATATATATATATATATATATATATATATATATATATATATATATATATACACACACACACACACACACCAACTTTCAATCCCAAAGATCACAGCCCAGTGGAGAAAACAATAACCCAGGAGGGAGAAAGCTGCCCAGCCCAGATTGTGTCTGTGTGGCCTCAATGACCTCTTTGAAATGAGGGACTTGAATCAGATACCTCTAAAGCCCCTTCCCATTGTCCTCTCCAGCACCACTGTGAAGCCAAAAGAGGGATGGCAGCTGGGGTAGGCTGGACCCATTGCAGGTGAGGACGTGTGAGCAAGAGAAGCACTTTCAAGAAAGTCATCCTGCCCCGGAGGCTGAGCACAGAAGGCTGGGGAAAATGCCCCCCTTCTGCACTGGTTGGGTCTAGTGCAGACCCTGCCACGCCTGGTCCCTGGATCTGTTGGTTAGTTTGGCTTTGCTAGTCTTCTTCCTCCTTTAAAAACATTCATTATTATAAGGGATGACTCACCTGGGCAAGAGAGGAACAGGGACTACTCAGAAGAAGTGTTCAAGCGAAAGATATCAAAAAGAAATGCACGACCAGGGAATAAAAAACTAAAGATGGGCTGGAGAACCAGCAGTGTTGGCTTCAGTTAGGAAGGCCTGGGGTTGGATGTGCCTAAGACACTTGCTGTGTGACCCTGAACAAATTAGTTCACCTCTCTGCCCCTCAGTTTCCTCATCTGGAAAAGGAAGCCCTCTAAGGTCTTTTCCAGTCCTAGGTCTGTGACTCTATGGTCATGTAGCAAGAGTGATCAGTAGGGAGTAGAAAACCCTTTGGACATCACTGGGCTGAGCTAAGAGACAGAGGCCAAGACTTGCCCCAGCCCTTAGTGAGTGAATCCGTAATGGAGGAGGCCATGAACAAGAGTCACCCGAGACGTGCAGCCAAGTGACTGGCATGTGACTAGTGCTGTTCTTGGGAATAGGCACATGACTGAGCTCCCCTATCTAGCCATATCCGGAAGGGGAGACTAGCTTTGCCTTGGACAGTCCTGGTGGGAACTCCTCCCTCAAACAATGCTCTGCTCTCCAGGCGGCTCAGATTTTAGTCTGACTGCAGAAGGTTCTTGGTGTGTGACTGCCTTCCTAGTACTTGATCTGAACAGATTCTTATCTAGACACACACACACACACACACACACACACACACACACACACTCTCTCTCTCTCTCTCTCTCTCTCTCTCTCTCTCTCTCTCTCTCTCTCTCTCTCTCTCTCTCTCTCTCCAAGAAATGAAAGAGCCCTTGGAGGCCATGTAGTTTCACCCTCTTCATTTTATAGCTGAGGTCTAGTGGGGGGGGGGGGGACAGAGGTTGCCTAAGGCACAAGTGGCCCACCTTGGGTTCAAATGTAGGACCTCTGACTCCAGAGCCTGCTAGCAGGCCTGTGTCTTCTGACTTACTATTCTGCCTCCCCAGTGCATGTTCCTTGGAATGCATCCTGGGTTGGGAGTCTATTGTGACAGATGCTCTTAATTCCATTTTACAGATGGTAATAATACCTTAAATTTATTTATGATTTAAGTCTACAAAGAATTTTCTATTTCTCTCTTCATTTGAACCTCACAGTAGCCCTATGAGATATGTTCCATCCACCTCCACAGTTTGTAGATGAGAAAAAGAGACTGTGGCAGGAGAAGGGACTTGTGTTTGGCCAAATAGCTAGTGGTAGGATTTGAACTCAGCTCTTCCTGACTCCTTCTCCAGTGTTCTCCTAGAAAAGTCATGTGGAAAAGTGGGGTGAGAAAACAGAAGTCCAAAGAGCCCTGATGACTAATGGCTGATGACTTGTCAAGGCTGGAGCCAAGGCCCTGACTCCTAGTCAGGCGATCTTCCCATTGCATCCCATATAGCAGGTAGATCAGAGAAACTTGCTAGTTGAGGTCTCAGATTCCATTCATAGCACCGTGATGAGGAATTGCTCAGTGGCACATGGCCTGGGGCAGGTGAGCATGCCAAGGAGAGCTTGGGAATTTTAACATGCATACTATCAGACCTGGCAGAAGTCAAGCTTCTTTGGGAAGGTTTGAGAAATGCTTTGGGAGTTAGGGAAGTAACTTTTGTGAGGAATAGGAAAGTGATAGAAGGGGTTGGCAGCAAGGAAGTGGATAAGATTGGCATGGGTGACTTCTATTTCCTCTCCTTCTAACTGGGAACATTGGCTGTTTCCTTTGGATCTTATGTCTTTTCCTGAAAAGTCCATTAACAACCATTTTTTCTGCTCTTGCTATATGGCAGGTACTGTGTCTAGGAATAAAGACTTGTCTGGGGTCAGTAATTTTGCCTCAAGGGCACAAACCTAGGTGTCCTGTTAGGAAGCAGAGCAGCTTTGAGTACTCCATCTGTCTGTCCCACTAAACAACATTCATTCTAGGAAAATCTAGGGTCTTTCCATTTGGGTGCATCTGAGGCCTGATAAGGTAAACCACATCACAGTCATGGTGTAGGGGAGACAGTAGTCTTTCTGACCTTCCTCTCCTGGAATCCCTATATGAGGGATTTGCGCAGATCACTTCCCTGTCTCTGCCTCAGTTTACCCATTTATAAAATGAGAGGTTAGACTAGATTCCTTCCAACTTCAAATTTATCATGCTATGGCACTGAATGAATTTCAGGACTGGGGTAAAGTCATTGTCCATCCCTAGATCTCAGTTTCCTTTTCTATAAAATAAGAGAATGGAGAATACATCTTCTGAGGTTTCTTCTGTCATCTTCTGATCTCTTTAGGCTTTGTTTTCCCCATCTTCACAATGAGAGGGATGGATTGGTTGTTCGGTTTCCTCACATCTCTACAGAACTGCAGGGACTTGGCCAAGTCACTCTTTTGGTCTCAGTTTCCTGTAACTCTAAATATTTGCTCCTTTCCTGATCTGTGAGTTCTTCGAGGTCAGAGATTGTCTTTTGCCTCTTCATGTATCCCCTGCACTTAGCACAATGACTGGAACATAGTAAATGCTTATTGACTGACTTACTGACATCCTATGGCAATTACTCTGCTCTACTTGAAAGGAAGCAAAGCATATTGAAGAGGGCAGCTAGGTGGCACAGTCGATAGATTGCTGGGCCTAGAGTCAAGAAAATCTGCATTGCCATAGTTCACACTAGCCATGTGAACTTGGGCAAGTCACTTAACCTCTGCCTAAATGAAGTGGAGATGAAAATGGAAGACCACTCTAGCATCTTTGCCAAGAAAAACCCATGGACAGTATGGTCCAGTGGGTCACAGAGAGTCAGACATTACCAAACTACTGAACAACAATGATGACAACAACAACAAAGGTGATTTCCAGTCATGAGCCTATAATTTTATGACTAGAATATCTCTCAAGTCCCTTTGCCCTTTAACATTCAACAGATCTGTGAAAATTGGTGTCAACCAACCATGGTGCCTGGTGCTGACATGTTTAAAGGTCACAAGCCTGAAACTGGAACCAACCTTCAGGATTTATCAAGCCCGGCACACGCTGTCTTTGTTCCCTTGGAAAATGTGAACTGGCCATGTACACATTGATTTTTTCCATTTGAGAAACTGGAATACCCCACACCTCATCCAGTTACAGATCGAGTTCTCTTCCCAGCAAGTTAGATAACAAAGAGCAAATCCTCTAATGGGCAAAGAAAAGGACTCTGCAAAGATGATTGTCATGCATTTCTTTTTAGTTGGTCAGTGTGGCTCAGGCGTGGGCATAGATCAAGATGTGGGAGGAGTTGCAGCAAGGAGGTGGATTCCATCCTAGAAACAGAAAATTCACTGCAGTCCAAAGTCTGGTAGCTGTTTGAGCAACTTGTGGCTGCCTCCGTAGGCTCAGAGTGATGGTAGCTTCGAAAAAATGTTGAAATTTGAGGACAGAACCAACTTTCTCTCATCAACTTTAGGGCAGATAGAAGTGACTTGGGCTAATGCTGTCCAAAAGGAATCTGGCCAAATTTCGCTCCCTGGTAGATGCCAACACTGGTGCCAATCCTGCTATGATATGCAGAGAAACATTTGTCTTTGACCTTGGGACTGGAGAGCTTTATTCCAATTTTCCTTCTGAAATAGAAGGACCGCCAATTGTAGACTTCTGGGAAATTAAATCAAGCAAGCAGGAAACAGTAGCTGTTTTTGTGACAAAATTGAACCTGGTGCTTTTTTGTATAATGGAAACAAATGGAACACGTGCCAGTAGGGACCAGTTCAGAACCGCACATCTAGAAAAAGCAGAAAGAAATAGAGCTCAGGAATGGTGTGTGGGTATGCTAGAAAAGGATCCCGGGTTCATTTGGAACCACAGACTAGAAAGCCATTCCATGATAAAAACCCAAAACAAAATATTTCTTTTTGAGAAGGTATGCTCTATTCCAGGCATAGTTCCTAGGACTGTAGACATGAAGATGAGTCTACCCTGGTAAACACAGAACTGCTGATTAATTGAGGCCATTGGCATTGGGAAGGCCATGCCCCTAAAGTGTTGCTAGAAGCCTTCTAAGAGGGAGATGGAGACAGAGAAATTCAATTGTGGAGGCCAGCTCAGGTTGCTTTTTTCTTTCTGCTTTTGGAAGGACTGGCCTTGGGGTGGGTTTTCACCCTTGTCTAATGGCTCATAACAGTGAAAAGTGCTTGGAAGCCACTGCATAATTATTGAATCTCTAGTCTAGCCTGAACACACTAATCTAGTGCATGTCTTAGAATGAACAGACTGAGAATATTTTAAAACTTACATGAAAAATGTCTTTGGGTGTGTAACAGTGGCCACAGCAGCAGACTTCTTGGCTGTATTGATTTATTTTAGTGAATAATCCCTCTTCCCCATTTTTTGGGTCCTTTTCCAGGGGAATTCTATGCAAAGGAGGAAGAGGGGTACTTTGGGAGATGCAGGTAGTGTGAAAAACAAAGATATCAATCAAATTAACTTAAACATCTGAAATCTACTTATTGAGCACCTGCTATATTCCAGATTCAAAGTCAGGCTCTCTGGTGTCCCTGTTAAGATGATGGTGGGAAGCCTTGTCCATCTGGTAGAAAAGATTCCAGTTCACTGATTTGGAGGCAAGGGGACCTGAGGTCACTTCTGGTCTCTGTGACCTTTGACCTGTGTGACCCTAGGCAAATGGCTGAATCTACCGCACATCCTTTCGTGTCTTCACATGTAAGATGAGCTTAGCCTCATGGGCCTCTAAGGTCTCTCCCACCTCTGGAAGGAAGATACAAAGTTATTCTTGTTTTTTTTAAAAAAAATTATTTTAGGGGCAGCTAGGGGGCGCTGCAGTGGAGAAAGCACTGGCCCTGGATTCAGGAGGACCTGAGTTCAAATCCAACCTCAGACACTTGATATTTAGTAGCTATATGACCCTGGGCAAGTCACTTAACCCTCATTTTGCCCTGCCCAAAAATATATTTTAAAATTATTTTTCCAATTACATGTAAAGATATTTTTTTGAGTTCCAGATTTTTCTCCTCCCCTTTCCCTCCCCCCCTCCCAAGGACAGCTAGCAATTTGATCTAGGTTATACATTACAATCATGTTAAACACGTTTCCACTTTAGTCATGTTGTAAGAGAAGAATCAAAACAAAAGAAAAAATGCAAGAAAGAGTTATTCTTCTGTTTTCCTTCTTCCTATCTGCTGCTTCCCTCCATGCCCTGCTTCCGAGGGGGCCCCTCCAGCACCTGCTTTGGAGTCTTGTGTTCTAGATCAGGACTTCTTAAACTTTTCACAGTCACAACCCCCTTTTGCTCGAGAAATTTTTATGTGACCCCGGGTATATAGGTATATAAAATGGGTATACATAACCTTTTACTGTTGCCAAATTTTTCACGACCCTCACATTCAGTTATGAGACCCCATATGGGGTTGAGACCCATAATTTGAGAAGCTAGAGACTAGAGAACCCAGCTCAAATGACCACTGCCATTCTTGGAGAAGTCAATTGCCCTATGACTCTTTATATTCCCTGCTCCCTCCCTAAGCATCTATAAAATGAGGAAGTTGGACTGGATATTTTTAAAAAATCTCTA